>NC_134647.1:59575352-60208685 GCF_030463565.1 Pelecanus crispus
AATCTGTGATCCAAACCAAATTCCTTTATGTTTTCTCTTCATTACTCTGGTTGTTCTGAGATGCACAAATGAAACATGATTAGAGGACATAATAGCTCCATCTGCCCTCTAAGTACTACCATAATGTAATAGTAGAAAGAGAGGTAAACATACACAATTGTAGAAAGAGAGGTAAACATACACAATTGTAGTGTTTCTGATCTCAGTTCTTCCAGTAGGTTAATATCACTAGTAGCCTCAAAGAAGGGTTTGTGGCTGAAGTAGGGAAGAACAGTATACTGGACTTGCATGTCTGCAATACACATGCTTCCTTTATACTTGGAGCGAAACAGGAGAACTGACCTTCAGCTTTTCCAAGAAGGAAGTAAGTTTGGGTTTGCTAAATCACTTGTTTTAGTTCTTTGGAGTAAGTAGATCACAACCTCAGTCATGTCATCTACCTATTGCTATATGCATTTGTACAAAGGAATTACAAAGGGTGATTAGTGTGTTTATGGATTCCACGTTTTATTTCTTTTTTTATCCCTGAAACGTTGGAATTCCTTAAGTGGGTAGAAGGGTAGTGATGGATTTTTCCCCACCATCTCTGAAATAAATTAGTGCCATTCATTTTGATTAAAGCGTAAGTTGTTGCCGTCATGTATCCGTTGAAGAAATCTAAATCTTTATATATCAAATGGGCACACCTTTCAGTGGACATATTTCACATTCTGAAAAGCATATTTTAATACGATCAAAACTGTGGATGCAGCTTGACTAGGTGTTGCGAAGAGAAGTCTCTCTTTTAAGACTTTGAAATAGGTATTGTTCAATAACATTTAGTAGTGGCTTTTAGTGCTTGATGATTGATATCTGCATCCAAAAACTGAGAGACTAATTGTATATTTCTGTTGTCCTCAGTGAAGCTGCAAGAATAGTGTGGCCCACAACATGGGCAAGTCTAAGTTGTCTTATTAGTAAGGTGTCTATGAGTGTAGAAGTATGCTAACAGTCATGTTGAAGGCATCTGTGTGAAGAAATTTTTAAGAAATACTAATTGAGGACAGCATTCATATTTAAGTGTTGAGTAGTGTAGGATTTTGTGCCTTGATGTTTTGCTCCAAGAAAATGTATCAGTGTTAGGACAGGTCAGGTTAAATGTTTTGTAATAACCAAATGATTTAAGTGACACAACTTACAGTAACTGAAAGGAGAAAAAATAAACAAGAAGTGTGAAGTATGAAAGTGGGGATGTTTGACTTCAGAAATTAAATATGCAAACATTAAATTTCAGCATTAACTCCCAATGCAGGGAGTTAACCATTTCAGTATAGGAAAAACTGTTTTCCAAAGAAGTGGTTGAACTGTATTGATGTTATATCCTTTGACTTAAAAGTGTAACAGGACCTACTTCATAGGAATAATTTTAAAAAAGGTCTTGATGTTGTGTTACTCTGTGTCCTTTTATTTCTAAAACAGAAGTGGATTTCATTATTTTGAAGTGTGAAGTTTTTGTCTTCTCACTCTATTATAGTCATAGAAAATGTGGCTAGAAAATGTTATCCATCCACCATCCTGAAGACAGGCTGAGCTAAATATACATTGTTCCTGACAGATGTTTGTTTAGTCTGTTTTTTGAAAATCCGTAATTATAGAGATTCCACAGTAGGACTGCTAGTCAATTTGAATCCTTATTTACCTCTAGATGTTAGAACAGCATAGTAATCTTGATGTCTTTTGCTACACTGTAAACCCATTACTTGTCCTGTTCCTGGTGAATGTGAGAATGGTGGGTGCCTTACCTCTTTATAACGCCTTCTACATACTAAAATCAGTCTCTCCTCTCTGTTCTGCTGGTTAGACAAAACAGACTTTTTTCAGCCTTGTCTTTGTAAGTCAAGCTTTTTTGGCCTCTGGGGTTTTGTTGGTGTCGTTCCCTGCCCCCCCAGTATTTTCTTTTGTCGGTTTTGCATGTATTCTGTACTTAAATGTAGATCTAATGGTCTAACTAAACCCTTACCAATACAGGGTAGATTTGAAAAATTACTTAATCTTTCCAATCTATAATACTCTAATTTATTCACTAGATTATGATATTTGTCATTTTTTGCATCAGCCTAGAATTGTTGACTCATTCAGTCTGTGATTCACTGTAGCTCCATATCTTTCTCTGCAGAACTGCTGCCTACTCAGTTGTTCCCATCTTGTAATTGTACGGTTGTAGGTTCCTGCTTTGCAGCTATACTTATATAACTGCATCCTATTTTCAAACCACTTCTTCCACTTATCAAAATCATCTTGAATTACAATTTTGTCCTTCACAATGCTTTCAATCCCTTTGTAGCTTGGAATCGCTTCTCTAGAACCTGAGCTAGTATGAATGAAAAATAATAATTTTTGAACCTTGAAGTACATGTTCTTCCCATTTGATAGGGGACCTCTGAGTACTCTTGTAAAATTGTTTTTCAGGCAGCTTTGCATCCAATTTTTAGTTACTAAGTTAAGACTACCTTTGACATGTATGATTCTGAGAAGATTATGGGGGGAACAACAGTTTTAAAGTCAAGTTAAATCTATTGCTGTGCTACTATCCGTGCAACGTGCTGTCCTGCTACAGTAATAAATTTCACTGGTTTAACATGATTCTTTTTTTTGACAGGAATAAACTAAAAACTAAATAAAAGCTGCACACATCTGAGTGCTTGTCCTAAACATTGTTGTGAGCGTTTTCTGCAGTCAAAATAAAATAGTCCATCTACCTTTTAACATTAAATTTATCCTTTATAGGTGTTTGAAGCAATAGATTACAAATTGCATCATCTGCAACTAAATGTTACCCAAGAAACTTAAAAATAGCTTTGCCCTGATGATTATTATTTTCAGAGTTCATATGCAGCTACTTACTGCTGTTTGCAGATGTTGCCAGTAGAACCGTGAAGGGAGGAAATGAACATTGTGTATCTGACAGAAACAAGTTTTAAACTAAATACTTTCATCTGTTAATGTTGCATGTTGCAGGCCAGAACATCTTTAAATCTTTTCCTAGCAGACCTCATTTCTTTACTTTTACTCAGTATGGCAGCTAGCAAAAACTTGCACAAGAGTTCGGAGTATAAAAGCAGATGTTTGACTTTCTTGTGAGGAAAAAAATTTTTTTTAATAGAATCCTTTCCATCACCTCTCTAAAATAGTTGCTGATAAATTGGTGCTTTGGTCAGTCCTACTAAAATCAGTTGATTGCACTAATCTTCTACTGAGGAGGTCTACTTAGAAGTTGATCGTACTGCTCCTTCCTGTAGAACACATTTAAAACATGGTTTGACTATAGATCACTTTCTTAAAGTAAATAAATAAAATTATATGAGCTTCTGGACCTATTGGGTTTGGCAGAGTCATCTGAGGTTGTAGATGTGTGTGTACTACAGGAAGGTGAATTAGTAAGTTAACAGTTGTCAGATTCTTACTACCTGATAGACCTCAGATGGGGTAATTTATAATCTCTTCTTCCAATGACTTCATTGCATTCAGCCTATTCTAAGCCTATTTGTCTCTACAACTGCAGTGCCTGTCTGCAGAATGTAATAGATATGATGAAGAGACTGTAGCCAAATGTTCACCTATGTCACCTCTGTCTTCTACCTATACCTGGTTTTTCTTCTATATTTTTTGACCATCACTGCAGTTACTACTACAGATATATTTTAACTTCATCCCCCTGCCCCCATGATTTAGGGCAATCTGTTGGGTTACTTTAGTGATTCCATGTTTAAAGGTGGCTCTCATTCAAACTTGTAGAGTATTTGTAGGCTGTTAATCAGGAACTTACCTTTCTGATATAAGATGTTATGTAATTTCATTTCTACAGCTAGCTGGTGGATTTTAATGAGCAAAACTGGATACAGTTCCACTCCTGAAATTAATCACTTTTAACTACTTGCTTTGGTAAACGCAGGGACTCTGAATGAATGTTTTTGCTGATCATGGGGGAAATGGGGCTGGGAGTGAAAAACCTTCAAGACTTTGCAAGAAAAATAGAGTAAGTTCTTCCTCCCACCCCCCCCCCCCCCCCCCCCTTTTTTTTTTTTTCTTCCTTGGACAATACATTATTACTGGATCAGGTAGTAGTAATAAACCTTTTTGCTATGGAGTTGAAATGTAGTGTTTGAAATCTATTTGCCTAATGTAAGATTTCTCTAGTTGTAGCTGTTTCCTGTGTGTTTTCTTTTTTTCAATTAGAGGCAGTCTTAAACTAAGAGAACATGTAAGCCAGACACCAAAGCAGATATGTCAGCTCATGTCTGTCTAGTTATGTTTGGCAAAAAGTTTTCTTTGGTTTAATAAAGTCGTATAATAGTTCAAGAAGTAAGTGTTTCTCTCTAAATTTCTGAAACAGTCTTTTGCTCTATTCCATAGGCTATTTAAGTCATATCTTGACTATAACAGTCATCAGGGTGCTAGCTGAGTGAGACGGGATTATAACTCTGCTACTATCTTTACATTTCTCATATCTTGTATGTGACCCAGTAGAGCATTTCTTACATGATTCTCAGTGTTCAAAAAATAATTGAAGTCTGAATGGGCTATTGAAGGTGGAGCCTGTGCATGTTTTTTCCTTGGATGTTTTGGGCTTTTTGTGTTTTGTTTTTGTTTTTTTTTTTTTTAATAAGGAATCCCTTATAAGTGCAGAACTGCTGTCAAAGCAGTGGATAGTGGTCTTATTTTTGTGGCATCTAGAGGCAGGAGGGTAGGGTCTGTTTATTCGTAGTACTTCTGTGATGGTAAAGAATCTCTCAAGTTCAGTTTAGTTAGGTAGACAAAATTAAGAGTTGTGATACTGAAATTCAGTCTGCCATAAATTTATAGAGGTTGACCTTTTAGATATTTGCCCCTAGACAGAAGTACACCTACTGCCTGCTAGCCAAGAACTATGTAAGAGGCAGACTGATTCAACAAACCAAAAAGTAAAAATTCTTTTTTAATATTCACTGTCTCATTTTGTTTTCCACTTCTTGATTACAAGTCTTGTTTCATGTTTTTCTTTTTTTCAGTAGCATCAGTTTGATCCATGGATTACTAACCTGCTGTAAATCTTAGAACTGGAATGCTCACCAGAGCCCTTGAAGGCATCCCCAAAATAAAACAGCAAATTGAAATGACTCCCTCTTCTACTGAGGCAACTTAATCAAAAGTGAAATAATATAAATTACGGTCCGGTGACCTGTTCTCAGTCCTCAGACTCTTGACTTCAGTGCAAGCTCTGCTTTCATGTGCCCAAATGGCAAATGTGGCACCAGAGTCCTTGTTGGCAAGTGGGAGTCTGAATGAAGTAACTTAACACCATTACCTTACAGCAAAAGCATACCTTTGCTGTCCTGCAGAAAACTGGCAAGTAATTGAGTCCATTAAGATTTGGCATAAATTCATCTACTGATTTGCACTAGGAAGTGGTTAAAGGTATTAGTCAGAATTTTCATGAGATAATTCTGTATTAAATCTTAAAGTTTTCTACAAATAGTTTTTTTTCCTTAATGTCTTTGTCAATTGATGTCAGTAACCTGTAGAGATGAAAGTTTTCTAGGCTGAGGCTTAATGTGGCCTTGTGGCTCCCAAGAATGTTGTATATTCTAATTAGAAAGCCCATGGTGAAATATTTTAGCTTGTTTATATTATCCTCAGGAATAAAAAAGAGACCTTGTGGACAAAGACTTCTAAGCTTTTGGACTTCCTTAATGCAAACATTCATAAATCTGGAATTGTTCACTCTTGTAAACATGAAAAACTCAATAGTTGTGTCACTCAAGGGAGTGTATTCATCTGTGTGGAAGTCTGGAAACTTTACAAAAAGCCCAGTGTGTTTTTAAAGAAGTGTAGACTTTCCACATTAATGCAAGTAATTTTTTCCAAAGGAGGAATTCATACTATCCTCCAAGGAGTAATTCACACACCTGAGCAGAGAGTTTTGTTTATAAAACAGCTTTTAAAGGTAAATTCAGGGGTGGTAGCTATGAATTATTTTTAGATGATTTCTTCCCTTTAAAATGGTCTGTTTAAATGGAAAGTTAAGTTACAATTCTATCTCATGGCAGGGAGAAATAATAATCCCTTGTTTGCTTTAAAGCTTGGAATAAATCCTTTCATTTTTTTCTTTCCTTCTCTAAAGAGAGCATCTGCAGGACTTTTGAGTCCATTATAATTTATGGAAAAATTACCTGAAGATATGTTGAATACTGTTTTAAAGTTAGCCTGATTGTTAAATTTATGTTATTGTTTTGGGCTAATGTGGTATTTCCTTTTTGTTCTTTTCCCTGTGTATTGAACTTGTACATTAGCTTCATTTATTCTCTTCATAGTTCAATATTTATCAAATTCAAAATGTCAAACTTTTTTTTTAAAACCCATACAAAGAAAAGATTTCCAAAATTGAAACCTGTGGTCCTGTTGACAATTTCAGGAAGAATATAGGGTGAAAGCGGTCTCTGGAGATCATCTAGTTTAACCTCCTGCTCCAAGAAGAACCAGCTTCAAAGTTAGAAGAGGTTTTTCAGGACCTTGTCCACTCAAGTTTGAAAGTCCTCATGGATGGTGGTTTTGCAGCTGGGTCCCCAGGCAATCTGTGCCTGTGCTCTGCTGCTCTTGCCACAAAGAAGTTTTTTACTTATATCCAGTTGAAACTTCCCTTGCGGCAGCTCATGACCACTGCCTTTTGTCACTTCGCTGCACAGTCCACGTTTCTGAAACCTGCCTGCTGGGTGCTGGAAGAGCGTGGTTAGATCCTCCCATGCCTCTGCAGCAGAAATACACCCGGTTCCCTGGTCTCATCCATATTTCATGTGCTCAACTCCCTGAACTCAGTGTCCCCAATATATCTCTCTAACGTAATTGCTGTACTTTGCCATAAATTTCAAGGTCAAATGGTACTTTATGGCAGTATGTGCAACAAGGTATTTATTTTAAAACTGTTAATTTACTTCAGAGTTTAATCTTGAAAGACTCTTGTCAGCTGGGCAAAGGAAAGGGACTGATAAAATTCATGTATTGGGAATTAGTGTTAAGATTCTTTTCCGCCTAACAGAGCAGTTTAACAATCTCCAATCCTGCCAGAACTGTTAATAAAGGTTTTTGACCCTGTTGGTTGTTCTGGTAATCTGCTGAGAACTGGATGTAGCCTTGAAATACCCCCTCCACAAGAATGTAGAGGCAATGCATGCTGATTCTGGAAGGGCTGTTACTTTGATATCAGTAGCAGGAATAGTTTCCTCTATGTCTAGCTGCTATGCTTTTTTTTTTTTTGTGTTAACTATAACAAAAATGAGAACACAGTTTGAATCTTCTATCAAGATCTATTCTGATATAAAACAGTTTGATACATGTTATAAATGGGGAAAAGTGCATGTGTTTCTGTCTGTGTGAAGGGAACTCTGACAGGAATTTTTGTGAAGACTTCTGATCTTGTTGCAGCAGGGATTCCTTATTTGTATGCTTTCATATGTTTCATTTCTATAAATTCAGAATATGTCTGTAGTCACAGTTTCTCTTGCTAGCCCCTTGTTTCTGTATTCTATTTCTCTAATAAATTTCTTTTCTGGTTTTATTTTTATGAACAGCAATTAGTTTCTATTACAGATGTATTTTTTGTGAACACCAGCGAAGTAAAAGAAATGGCATACATCTCATTTTGTCTTTTGCTGTATTTTTCAGAAGCAGAAATATCCTTTATAAATAATTCTGTTTGCCTTTGATAGTTACCATCTTGATTTTTAGGTTTTTTATTACTAAACCCCATTAGTTGATATCATTCTTCCATGATAAATGCATTTATTGCATCTTATCTTGTCACTTTAGGGTCTGTTTTGGTGATACAGAAGATCAGAACTTACTCATTAACAGGCAATAGGTTTGTTATTTCCTGTCTTTAGATTTCTCTTCTGGCTCAAATTTTCAGACTCAAAATCTGTCATTGTCTTCAGTGAATCTAAAACATAGATTATGTGACTTCTGTTTGTGCGTAGCTAGCTGTTCCTGCCTGAAGAGGTATTTTTTCATATGGGAATGAGGTGCTTTTAGGTCTTCCAAGAAATGAGAAATGGCTTTACCTCTTCTTCTGTATTGCCCCTGCCCCAGCTAACTTCCGATTTGATTCAAAAAGGGTGTGGGGTTTTTGGTGGAGGTTTTTTTGTTTGTTTTAAAAAGGCAAAATCTGCTGTCTGTGCATTGTGAGATATTTACAAAAAATATTTTCTAATGATCTCTAGCCTGAGGAAATAGCATGAAGATGCTTTAAAAGTTGGTATTTGGAATTACAGAGGATAAAGTTATGATGAGGATTGAGCTGCTGATACTGAGGTGGAGATGGATCGTGAGGGACTTCAGAAATAACGAGCTTAGTATTTAAGTAGACTATGTATGGACAAACAGGGAAAAGAAAGAAGGACAGGTAGAACTGAGATAGATGGAAATAATACCTAGGGAAGCGGGTACCTAGCAGCTCAGAGTTCCGTAATTATAAGTGCTTTTTATAGTATTGGATGATTGTAGGTCCTATAGAGTCAGTAGGTGAGTCTGGGAAGTGGCAAGAGGAGGCTGCAATATCATTGCCTGACACTGGTAGATTTATTGTTAGTAGTTTTATTATCTTGTAAAAAAGTAATGTTGTTAGGCATTAGGCTTGTATTTTAAAGGGCAAATTAGTTTTGTTGACAGTGTATTTTGATCTGTATTCTGAAGCAGAGCTATCAGCTTTCTAGCCAAATTTAGGCTCCTGATGTAAGCAAATTGTAAACTGTACCTCTCTTCCCCTTGATATTCTGAATTGGCAAATAAGAAGCAATATCTTATCCTTTTTTACCATCCTTATGATATTTAAGAAAGTATGTGTTAATATTTCTTTCCCTTTTTGCACTCTAGAATGTGTCTTCTTTCACAGCTAGAAGGCAGCTAGCTCTTCTTCCAAAGCCCATAATGGAAGCTCATGAACTGCAATAGAATATGTATGAGGAAGAAGATAATCTGTCATTATCTTGTGATGGCATGTTCTGTTTTTTGTCTCTCTCCTGCTCCACCCATATTGGGCTGTTTACTCCACCCTCTGCTTCAAACCTTGTCTGTTTAGCCACTTACCCAGCTGAAGGCAAAGGGGATGGGAACCTAGAGTTGCATCACTGTTTTCCTACATGCTTTTTTCCCTTGTAGCAATTAAATAGGCTTTCCCATTTGGGCTCAGGAAAAGAATCACATGCTTTTTATCCCATAAATGCTGTTGGCTTAACTAATTTTACAACAATGGAGAGTGAAATTCTTACATGGGGAAAATGGAACATCTTGCAGTGCATATGTCTAGAAATGTGAAGTCTGAAACCATGTCGAAGTTATTTTTCCACTTCACTGGTGATTTAATTTCATTTGATCTAGTACCATATTTAATTAATTTATAATTATTACTTTTGTGGTAGATGATTATAAATATAGTCTGTACTGTGTTGTGTAAAGTATTTGGAAAAACTGTTAGATTGTCTTGGTATGCTAATTTTGGGGTTAAAATCTCAGCATAAACTTGACAGAATCTTGCATAGCTTTCTGTGGGTGCTAAGGCAGTTCATCGAAAAAGGAGGAACACCACAATTTCAAGGGAAGTCAGTAACACAAATAGGCAAATAAGAATTCGGTATTTTGTCAGAAGTTTCCCTTTTCATCTTGAATTATTCTGTGCTGAAATAGAATGTTCCATTTCCATTTTATTATTGCAATAGAGACAGGGTCTTGTGTTTAACCGGGTGTTGTTCTGCCTTTATATGTCTGACCTATGTAATGTTATGCCAAAGGAAATGAGAATGTTTGGACATGTATTTGGAGAAGCCAAGAAATTTTAAAGTAATGATGCTGTAAACCACAGGTTGGCCTTCTGATGTGGCCTTTGCAGTGTGGAACTCTTTTCAAAGTTTTCTTAAGTTTCTATTTATAGTTCAAATGTTACATTTGTATGCAATTTTCCCCAGTGTTTTATATCGTGATGACTGGTAAAGATTCTGAACTTCCCTTGAATATGCTTTCTTTAACATAATTTTGAGTTCATAAAGATGAAAATATGTATACTCAAATATGAAAATATGTAATACTGTATCTGTCCTTTCTGATACTAATGCTTTTTTTTTTTTCCCCCCTGTCTTTGTAGAAAATGTTCCAGAAGAACTACGAGAACCATTTTACACAGACCAGTATGACCAGGAGCACATTAAACCACCTGTTGTTAACTTGCTGCTGTCTGCAGAACTCTACTGTCGTGCTGGGAGCCTTATTCTCAAGAGTGATGCTGCAAAACCACTTCTAGGTCATGATGCTGTTATACAAGCCCTGGCACAAAAAGGCCTTTATGTCACTGACCAAGAAAAGTTGGTGACTGAACGAGATCTTCACAAAAAACCAATTCAGATGGTGAGTGTTTAAAGCTTGTATGCTAAGTTTCTTCTATTCTTCTGTGTACTCCTAATAACTATATATCTGTCTTTTAACATGCATCATTATGTTGAAGTATTTTTCTCAAGAGTTAAATGTGATTCATTGCTGGGAGGCTTGTGATTGTTTTGGTTTGTTTTTTCCCGTCTCCCCATAGCTGTCAATACAGGTGTATTTCCTCTGTACTAATGCTTGAAAACACCTATCATTCTACTTAGTTCAAGTGTTAAATTTCTAAATATAGCACTGACAGTGTGAGCATGTTGATTTCAGTTTTACAGCACTGACTATCAGTGAATATTTCTGTGTTGGAAAAGTGGTTTCAAAATAGGGTTTTTTTCTCTCCTTATAGAAATCCTTGGTTAAAAGGTTTTAATGGCATAGGCAATTCAACCTAATAACATTCAATAGTCACCAGTTACATATTAAGTCAATGTAAAACACACAACAATGGTATATTCTTTCATGGAGGCTTTTAATAATATGTCTTTGCTTTATACAACTGCTAATTAAAACATTAGTTAAACAGATGAATGATTCCATTACTAAGCTCCTAAGTTGTGGATTTTCTTCCTTGATTGGAGCTGAGTTAAAAAAAAAAAAAATTTGTAAAAAGGATAGCTACATATGATTTTCCTCTAGGTTGTTTATAAAATGACAGTATGATAGAGTAAGATTCAACAATATTTAAAGTGAAGTATTTTAAATTATTTTCATCTTTTTATTGTTTAATATTTGATATAGAAAATAAATAAACATAAAGTATGAGACACAAAGGTTGAGTTGACAGCTTCTGTTCTAATACAGAACTTAAGCTTGCTCATTTGAAATCATGAACAAATTTTATTATGATATCAATGGAACTAATGTTCCTATTATACTTGGAGGTATTTATGGCACAATCTGGTCTTTTCAGATTAGAATACATTGGACACAAGGAATAAAATGTCTAATAGAGAAAGGACTTCTATAAATTTTTTGTCATCCATTCCTGAACCTAGACTTCGCAGTCTAGTGTTCCCAGGGTCTTTTTTGTTTGAATCTACCCTGTAGCTGCTGCTAGAATGGAGGTGTGTGAAAATTAATACAGCTATGTTTTTATCGTCAGCTTATTAGCAACTTGTGTTTACTAAAGTGTAAGGCGACTAACAAGTATTTGGCAGAATATGACTAGAGAGTCTCTCTTATTTGATCAGTTGGTATCAACTGATAAGTTGCAGATGCTTTACAGGTGCGACATCAAAGCTACTAATTAATAATTAATGATTTAGTCCATACCATATTGCCAAGAAGTATTAGGCCTCTTAGTTTGCACAAATGTTTTTTAAAAGTGGCGGTAGTCAGTTACTGTGATAAAAAGACTAAATTCTTTACATCCACTTTGTTTTTATTTTTTATTTGAAAATTCTTTCCTGCTAGAATGCTTCAGATCTAAAGATACAAATATTTCAACAATAGTAATAAAAATAGTCAAGACACTTTTTCCTTATGATTAAGCTGTGATCAGTGAATGCAGATAAAAAGAGACTGGCAAAATTTCAAGTTTTGATCTTGATATCCTTTTTAAGGAGGAGAGCTCGGCAAAGAAAAAGTGGCATTTTAGTAAAAGAAGCTATGGATAGCAAATAAAAGACATACTGAAATGATACAAAATTTGCAGGACACTTGCAACAGCCATGGGTGGTTTAGGAGTAAGTGTTCATAATGTTCATAAAAGTCAAAGCATTTAAGAGGTTAAGAAACAAACTTCCTGACTGTTCATGTTCTTACAGAACTTAATTCTGTTCTTGTCTCTGAAGGAAGATAAGGTTATTGACTTGCACTTATGAGCCTATGGTTTTCATATTTGATTTTTTTCATTTGATTCCTTTCTAGAGTAGTTGTAAGAGGCATCTCATTTCAGTTGTCAGTTGAGAAAATGTGTCAGTATTCTCTAGTTTGGTTTGCTGATTTTTAATTCAGTGATTAATGTTGCTTAAAATGCATTTCAATAGCAATTTTGTATTTCCCCTGTGCTTGAGTGGGTGTTTGTGTCTGTCTTTCCTGTGTTGTTTAGATATAGTCCAGCAAGTGGTTATTCAAGCATCAGTGTCGTTAACAGTTGGCATCCCCAGATTCCTACTCTGCCCAGGTCACTTGTCCCCACTCCAGTACCAGCAACAGATGGGTGTACTGATGCTGTTGAGTTAGTTCACAAGTAGCTGGGCTATGACAATGAGAGGAACACCGGCGTGGAAACACAGCTGGCTTGGGCAGAAGAGCAGCCATGTCTAAAACAATTGCTATGAAAGAAATTGCTGTGAAACTGTAGTCTCAATACCAGTATTCTGAGCCCAAGAGTTTTAATTTGTCATGCCATGCTCGCATCCCTATGCAAGTTCCTAGCAGCAATACTACATTTTAATTGGGAGGTTTCAACCTTTTTCCTTATTATACAGTTAGCAAAGTTGGCAGAGAATTTCAAATCTGGCTGTTGTGGTATCGACAGTCTTAAAATTATCCCCTTGATGTCTTCCAGTACCTTTTCCTAGTGTTCCATATGTCACAATTTCTATAAGTCTTACAAAGTAAGATGTATATCCTGTTTTAGAGCATGGAATGATTTTTCTTTTTCAATTATGTAGAATAAAATGTTTGCATATGTAATTAATGCATACGTTCCTCTGGTAGATCAGACTGTGTTAAACCTATGTTCAATCTAATTTTGAGTAATTTAATAGAAAATAGTATGGTAGTTTTTCTCTTTGCTAGCCTGTCTTCCCCATAAACAGAAAAAAGAAGTTGGTGTTTGTTAGAGGACATTTACTGTTATATGCTCAGATGTACTGTGTTTCTATAGCTGGAAAGGGGTGGGTTATATTATAAAATGAAACTATGGAAAGAGATTTGAGTATGGAATGTTTTAATTTTACTTGTGCTTTATAATGCGTGTAGCTGCAGTCAACAGACTTGGAATTCCTTGTACTCTTATGTTTGTAGCCATGATGGCTGTGGTGATTAATTGTTCATTTACTTTGTGTGTGACTACTTACTAAAGCAAGCATGCCAAATTTTGGCCTTCTCTGTTTCTTAGCTATAACTGAACCTTTTTCTAGGAAGCACCTTATATATCAAAGTCTTTGAAAGGTCTAGGAAATGGATGTGTTTCTTTATGTACTGGGGTCAGGGTAGATGATAGTTTCCTTGTTAGTCATGACTGACTTGGCTGCATTAGTATCTAATTTGAGAAGCTGCAAATTTTTGTGTTTGTACAGACAGACATGTATGTATATATAAAAATTAGTTTCCTCCAGTGGAGTGGGACTAGAAAAGAGGCACTTAGGAAATTAACATACAGTAACAGGAGCAAAGGTTCTGGTAAAGCCTCCCCTGTGTAGTGGTAGGGAAGTCCATGTGGAGCCTGGCTTGTTTTAGTCCTCCTTATGTTTGGTTTGTTCACATGTCTTATATTTGTTTTTCTGGCAAAATTGAAAGCTACGTTATTCTTTACGCTTGTTCTGGTTTAAAAACTTGTAATTGAAACTGTTCCTGGGAGATTGCATCTTGGAATAACACTATAGAACTATTCAGTGGTACCTCTGTTTCTGTTCTCCATGTATTGCAAGCTATTAAAACCTAATTCTAAGTTTATTTTTGTTAAACCTTTGTATTTGAGAAGATCATACTGCTGCTGGTTTTTTTGGTAGGGGAGCAAAAGAACCAAATACCACATTATTACTCTCCAGGTTGAAATTCATACGATCTTGGGTCTGCTACATTAGACTTCAAACAGTGCAGAAATAATCTAGAGCTTGGAATTGAAACAGTGTTGAACCAAGAACCAGAGTATTTTTCTCCCGAAACGTACATTTCAGGTCAGGAGGACAAAAGGAATTAGCTGATGCTTAAAAAGTTTATGAAAGCTAACTTGCAAAAATATGAGCAAAGCTACATATTTCAGTTGGCAAGTTCCAACTGCATTTAAAAAAAAAAAATCTGTCTTAAGCAGGCACTTCCATATGGAAATCATATGTGAGATTTTGACAGGCTACAGAAATCAGAAATCGCTTAAGAGTTCAGCATGGTTCTGATAATTATAAAATAATTTTCTTTTCATGCTTCCAGATATAATATGCATAGATCACTGTTCAAGTCAAGATTAACTTTTCTATTTCCATGTTGATTTATCTTTTCTAAATTTCGCATTTATTTAATGAGTCAAACTGACTTAAGCCCTCAAATGTCAGGTACGCAAGGGGAAGGCAGTTTGGATTTTTTCATATTTTTTTTCTCTCATATATATTTGATCTCTTTATGTTTAAAAAACATACGTATCTGTTCTTACAGGAAGAGACTTTTAGATATTTTTCTGCATTCTGCCAGTAATTTCATATCAACTGAATAATGTATTTGACAAGCCCAATCCTTTTATGAGAATTCTGATATTTAATCAGGCTGGCCACTTTGTATTCATATGCTGGTGATCTCTTTCAATTTGCCTCAAGTGGAGGGAAGAATAAACAGATTCAGTGAGGAATTAAGAAATGCTTTACCTCCCCCAAGTCCCTGCTATGCACTTCTGCCATTTGGGGAAAGGAGTAAAGAATCAGCATCTTAGTTCTCTGCTGCCTGATACTCTGCAGGGAAAATGAAGTTGCATAATTACCCAAGCTGTGGACTTTTGTACTGCCCAGTCCCCTTCCTAATGTGGCAGGGTCAAAACTAACGAAATTTCAAGCTTGAGGGGTAATAATGTCAAATCATCAGTACCTGTTTAAAACCAGTGTGTGTTGGGGGGTGTACAGATACACTAATGTGTGGTGGGTTGGCCCTGGCTGGATGCCAAGTGCCCACCAAAGCTGCTCTATCGCTCCCCTTCTCAACTGGACAGGGGAGAGAAAATATAACAAAAAGCTCGTGGGTCGAGATAAGGACAGGGACATCACTCGGCAATTACCGTCACAGGCAAACCAGACTCAACTTGGGGAAATCAGTTTAATTTATTACCAATTGAAAATGAACAGGGTAATGAGAAATAAAAACAAATCTTAAAACACCTTCCCTCCATCCCTCCCTTCTTCCCAGGTTCAACTTCACTCCCGATTTTCTCTACCTCCTTCCCTTGAGTGGCGCAGGGGGATGGGGAATGGGGGTTGCGGTCAGTTCATCAAATGTTGTTTCCGCCGCTCCTTCCTCCTCAGGGGAGGACTCCTCACACTCTTCCCCTGCTCCAGCATGGGGTCCCTCCCGCAGGAGACAGTCCTCCATGAACTTCTCCAATGTGGGTCCTTCCCATGGGCTGCAGTTCTTCACGAACTGCTCCAGTGTGGGTCCCTTCCATGGGGTGCAGTCCTTCAGGAGCAGGCTGCTCCAGCGTGGGTCCCCCACGGGGTCACAAGTCCTGCCAGCAAACCTGCTCCAGCCTGGGCTCCTTTCTCTCCATGGGTCCACAGGTCCTGCCAGGAGCCAGCTCCAGCGCGGGCTTCCCACAGGGTCACAGCCTCCTTGGGGCACATCCACCTGCTCTGGTGTGGGGTCCTGCACGGTCTGCAGGTGGATATCTGCTCCACCATGGACCTCCATGGGCTGCAGGGGCACAGCCTGCCTCACCATGGTCTTCACCACAGGCTGCAGGGGAATCTCTGCTCCAGTGCCTGGAGCACCTCCTCCCCCTCCTCCTTCACTGACCTTGGTGTCTGTATAGACGTTCCTCTCGTATATTCTCATTCCAGCTGCAGTTTGTGTCCTGTTGGGTTTTTTGGTGGTTTTGGGGTTGGGTGTTTTTTGGTTGGGTTTTTTTTTTTTTTTTCCCCCCTGTTCCTGAATGTGTTATCCCAGAGGTGCTGCTACCATTGCTAATGGGCTCGGCCTTGGCCAGTGGCAGATCTGTCTTGGAGCCAGCTGGCATTGGCTCTATTGGCTGTAGGGGACACTTCTCACAGAAGCCACCCCTGTAGCCCCCCTGCTATGAAAACCTTGCCATGCAAACCCCATACAAATGTTACAGACTATTACCAGGTTTGCACCATAAATCTGTTTTCCTGCTCTTATTGTTGTGTATTGATAGAGCATTTTCATCTGACTTACAAAAAAAGTTACTATCTTGCAAGGTTTCTGCAAAAAAGCAGTTTTGGATATTTAGTTCTTAAATAAAATTTAGCGACTAGAAAAAGGTTAGTGAATACCCTGTATATAAATACTATCTTCAGGAAAATACACCATACTTTCACATATTTCCTTGTATCATCTTCTCAATGTGGGAAAATATAAAAACCTTACTAAGCATAATGCAATCAAAAAGTTTAGCTTTTGTGTAAATTTGAACTCTAATTTGGAAAAATACTGTTGCAGAAAAAGTCAACCAGCTGAGCAGCTACCTTAAACTTACAACCATGTATAATTATTTTTGAAAAGTACTATGATTAATCAACAAACACTTAAATCCTCCATACAATTCCACAATTGTCATACCAAGATGCGAAGGGAATGAGAGGCTCTAGCAAAACCCCAGCAGTAAGTCCATAATAGCTGGTAGGATTATAATTGTTACCTTCCTAATTCCAAGACGTAATTCATGCGTATGGGGTTTTAATATAAAAAGTAGTGTGCTATCATCCAAATTGTTTATCCATTTAGCTGCAAATTACTTTCTTCCTTGGAGATGTCTTCTGTGAGGAGGTCTGGCAATAATTCTCTCTGTAGCAGTTTGTGTGTCTGAACTATAACTGAGGTATGATTAGGTGTGCCTGTATTAGCTTTTTAGTAGTGATCAGGAGCACGCTTTTGAGGCAAATCTCCGTATTTCTTCCAGTTACTGCACTTCTGGTTTGCATCATGGAGTCATCTCAGGGAGCACAAACTCAATTTCTTTCAGCAGCTAAACTGTAAGATGGGCTCTAGGATCACACCTACAGTAGCCCACCTGCCAAGGGGTACTCATTTCACAGGACTAGAGTAGCGCTAATGGAAGTGAATCCCCTGAGAAGAGAGTAGAGGAGATTCCTGGGACCTTTGCGCCAGTTTCTGTTGTGCAGTGCTAATTGCTAAGTTAGTCATAGCGAAACTTACGTGGAAGGAAGGGGGATTGGTAGTCCTGGTTTTATACCCATAGCCAGAATCTGCATCTCTTTCTGGATAAGGTAACAGACAGTAAGTGGTTAACTCATCCTGCGATCCAGATTTTTGGTCTCTCTGACAGACTGCATTTATTTGAAATGACAGTCCCTCATCAGAGGAGTATTTATTCTTGATGAAGGACTCCATCAGCTCACCCGGTTTGCTTGCAGCTACATGCTGCAGCCTCTGCATTTTCATGCTGTAGAATTCCCTTAAGTCGGTAGGGTAACAGAATGTGTACTAAATACTTCATGAACAAAGAAATAAGACGTGGCTTCTGCCCCGAAGAATTTTTTTCTGGTTTTAGGCATGATGTAACAAGTTTCCATTCCTGTGCTATTGTGAATAACTTCTTAGATGAGGACATGTAAAAAGAATTTGCAGTTACTTGACTTGAGCCCATAGATACTATAATTTGTTAGTTAAAACACCACATTCTCATATTAACTGACTTGTGATATTTAAGCATCTTGCATAGTAGTATGCTTCACAGAAGATTAAAATAGGCAAATATAGTGGTGAAAGAGAACCTGAGTTTAGTCTAATGTGCCTCCTAGAACCAGTCACCTGTGGCTTTGGGCTGGGATAACGTAGTCTTTAGATGTTCCATAGCTTTTGCTTGATCTCTGCTGTAGACACTGGGTCTCAGACTCATCTCTTCACGTGTTCCTTGTAAGGTTCTCATTTGCTTGAAAACAGTGATCCAGTGGTTTTGCTTGTCTTGTGTCAGATATACCATTTCACTTTATTCAGCATTGCACAAATGTCTGTTTGACATAGTAAAACAACGTGGATGCCAAGCTCCCTGAAGCACGAGGTGCCAGTTCGTGCTTTGGTCACAGTAACTGCTATACCTCTTCATAAAGTTTATTTGGCTCTTACCATTTTAACTTATAACTTAGTGTCCTGTTAGCTTTTTTCATGCAGCTTATGTTGACTCATAACCTGGCGATTTTGTTTTGCCTGCTGCTTGTTTTTAATTATGTTTGTCTTGTATGTAGAAAATGCTTTTTTCTGTGTCATGTAAATAGCAGCAGTAACTTGGGATGTGTTCTACAGTATATTTGTCTAGAATTTAGCATGCGCAAACCAAATACAGGTCATCAGTGTGAGTCATACTAGGGTTTGTTTTATTTCTGTAATTTTCTGGGACTGAAGAGTGCATTTAATCTAGGCCTGCTCCTTTTCTGAAACTGAACCCTATGACTGATTATTTGCTACTAGTGCCATTCTTTTGCACTGTAAATGATTAGCTTGGCTGCGATCAAATTGAGTCACTTCTGTGTTTCTCCGTGCCAGTCGAAAGAAACTGCAGATGAAATAAAATTACATAATTAAATTGTTCTGTGTTTACTTTTATTCATATGTATCTTAGCCTATGAATAGCTGAAAAGAAAAATTGCAGTAAAGGACCATTATTTATTAGAAAGATCTCTTGTGGGAGAAAATATACATTTATTCTTACAGCATCAGTTCTGACATCTGTTTAATAAGGACTGTCTGCAAATAAAGGTAGGAATTAACTCCAAAAGATAATGTAGATATCTGTATCAGGAATTTGTGGAAGACTTAGGTAACCACAAAGTCGTCTGCAACATCTTTTGGGTTTTCATGGAATGCTGTCTGCTCAACTTGTGCACCAAGTGCGGCAACTAATGCATAAGGTAGCAGAGCTACTGATATCAAAGTTATGTCTGTAAATAATACAAAGTAGGAATTCTTTGCTGGTCCCTTCCAGCAATTCTAGTGCTAAGAAAGTCATCCCATCCACTTGCTTTCATGTTTGCAGTTCTCCCCACAAAAGAAAACTGAAAGCCTTCTATATTTTTCTAGCTTTAATTTTCATTTTTTGTGACTTTTTTTTTCTTCCTGCATCCTTAGTTTCAGTATGAAAATATATCATAGAATCATAGAATCGTTTAGGTTGGAAAAGACCTTTAAGGTCATCCAGTCCAACCATTAACCTAGCGCTACCAAGTCCACGCTAAAAGAATCAAGGGTAGACTAGACTAAACCATGTCCCGAAGTGCCACATCTACCCGTTTTTTGAACGCTTCCAGGGTTGGTGACTCCACCACCTCTCTGGGCAGCCTGTTCCAATGCTTGACTACCCTTTCTGTGAAGAAATTTTTCCTAATCTCCAACCTAAACCTCCCCTGATGCAGTTTGAGCCCATTTCCTCTTGTCCTATTGCTAACTACTTGGGAGAAGAGCCCAACACCCACCTCGCTACAACCTCCTTTCAGGTAGCTGCAGAGAGCGATAAGGTCTCCCCTCAGCCTCCTCTTCTCCAGACTAAACATGTAGGATTGTGGCCTTATTCAGGGTTCCAGCAATGTAGATGGCATTTCAAATTTGTATCACCAAGAATCCTTGCATGGAAAATAAGAAAATCTGATTGTTCTTTTTGACAACTCTTGTAGGATTCATTTTGGTTGTGCAGAGCTGTTGAATAGACTGTGCTGCTTGTATCGCATTGAAAGCGTGTTGTCAGAACCACCGTGAAATCCCTGATCTATATAGGACTGGCCTTACATTTGCCTTTGCCAAATGAATGTAGCAGGCAATGTTCAGAAATAGCAGCACGTTATCTCATGTTTATTTTAATGTAGAATTGTGGCAATTGCATTTAATCTTTTACTAAAATGAAAATATTGCAGCACATCTTACAATCAAAATAATAATATACTAAATAAACCAAACTGCTGCTGTTGGAACGATGACAGGAAATGAAGTGAATGTGTACCTCAAGAGGAGGTAGTACCTCCTGAAGTCCAGTCTTGTGCCTTTCATGAGAAAACAAAGCAGTGCATCATTATTATGTTGTCTGTCTTGTTCACTTCCTTGCTAATCAGGAAACACAGAGTGCTATGAGGGCTGAGAAAAATATTTGGTATTCTTCTGCCTTGAGCAAACTAAAGTTTTGAACCAAAGGGCTTCTGATTGTATTCTTAGTTAGTGTTCCATCTTATGCTGCTGTTAACCTGGGGGAAAAAAGAAAAGGGGGTGGGTGGGGTGTAATTAAAAAAACAACCAAACAGAAAAAACACCACCCAAACCCAAAAAACCAACAACAACAAAACCCAACTGAGAAACAGACCAAAAAACCCACTCCTGAAGCCCAACAAGAAAAAAACAGTTAAAAGGAGGTACAAATTATGAAAGAAAGATGATATGAATTAAAGTCTATGAAGAATGCCAGATACCGTGTAGAAAATGCTTTCTAAACCAGTCAGGAAGTATTTTCATTAGCCTTGAGAGAAATAATATTTTGTTAAACACAGTTTAAGAACATTTTCTTCCTGTTTCAACAGCACTGTTGTGTGGTTCAGCTTTTGGCTGTTGGTTTGCTGCTGTGAACTTTCTTTATCTCTAAATATATGAAAACGTTATTTAAATAAATGTTTAGGAATGGTCTGACATCTGCTAGGTTAAGTATATTTTGGAGTGTAGTAACTAAGCTGTTTAGAAAAGGAAGAATCTATGAATTATTTTACAGACTACCCAGAAGGTATTTCTTCATCGGTTAGTTTAAAATATGCTAAGAGAAATCTTTCTTAATACCCTTCTGCTGGATAGGGGAAAGCTAAAAATCCTGCATGGCTGTAGCAGGCAGTTACTTGGTTAAGAGCACTGCTTTCTTCCTATTATGGAAAACAGTGAGCTGCTTTTAGCAGGAGGTGTGGGTCTGTCACATAAACATAAGGAGAACTTCACTACCAGCTCTGTGTAGTACATACAGACAGCAACAAGGGGACAAAACCGCACTGACTGTTGAAGGAACACAGTTTGTACTCCCGGTAATGCAGCAGCTGCTCCAATATAGTACAAAAGAATACTGCTAATCTGCATTTGTTAATCTGCACACATAAACCTGGCAATCTGCCCACGTTTATCGGCAAAGAGCATGCTCTGTCATCACAGTAGATGTATCATAACATTGAAAATCTTTGTTCTTACAAACTCTGTGGAATTTAACATTATGGGATTTTTTTTTTTCCCCCTAAAGTTGAATGAACAAAATGTTGTAAGCTCTCCATAGTATGTCTAGTCTTTTTGTTTGACACTTAGGGAAGCACAGTAAATAGCAGTGCACTTCAGTCATTTGTATGAATTGGTAGGTTTTCTATTTTAATTATTAGGTTTATATGAACTAGCAGGAAATTTTATTATCTTGCAGAAATATATCTCTAAATTACCCAAAGGAAAAGCCAATGGAATTGGTCCTATGTAAATAAAACAATTTAAGACTTAAAACATTATCTGGTAAAACTTAAACTCTTTAAGTTATAAATTGACTGTAATAGGGCTCTTTAATAAATTGACTGTCTACTATAAATGTGGAAGGTTTTCGGCTTTCCCCCATCCATCAGAAGGTCATTAGGAAGGGTATCTCCCAGTATAATATATTTCTTTGCCTTCCTGAACCATGAATCTAAGATCAGTGGATAAATAGCAAAGTCTATGTCAAAAAGAGGTCCTACCACTTAATTTTTAGAAGATTGGAAAGCTATCTTTATCACAATTTATATAATCATCTAGCAGTAGCTAGAGATCCAGATCAGTCAGTTGTCAAGACTGACGACATCTCTCAAAAGCTGAAATGGCAAGAGCTCTTTATAAGTGTTAAGATGGATGTTTGGAACACATTTTAGAATACCTAGCAGTTGATATTTATGAAATAAGTATATATAATAGTGTATTGAAATTTTTTCAACTCTTTGGTTTGATAAAGAAGTGGCAGGTTAAAAACTGTTGTGAGCTTTAAAAGAAGAAAAATTACAAGAAAAGCAGAGTGAGTATGTAGATATTGGGTAAGCATGTAATGGTTGATCAGATTAATTTTACAAGACTTAATTATTAAATGTATATAGTATGTAATATTAAATCTCATTTTATAGGGACACATGTTTCTTAAGTATGAAATTGAGGTATCTGTTGTATTATTAAAGGATACTAACGTATTTTGAAGTAAATTGCACAGTGGCATTCAGGCAACAAACGTACTGCAGTAGGTGCCAATTAAGGGCTGTCAAAACAGCTAGAAAATGCAATCTGTATTATCAACAGCATTTTTTGAGAGGTTTAGTTACAGAAGTTGTACCACCTTACCCCTTTTTTACTGACACTGGCCTGCTGACCTACGATTTATAAATTAATCTCTGGGGTTTGGGGGCAGTGGGGGCTTTATTTTGCCATATCAGCAGTCAGAAGAACCCCACCATCAGAAAGTCTCCTTTTTCTTAAATTTCTTAAATCTTTTCTGCAGTATCAGCCTCTTATTTTACGCTGTGTCCACTATGAACATGAAGAACAGTTTATTCCCTTCCTTTTTGTAGCAGCCTTTCATGTGTGGGCAGGTAGTGTCTCTCTCACGCTTTGTTTCCCAAACTTTATCTTCATTCCAAATGTCCTCCATTTGGTGCCAATCTTTCTTGACAGGTTCTGCTGAAAACTGGACCCAGGATTCTAACTGGGACCTTGTCAAGGCTTGTAGGGCACAACAGGTACTGGTGCATTTTTGCAAACTAGAGTCTGCAGTTGATACACAGCTGTATGTCAGCTGCCTCTTTTGTGGCAGCATTGTGTGCTCATGTTCAGGTGGTTATACTCTCTGACCTCAAATCGTGTCCACTGATCAGTGATTTACTTAGGTGTTCTTCACCTTGATGTAAAAGGTTAATATAGACTTTTTTCTGACTCTTTTCTCCATCCTATTATTTTGAAACTGAATATACCATATATTAGTGACACATGCTTTCATGGAAAATACCCTGTGCTTGATTTTTCTTCTTAAGGGCATGATGTGAGGGAATAAATATTTATAAAAGCTTCCTGGTCTATTACATAGAAAGAATTCTGTAAGTCTGGGTGGTATGTTTCTGTGGTATTGTTTTGTGGAGGCAACCAGCTTCTGTGAGGGGCTCAATTCACTTTAAAAGTGTTACATTAACACCTTTGGGGGGGATGACACCAAAACCAAACAAAAAACAACAAACCAAACAAAAAAAACCCCAGAGTAAAATACAGGACTATGTGGGGTTACATCCTAATACATAAAAGGGAAACAATGGAATGGACAAAATGTTGAGGGAAAGAAAATGCAGTTCTCAATTTTGAAAAGGTTTTACTCCTTTTCTTACCCCTCTTCTTAACTCTCCCACTCCCAAAAGCAAAACCAAACCTGTCTAATGATATTTAGAAGCTCCCTGTAAAGACATGTTTGTGTATTTGTGTATGTGAGGTTAAAAAAAAAAAAAAAAAAAGTTGTGACTGCCATAGAAGGACGGTAAGTTAATGTAATTCAGTATATCATTTTGTCAGGGAAGCCTCATAACTTCTGTGTGCTGAATTCATGCTAAAATGTATCTCATAGGTAGGTACCTGCAAGGAATGAGATTATTCAAACTTTTGCTTTTAGTTTTTCTTCAGCAACAGGAAGAAATACAGAGAAAACTGAACTTAGTGGTTGGGAAGTAAAATAGTATGGTAGTGATGGAGTTGATGAAGAAATATGTATAGACACTGGCAAAGAACTGCTAGAGAGAAGAAAATCTTGATGGTAAAAGTCCTACTCAGTTAATTTACTTACTGAAACTGATAGCAAGTTCAGGATAGTAATTAGACAATAATAGCATCAGTCAAATTGCTCCAGTGTCTTCTAAGGTGTTATGGTGTCCCCAGGTACTCTCCAGTACTACTTTATTGTTAGTTAGCATTATGAATTGTATTTTCTCTAAGTCAGCACATGCATATGCCTGAAAAGTCTTATTTTTCCAGGTCAAAGCTTTGAGGGGGAAAAAAAAATCCTGCTAAAGTACTACATACTTTCAACAAAGAAAAATGAAAATAATACCCATATGCCTCTAGGCATTGAGGCATTTGTCTGGTTTTCTGCAAACATAGGGAAACTGAGAACTTACGTAACAGGCTACATGTGGCTTGGTGTTATTGGCTTGTGCTGATTATGGGGGAGGGAGAAGGATAATACAGCCTTGCTTGTTCTAACAAGATCTGATGTCTTAATTACTTAAATGCAGTTATGCTCTTATCGTGCATATGGCTGTGGTGTCAATTATTTTAGGTTCCTTTTCTCAAACAACTTTAAACCTTTCCTTTACTAGAGAAGGTAGTATCTTTCTGGTTACTATAGCTTGCTTTTTTTTTTCAGCTAAGGTGGGACCTTCCATTTCAGTGTGGCTTACTTGATTCTCTTCTTACGCTCCCAAATTTAGGGGGAGGACTGATCGCTGTACTCCTCTGATTCATCTTCTTCCTTAGTTACCTTTCCCACAAATTTTGCATTCTCTTCAAACCTGATCAGTGATGAGTTTTAATTCCAGGCCATTGGTAAAAATAGTAAGAGATGGCAAGCTGATACCTCATCCCTGTGGTGTTTCTTCGAAAATGCACCTATTCATTGCTGATTCTGTGCTCAGAGTTGCATTTTCAGCTTAGTTGACCAGATTATAAATCAGTTTAATGTATCCAGCATTAAAAATTCTATTTAATCAGAATGCATTACTATCAAGTTAGATGCCTTGCGCTCATAATACAGTCTTGCACTTTTCAGTTACATTTATAAGTGAATTTAAAAAGTGGCTTATGTTCTGTAAGTTTATGTTTTAATTAGCATTATCTTTTTACTATCAATATTTTGTATAAATGAAGCTGCTTGTTGACTCAAAGTATTTTGCATGAGATCAGAAGGATTTTATTTGTATTATTTGTATTGTCTGTTGACCCTCAAAAAAAAAAAAATCCCCATTGTTTCATTTCTTGTAGTGTTTTGGAATTTCCCCAAAGCTCCTCTTTAAATCCTTCTGTAATTTTAAAAATACAGTATTTTTTTCTTTCCTTATTTGCTCTAGACTCTGGGATGAAGATGTAGGTTATGCATGAAATTGGCAGACTTGTAGGTAATCCAAAGGCTATCAATAATTAATATACTTTTTAGAAGACAGAATTAGAACTCTCTTGAAAAAACTGAAAGATAGTAGTATCAGCTTGCAGGTCACTATATATACTCATAATAGAATTGAGGTGTTTCTCTGTAGGCCATTATTTCTTATCCTTAAACACAATGAGTGTCCTCAGTCATCCAAGAGATGAGCTACTAGCCATCTTTTTAAGGCTGAAACCTTGGACAGCAGCACAAAAGACTACCAGCACTTACTTCCATTTAAAAAGGTACTACATTCACTGCTGTGATAACTGCATGTCTCTCCTGCCAGTTACATAACTTTTTCCTGTATGAAGCTCTTGGGTCATAGTTATTTTTACATAATACTCATCTTGGCTACCAGCTTGATGTATAAATTAAAATCATGCAAGACTGTTTTAATATTATTTTAAAATATATTTTTTTTTACTATATTATCCCTTTTGTTGTCTTATCCATATTGTAGTTGTCCAGATTGGGTTTTTTCCTGCTAGTTAATCTGGAAAAATACCATTCTTCCAGTATGTTTACTGACTAAATTTGCCTTTAAGTTTTCCTGAAGGCATACACTGCTGATTTCTTGTTCTTTGCATTGTTTCTGTAGCTTCCCCAACCCTTCTTTGAAAAGAATTTAAAATATGATCTGAATTTGCAAGTTTAAACCTAGTCAAATGATATTTTGTTTTTTTCTTTTGTTCCACTTATGGATGGCCTGTATCGATCTTCCACTGGTTATTTATTTTACAAATTCTTTCCTGTACAAGTTCTTACAAGCATATTGGAGATAGCTGCTGGACCAGAAGAGAGCGAGCCAAGCTCACTGCTTTGCCAAAGGAGAGGCTGAAGTGCAGACCAAATAGCTATGGACTCTGATGAGCTTCCTTCCTGAGCCAGAACATATTGAGAATAGTTCAAGAAGGCCCTCAGGATGTAGGTCTGAGAAAAAAATGGGAGAGATTAGAGGGCTTGGAATAGGAACTGGATCTTTCAGGAGACTTACAGTGATGGCTGAGTTGGAGAAGTGAAGCTACTCCTGAGACCAGAGCACAGTCCATCGATCCACAAAGCTTCATTGTCATAGAGCAACTTCTTTCCACTTTCCTCCTTTTCATTCCCAAAAGATAACTAGAGCCAAGTGCTTGGAGATGCTTTCTGAAAGTGCTTCAGTTATATTATCCAAAGGGCATCATCAATCTGTGACAACCCCAATAAAGCAGGGACCTCCAGATCTGTGTGTAGGCATGGTGTGATAAAGCCTATTGCCAGGAATATCTTTTTCCAGAAGGATGATGAATTTTTTTCTCCCACGGCTTAACTCCCACCTCGCCTCCTCTGCTTCTTGCAATGGCATCAGTGTACATGGTACTTCACGGATTGAAATAATACATTGCTAATCTGTTGGCAACTAGACATGCCATTATCTTTTAACTTATTGTCATAATTTCTGGGGGCAAAATAATGGTTTGTAATTAGAACAGGAAAATATTATACTAAAGAAAACTATGGATTATAATAATTGAACTGTTTAGATTTTATTACTTAATGTTAGTCTAGATATACATTAAACTGATAACTGATACCAGTTACTAGTATTACACTAAGTTCAAAAGGAATTCAGTGATAAAAAGTTTAAGCAAAGGTTAGCTTTGAGAAGTAACAAGGTGAAGGTTAAGTTATGTGGTGCACAGCTCAGGCAGATGCCTGCCTTTGAAAAGTGTTGGGTTGCTGTGCACTATATGAGGGGGAGAAAACCTTTTCTTCATTCTTATTTTTTAATCTGCAGAGTACAGGACCTACAGAACAAGGAAATTGCTTTTCTTTACAAATTTGGCAGTAAAGTATCTTCAGGACTTTCTTTCATTGCACTGCCAGCAACATTGTAACTAAAACAGTAACAGATGAGGCTCATAATTTGCTCTTTTAAGCCCTTTTCATTAGAATAGCAGGTCCCTATGCAGGAAAGATTGATTGGAAGTCTTCTAGTTACAGAATAACTGACACTTCCAAATGGGAATATTTGTTGAGAGTGTCAGAGGCTTTCAGAGAAATTAATCTGAGTAGGGGGGGGGGGGGAATCTTCAAGTGGAGAGTGAGTTGGTTTGTGGGGGTTTTTTCACTAAGCATTGTCTGAAGCCTGCAAATACAGTAAATACTGTCTCAGGGTGTACATTTTCCCTAAGAAAAAAATAATGTTATGTAAATCTATATTAAGATATTTTAATTACTAGAAAATATAAATGAATGTGTATTCCAGATTTTATCTCTATTTGACCTGAAATGGATATTACCAGACTTCTCAAATAAGATCCGTACTGGGACCGGTGCTGTTTAACATCTTCATCAATGACATAGGCAGTGGGATCGAGTGCACCCTCAGCAAGTTTGCAGACGACACCAAGCTGAGTGGTGTGGTTGACACACCAGGAGGACGAGATGTCATCCAGAGGGACCTGGACAAGCTGGAGAGGTGGGCCTGTGTGAACCTCATGAGGTTCAACAAGGCCAAGTGCAAGGTCCTGCACCTGGGACGGGGCAACCCCTGATACCAGTACAGGCTGGGGGATGAAGGGATTGAGAGCAGCCCTGCAGAGAAAGACTTGGGGGTACTGGTAGATGAAAAGCTGGGCATGAGCCGGCAATGTGCGGTTGCAGCCCAGAAAGCCAACCGTATCCTGGGCTGCATCAAAAGCAGCGTGGCCAGCAGGTCGAGGGAGGTGTTTCTGCCTCTACTCTGCTCTGGTAAGACCTCACCTGCAGTACTGCGTCCAGCTCTGGGGCCCTCAGCACAAGAAGGACATGGACCTGTTGGAGCGGATACGGAAGAGGGCCACAAAAATGATCCGAGGGCTGGAGCACCTCTCCTATGAGGCCAGGCTGAGAGAGTTGGGGTTGCTCAGCCTGGAGAAGAGAAGGCTGTGGGGAGACCTTATTGCAGCCTTTCAGTACTTAAAGGGGGCCTATAGGAAGGATGGGGGCAATCTTTTTAGCAAGGCCTGTTGTGACAGGACAAGGAATAATGGTTTTAAACTAAAGAAGAATAGATTTAGACTAGACATAAGAAAGAAATTTTTTACAATGAGGGTGGTGAAGCACTGGAAGGGGTTGGCCAGAGAGGTAGTGGAGGCCCCATCCCTAGAAACATTCAAGGTCAGGTTGGACGGGGCTCTGAGCAACCTGATCTAGTTAAAGCTGTCCCTGCTCACTGCAGGGGGTTTGGGCTAGGTGACCTCTAAAGGTCCCTCCCAACCCAAAGCATTCTATGATTCTAAGATCTACTATTAGAGGAACTAATTTAAAAATAACAACAGAATTGTACTTTGTCTGGCATTTTCATGTGACAAATATTTTAACAATTGTGCAAAGTTGTACAATGCACCTAGACTTTAAAACTGCCATGCAATTTTCAGTTGAAAAGGCTAAATGTTTCTATGTAGATAATATTTACTAAAACAACATACCAGGTTATTTCCTTTTATGAACTTGTCCAGTTTTATTCCAACTGAAATTTGTCAGTTAAGTTTTAGTTCTTGTTTAAAATGTGTTTATAAATACTGTGACTACATGCTAATCAGTGCTTTCTACAGTATTTTTAGCAGAAGAAATTTCAGAGAGCTTCATCTACAATTCTTAGATGTTGAGGCTATTCTTCCTTTATAGCATCTATCTCACAATTTCACTTGTTTTCTTTTCATCCCAAACTGTGACATTTTTCATTCACCCGTAGGTGAATTTATTTTAGTTCTTTATCTAAAATCAATTTAAATTTAATACAATATATAGTTAATAAAAAAAAATATTGTCCAGTCAACTTACTCTGCTGCTTTTGTCTCAGTCTTAGGGTGTGAACTGCATGATTCAGGATGGGTTTCTTTTCGGTGTAATGATAATGGTGAGCATGTGATAGATTCTACTAGGTATTAATGAGTGATTTGCCAAATATTTTAAGTAGGTTTCTCTTAGTTTAGAATTTTGTAGAAGGTTAGTTTTATACACATTAGGGAACAGTCATTCCAATGCTAATGGAGGGGAAAGGGGAAAAAGTGACTTAGGCTTTTATCTGGAATTGATGTCACAGTACTAATTAAGTGGCAAGTTCTCTGCCTCATATCCTTCTATCTCACATCTAAACATCTCACCTTTTCCCTATACATTGAAGGTAATCTAACTCATTGGAGCCATCAAGATATATGCACTTTCAGTGGAAGTTTATTTTATTCCTGTAATTTTAAACATCAGTTTTTGTTATGAATTGTTTAACAACTTCTTAACTTCTTTAAGTCCAGTATTCAGTCTCAAAGGTTAACTTTCGTACCTGCTGCTGTGAAAAAGCATGTAACACTGTTATATTTTTACAGAAACTGTTTTTGCAATCTTTTACATATTTCAGGTGTCTTTTTAGAGGATGCAATTAGCTGCATTTGCATAGGCAGTATTAACCTGATTATATGTTGAAAGCTAAATGACATTTTGAGTGAAATTTGAAAGCTTGGTAGGTCACTTGTTTTTCCCTGGATTAGACTGTTGTAAATTTGAATGTGCAGTAGATAGTGCTTAAGGTAGGGCTGCTTACTGTTTCAGTGAAATGTTTATGAAATTAATCAAAAACAGAATAAAATCTGAAGACTGAGTGAGAAGACTATAAAATCAGACCTATACATATATATTTATTATTATTTATTTTTGTGAAAGAATTGTCTTTATCTCATCAAGGAGCGTGTTTTACCATAATTATATAGCAGTATATTTGCAAATATTAATACATTCACTACTATGTCTTGGCAGTACATTCATCATCAGTAATTAGGAGAGAGTTTAAATTGCTTTATCCAGTGTCTTGTTGAAATACCAGGATGTAATGGCAAGTTTTCGTGTTGGATCAGGGTAGCAGTGGAATGAAAAGGTCCCAAGTTTATAAACACCTGTACAAGACTTGTTAGGCAAATGTCTGGAACAATAAACAACTGGTGTTTGTAATGATTGATTACTCTATAAAAATAATCTGTTTAAAAACAAACAATTTTTTAATATAGACACCAGTATCTGTAAAAATTAAATTGGGAATGTTATTTTTTTATCTTACCATGCACCAAAAAAAGTAAAAAAATAGTGGTAATGCCAAATACTGGAAAGCTAGGAAAAGCTAGTGTGACATTTTCATTTGTGGCCTTGGGACTCTGGCAAAAGCATGATGCTAGTCTCTAAATATGTCAACATGTCTCAATCACATTCCAAATGAATAATGCTGTTTGAATGACTGATTCATTCTCATTCTTTAAGGCCTGTTGTAACATAGTTTGCTACATGCACTCAAAGCCACTCTGGCATCTTATTCCTATAGATATATTTGTGTGTCTGTGTAAATGTGTGTACATAAACAAATATGAAAGAGTGTTACTGGGCCAAATCTACAAGTAGGGAAGTAAGACATTAAGAACGTAGAGCGCCTTGATTTTTAGTTCATTAAGCATTAGGTAGCACTTTTGATGCATTAAAATTGGCTTCTATTGACTTTTTACTATGGCTGCAAAATGAGGTGTCACTGCTTCTATGATAGATGTGACCAACTGAAGACAAACATCCAGAAATTAGAGATCACAAAATTACTGAACATAAGAGTGAAGCTGTGAGCGTTCAGCTGGCTACCAGGGGACTTCTGAGAAAGTCATGAAATCTTATCTTCTCTTTTTTTTTTTTTTTCCCCTCCCATCATTATCTTAAAACAGTAATATAAACAAGATCTGAAATCCTGTTGCATGGAATTAGATGAGCATGCACTTCAGTCATCATCAGAACTTGTAGTTACACAGTGTGGGTCTGTACTATTTGATTTAATGGTGTAATTGATGGAGTTACAGGCTATCATGCCGTGTGCATCATTTAAGAGATGAGAAGCGTTCACAGATTGATATTTTGCAAACCATTAGTGGTGAGACTTAAGGAATCTTGGATTTGATATCGGCTTGTGCAGATTAGTATGTTTTTGTGATTACACGCTTGCTTTGCTAGGGCCAAAACGTAATTTTTCCAGTTCATGTCCCCATCCTACACTATAACATTGTTTTCACTTTTGCTTAAAACCCAAAGAGTTAAGATAAAGACAGCATTCTAAATAACTTTTATGGTCTGTCATTGATATACCTAGAATTGCCAAAGGAATTTATAGTTTATGTAAAGAGAATCCCAGTATAGTCAGTTAGGGATTAATTAAAAAGCCATTGTAAAGGTCATGTTAATGAAAAATACAAGTATTTTAAATACTATCCACGTAAAAAGTTTGAAGAATCACTATTGTCATGCCTTTTCTTTATTTTGAACCATTTCATAGTTATAGTCAAAGCTGTCTGGTAGATCAGTATGGTCCAGTTGGCTGCCAGCCAGCCTGCAGCCTTTTCTGCAGTGGATGTGGGAAGTGGGTATCTGAACAGCAAACTGTTCAAAGTGCTTCCTGCTACGGCTGTAATATCTTGGCATACAGCCGGATTTGCTGCGCTCACGCCTGGGTGGATGATGGAGCTGGAAGCACATTTCCTGTTGTGTGACTGCACATCCTGGGATGGTACAAGGAAGTTGCAGGCTATACTGCACAGAGAAGAAAGGAGTGAGGGATGTTAATGTTCCTCTTGTCTGTAGTAGCTGCATTGGTTAAAACTCTTGGTGCTTGTTCGTTGGAAGTGCAAGACTGATTTTGTTTTGTCTATTTTTTCAGTATGAGTAACTTGCATTAAACAGCTACTTTCTCATCTGCCAAAGGCACAATCAAAATAAAGTGATTTGTATTCGATACTTAATTTGAGGTACCTGAACTATACAGCAAGTGTTACACTATATGCTTTTTGATGGTCAGTATTTATTTTGTACCCAAGTGCAAAGAGGGTGAACAGGAAGAGTGCCAGACAGAGTAGAAAGCATGTACTAATATGAATGTTCCTATCAGTTTATCATAATTGTTTTTATCTTTTTGTCATTTTCCTTTGCAGCATATGAAAATTTGAAATCGTCTGTGAAATGAAACTTCCTTTATTTAAAGTGATGATTACAGGTGCATGTGTGATTGATGTCCATCAATAATTAGAAGCTTGTGAAGTAGTTCTTCAGCCATCTGAGATCCCTCACTTCTGTACCTGTACCTTTCATCTGTTGTGGGATAATAAAATAATACTTCAAATTAATATATCTGCTGTAGCTGCATTTTATACACTAGGTACATGTTACTTACTGGAAGCTAAAATATGGCAGGGCCCTCTGTTCAGGTTACCATTCAAGTGGAAATTACCTAAGAGAATGGCAGTAAAGAAGCAGTTATAATAAGTAACCTTTATAATCTGGAGCAGCGAAGAGATGAGGTGAAAAAATAAATCAAAAAATATTCTGGAGAGTAACGTCATCTGTTTTCTTGTTCTCCTTGGAATGAATATTTAATAGCAACTTAAAAAAAAAAGGGGGGGGAGTAATTTTAACACTTTCTTGTGATAGTTCCTGTAATCTTGATTACCATGAAAATGCTGCAAATGACAAATGCACCAAAGGACTAATTAGCATCAAAATCTATATCACTTGGCATGCAAGTGTATGATATTGGAGGAGTGGGTTTGTATTACTTAATGGCTATATGACTAATCGGTTTTGCCAGCTATGGACAAGTATAGGAAATAAGCAAATAAAAATCATTGTTGTTTATAATAGAGTAAAATATTAAGAAATGAGAAACAAACTGAGCAACAGCAGTTCAGTTTACTGTTATACCTTCTATATGGCAGAGTAATTAACATTATTAAGCAAACCCCAAATTATCTAAACTGTTTTAAAGTAAATTTTAAAATATTGACAGGTTTTAATTTTTAACACAGATTAAGTTCTTCTGCCCAGTCCTTCATGTCTGTAACATGTACTATAAGAATTTTCTTTGGCAAAATTGCTTACTGATCTGGATTTATCATATGTTTTGGATGATCAGGTAGACACTGTAATGTATATTGCCTGTTACCTGTGACCAATAAATGTGCTATGATATTTCTTCTTTAGTGAGAATTACATACAAGCTTTTCTACTAGCATCCATTCCATCTTGTACTATCACAATATTGATTTTTACTTTTTGAAATACTACAGATTGACCTGCCTATGCAGACAGACAGCTTTTTAGGTGTGATAAAATTTTCCTTTGGGTATTTAGGTAACATAAACTTCATTCAATTCTGATATAACATACTTGAAGCCAATGATTTTAAATTGATTGCGAAGATGTCCAGTAATATGTTTCACATGTAGTTCAGACAAGTTTCTCAATAATCGTCCTTTCCCATTTAAGGATTATGGGATCACAGAGTTTGGATGCTTGAAAAGAAAGAACAGATGTCAGTCAATTTATAATTTTAATGAGAACGAGGTGTGGAAGAAAAACCCAAACAAACCACAAGCAGATTTAAAACACAGAGCAAATTAAGTCATTGAGAAATTAAGAAAAAAAAATCAGGAAACTACAATTTCTATTTTCTTTGCTTTATTTAGTCTGATTAAAACAAGCCCCATCAGTTCTTGCGGCAGTACCTTTCCAGAGATTTTGGTCTGGCTTGATGTCATTCCTCTGCAGTCCTTACTATTCACACCACCTTATTCTCCAGCCCTTCCAGACAAAACTGTTTTCAGTTCCTCCTTTCAGTTCAACACCCAAACTGTCCATCAAAGATTTTTGTTCTGTGGTTGTACCCTTTTGACTGACTAAACAGTATAGCTAATCAATCAAACTGCCTGACTCTTGCCAGGAGTCGCATGCTTTTAAACACATTACACCCCTACCTACCGTTTGCATGGGGCCTGCACTGATCCTTCCATGGCAGTACGTGGCGCTGCTGATGGGGCTTAATGTTTATAGCTGTTGGTCTCTGAATCCACCATTTAAGGACAGCTATAAAATACTCTTCTTTCCTGTTCCTTCCCTCCTTTCGTCTCCTCTTCCCAGTTAACAAGGTGATTTAATAGTTCAGGTTCGTAATGGGGATCATTCCTTTTGCCAAAGCAAAGATTTCATCATTATGCGAAAGGCTTCTGTGGTTTCTTGACAGCATGTGCTGACTTATCTTGTGCTTGTAGCAGAGGTTTCAAATAATACTATTGGTATTTACTGCTGTTCTTGGAAGCACAGCAAGTACTTACATTCTGGTAATCACCATCATAAGTCATTGAAATGTGTTATTTTGAAAATGAGGGGATAGGAGTTACCATTTTTCATGTTTCTGTATTGTGTTTTTCTGTTCAGCTGTTTTCCGTTTTGTTTCTTTTATCACCCTGCCCTCTTACTCAGCTTGCCTTAGTTGGGGAGAAAAGGAGGAGTGATATTTTGCCAAAGAAAATAGTTGTTTACTACAATGTGAATAGGTTATAGCTGCAACTGACTTTACTGTTTCGAGAGCTACTAATTAGGCAACACCTCCTGGAATAACATTATGAACCAAAAAGGCATGAGGAATGAGAACATGATCGTGTGTTTTGTTGCTTTAGTATTTAAATAGACTTATGAACTGGCAGTTGTTTCAAAGGGAGGTGAAGGAGAGAGACTTTTCCAATTCATTTTCATGCCGTAAAAAGTATCAGTTTACAAACAGATACGGGTGAAGGATGAGAATGGGCATCGTTTTACCTTGGTTGACAGTTAACTGAAAAGTAGTCTGTAGTTCGCAACAGTCTCCTGTCTTAATTCCTTGGAAAATAACACTCTAGTCTTTTGTAGGCCACAAGCTAACTACCCTTTTAATTTTTAAAAAGAAAGTTTTCTTGGAAAGAAAATGTACTTACTGAAGATGGCATATCTATAACTATTTTTCATGCCTTTACCAAAGTAACTTTTAAGAAAAGCTTTAGTTACTATTTCATTGACCTTCCCATTTTTGTGAAAAGCTGGAGGACAATCCATTGCCTTACTAGTATGCTGCTTAAATTCCAGGTTATTTTCAAAGTGGAGTGATGGTTGACAACAGAAGTCTGTATCGTAGGTGTCCCATCCTCAGCACAACCCTCTTCCGTCTACCAATCTGCTCCTGTTATTCTGCAGCAGTTCCTGATGCATACATAGCCTGTATGGCCCTATGCTTAGCAGAAGCTTATAGTGATGGAGACTACAGCCAGATGTCCTGCGAAAATCCACAGCAGTGGGTGAAGTGGACATCCTTGGGTGCAAGTAATCTATTAGAAAGGATTATTAGTACAGCAGCATCTCTGTGAAGGCACACAGATTGCTCTTTCTCAAGTATAAATGATATACCTGAGTACAGAGTTAGCTGGGAAGTTGAAAAAAACAGATCATAAAGTTTACAGTAAAATAATTGTTCTGTGCCTGTGTGTGCACATGTACAAGTCTTTCTCTGAAGAAGCCCTACTTTAGAGGTTCAAGATCTGTCTTAAAGCTTGGTGTTTAGTCCAGATTGACTAAACAAGTGGAAAGGCTTTTGAATATGTTTATCAAAACAACCATAATACACCTTTCCCAATTCTGCTAGAACATCACTGTGGACCATGTCCTTGTTCAGCAGCCGCTGTTGTGGCTGGCCTGTTGCAATCCTCCAATAAGTAGATGAAAAAAAAGTTGGTCAGCTGTCTGATTTAGTAATGCTATTAGTCAGCAGCCTGTCACTTAAAAGGTTTTACGATGTTAACAGCCATAAAGAAACATGTTTCTTGTGATCAGTGTAATTTTCTGTGTCTGTTTTAATTTCTTTAATGCTGCTGATAGAGTTCGTTTAAGTAGGAGACTGGGAAATTTTGTTTGACCTTGGCTGTTATTTTAGAAGAAAATGTTTGATGAGGTCAATTTCCCTCTCATGTCTTACTGTGCTGTGTTATGGTCTATAAATGGGATATTCCTATGAACCTTTGAGGAAAAGGTCAAATAACTCCTATTCTTAATGTAATTGTCATTACAGTAATGAGTGTGATGACCTTATTTCTCTGCCCTTTTTATAGTTAATAAAGAAACAGCAAGAAAATTATCAGGAGCCTGTTCATATGCAAATGCAGGAAAATTTCATATTATGTTTTCATATAAAAATTGAAGCTAGTTTTCCTCTTTTTGAAGATAGTATGCTGAAATGACCAGACATAATGTTTTGATTTCTTTAGCCAATATTTTCCTAGATCTACAAAGAAAGCTAAGCCTAAGACAGATTCTCATGTTTCTGTCCTAAAAATAGATTTTTGTACATCAGCAGTTTAACAAAAATTACAGAAACATTTCATAGGTTTTTGTGCAGCAGCTTTGCTAGAATATGGTGATATTTGACACGTGACAGAATGAAGTTGTCAGAGGAATTAGCTTCAACACTAAATTTTTTTTGTTTTATCTAAGATGGTAAAAGATACACGTTTCCCCAACATACTACAAAAACACAAATTCAGACCAAGAAGGATGGTCACCTCTCAAAAACGAAGATGAGTTTTGCAACAAAAACCCAAATCCCTTCTTTATAATTAAAAGTTGTTCTTAAAATGCCTTCCCTGAGTAATTTAAGTCTGTATTTCTAGTATTGTATTTTGGCAAGTGTGTCACATAAGTTGCAGCTGGGAGGCACATTTCCTGAGGAAATTGAGTAGAATGTAGGAGTTAAAATCTTACCCTGGAAGGCCAGTTGCAGAACTGTGCATATGCAGCCATCTCACCATAATGTTAGTAAATGAAACATTAAAAAATTACATGTAAGTGTCTACATAGAAAAGCAGAAGGAAAATTTTAAGAAGCCTGTTCAGAGGAAAATGTAGGAACGTCTTATGTTGGCTCTTCATGCAAAAATTCACGCTTGTTTCCCCCTTTTGAAAGACAGCATCCTGTTTGTTTTCAGCTTCTCACACTGTCTTGTAAAAACTTAGGCTTTATGTGGTAGGCTGAATTATGCTGGATTAAAGTATGCATCTTTTTACACTTTTATTGAAGGTATTCTGGATTTATATTGTAACAGAGCAGCATGGCAACTTGGAGTGTTCAGCTGGACTTTGGGAGAGTTGCAGGTTTTTTCGCAACAATCCTGGAATTTAGTTGGAGATTTCCATTGATAATTTGGCCCTACTTCGATCCTTTTTTTGGTTTGAGAAATGAGGGAACCACAGCTAACTTCATCTCTGCTCTTATAGGAAAGCAGTGTTCTGTGTTTACCTTTATTAAAAAAAAAAAAAAAAAAGCTTGATACAAATATAGTGATATTGAGAGCTCAGTATTTGAAGCAAATGAAAGCTACAGAGTTTTTCTCTACATTTTAGTTTAGCCATGTATTTACCATGAGGCTGGGATTTTGTACTGAGAAGGATACCAGCTAACTCTAAGATGATGGAAGACACTAGGTGGTTGCCCAAAGCAGTTGTAGACTCTCCATCCTTGTTGATATGAAAAATTTGACTGGAGAAGTCCTTGAGAAACCTGACCTAGTTGGACCTGCTTTGGGAAGGAGGTTGGTCTAAGTTTTTCTAGGTTTCTAAGTTCCTTCTTTCAAATATTATTTGAGTTCCTCTCCAGCAAATTGTAGAAAATTAGAAACGTCTTACATTCTGTCTCAAACTGAGACTCATCCTAAATTGCAATGAGTAATCAACCTTCCAATCTCTGTTGTGTCAAAGATAGTAATTGAACAAACCAGTATATTGCACTAGTCATCGCTGTAATTTAAAGCATCATTTTTCTCTCTAGTAGTACTGTGTGCAGAAGAGCTCGTTATTAGAACTTAGTTCATGAGAACCCATGGCCACTGGGCAGTAGAAGGAGATGTGTTAGAAGTTGAGAATTATGTAAAATTTCATCCTCTGTATTACTTCAGGCAAAATTTTACTAAGTTATTGTTGCAATATCAAGTTGATGGCATGACTTCTACCAGATGGGTCTTTTACATTCCTTCAATGCTTTAAACCTTATAAGGATTGTGAGATAAAGTGTGAGAGTAACTAACTATTTTCGTACTAAGAAAAAGGTGAAACAGAGATGCAGATTAGTCAGAAAGCATATTATATCAGTTACCTGAGCAACAAAAGCTGCCATTCAAAAATGGCTATCAATATTTAACTCTGAAATGGATTGACTAGAAGTCTATGTTGCAAAGTTTCAAAACTAGTCTGCTCTGATAACATACTGAGCAGTGGCTCTGAGTGCCTTTGTCAGTGGGACTTGTAGCATGCTGTGGCACAGTGCTAGGCTAAGTCAGGCACTGGAGAAGACATGCTTCTGTTTCCTCCTCCACTCCTATCTCCGTTAGTACGCCAGCCCTACATATATTTTGGGACCTCAGCCTCTTTTCTCTTTCCCTTTCTAACTGCCTCTCACATGTACTTACAGCACATCACCCAAACCTGAACTGTTCACCCCAAATTCTGTAGCAACCCAGTTTGTCTTGTCATTGCTTCTGCGTCTCCATGAGGAAGCGGTAGTTCTGCAGCGCTCCTAAGGCTGCGTTCCTGCAGCAGATGTTCTGAGATAAACAGGCTTGGATACTTCCTGGTGATAACTGCCTCTGGAGGTGTTTTAGCTGAGCTGCCAGAGGAGTTAAACCACTGCTTTTAATGTCCTTACTATGCAGGTATGAGTGAGTCAGGAAGAAGGAACTACTTTTTATTTATATATGGATATAGTTGGTTTATAACTGAAGCACTGTTTCTCTTTTTCCCACTCCTGCGTTCTTCAAAGATCGGTGGAGATTGTTGTGATAGAAGAAATTCAGGTGGTATTTTATATAATTGCGTCTTGTTCTTGGTTTAAATATCCAGAGCATAGGAGCAAGGAGACAGTGCACATATGTAATAGAAAATAAGTTTTTGTAAGGGATTTTTGTTTCTGGTTTATCTGGACAGGATTTGACAGTGTGATTTAGGAAAATCCTTAATTATCTGCAAAACCAAAATACTCTGGGAAATTTGAGGCTGGTGCTATTTAGTTGTCTAAATGTGTATAACTATCTTGTTATCAGTTATCCTACATTAATTTCTCATTCTAGTTTAACCTGTCCAACTACAAATGTTTTATTTTTGAAACATGGAGTACTTGGCATTAAGGCACTGAAGCGCCTTTGTGGTTTTTACCCTTAGGCACTTGATTCTTCCAGTAAATAGGATACAGGCAACTTCTGGAGTAATTGTTAAAAAATAGAAGTAGGTAGTGTGAAACTATAAAATAGGACAACATAAAAATAATGTGGGAGCACCATTTGCTGATTCTTAATTCCAGTGCATGTCATGCAGGTATTTTGTTTCATTATGAGCTGGAGTGAGGCAAGGTCTCACTTGGTTATGCGATTCAGAAGGAATCTGGGAATCTCTGTTAAGTATTTAGTTAGGATTGAGTTAATAGATCAAATTATAAAATTCCCTAACAAGCATAATGAGGAAACCTTAGGTAGAAAAACTTGGAAGTGCTATCAAAATGCTTAACTCAGCACATATCTGTACTTAATAATTCCGGTTTTTGGAATTGAATTGCATTTCCAATGTCAGATGTGTATAGTCAGTCAAATAATAATGTTTTATATTCAATTGATTACTAAATTTAAAAAGTTAACCAAATACAGAAGGTAATAATAAATATGGAAAGTAAAAACCATTCCCTCTATCTTGCAGAACCTGCTACGATGTGTTTAGCATGACTCGGTAATGCTCATTCTTGCTGAACAAGCATTTTATCAGTCAAGAGCTTGTTCTTCATGAAGATGCAGTGAGGAGGTAATTCAACGTGATCAGTCCATTGCAGGACAAGAATAACTAGACAACTGGGGTTATTTTAGAATTGTGCTAGGCATAAGTACTGTGTGAAGCTAGAGAAGAATTGGGTCCAAAAATCATCAAACAGGGCAGAACTGACTAGTTTAGACTGCTCGATTTTGTTGATCGAAATCTTTTAAAACTGTTGTTTCCTTTGTAGTATCAGAATTGTCTTCATTTTATTATATGAATGTTGGTGAAATGAAGCAATAGCTTTGAAGTTTGTAAGAGTTATCACCTATTGGCTCTGCTCATGAATTCCTTCCTCACCTCCTACAGTATCGAGCCTTGACCTGTGCTTTCCCTGAGCTGGAATTCTGCAATTTTCCACTCTTAGTTGAGACTTGGAATTTAGGTGGTATCTCATTATGCTAGCAGATTCATTTGAGACTCAGATTATCTAGGGGAGGGTCATTGGGAAAGGGTGCCTTGGGGCTAAAGCTACTCAGCATCCTCAAACCACGTTGTTCACAGAATCTGCAAGAAAGCCGGATTCAGAAACGTGGGTTAGCGTGGTACGGAAGGAGGTCTGCACAGTACTCTTGGCCTGCCTACAACTTTTCACTGCGGTTGTCCTATGTGCTTAATCCCTTACTCGCCTGCTGTTCGTGTCTGTCTTTTACTCTGCATATCAGCATCTCTTTTTTTAACCTGTCTCTTCTCCCTAAGTATGTGTCTTATAATGGTTACGCCCTATGATCAATACCTTCTGGCAGTTGTGAACTCAGTGGCTGTTTTTGTGGGGTTGATCTTTGTCTTAGTTATTATATTCTCTTTCTTGCTTTGTTTCTTTCTAGTTATATTCGCTCTGTCTTGCTAACAATCAGTCTGTGGTAATAGTAATACAAGGAAATGTAACATTAATTTAAGAATTGGTATATACTGGCAGAACATTAATGGGAATTTCCGTTTTATTTTAAGAAATGTTACTTACAGTTAGCATTAACAGATCCGTTATTTTTAGAATACACTGAACATTCAGCATGTTTGTAATCTTAGTGCTTCCTTGTATGTAGTATCTTCAGAGTTCCATCAAGCCCATGGAATTTAATCTGTACTTTACTGTTAACTGAAGTAACTGGCTCAAGTTAGTGTTTTGTACTGTATCGTGAGAAGTATCGGGATCTGAAACCTCTGTTTTCAGCAGGTAGAAACGATTATATGCATAACCATTGATAGAAAGGTGATATAAATATTCTCCAAGCTAATTGTAGAGAGCTGATCTCTTTTGTTCTTTGCTCAAGTGTCTGATCCAGCATAGGCAAAATCTTTAGGGAATTTAGCTAGAAATCTAAGTGTTTATTGTGAAAGTGAGAACTAGTGTGAAGACTTTTTTTTTAAATATGACCAAATTCGTTCACAAAATTCTTGCCAAAAAATTCTTGAAGCACAACCAACTTCACTAAGAACAGAGATACGCATTCCTGTTCACAAAGCCATACTCTGTCGAAGATCAAATCTCTTCTCCAAAGCATAGTGAAATTAGGGGACTTTTTCTTTCAATAAGACTCAAGGAAAGAGTAATTTATTTATTTATTTAGCACGAGGATAACAATTATATCCTCTATTTCCTTTCTGCCCCTTTCTTCAAGCACCGTAGTGGGAAATGGTTTTGTCTATGATTTTCCTAAAGGGGCAGGTCAAAAGAGAATGTCTGACTTGAATATCATTTAATGAAATATGAGGAATATCCTTAGTAGTAGGTAATAATATAAGAGCTGTCCATAATATGCGGTATTTATCCATAAGTATCTGTGTGTACAGCATCATATACACCTTTTGCATAGTACGCTTTTTAATGAAGTTGTTTGCAGTTCTTCAAGGGAGGGGGAGCAAGCTTTGTAATCAAAGATTAGGCAGACAGAGAAAGTATTAGCAGTCATGCTCAGAATAATTTTTCTTCTGCAGTTCAGTAAGCCTCTTACTGAACTATTCAGCAGTAGAAAATAAAGCTGTGGAATCTACATTACAGGGCAGAAACTAAGTAGTAATTATATGAGATTGTAAAGATTAGTAAGTTAAAACTCTTGTATTCCATGCAGGGTGTAGCTGGGAAAGACAAAACCATGTTTGTGTCTTAGAAAATAAAATACCTCTAAGAATCCAGCATTTTGTAATTTTTTTTAATATTATTAGTTCCTGTGTTGTTCACTGCTGCTGTGTTGATCTTTTTTTTTTTTTTAAAAAAAAAAAGGTATTTCTCTAATGGTTTTATATTCTACTCTGTAATTTAATGTTACTGATCTTTTTTTTTAAATTAATATTTCTCTAAAAAAAATTTTTTTTTTTCTAAATCATATGTCCTTATTGAGATATGTCTTGCTGCCATTCTGGATGTGGGAGGTATGTGACAGCATGAAATCCTGCCTGTTTTTTTTTTTATGCTGCGTGTCAGAATGCTGACATCTTGGAGGAAATAGCAGCATTTAGAGTACCATCTTGGTACCAGTCATCAGCAGCTCCTGGGGAGTTCCTGCAGGCATTGTATCATAGGCTTGTCCAGAGAAAGAAGACATTGCTGAGCAGCTGATCCTAGTTTCTGCCCAGCTCGAATGGTATTTGTATTTCCCCCTCAGATATGAAAGGCTGCTTCCTTGTGTTATAATTCAGTCATAATTGCATATCCGACTAGTAAAAGTGACCTCGCCCTCTTGCTTTTTTAGCTGTACCTAAAATATGCTGTTCAGTGAGATGTACACTATTCAGTGGAATTTTACTTACTCTCAGTTAAACTTTTTAAAAATTGTTTTTTTAGAGAACTTCAGCAGTTATGCTGATAAACCCTGTATTTGGAACAGTAGGATAGTATTTTTGCAGTTTTTAATTTAGTCTTTCTTGTTGAGCATAATGAATTAAAAGATGTAAAAGAATGCAGCTTGTCTGACTTTCGAGAATAAGTGGAAGAAAACCAGTGGAGCTCTATGTGGAATTAGAATAGTTTTCTCTTTCTGTACTTCCTTTTCTAAAAAAACAACCAACAAACAAACAAAAAAACAAACCCAAAAAAACCCCACAAACAACTCTTTTAGGTATAAGTTATCTTCTGTGCTTATTTGGTTGCTTGCAATTTTCTGGGGGAAAAATCCATAGATGTTAACAGTTCTAAATATTTTCACTCGTAAAGAAATTATTTATAAAATAAAGTTTGGTTTTGCTAACTGGGAGAAATAGCAATTTTGTAGTTTGTTTCTCAGGATAATAGATGCAAGTTGACTCAAATTCTTCCTGTTACTATTTACTATTAAAAAAAAAAAATCTCCTTTTGAGTGTCCTGCCTGGATTATAAAGAAAATAATTTGGAGTGACTTTTGAGACTCTGAAGTTGCTTATATAAAATAAAGAGTTGTGACATGGATTGAGTCGGTGTGGGTAAAAGTTTATTACACTTGGTTTTGGTAGTACAGAGTATTATCTAAGGTCATCCCTTTCATTTCCCTCTGTTTGTTTAAGTAGTTTGCGGTTCATTAATAATTTGCTAGAAAGATTGAAAATGATTGAAAATTCAGCTAGCTAGTTGAAAATAACTTAATTTTCTTAATGTATTTATAATGTATTGAGCATATTGGCAGTTCTAGCAACACTTCAGTGGCTTTCTCTCTCCATTGGCAATCCGCTGTATAGGCATGATCAAGTTTTACAGAGAAACTGATGATCCAGCATGGGAGGTGAAGGCTACTAAATTCCCTCTGGGAGGGTTGCCAGTGATTGCTTTTCTTGCAGGCTGGTCTCAGAGCACAGGCACAGTAGCTAGTGAACTAGTCATGGATCAACAGTTGGGGAAGAAGATTCTGCTTCCAAACCTGCTTGGAGCTTCCTTGGTTGTCAGACCTTAACTGGAAGGCTGTGTCCACCCTGCAGGCAGGGGATGAAGACAATCCTCTTGTGCAGCAGGCAGTCCAAGCGGTTCTGGATCAGCACAGATGACTCTTAGCACACCTCTAGCGGTAGTACTCCAAATGAGGCCACTTTTATGTCTGGCTGGGAAATGTGTTTTGTGCACTACCTCCTCTTAAAAAGCAAAATTTTTTTATGCTTAAAAAGCATTTTCTTGCTATTTTAGTATCTCCATTTCATATTCTGGGGAGATTCTGGAAATGGCACAAGGCTTTAACCCAGGTGCCATTCAGACTAGGCAACAAAGACATAGCAAGGAAAGGCCTCAAGCTGCATCAGGGGAGGTTTAGATTGGATATTAGAAAAAATTTCTTCACGGAAGGAGTGGTCAAGCATTGGAACAGGCTGCCCAGAAAGGTGGTGGAGTCACCATCCCTGGAAGTGTTCAAAAAGCAGGTAGACGTGGCATGGTTTAGTAGGCATGGTGTTGTTGGGTTGATGGTTGGACTGATGATCTTAGAGATCCTTTCCAACCTTAATGATTCCTAGTTTTACTCTGATTAAGAAATAATCCAGCCACCAAGCCAGGAAACATGACATTATGACTCTACCCTTAATTGGTTTAGTGGTGGACTTGGTAGTGTTAGGTCAATGGTTGGACTGGATGATCTTAAAGGTCTTTTCCAACCTAAGCGATTCTATGATTCTGTGGTTCTATGAAAGACCATTAGAGCAGTGATCCCTAGATGTCAGAGACGATCCGTCTTGCCTTCTTTCTTCCTGTTTTGCACTTGCTAGACTACCACTCTGCAGTCTGAGCTGGAAATTCTGCAGAACTGCATGGATTCATATGGCTGACCCAGGCCCTGCAATCCCTCACAAGGCTTTGGGACTTTACCAGTACCTAATGTGATACTCTGTCTGAACTTCTTCTCTGCACTGCATTGCTGGGCCAACAAAGGAGAGACTCTCTTGTATCTATTTATAGAATTTCTGTATTTCACACTGGAGTGCAGGTTCCTCAGGAGGCTGGTCATGGGCAATACTCTCGTCTTAAATACTTTGGGTGGCAAGAATTCAGCTCCCCAGCTCTTTCCTTCATTTGTACCTAGGAGCTTGTATCAGTAGTTGTCCACTAAAGGTCTGTAAATAAATTCATAAGGCAGATGAACATGGTGAAAAGAGTTTATTCTGAATAAGTCAATCAGTGGTGGCAGGAGTGAAGAGGCACTGGTTCCTAGCCTAGCTGCACTACTTGTGCTAGGAGCATGGATGGATTGTGTGGCAGACAGGGGCTCTCGGGTCACAGCCAGGGTCCAAAGAGAATAAGCTCATCTCAGGAAGGTTGCCTGTCAGGAACAGTTTTGTGAATGTCTGTAGTTAGTAGGTGAAGTAAGTATAGTTTGCTTTTTTTTTTTTTTTTTTTGTCAAACAAAGCAACTTAACTGCATAAAAAAAATGGGTATGTGCTGCTGCCTGCTTCTGAGGCCAGCATCATCACTTTCATCGGTGATACGAACACTAAGGGCAGCACAAAGTCTGCATCTGTTCATCTTTTTCCTGTTGGGAATTCTGGAATAAATGATGTGCATGTACTACCTCAACTATGATGATTAGATAGCGTATTGCTGTGTGACTCATGTTGTTCATTGCTGTTGCCATGGCTGTTACAGCTACCTTGTGAGATGTTTATGTGAATTTTTTTTTTATAGAATCGAAGTCATGGTGTTAACAAGTGTTTGGGATCTTTGTTTGCATCGTGTGCTGTGTTTAAAGGCAACATTTTAAAAAATAGTGTCTTTGGAAATTGTTCTGGTTCATGGGAAATGTTGCTTAATACTTAGGAAAGCTGCTGCTGTTCTTATCGTGAAGCAGAAACAAATCTGTTTAGCTGTAGGCGCTGCCTTTACAAACCACCATCATTTTCTTATTCAGTCAGAAAAATCTAATGTAAATCCTCGTTGTCATCCTCTTTGTTGTTGTTGGGTTTTGAGCAGGTTTTTGTGGGGTTTGTTTGGGTTTTTTTTTTTTCTTTTTTTTAATTACAAACTGAAATAGCCATTGTCTTTCAATACATAACAACACCAGGAGAAACATACCTCCTCTTTTAACAGAAGCTATGTTTTATTTATCAGTATATGCTTGTTTTAAACCTAGCTATGCATATATAGCTGCATCTGCATAAGATCATTAGGTTACTAGGAGAAAAATAAGTATTTTCTATCATGTGGGGTTTTTACCTAAGATTAGTATAATTGTGTCTTCTTCCTGGATTATGACTTTAAATATAGATAAACTTCCACTTATTAATGCAGCATTTTCATGATGATGAATGTTGTTTACCAGGCAGTCTCAGCTTTTATTTCCAATACAAATAACATTGATTGGGCAGTGGGTTTTGTTTTTACTAGGGTGACAAATTCAGAAGATCTCTTTAGGTCTGTTAAAAGTGATCTAATGTTTGAATCGTTAAGATTGCTTATTCTTCAAATTTCCAGTTCTTTATTTTTGGTGTTAGTTTTGTTACAGAAGTTACTGTAATTTGCAATAAGCATTTTTTTTAATTAATGCCCCTGGGCTTTGCATTGTGTTGTGAAATCTGTTACATGTCTTTGTCTTCATTTGTCTCTCACTCAAAAAGTGACAACCAGACAGAATACTTGTAGCATTTACAGTTTTGCTCTTTGCACGTATGTGGCTATGTTCAGAAATGATATGTAAGAAAGCAATCTCTTGATTTGCAAACTAATTAGGTATTGCTGCTTCTCTTTTTAGAGTGCTCACTTGGCCATGATTGATACTCTTATGATGGCGTATACTGTAGAGATGGTCAGCGTTGAGAAAGTGATTGCCTGCACTCAGCAGTATTCATCCTTCTTCCAAGCTAGAGATCTACCTTATGACATTGAGGATGCTGTCATGTACTGGATAAACAAGGTATGAGTACTGGAAAAGCAAGCTGTGATTTTCTTTGTAGTCTATATGATTCGATTAGAGATGAGTGGGTAGGATATGTATGTGTGTAGGTATATCAAGACTGTCTGGTAGAGACTTTTCCTTCATCTGCTGTGTATGGATAATAAAAAGCAAAGTTTGCAGAAATAAGTTAACATGTTACGTGAGCAAAATAAATAGGAAGTCTAAATAAAATACTGTAATATACATTGCGTATGACATCTTAGCAGTCACTGTCGTGTTCAGATGCCAAGACAGCTGTTTGAGGGTCTCTTTTTTGGCTTTTTAACAGTTGTTGTCTTACTGTGTAATTTATTATGATTTAAAAACAAGGTATTCTGTTTGTATTTGAACACATCTTGCTTGAAGTGATGTACCTTCACTGCATAATCAAATCAAGTAACAAGGATACACTGTTAATCAAATGTGATCGAGCAAAATAAGGGGCAGGTTAGTTTGTACAATGTAAAGCTAACAACTAGTGACCCCAGACTGCATCTGAAACTGGCATTTGCTGATTATGCTTCAGGGCTGTAGTCTGAAATACGTGTTTAATCTTTTCAGTTATCTCAGTGGTAGTGATTTATAATTTCTATGACTTGTTTCTTAGAACAGACCACTGAATAAACTATTTTGTCTCTAGGTAAATGAACATTTGAAAGACATAATGGAACAGGAACAAAAACTAAAAGAGCATCACAGTGCAGAATCTGCAGGAGGTCAAAAGGTAGGTGTGGGAGTTAAGATATTTTAAACAAGAATAAGAATTTGTAAACAAAAACTACTTGGATACAGTATGTATAGGTAAATATACATTTGTAGACACTGAACTTTTAACAGCTTGTTAAAGAAAGCAAACTTTAAGTATTCAGTCGTTTTGTTATTAGTTTTATCGTTTCCATGAAAATACCCATTTAAATGTAACACTAACAGAGTTGCACTTTTTATTCCCAATTGTCCTTTTTGACAAATCTTTGATAGCAGGGAAATATGTTATGTTAGTTCTAAGGAATTTATTAAGATTAATGAATACTTTCAAATGAATTAAAACTGTAGTCAGATCCAATATGAAAAAGACCACCACATTTTTATTCATGATTTTTAATGTTTTTTCCTTGTGAATTGCATGCATCTCAAAAGAGAAATCTGTATGTGGCATCATGGGAAGCATTGCTCTGGCTATGATCCAAAATACTGGTTGATTACAGATTTTATTATATATACAATAAAAACAGATTATGTTTGATTTCCTTTCCTAACAGGATTTTTTCCTTTTGTTTGCCGAGCTCATGTAATTAAGTAGCATTATACCCATCAAACTATGGAAGGATAACATACAGTTCCAGACTATGTAAAATTGCTTGCTTCAGAATGAGATCGTTTATCCTATTGTGATATTGTTGGGGAATTGGTAATCAGTTTGAACACCCTTTGGTATTATCCCTGCGCTTGAATGCAGAACAGATTTCCTAGCTACTGCAACGCTGTAATCCTAGTTCCCTTCCTGGTCTGTTTTCATGTAAGCAGCTATCTCCTTTTCAGTGCTACTCTGAAGGAGTTAGGGGTTACGTGCCTAGATTAGAAGTTCAGCTTCAAAAAGCATGAATGCAATGAACGTCCTTGCACTTGTGGTTTCTTTTTAAACATACGGAACAATGAAGGCTAATTAGTAAGTATGTAATTCGGCAAAAGAATTTTTTTTTTTTTTTTTTTTACAATAGTAGTGTGACCCTGATGCATATATCCTGATACAGGAAATTTAATCTGTGTTCAATAGTGATATAGCATAGAAATCTGGAGAATAAGATGTCCTTGACAAGTTCATTTCTCAAAATTAGATAAAACAAAGTAAACGGGGTCGGGGAGATAACCTATGATCCTCTGTCCTCTAGTGATTTTTCTTTTTCTGAAAATAATAATAGTTTTGTGTAGTTTTTAGGTCACTTTGAAAGATGGGAATAATTTTTAAAACCCAAAGTGCATGAGAGTCTTAATACGGTAAACAAAGATATATCAGAGAGAACATTATTATCAGAGCAATACCATAAAACTATCTGTATTTGTAAAAATTCAGTAATGATTATTTTCACTTATATTATAGTTTGCATTTTATATTAGGAATAGCAAGATAAAATTTTTAGTTTATAATTTATCTTTAATGTCAGCATTCTTGAATCAACCATTGAAAGACTTGTATAGTCTGTAACTCTGATCCCATAAATGGACCTAGTGAAATAAAACATTTACATAAAAATCATATATTCATTGTGGTGTTTTTCACATGAATTGTGAAGCTATAATGCAATCAGAGCCCTGTTCTGTTGGCCAATGAACAAATGCGTTTGCAAAACAGCAAAATCATGCTACAGTTGCCATATCATGGAAAAATTTGTAATTAAGGCCTTCTCTTCTATACACTGAATTTTTTATACTATTATCCCAGGTACATGTTACATTATTTGCCTCAGTATGGGATTCAGCTGCATAAATTACATTGTCAAGTAAGGTATTCCATGCTAGGTGGTTGTATTAGCACAACTTTATTAGCTAAAATCTCAGCATGGGCAAAACCTCAGGCTCCAGTTGACCCCTAGATGTCTATTCTGACAGTACATTTATTGTGGATATGGTTTAAAAAAAAAAAAAAGGCTATTAGAAAATTAGCCATCCTTCACATTTAAGTACATGAGAAAAATGAGGCTAAAATTATTTGGATAATGAGTCAAAATATCACTTCTACATTAAAGTTTTAGTGAATGCAATGACAAAATGGAATCTGCTTCTAGAAAATAAGTCGAGAATATGAAATATTCAGTCAACTCTATTTTGAAGTATTTAAGGAATTTGAATTACTGAACTTTTTTCATGCAGGAAGACAGCAACATATTTTCAACTCATTCAGATTATTTAACTCCAGGTTTTCTTTGAGAAACACTGGTCTATTCAACTGATGGCTAATTTGCTACTTGGAAATCTCATTCATTCGTTTTGTCATATGCCTCACAGTATTTCCCAAATTTCCACTTACTTTTGCTAAAGCTAATGGTGATTGCACACATGCAAGCATCTGAGTTTAGAAACACATTAAACACCATAACTAAAACCTGTATTTCTTAACGGCGGGTCATACTGAATGCTAGCTTTCCAAAGAAAACCGTAATGCAGATCCATTGGATGGATCAACTGCATCAAATCAAGTTGGTCAGAGTTTCTAACAGGAGTTTCTGTTAAATTATGATGTGACTGCTGTCAAGCATCTCCTAGTATTTATTTGCAGATACCCAGGTGTTTTACCCTGATTATCTGTCTCCATATTGCATCAGTCCATGCATTCCTCTTTTTATAGCACAGTGTCAGTGACATATCCTGTTACTTTATGGCATTGACCCTACCTCATATATCTCAGCAAAGCTGTGAAATAACTGTAGCTAAATTCCTATACCAGGTTTGGGTATTGCTGAAATAGGTGTATAATTTTTTTAATCTGAATACTAATTAGTGTGATTCCCCACCCCACACCCCCCCCCCCCCCCAATTCTGTGCCTGGGTTAGTTATTAGTATCAGTAGATTTTCTTAAACTAAAAAAAGGTGTGTGTGGGGGGGGGAATTGAATTCTGCCTTTGTGTTAACTAAAGCAATACTATTACATAGTTTTCCATTTTTATAGAAAAATTAAATTATACTTCTATATATTTATTAAGTATAAATTTTCTATGCTCATATTACAGTTGTAGCTTAACTCTCAGTATCTGAATTAAATTGTTTTGTTTTCTTTCTTTGATGTTTTTAAACTCCTAACTGCTGCTTCTGTTTGTATTTTAAAACTTAGCATGAAGGGGAACTGGAATGTTTCATTGTGCCTCTTTTACGTCTTCCACCATCCTTTTTAGATTGGGGCTCTCTTTTGTAATTTAGGTTCTCCATGTTACCAACACAGCTGTTCAAAAGGTGATGATTCCATTCTAATGTTTAAGAAACTTTGCAATCTCCCTTCTGCTTTAGCCAGACACCTTTGGATATTTAAGTTTCAGAGTTTCTAATGTGTGATCAGGTTTTGAACCTGAACTAAATTTAAATTAAGAATGCCTCATCTGCTAATTTAGAGAGGTGGCCAAACAAACATAGGAAGAATAGATCATTCTAGTCATTAGGGAAAGCTTTTCTTTAATTTTAATTTCTGGCCAAGAAACAGCAAAGTTACGTACCTAAAAGGTAGAACAAAGTTAATGAGTAGACTTTTAAATTATTTTATAATTTCCCACTGTGGTAAATTCATGAATTTATCTGTTGTGAAAAATAATTTCATCATATTCCTCAAACCTGCCAAATTAATGCCTTACTATCTTGTTACAAATCTGCCGTGAACCTTTTTGCAATAAATATCTACACTTCTAAAAATTGTAAGCGTCATATGCACAGATTAGTAAATGATATAACTGATAAGATATACCTATTTTCTATTTCTGGATAGATAAAAACAGTATTAGCAGATTATGAGATTGCTTTTGTTTTCCTTCACTTTCTTCTGCTGCTAGCTTCCTGTAGAAGATAAGAGAGGAAGCAGTATATATGATTTTTAGTTCCAGGTGGTCCTCTGTGGATCTTGATCAGCCGGTGATTTGTGGTAACCTCGTCTTTTTCTGGTAGAGTCTCTGCATCTTCTTTCAGAACTAGGATTTCAAGTTTTGTAGCGAGTAGCTTTGGTTTTCAGGCTTCCATTGAATAATATGTAGTGAATGTACGGTTGCACTGGTTCAACTACTGATTTTCAATGTAGTCGAAGCTTTCTCAAAAACCTGTTATTTTTCTTTGCTTTTGTGATTTAGACTGAATCAGTCTTAACAGATTTAAGCCAAATCAATGCCAACCGTATGAGAGAAACTAATCTAAGAGTATTCATCCAAAGACCTGAATTCTTTAAGCATTTTTTTAAAATTAGTTTAAACAGTGCAACTTTTTGCGTGACGGTAAAACACTAACGCCATAGTTCCACTTTTAATTTAATGTGTCATAAATCCACACTGCTAGCAAAAACTAACCTGTCAAGAAGAAAAGTTTGCAGCAGGATCAGCTTCTGGATCCAATTAATGCAATTAATGCACAGCTGCATGAACACAAATGATGGTGCAAGGAAGACAGTGGAAGCAAGTATTTAATGAAGGGCATGGCTACCATGTTTTGGCACCATAGGATGAATTTATACCAAATTAAAGTTATCATAGTCATGTTTAAAACTTTTTGTTAAGGGGGATTAAACAATCTTCTTGCAGAACTGTAACCCCTCAACCTGAGGGACTGTTTTGTTCTTTCGGGGTTTGTTTGTCTTGTGGGAATTTTTTTGTTTTGATTTTTTGTTTTGTTTTTTTAAACATGGGGAGAAGTCAGTCAGGATTCTCTGCTCAATTTGTTTTATAGTGACTGATGTTTTTAATAAGTGCCAGGGGGAAAAAGGTTTATTCCTCTTGATATAAAGTGCCAGTTCAACAGCCATTGAATTTCCATTATGCTGTCCAAGAGATTTCAGCTTTTCTTTATCTCTTTTCTTTAAGTGCCTTTACAAAGGGTGTATTTGTAAATCTTACAGTGTGTTTGAATTTAAACTTGATTATCTTCAGTCTTTCAGCCTCTTGAAGCATATTCATAGTCATCTCAACCATAGTTCCAGCCAGGTGGACAAATAAAAATATATATTGGATTGTTAGTTTTGAGTTCAGTTTGTACTGTTACAGAGCACTAGCCTTTGGAATTGAAGCAAATGTGTGCTTTTTTCCAAAGAGTAGTTCTTCAGCCTATCATTAAATCGATGGACCTTTTGAGTCCAAGTCTGAAATACACTTCACCTTGATAAAAGAAGAATGTTCCTATCAGTGTTAAACAGGATGATAGGCAGCCCAGGTCTGATCTCAGTCCATTTACCTAAAACCTTGCTTTATGATAGGGTTTAGAATTCCTGATTGCTGTTCAAGATAATTTTTTAAAAATTCACATGTTTTTCCATACATTGACTACATTTCAGTGAGGAGAAGAGAAACTGAACCCTGTGGAAAGTGCTTTAGTTGGGTGTGACTGAAATGTCTAGAGCCACACATGAACATGCATCTTGTAGTTCATTTCTTTTAAGTGGCTTCGGGATTCTCCATTGTAACAGTCCAGTTAAATGGAGAAAAATGTTGAGAATAGTCATGTTACTAATGTACACCCTTTTGTGTATAATAGCTTTTTTACATAAAAGTTTTGTTTCATTACTACAGTTATTTTAAGGGTTTTATAGAAGGGCAGTATTTTAACAACTATGTAAAATAATAAGCTTCCATAGCAGTTTTTACCAGAGTAGTTTTAAAACTACTTTTTCACTATTTCCAGAAAATACTTGTCTTCATTAAAATAAAAAAAAAAAAATTTCCTGCACTTTGGTAAATGGTTTGATTTTTTTTTAATTTCTACAGTGAAATCAATAGAGTGGTGAAGTTTTCTGTGTGTATTTATAATATGGCTACGCAATGTTTTTTTCTTAATAGTAGAAGTATTATGCCAGACTAGTGTATAGAATTACAGAAAAATTCACTGACTTCAGTGTGCTTAGGATTAAGCTTTTAGGTCACATTTTATATTTGTAAAACTTTATAATTAGGTGTTGTATTTTTTGATCACGTATGAGTTTAGAATTGTATGTATCAGTTCTGATCATTTCTCTGCCAGTAGCCAAAACTCCATCTACATCTCAGGTCATTGCATGTCATGCAGCTGATGCTAATGTGATTTGTCGTTGCAAAAATGTAACTGCCTGCACCTCTTGTTGTTCTGAAAACTGTCATATGATTGTTTAAAAATATTGTTAAATGTTACAAACATAACTGTTTGGCTTGAAGTAACTAATGCAAACTTCACTGCTGTTGGATGTACTGTATTACAGTGTGTTTATACCTTTTTTTTTCATTGCTTTCACTGCTTCCCCATATGTGCTGCTGGAGTTCATTTTGATACTTGTGATATCACGACTTCAAGTCTCAAATGAATTCTTCAGTCGGATTGCATATGTAGGGTACAATTAGATGTGCGAAAGCATTAAATAAAACTGCATTGATCTGACAATCTTATCTGTTCTTGTGGGAAAATTGTAATGTTGATCTACAAAGACTGCAGACATATTCCTCCAGTGTTATTTCTGCTAATTAGTTGAATATGCAGAGGTTACAGTGCACTAATACTTACCATTAAATTACAATTCACTGTTATACAAAACTTAGAATGTTAAAGAAAATTGCTTTGTAAAAGTAATCTATGAAATCTGATAAATTGTTCCTTTTTTTTCTTTGCTTTTTGCTTTTATTCTTTTTTCCTACTGCTTCCTCTGAAGTCTCCTACCAAATGGTTTTGGAAACTGGTTCCTGTAAGTTTGCCCAACTGCTTCACTTTGATCAAATGGCTTATTTTGGGAATGGCTTTGTCCATGTCATGCTGGTCTAATCATTCATTTCATTTATCTCTACAAGATAATTTTATAAGAGATTGCTCTGCAAAGGTGTGCATAATACAGAAGCTTATTTTGCAAGGTAATCTGCACAAACAAATATAAGATATGATGCTGGATAAGGAATTACTTTTCAAGCAGCCAAGTTCTCTGTGGGTTTGTATAAGGCAGTGCTACCTGTTACTAACTATTGTCAAATGATCAGGTTTTTTGCAAACTACTTTTTCATAAGCTTTCAGTAAACATGTGCTATTTGATACTGACTCTCTTTTAAAAAGAGACTTGTAGAAATAATTTTTGATTGTTGATGCTACATGGAATCTGAAATTTTCTGATTTATTTTAACAATATGCAATCACTACACCATTTGTCTAGAATTCTCTTAATTTTTCAGCTGATTTAAGACTGCTGTTAATCTCTCCCCACACAAAGTAAACCAAAGCAGTCTACTTTTAGTCAGACTATAAAGTCACTAAAAGCAATAAAAAGTAACTGGTCAGGTCTGCAATAATAATAAAGTTTGTTTTCTCTGTGCTGTGTCACCTTGGGATTATCATTACTTTCCTCCATCATACAGTAATTCACCCATGAAATGTATTCAGATTGTTTATTCTACAGCAGGTTTGGCTGGGAACAATATAGTCAACTGTTTTAGGTATATGCAGAGTTGCATACTTCTGGTCTGAATTCCAAAGAACTAATTCTGATCTAGCTTTGATCTGAAGATTACCAAATAACTGATCTAGCAGCCCCTCAGATATTTGTCATAACTACTAAAAGATTGTTCATACATTGCAAAGAGAATTAAAAATACAAGGCAGTTGCATGTAGGCAACAACAGAAGTTACTTGGTGTCTGGAAAACCAGTTTAAAAGTACTGTCTTCAGCAGACTAATCAGTATTCAAATTTATAACAGTTTATGCTATACGGGCAATTTCACTATAATGCTATCTGTTAGAGTTGTGACACACACCAATACACTGCTCTTCACAGTATAGTTCCTTAATTTTGTTTTGGAATTAAGATAGCGTAATTAAATGGAGGGAATAATGCACAAAAAAATTGACTGTCTGTGACCAGAAATTTAAGCACTTTTTTTGGTCTCATTTCCACAAAATAAGGTGGCTACTTCAAAGCAGTTTCAGAATATGTTTTTGTTCTATTTTTCCCTAAGGTGTTAGTTTACTCATTATTCTCTTCCATTGCATAAAAATGATACTCAAATATAAAGTAGTCAGTCTGTTGAAAAGCTAACTCCAATTCGCCTGCCAGTTGTCGATAAACAACTTGAACTAGTGGTATTTATGCTGCTCTGATCTCTTCTCTTTACATAGAGCGAGTGTTTCATAGTGAGGTAGATAGATATCCCTGAGCATACAGGCAGCTGAAAATCTACTCTGAGATGTAAATTTATAACATGTTATCTACTGTATGTTAAATGCATGAGTGTTCATTATTAATGATTAACTTGGAACACACATGAGCACTTACGACGGAGTAGCTGGTGTGCTGTTGGTTCATCTTTAGCTGACCTTGTTTACGTGCAAGTGTCTTGACTATACCTAGACTTGTTTAAGTGGAATAAGCTCAAAGGTGCTAAACTGGGTTGGTTTAGGATCTCAGAGACAAGATGCCTATATTAGCATTTAGTTTAAATTAGCACTAGAGCTTTATAATAAATGTAGAGGTTCATCTTTTGCATTATTGCATCCATATTTAGTAGCAAACATTGCAACTAATGAGAAGAGTTTCTTCAAATGGAAGTTTATTAAAAATGCAGTGCAATTACCAGTGTCTTTTATTTTTCAGTATAATTTCTTTTATCTTTTCAACCAAATTGAAACACGATGCTTGTTATACCCTAATGAACCTAGCGTATCAGGTTATATAAGTTTATTTTTCCTAAAGTAACGTGCCTGGCACGCTCTCTACGATGAATTAAGCCATCTTTCTAGGTCCAATTTAATGATATGACACAGTTTCCAGCATCTGCGGACACTGTTCATAAGGCCAGTGAAGGCATCATTAAAGTGATAGTACATGTTTTCACAGGATTTACTGTGCAAGACCACTGTATTATCAATTTCAAATATTTTTGAACATTCCATTAAAAAGAAGCTATTTAAAAGAATGTATAAATTACACAGGGCTTGTTGGACCATGATGTTAGAGTCCATCTGTATCCTGTATCTTTTATCATTATTTCATAATTAAATTGTAGTATTTCATAGACTTAATTTCAGTCATTTTGAGGAGGAGTTATGTGGACATATTAACATGGTATTTGAAACTTACTGGATTTTCATCATAGAGGGTCATTGGATTGCCATTGAGTGAAAAAGAACGAACTTTCACTGCAGGCATGATTGGCCTATTTCATTAGAAATAGTAGGGAGTATTGCTAACATGGGGAAAAGAATATTAATAATGCATGAAACACTAACATGATTTTGTTTGGTGTTAGTGAATATTGCCCATAGGGTGCAAAAATGGCATTTTCATTTTTATACAGCATACTTGACACACAAATACCAGTACATTTCAAGTATGAAAGAAAGACTTAACTCTCAGGGTTTTTTTTAAATATTGGTTAAAGTATAAGCTCTCTAGGCCAAATACAAGCCCTTTATTTTTCTAGACCTGATGTGTCTGCTGTTACCAGGTTAGACTTGTACTTCTTGGGCCAGTTCGAGGACACTGACATTCACTAAAGATAGTCTCATGTGATCCTTGACAGAAATCCAGTGACAGTAAGTATAGCCCTCATGGTTAGTCTGTGGTTCCACAGACTTTTTCGCTAGCAAAGCTAGCTTAAAGAATTCTCATCCCACCCATAAAACCTCCAGCCCTGCCCACTTACTCACTGCAAAAACAAAGGAGGAGAGAGCTGTTGTAGCTGATCAATGGTCTTACCATGCAGCCCCATCAGCAATTGCTCTAGCACAGCCAAAAGTTGAAGAGTGGGAGATAGGAACTGTCAGCTTCAGTTTTGCCGGGAAGTGTAACATCCACGAAGACTTTTCAGAGTGCCCACAGGGAGACTTCCAGTTTATGTGTATAGATAAAAGAAAATAGCATAAAATTATCTCAGAAACACTCTTGGCATCGTAAGTAGTTCTGTGGTATGAATAGAAAAGGAATCCTTCAGTACTGTTTTAAAAATAAGTCTTAGTAAATAATACTAACAAATTAAAATCTTTATCACTTTCTTCCACCTCCATTTGTTTTCCCAGGAAGAAGTGAAAATAAACTAAGAATGAGGAATACCGTTTTTTAAAATAAGCCCTCTTCTCTGCGCTCCCCCCGCCCCGCCCCCCCCCCCCCAAAAAAAAAAAAAGAAATCCTTGAAAAATATATTCACTGCAGATAAAATGCTATCTTGGTATTCTGAAGTAAAGATCTCTTTATACAGCAAGTTGTTTTTCAAAATGTTTCCTTTTATAACTGAGCCACTGAATGGTCATAACACTTGACCATTAATACTTCTCTGTGTTTAGGACTGCTTATAGTGACACATGCTAGTAAAAAAATGGAGTTGATCAAATGCAGATTTCCTTGTTTCTGAATTTGTCATTAAGTCAGTTATATGAATGAGATTTTGGGCAAGATTCTTAGACGTGTTAACTTCACAGTCATTTGACTTGCCAATAAACTGAAGTTACACCAGCTAACGATTTGTCTCATTGTGTTTACACACAGATCATTTCTGATTGTATAACAATGAGTGTTGAATGTTAATTAAGGTATATGATATTATTTAATTCAGTGTGCTATACAGAGATCATCAAGATTTGGTAGTTTTGAAGGAAAGGCTCAATATTAGCATTGTGGGTTCCTTTCCTCTTAGTTATTATTTATGCCATTCAAAATGGGCATAACATGAATAGTTTTAAGAAATTTAACACTGAGAATATTCACTTATTTATTGAATACTGCTTTTTCACTAACAGTGTAAAACCTACAGCATGAATCTGTTTCTTCATACGTTTCAGAGCCTTTGTCTCCCTAAATGTTTTCATTCTATATTGTAGGCTCGTTACAGGAAGGAGCAAACATTACTTAAACAGCTGCCCTGCATTCCATTGGTGGAGAATCTGCTGAAAGATGGTACAGATGGTTGTGCTCTAGCAGCCCTGATCCACTTCTACTGTCCAGATATCGTTAAACTGGAGGGTATGTCTAACGTGTCTCTCAGCTTGTAAACATATGTCCATAAAAGTTTAAATGACTGTGCTTGATAACTATGTGAAGGAAGGTGCTTAAATATGATATACAAGAGGCATAATTTGAGCGTGGTGGGTTTAATATTAACTTTTTGCCTATTTATTTTTACATTTAAATAAAAGGAACCAAGGTGTCCTTCCATGTTGTGCTTACTTTTATGTTATCATGCTAATATAAACATACTAAGATACATTACAGATCTGATTGTAGCAACATCTTTGCCTTTGTACTATGAAACTTGAAACCACCTGGAAAACTCTTACTCTTGAAGCTGCATAAGTGCTTTCTTGTGAATCTGAGCTAAATATAAATATTATAGATATAAAACATGGAAGAGGTTAGAGTTAGTCAAGCTCTGCATAGCTTCACTGCATGGCAAATAGTTGCTCTGTGTTCTGGTCTTTTAATTCACCTGGTAGTTACTTATGTCATTTATAGAGTAAACAAAAATATATGGTCTAGAACGTATTGGTGTCATTCTGTTCTGTAATAGCAGTTGTCTGTGATGATGAGCAGCTTCATCTTGTTCTTTTGCTCAGTGGCCTGGTTAAAGTCGTATCTTCCCCTTGGCAACTAAGAGTCTCATGTAGTTGTAAAATGTCTTGGCAGCTAACACCCATCATTTTCTGCCTGTGTTCTGTCCATGATACCTTTGATGTCATGGGAACACTTATACAGAAGCATCCTGAGAAATCCAGGAATACGAACAAAGGTATAAAGCTTGTGAAGGACTGAAATCTGGAATTCATATACACAACCACTTTATGGGACGCTTCCAGCACAGTAGGCGTTGAAGATGAGAGACACTAAGATGCATGCATTCACCATTCTTCTTCAGCTTGTGAATTTTGAAGAATACAACTTTCAATTTACATAAACGTAGCAGCCAAATACATACTATTGTATGCAATTAGGGAAGAGTTAAAACTTGGGTAGTGCTGAATGGGGGTAACACCTAGTTCCTCCTTACTGTTTTAGCATGGCTGAAAATACAGACAGTCCGAAAGATCTTGTATGCTTTATGTGACCACGTATATACTTACCAGCAGATTTCTCCAGCATCTGACTTTAAACAGGACAAGGCACATGTCATCTCTGGAACTTTAGTTTTCATGTTCTTGTTAGTTGTCTTGACATCATCTTCCCTAAAGATAAATAAATGTGCGTGTCATTGTCTCAAAAGTAAATTCAAAGGTACTCTGAAGCGACTAGAAGCACTTTAAAAAGACTTTGCCCATCTTCCCTGTATTTAAATAATACAATTTTTGATGCATGTTAAATTTCACTGAGATTTGGTTCTGTATTGGAACTGAGGAAGGCTGGTAACAAAAATGCATATGCAAAAATGCTTGAAAATGCATTAACAAAAAAGAAAAAAATATTAATCTAGAGTTCTCTGTAGTCTGAACTAGAGTGTTACATTTCATTAAGACTTTATTTAATTTTTAAAACTAGGTTTCCTTCAAGGAATACAGGACTAGAAAGGACTCCCTATGTAAGCGAGTCAAGAAATTGGCTGTTGTGTGAAATTTATATAATCCCTTTCATTAATTTATCATGCTCTATCTTAAAACTGTTTGGCTCTTTAAAATCTGAACTCTTCTTACCCACTGTTGCAGAGCTCCACTTTTTACATGGTTTTAAATCTTATTGTCGTTTTCTACCTGAATGTGCTTGTAGCCTGTGTACATGCCTTTGTTCTTCCAGCGGTGCCCTTTGGCTCAAATAGCTTCTCCTAATCTGATGTCTACCTTTTGATACATTTTCTTTTTCTTGTTTTGCCCAGGCTACTGAACCAGGCCTTTTCAGTCTCCCCTTCTGAAGTGGATTTCCATTCTCATTATTATCCTCAATAGTCTTCCTCTGCAGCTAGTCCAGTTTTGGTTCATCTTCCTTGAAGATGGTTGTAACTGTACACAGAAATCCAGACTGGCATCTCGTTACTGCTTTGAACAGTGCTTCTTTGTCACTGCTGGAAATAAATTTTCTGATATATTTTAGCATCATGTTTGCTTTTTTTCGTAGCTGCATGATGCTGAAAGCTCATAAACATCTTTACACTGGCTAATACACAATACCTTCGTACTCGATATCACTTTCAACCAGTGAATCACGTTAGAATTTTATTAGATCCAAATGCATGATTTCACATTTTGCATTACTAAAGTTAATCTCATTTTGATCAGTTTAGTCAAACATTTGTTTCCATTGATCATCATCTGTGGGGTTGGGATGATGGAATAGGTCTGATTTCCTCAGGATGGGAATCCTTATCCTGCTAGCATCAAAACAGATTCCTTGTATGAAGAAACCTTTTATCCTAAACAATTTAAAACTTATGTGGAGTTCTGTCCTACGCTGTTGCTTTAGGAATAAAATCTGATGCATGCTCTGGAAGTACATTTAATTTTCTTTTATTTAGTCCTTCCTTTTACAAGGACTGTCTTTTTTTCTAGAAAGTTATTATTGCTACTTAATTTTCCAAGAAGCAGTCATAAAAAGAGAACAAGAGGTTAGCTGGGCATAAATAATATTCAGACAATACTGTGTAACTACAGTAGTCTGTTCACTGCTACCACTTCTTTGTCTTTAAATAGCACTTTCAAACAGAGAGTGATAATTCATTTATCAGAGGCTTCAGATCCTTGTAAAATCTCATATTAAATATCTAAATCCACAAAAACAATACGTAAGAGTAAACTGATGCTGGTTTTTTGGGAAGATTCAGGGTTAATAGCATTAAAATGTACTCTCGGGTCCTTATGCAAAGACAAAGAACTAGTATGTATGGAGAACTTTGTGAAAAAGCATACATTTCCTACTGCCATTGCTGTATAGAAAATCTAATTGAAAAAATGTATATTAGTGATTAAATATGTTTTTTTTCATAATATGGAAATAGCAGGAGTTAAAGCATAACTTCCATTTTCACAAGGCAAAGCAGAAAAAATAAACTTGTCAACAGTGAAAAAACAAAATTCATGTTTAGAAAAATGTCTGAAGATATAAAGCTGCAAAGATAAAATCTAGAGTCGTCATTTCTTAAGTTTATGAAATAGAAAAATAAAAGCCTCCTGGGGGAAAAAAAAAAAGTCCAGTCTGAATTTATCCAGAAAATTCTCCAGAATCCAGCAAAGCAAAAAGCACTTTTTTGCAAATTTGTGACTCTATCTAATCTTTGCTTCTATTCTTCCTTTTTAGATATTTGTTTGAAAGAGACAATGTCTTTGGCTGACAGCCTGTATAATCTACAATTGATTCAAGAATTTTGTCAGGAATACCTTAACCAGTGTTGCCATTTCAGTCTTGAGGATATGCTCTATGCAGCTTCTTCAATAAAGGTAAAAAAAAATAAATAAATAAAAATGCAAACAGCATCCACAGGACTGTTTTGCTAATGATACATTTAGTCCTTTTTGGTCTGCTGCTATATGAAAAAGCATGTTGCATGTCTTGTGGTATAGCATGCAACACACAAATTTCAGCAGCATGTAAAACCACCTTCTTTTGGCGGTTATGTTGTTCTAGTAATTGCAAAATATTTTTAAAAAAGCACTTGCAAAAAGTATTTATGAAAACTTTGATTTTGTGCAAAAGTATTTCACACTTTATCTTCCATCTTATTAATTGTTTGCTAAAGCATGTAATCCGTGATATTTCTGTTAAAATGTAATCGTAATCTGCATTAGTTTAAATTTATTAAGGTTTTAACAAAAGGACAAAATATTGAAGAGTTGTTTATGGTAATAGTTTATTACTCACCTTTCTTACTCTTTTCTGTGTACACAGTAATTTTATTGTTTTTAACCTTAAAGCTTTTTCACTTTTGTAAAAGTGTAAGCTTCTGAGTTAATTTCATTGAAAAAAACCCTATGGGTTTATGCCCAGAACACAAGCAGAAACACAATTCCAACCAATATAGTTGTTTGAAAAAGCAATTAAGTGTTTTCAGTCATTCTAAGATTTTGCTCTTTTAGAAAGGGGGGGAGTTTTGCTTATTCTATCACTTTTTAAGCTTGTCTGGAAAGACAAGGAGTCATCGAATTATTTCTTGCCTAATTGTAACTTTTAATTCTTCTGTTTCTCTAAGACTTTCTTCTATATGAAACATTCTTTGTTTGCCTAAGATTCTTGTTGGCCTGCCTTTAGGGAATGAAATATTATTTTTATGGAGTCAGCATATCCATTGCATATGGGATGTAATTGGTTTCTAAATATCTGGGTCATTTCACTGCTTTTATGATCTTTATAGCAATCTCACAAGCTGAATCACAGAGGCCAGAGCTTGAATGCAGCTTTGTTGTCTCCTGTAGGGTTGAACCTAATCCTTTTCAAATAAGTAATGAGCTGCCAGGGTGAGTAAGGGCAGTAGGACTTAAGTCTAGACTACTTAGCTGTTGCTGTTTTATTTTGTGTATGCAAAGTTGCATAGTGGCTGCTTTCAATCAGCTTTTGGTGTCTTAAAGTTTCGGATACAGTAGTCTACCTACATACTTGTAAAAAGTCTGCTGCATTGCAGTGTCTCTTGCCTGTAGTTTCCCAACATATGGTCCTACAACCATATTCAATGATCTTGAGTAGGACTCCTTCACTGCATATTGATTGTTTCTCTCTGCTTACAGATATATGGAATAAATGGAATTCGTTATTCTTTGGCTTCATCCGTGACAATTAATAATACCATTTTTTATAGCAATGGTTTGAGTTATTTCTCAAGCCAGTATGCACTATGAAGCTTCAATTTTAATAAAGTAACTATATTGAAAATTTTGTCAATACCCCAATGCATCAGACTTTACACTTTTTAAATACTACAGACTCAGTAATTTTGCTGTTTCTGAGCACTGTTTTTAGAGGGGATTTAGAGTTCTTTCAAAGATTTAGAGTATTTCTAGAACTGAGAAAGCCCTTTTGTGATCATGTTTTTACAAGTTGCTGTGGTGTGGATACTTATTTAGATGTAAATGCTACAAAGAAAGGCTGCCAAGTTTTTCTTCTAAGACTTGGCACGGAAACTTCAGCTAGTGCTATAAACTTTTTTTTCCCAGTATTAAGAATTAATTTGCTTTCAAAATAAATTCACAGTTAAAGGAGCTCTTTCTTAGTTTTCCAGTGCATCTGATTAAAGTAAGTTTTAATAAATGTACATATTCTCCAAAGAATTTTATTGCCACTTTGGAAAAACTTGTATTGTAAATGGATATTTTAAATATTACACATTGAATTAAACTGGTTAGTAGAAGTCATCTTTATATCAGTCTACAAAATTGATATAGTATCAAGTTTTAGGATTTATAGAAGCATGTGTCTTTGTTTCAGGTGTCTCTTAATCAGCAAAAATGCCTATTTGTTTTCAGGGTGACCGTACTGCACGGTAGGTGGCACTATGCTTTTGGTTAAAAGTCTGTTACATTCATAGTGGTAACAGAAAGAATAAAAAGAACCAAACTGCTGGTACTCAAGAAAAAACTTACAGATGAGTGTTTGGAATGACGATGCTGTGCCTTGTGTGGTCCTAGAAATTGCACTAGGTGTCCTGACTTCGTGCTAGTCCTTGAGAAGGCAGGGAGCAGAGCCTCTTTCTTTTAAACCAATCAGGCATGAAGTACATACCTTACATTCTTTACTGGGCACACTGCACTGTCCTGTTACATTAAATCAGGGTAGGTTGCAGAAAGTATATGATACAGAAATTTAGTGCAGGACTTAACGAAGGTGATTGTGCCCACTTTTTGCTTTCCCATCAAAATGCACAGAAACAAAGTCAGATTAATTTAAAACTTCACTTAACAAGCATCCAGAGTCTTTGATACAGGCTCTCAGCTTTTGCAGCAGATGAAACTGTTGGCTTAATTCTGTTTTAGCACTGAGGAGAAATAAGCTTTGTCTGGATTTCTAGACAGCTTTAATGTGTCACAATCAAATGAAGCAGAAAATTTGTTGCTACTCACTTGCCCATTTCTCCTCCTCTAAGAAAAATACATTTGTGAAGAAGAAGAAAGTACATTTGTGAATGTTTACTAAGGCAGGGCTACTGATGTTAAAAAAAAAAAAAAAAAATTTGAATACATTCCATAGATGCTTGAGGCACCACCAAAGGACCATACTGGTTCCTGGTAGTTTTCCTTTGAGACAGGCCAACACAAGTAGAGAGAGATTACATAAAAATAATCACAGTAGTTTCTGAATCCTCCCTACATAATTAACAAGAGGAAAGAATAGAAAATCTTGGATCTCTCTTTAGTTGTGCACATTGCTTTTTTGCCCTGATCCTCCCTCTTCCCTTCTCCTGTAAGCAGTTTTATCCTGAGTCAGGATTTTTTTTTTTTTTTTAAATATCTTGTTCTTCATCTGTATCTGGGAGTTTACATAGAACTTTTTTGTTGTTGAACTGTTCTGTTGTGTCTTGACACACACATGTTCTGCCTATCCAGAGAACAAGTTTGTAGAAGCAGAAGAATTTGCATGAAGTGCCATCACAGGAAGCATGAAGTGGCATCACTGAAAGCATGAACCACCCTGCAGAACAGTAAAGACAGTTGATAAGCACTGCAATGTAATAGTCAGTATGTAGCATTTGTGTCTTGAATAAAGGTCTTAGGGAATGTGTAATCCCCGAAAGGATGTTGTAAGGGACATCTGTGCTCCCTGAAGAGAAAGAAAAAAATGCATCTCACATATTCCATTTGTCAGGTGAGATATATGTTGAAAGTTTAATAAAAAATGCTTTTATAAGTACATCAGCAATAAAAGGAGAGCCAAGGAGGATCTCCATCCTTTGCTGGATGCGGGGGGGAACATTGTCACCAAGGACAAGGAAAAGGCTGAAGTACTTAACGCCTTCTTTGCCTCTGTGTTTAACAGCCAGACCGGTCATCCCCAGGGTACTCAGGCCCCTGAGCTAGAGGATAGGGATGGGGAACAGAATGGAGCCCTCATAGTCCAGGAGGAAGCAGTTAATGACCTGCTACGCCACCTGGACGCTCACAAGTCTATGGGGCCGGATGGGATCCACCCGAGAGTACTGAGGGAGCTGGCAGAGGAGCTCACCAAGCCACTTTCCATCATCTATCAGCAGTCCTGGTTAACAGGGGAGGTCCCTGATGACTGGAGGCTTGCCAATGTGATGCCCATCTACAAGAAGGGCCGGAAGGAGGACCTGGGGAACTACAGGCCTGTCGGCCTGACCTCGGTGCCGGGAAAGATTATGGAGAGGTTCATCTTGAGTGAACTCAACAGGCAAGTGCAGGTCAGCCAGGGGATCAGGCCCAGTCAGCATGGGTTCATGAAAGGCAGGTCCTGCTTGACCAACCTGATCTCCTTTTATGACCTGGTGACCCGCCTGGTAGATGATGGAAATGCTGTGTATGTCATTTACCTGGACTTTAGCAAAGCCTTTGACACAGTCTCCCATAATATTCTCCTTGGGAAGCTGGCAGCTCATGGCTTGGATGGGCGTAGTCTTCGCTGGGTAAAGAACTGGTTGGGTGGCCGAGCCCAGAGAGTAGTGGTAAATGGAGTTAAGTCCAGTTGGTGCCCAGTGATGAGCGGTGTTCCCCAGGGCTCTGTTTTGGGGCCAGCCTTGTTTAATATCTTTATCAATGATCTGGATGAGGGGATTGAGTGCACCCTCAGTAAGTTTGCAGATGACACCAAGTTGGGTGGGAGTGTCGATCTGCTCGAGGGTAGGATGGCCCTGCAGAGGGACCTGGACAGGCTGGACCGATGGGCCGAGGCCAACTGTATGAGGTTTAACAAGGCCAAGTGCCGGGTCCTGCCCTTCGGTCACAACAACCCCATGCAACGCTACAGGCTTGGGGAAAAGTGGCTGGAAAGCTGCCTGGCCAAAAAGGACCTGGGGGTGTTGGTCGACAGCTGGCTGAACATGAGCCAGCAGTGTGCCCAGGTGGCCAAGAAGGCCAACAGCATCCTGGCTTGTATCAGGAATAGTGTGGCCAGCAGGAGCAGGGAGGTGATTGTCCCCCTGTACTCGGCGCTGGTGAGGCCACACCTGGAATATTGTGTCCAGTTTTGGGCCCCTCAATACAAGAAAGACTTTGAGGTGCTGGAGCGTGTCCAGAGAAGGGCAGCGAAGCTGGTGAAGGGTCTGGAGCACAGGCCTTATGAGGAACAGCTGAGGGAACTGGGATTGTTTAGCCTGGAGAAGAGGAGGCTGAGGGGAGACCTTATCGCTCTCTACAACTACCTGAAAGGAGGTAGTAGTGAGGTGGGTGTTGGTCTCTTCTCCCAAGTAGTTAGCAATAGGACGAGAGGAAATGGGCTCAAGCTGCATCAGGGGAGGTTTAGGTTGGAAATTAGGAAAAATTTCTTTACGGAAAGGGTAGTTAAGCATTGGAACAGGCTGCCCAGAGAGGTGATGGAGTCACCATCCCTGGAAGCGTTCAAAAAACGGGTAGATGTGGCACTTCGGGACATGGTTTAGTCTATTCTACCCTTGATTGGTTTAGTGTGGACTTGGTAGTGTAGGTTAATGGTTGGACTGGATGATCTTAAAGGTCTTTTCCAACCTAAACGATTCTATGATTCTAAGTATTTCTAAAAGACGAAAAACACATCTTTGGTTGTACTTGGTTATATTCTTGATAGTTTTAGATCATCCTCTGTGAGGTTATTCTAGTAGGACCATAGGGCTCAGACCTAGGAACAAGTCATTTATGAGGTTAACTGTCAAAGAGGGTAGTGACAGACAGCTTGAATCATTTGATGTTTGCCGTGATTTTAGAGCTCACATAGGAACTTGGCATTGGATCAATTGACACACAGTTAATTATTGTCTTTTCTAAGTGTTCCTTTATCTGAACCTTCAAAATGTGTGTGGCTTTTTTTTTGTTTTTAAATAGTGATCCTAAACTTGTGCTACTTGTTTAATCTACACGTACTGTTGTACATTCCCTTTTCATTGATAGAGGATTGAGTCAGGGTGAGATACAGATCACAACCAATATTAGAACACCTTTAATTCAACTGCTATTATTAATGGAATTAATCCATTAATAAGAGATAAGTATTCACACAATGCATTCATTTGCTCACACAGTTCACACACAAACACACACATACCCTCAGTCATTTTTACTGGGTTGGAGGCCAACCCAGTGGCCTCACAGGAGTAGGGGGTCATACTGGCCCACCAGTGGCTTTTGGGAAGGTGTCGAGAAAGTGTCTCAAGGGGTTCACTTGTCTCTTTAAGTGTGTATATACATATAACCATGTACTCTTTGTCTGCATATAACAGCTACTGCCCTTGTGGGCACGGTTAGGGTGATACAACCTGTTGTTGACACTAGCGTGTGCTGATGGCCTTGTACAGATCTGGCAGAGTCCTGCTGTTCTGACTGTGCAGGTTTTTGGGGATTCAACAGGGCCACAAGTCTCTGCAGCCTCTGTTCTTGGGAGGCTTTTACGTGCTATTCCTCAGCACGGATGCTTCCTCTATTTGGCTGATATTTTCTGATAACTGTAGAGTCTGTTCACCCAAAGTCATGCAGAAGGCATATTTATTCAGAATGAAAGCTTTCTGAATGTGAAATGAAGCAAATCTGAGAGATGATTGCTGTCTCTTGTCTGTGAAGGGCATTCCTCTGGCCTAAATGTGGGCCAGACTCTAAACCATGCAGACTCACAACTAAGCACATGGAATAGGTACCTTATTTTTGCACTTGTTACTAACCAGAGCAGACAGAACAAACATATGCAGTCAGGGGCCCAGTAGGCCAGATGGAGAGGCTGGTTCCAGAACTTCCTTTTTTCTTTTTTCTTTTTTTTTTTTTTTTTTTTCACTGCTGAATTGAACAGGAGAATATAATATCTAAAGGATTGTTTTACACTAAAAATATTTATTGCACTTGAGTGTTTTTTGAATACTTGCACTTTGGCATATAAGGTTGATGGTGACTTTGCAAACAACGTAAGCAGAAGCTATAATCAGCACCACATCTTCCGAGATGTGAAAAATAGTGTTCAAATATGTCACATAGATAAATCCTGGAAATTAAGGGCTACATAATGTCCACACGTGTTGTACAGCTTTCCGTCCAACCTCAATTAAAAAAAACCCACAGCCAATCAGGCTGCTAACCCAAACCTGAATTTGCAATTGGAGTCCCTGTGAATGTGCATATGGATTCTTTAAGGACCTGGGAGAGCAGCTGGCTGGGTTCAGTGAGGCAGTTAGGTACGTATGGTGAGAGGCGGTCCAGGGATTTGATTCCCATCTGGCTAGTTTAAAAGGCTTCGGGATCAGGAATGAAAAGGCAGATTCAACCAGGGAACAGTTCTTTAAGAAAAGATTTCACTCCTGAGAGGGACCAAATGTTCCTGACTCATTATTTACAGGGAAGCGGTGTGGTTTGCTTTCACTGATGTTAATCGGCGAGTTTTCCCATGTCTTTGTTCTGGTCTGAAATACGACATACTGGAGTTTTCAAGCTGAATTGTTGTGGCAGTTATTAACCTGTGGCAGGAGCTATGACAAACTGGTAGTGCATGGATCATACACAGAACTGTAATTTGGCCTTCTCCAGAGAGTTTGAAACACTCCAATTCAGTCTTGACGCATTTATGTTGGCACTTTTATAACATATAAACTATTGATTTACATTTGAGGTAACTTATTTCCCTGGCCTACTGACAGAGATTTTAATGTGCATCGTGATATAAATTTTACAGTGTATTTTTATGTTCATTTTGAGAAAATTCCTGAAAGGGTCTATGGCTGCTTTTGCATTCAATTTTAGTGGATTCAAGCCTGATTACAAATTATTTGTATCATTTGTATATGTGACCTTGTAGTTGTTGTTCTATAAATATGCAGACCTAAAACCTACAAATATTAGAAGGATATAATTTATTTTAAGCAGCAAGATTGGACATACTATTTCTGTTAGCTAATTTGATTTTAAAATTAATGGTGATTTTATAATTGTGGAGGGGGAATAGAGATATTAAAGAAAATAATTTATCTTTTTTGTATAAAAATTTACAAAACAAACTAGCTTATATCTTCCTTTGATTCAGGGGAGAAGTGCAGAAGCAAGTAATGACTTTAGATTTTATACTCGGAATATGGGAATATTTTTTTTCCAAAATAATATCTTCCAAAATCTGTTAAACAGAATGATTTTTTTATTGTACAGTACGAGAACATGCAATAGATAAAATGTAACCAGTAGTACAGCTGACTACATACATCTAATGAAAGTCTGCAAGTATCAAATGGAAAAAATTGAATCAGAATGTGTAACAAATAAAAGCATCTATGAAGCTGCAAGTCTGCCATCTGCTGTTGAGTGGTTTTGAGCCAGTCTGCACTGCTCAGAGCTTAGTTATCTTTTAGTACTATTAAAATACTGTTATGCTTCTGAATATTTTTTGTGTATAAGTGTGTGTGATAATGATGTGATGAGCTATTAGAACTTTTGTCAGCATAATCAAGGCAAAAATCTGTGGAAATGATATCTACATTCTTCCTAGCCCTGGGTAGCAGGATTACTACAAACCCACAGTTAGTTTTTTTCCAAAAAATTGTTACTGATCAGTGGTCTTCCCCTTTGATCATTATTACTAACATCCCTTTCTAACTAAAAATAACTTGTGAGAAAATGCAGTTTCCATCATGATGTCTTACCATCAAACATCTAAAGTAGCCTCAGTTCTAAGCAGACTGTGCAGCCAACAGTTTCATTTTTACTTCAGTAAATACTGTTTTGGTGATTTTGGAAAAAAAAGCTGTCTTGCAGTAGCTCAGGACTGCACAGAAGATATTCTCAGAAGGAATATCTGAGTTCTTCATAAAATAGTGACACTATTAAATGCAGCAGTTCAACATAAACATAAGAAATCGGAGTATTTAAATACAATATTATTTCAGATGGGGACAAAGCTATGATTAGAACATTTATAATTAATTTTTTCTAGTAAAAAAATTCAAGTTAAAAATGTAAAAGATAAGGGGAGGGGGAAATATTAAGAGAAAAATTGTAGAAATTGTAATATTTAGAAATTGTAGTATTAAGAATCATATTTTGTCCGAGAAGTGCCTCTGGCTTTTTCTTTTTGTATGTTGCTTCCTAATGAAATCGGTGTGTGATACCAAAATGCTATGCTTAACATTTTCCTCAAATGGAAAATATTTTGCTATGAACTTTTCCTCATTCGGTTCTGTTGTGCTGAATAAGCAGAGACAGGGTTTTTCCTAGTCTATTTATAGCTTGTATGTAATCACTATGGCAACATCTGGCTGATCCATTCACCATATACTGAAGTGTATGAGCAGCTTTCAGTCTAAGAGTATCCCTTTGCTGGAGAAAAGGCTTATCTGCATAGAATTATTCAAGAAAAGTAAATCTGAATCAAAAGTGTCAAAAAGATATTTAAAACTATATTTTCAAATTTACTGATACAGAATTGAGGTTATCTCATTTATTATTAAACATTTCTATTGTAAATTTTTGTTGATTTAAAAATATGTTGTTACCCCTAATGCCTGTGGTTTGTTTCTGAAATAAGATGACATGTTGTTTAGAATTTTTGTCAAACCTTTGCTTGCACTCCAAGATTCGAGGTATGTGTTTTTAAGGCAGCAAAACTAATGCAACAATGGAATTTGACATTTGAGGGACTAAAAACATAGTGAAGCTGTCAAAAGTCTTAAATGGAAGTTTTACATAGTCTGGTTACAATTTTTAATTTTGAGTACATCCTCTGCAGGCATACACCAGCTGTGCTCAAATAGAGTTAAACATTGAATGTGCACAATCTTGCCTGTTTATGTAGCTGTGCAGTGGAAAGTTAGTGGGTCCATCACAGAATACAAAGCAGTCGTCTTCTCTTTCCTACTGGATCAGAAAAAGCTTCATATTTCTGCTTAGATTTTCCTTCTCTAGCTGGTGAATTGGCAACAGAAGACTTACAGACTTTGCAGCCATATATGCCTGAATCAAGCAGAAACTGTTTTCATTGGACAAAGAAACAGTTAAAATAGAAACCGCGTACCACTGGTTTTACTTTCTCAGAATTTGTCTTTCTTTTGTTAAAGTACTGTCAGCTAAATCATTTGCTATACTCTTATAACTCTGCAGTTTGTTAGCTGATACTTAATACCCCTCATTCTTCAAAAATCCTTCAGAAAAGAAGTAACATACATGTTGATATGTAGGTCTCTTTCCTACAGAGTTCTGTGAAATTGACTGAGTAAATTATTTGTAAGTCTAAACTAATTTTTGAAGACTATATGCATTTATTTCAGGAGCCCAAATGCAATTCTTAATCCGCAGCAAGGTTTTCTTGTAGACAAAGGAAGGTCTTATTGCTAACAAATGGCTGGAAATTAGAAAAATGTCCCATGCTCTGCTAATCAGAATGTTTCATGTCTATGAAGATTGCTCTATTAATATCTATAATAGCAAAGTCTATATTGAAGATCATCTTCAGTCATACAGAGAATGTAGAAGCCAACTCCATTCTAAAAACCAAAATAACAGCTGTCCTTGATCAAACCAAAGGTCCACCAGGCAGTGTATCCTGTTTCCCACAACAGTTTGGCAATGGCGGAGGCCAAAGCAGGTAGAGAATCATAGAATCATAGAATAGAATCGTTTAGGTTGGAAAAGACCTTTGAGATCATCCAGTCCAACCATTAACCTACACTACCAAGTCCACCACTAAACCAGTTAAGGGCAGAGTAGCAATTTCAGGTTTCCTGGCTTGGTGGCTGGATTATTTTTTAATGAAAGTAAAACCAGGAATCATTAAGGTTGGAAAGAATCTCTAAGTCCAACTGTCAACCCAATACCACCATGCCTACTAAACCATGTCCCCAAGTGCCACGTCTACCCATTTTTTGAACTCTTCCAGGGATCGTGACTCCACCACCTCTCTGGGCAGCCTGTTCCAATGCTTGACTACCCTTTCCGTAAATAAATTTTTCCTAATATCCAACCTAAACCTTCCCTGGCGCAGCTTGAGCCCATTTCCTCTCATCCTATTGTTACCTACTTGGGAGAAGAGACCAACACCCACCTCGCTACGACCTCCTTTCAAGTAGTTGTAGAGAGCGATAAGGTCTCCTCTCAGCCTCCTCTTCTCCAGAAGACCAGGGCAAGCCGTGGGTTTTATTGTGAATAGGTTTAAGAATTCTGTCCCATACCATGTAACATTATGTACTCAACTAGCATCCTTTATTTATAAGCAGATTTTCCCCTATCTTTGTTTAAAAGGAAAAAAAAAAAAAACCAAACCCACAAAATTAGATAATTGTTTGCTTTTTTTTCCGAAATCAGCTCTGGTTTCTTTGTGTTGCCTTAAAACTCAGAAGAGACATTGCATTCCTTTGAAACTCTTCTCTGAAGCAAATAATTAAATAAATTCCCACTGTCCCTGAGAGGCTATTTTTACTGAATTTCATTCTCAAAAATAGAGATAGCATCTGATAGTTTAGTGTAAAAATGCTAATTTTCTCAAGTACAGAAGGTTTTATAGGACCAAATAGTAAGAAAGATTTCTTTTTTACAAAGGTCACATGGAAATATATTTCTGGGTTGCTATGTTAGTTTATAAGTTGCAAGTGCTCTTGCTGTTGTTGTTAGTTTGTAAAAATTAAACCAATAAGTTTGTTATTCTATATTTTCTCATTTAAGCTGCATGAAATGTTAAATGAAAATAGCACAAAGTGGAGAAAATAAACCGGATATTTGAAATTATTCAGTGTTAATGACATGAAAAAAGTGACTAAGGACACTTGCTTTTATAAGTATTGTTAGCTAGACATTGGGTTTTATTGCAGAAAGACTTTTTTAAACAAACTTTTAAGAAGTTGTTTAATTATGGTTTCCTAGTTTAATGCATAAGTAGAAGTTTGTATTGTTTACATTTTCAGGCTTCATAAGACTGGTGACACAAGTCTGTGCACTGCTTGAGTCAGCTCAGGCCTGGGTGCTCACTGATATTTCTAGGTATGAAGTAGCACTGAACCATGTGGACACAGCAGCTTAGGACTATGATCATTTGGCCTCTGAACTCTTCGGTCTCCACAGTCAACAAACCTTCTGGTCTTTTTGCAATCCTTATTATACACTCTTGCAGCCGAAACTGCTGCTACTGCTTCTGCCTGGTTTTCCTCTCTATTGATTTTTTTGTTGCAGTTCTTGTCACCGGTGGTTTCTTCCTTTTCACCTGTTTTCACCCTTGCGTTAAATCTGATGGCTCCCACGCTTCTGTATTTCGTAGCTGTGTAATGGGAAAATACAGCAGGGAGATACATCAACAATATATTAAGTGTATATAAATATTTGGAGCTAGAACCTTGCTGTAATGTGCATTGAACAAACGCTGCTGATGGTTTTTGTTTTGCATTAAAGACTTGTAAATTTGGGTAGATCTTCACAAATGTGGCAAAAACCACATGCTTGACATGAAGGCCTGAAACAGATTAAAAATTCCTACACTAAAACTAAGGGCTACCAGAGTTTTTCAAGTTAAAAAGCTCTGAAAATTTTATTGTCTAGCCTTGCAAAACAATGCTTTTCGCTACTCTCTGTTATGGAAATGGCTAATCTGTTTGACAGGTATCTTTTTCCACCCATCCTGTACCTCTCTGCCCTGCCTGCAAGACATCAGGCCTGAGCATATGCTCTTGTGAAACTTTTCAACCCAAAGGGTTACAATCTGGTCAAGTTATGTGTATTAGACAGTTGGTGCTACAGATCAGTCTTACTGATCTCATTTGCTAAGGAATCAGTAGAGAAGAGAATGTAAACTGGTTGAAATGCAGACGCGTATCCCGAATGCTGCTTAATCTATTTGCAGGGCTGTGTTTTAACTTTTTTTTTTTTTTTTTTTTTGGTAGAGCAACTACATGGTGTTCATGGCAGAATTGTTCTGGTGGTTTGAAGTGGTGAAGCCATCATTTGTACAACCTCGTGTTGTGGGGCATCCCCAAGGTAATTATATTAAGGATCAGTTTTGATATGCATGTTTTTAATATGTATGTGTACAGATTGCCATTGTGTTCACAAATACAGTGAATATTTTAGTTAACAGGATTTGGTGGTGTACAGCCCCCTTAAAGAAGCGGCAAAGTACTCTTTCCTCATGTTAATCTTCCTCTCATCTCATAAATCATAATTAGATTTTGTTGTCTATTACCAAAAACTCATTTAAACTGTTGTGGTATAATCACTTGCAAATTTTCCTGACCTAAACAAGCCTAGAATCCATTTATGCCCATGCAGGGATTACAAACATAATAAGGAGCCAAGAACAGAATTTAGCCTGAAGAGCTTGTATTGCTGAGAAGATACCAAGAGAAAGGAACATAAATCTGGAGAAAGTGGACAGATAGTTAATTGTAAAATTGCATTTTGTATCTGGGTGCGAAGGCACAGTCTTTGATTAGTAAATTCTCAAATTTAAAAATCCACCTCTGAGGTAGGTCTTGAGATCTGTTAATGAGTATAGTCATAGTAACTTAAACATTCATATGGTAGTGCTGTGATTGTCTCTCCAAGAGCTACGAAGAGATTTTCATCGTGTGGCTTTTATACCTTTTTTATTTATATGCTTTATAGCACATACAAATCTGATGTAAATCTTTTAAATATTGCTAACTAACTTAGGATATGACCAAAATACTATTTTCTAGCTGAAAAGTCAGTCTAAGGGTTTGGGGAAAAAATTTTTAGCAGAAAAATTTCTTCCAGAAGAATATTTTTGCTAAAAAGATTTCTTGCTTTTACTTTTGTAGCTCTTTTTCAGTTTTTTAAAAATTATTGTTTCTTCCCTTGCCTTTTCGAGTCATTTTTGTCATTGTCCATTCCCTTAGTGCCGGTATGGGAACTTTGGAGGAGGTAAAGCTGAAAGGAAGTAATTGGGTTTTAATCTATGTAATGGAACCAATGCAAATTCTTTAAATCTTTGGAAATTATTACTTCTGATTATTTCAGACAGCTTTTCTACTATGGATTTTAACTAAATATTAAATGATAATAACTTGAGCTTTTTTCTTCCTGGCAGCTGAACCAACAAAAGATGCAGCTTCTGCTCACAGCTTGAATGCTAACAGAAGAAATTATGTGGATAGCCCATCTGGTTCTGACTTCGTAGCCAGGTAATGTCAGAGAATCACTAATACTGTTTCACAGTCTTCTCCTTTCTATTCAAAATCACACACAGGTTTTTTTTTTTTTTCTTTAGTTTTGTTGCTTTTTTGCAATACTCAAGGATTGAGTTACCAAATGTAATCTGTAGAATTTTGTGGAAGATCCCATAGTTCAGCTATTTCCCCCACTGCCCCATTGCATGGCAGGCAACACGTTCACGTTTGTACAGCTCATGTTTGCCACTTGGACAGTGCACTGTTGTCTTACCAGCTTCCAAAACAACCCTTAAAATTCAGCAGAGAAGTGTCACATGGCCTCCTTGTCCTATTCAGTTTCATGTGGGGCTGCTGACCAAGTCTGCTCTGAAAGAGCTATTTTTCCAGAATTCACAGCAAATTTTCCAAAAATGGTAAAGAAAGTAAACTAAGATAATGGCAAAAAAAAGTGTGATGGTTTTAGTTTGGTCTGATTACATTACTTAAGTACCATGAAGGTCAAATAGGTAAAAAATAGATACTTATGCTATGATGAACTTCCCAACTCTTGTGAGCAACAAGAATGGAAAGCTAACTGCTTTATTAAATATGTTTTGCATTATTTGTAATTTTTGTAAATGTATGTGAAACATTTTTTTTTAGTATTACTGTTACAGATTTGGAAGCAATATAAAAACATCCTGTTTCTCTTGTGTTCCCTAGCTGATCTCACATTTGATAAGAGGCAGAAATTGCACGTTAGGCCTTCTTTTTAACCTTTCTTTTTAAAGGGTAAAGAAAGCCTCCCAGAGATCTGATCTGAACATAGTGGATGAGGGGTAGTATTGCATTATATTTATAATTTGGGGGCAAAGGTTTATTGATTGTGTCTGAACTGACACAGAGGAGAAGGATAAAATTAGCATTTTAATTGGATATTCAGCAAATTGTTGGTTGCCAACCCTGTTCAGCTTTTTCTGTTGTTTTTGGGTGGGGTGTTTCATTGGTTTGTGGGTTGTGGTTTTCGGGTTTTTTGGTTTTTTAGTTTTTAGGAATCTATGTTGACTTTAATCAGGGAGTAATACTTCTTACTATCATTACATGCTGTGATTCTGAATCTCTTTCCTGTGTGTATCTGAAGTGTTTCCCGTATAGACAATTAAGTTATTTTAGTGTAAACTGAGCATATAAGCCAGGAGAACAAGAAACAGTAGTTTTGAACGTGTCTTTTGGAACAGGGGTTCCCAAGGCCATTCGCACCTTGCAAAGCCATTGCAAGCAGTCCAGCAAACAGCTTGTAACTATGACTGCCATACAGAACAAAGAAAGGTTTGCAGAAAAAATCACTATTTCTATTTGGCTTCTAACGTGATGTCCCCCTTTTAGAGCCCTTCATGAACAAAACTTCAGTGACTTATCTTCTGGAAGTTCTATGAAGATAGTAAATCATATGTCAGTTACACTTAAAGACAAATTAGACTAAAGAAACGCAGAGTTCTGTGCCATACTTATTCTTGTGTTGTAGTAGTCACTGTGGAGAAGATTTTCGTTAAATATGAAGAAGGTTACTAGATTAATACTGGACAACACAAAAGAAGTCTATCTGTAGCCTTGACTCTGTAAAAAAAAAAAAAAAATACCCACAGCTGAAGCCATTAACCATGCATTTATCACAGCTCTGACAAATTCTGTCAGTAACATAGTATCTTTTTCATTCAAATAAATCTACCTTTTCTCTAAATGTGTACACTTTATGCAGATGGTTTCTTCCTCTAAACTGAAGAGGACTGATTGGAAGTTTTACAAAAAGCATCTGAATTCAATTTATAAACGTTTAGAAAAGCGTTTAGATTTCTTAGTGCCATTACCATTCCAAATTTAACTATCAAGTCTGTAAGTTGCCACCAATGTGTTTTGTAATATCGCTCATGTTTCCTCAGACATGTTCCAAGATATAGTAAAAATCATTGTGAACCCCTTATGGGTGGTGGATTGCATATTGTACTAGCTCATCACAACACTGTCTTAGTGTCTCTACAAGTGATGGATATGGTTTTGTGTTGGAGTATTATGAGAGCAATCCATGAGAATGAGCTATATCTTTCCTCGTAAACCAGTAAACTTCATCCAACTTGATGATACTTTGCTACACTGTAGGACAAAGGAAGGGCCTAAGAAGCTGTCTCAGGTGGCAGGAATCTAACACGCAGGCTGCAGGTTCCCTGGCAAAACAGACCTGACTGCAGGATGTCATGGTCCTGGCTTTCATCCTTGTCCCGACTGCACATTCCTGTCCCCTTGAGTGTTTGACATTGTCATTTCAGTGCACAAAGACAGAAAAAACTAACCCAGTTAGAAAAAGTGATTGTTTTTCTGCTGGCTTAACTTGTTCAAATGACTCAGGGGATCGGATGCAGAGCCAGATCCAGCGCAGAGGAGAGAGTGGGACTGTGGCAGCAAGCAGTTACGATGTCTGAGGTTGCCATGGAACCACAGTCATGGTGCCAGAATCAGTTTTGTCTTGAAGGAAAATGAAGTGTATAGATTTTTTTGTGGTAGCAAATTTTCATAGGCTGCTGGGTGAAATTTTGAAAGCATGCTTTTCTTTTAAGATGACTTCTGATATCTATGATTTTAAAATTTTCACAGAAATATCAAATGCCATTTAAAACAGATATGTCATGTAGCTAGTGTGTAGTGTTATTAACAAAAAATCAGGAATTTATGAGAACCTATTTTGAATAATTTAATATATACTTATGAAAGATGTTTTTGTAGATTGTAAAACAACAATTTTTTTTTAAATTGATGTGAATATTCTTCCTACAAATATTATTTAGAAACATTTCTACAGCATACAATCTATAAACTATAAAAAGCACTAAACAAATATTTTGAAAATTACTGATTGAAAAAAGGGAGTTTGGGAGTGTGCTCTTCAACTCAGTGAATAAAATTCAAAACATGAAAGGATTTAATCCAGCATGGTTTTGAAGTCTGGCTTCTAAAGAAGTGTTTTACATACAAATGCATGTGTGTCTATGCATGTGTCTTTGTTCTGATCCTGAAGAAGCACCTTGATCAAAACACTGAATTATGTTAATCCTGTTCTGGATTAACACAGCTAGTCTATTACAGACTTTCTCTATGAACCAAAAAAAAGTTATCTGTTGTAAGTAGAAGCGGAGGAAATCTTTGTAATTACTGTTCTAATAGGGAATATATTTTTTGTATTAAAAAGTCATGTCTATCACAGAGTCTGCTTTATCCACTTCTAGTGCATATTGCAGTCCAGACACAAAGTAGAAGCTTCAGACGAAGCAATTGAAAAGAGAGAGGCATGAAAAGTATGTGATATTAGCTGCAGTCACTCAGTTTTGAGGCCAGTAGGAACTGCCTCATTTTGTTCATGTTTATATTTGGGTTTTTTGCTAAAATCAAACCTAAAAATGAGAATCTTCTAATAATGACATTTACACGAAATAAATCAGGGGACAAGTATGTTAACTAATGCTGCTCTGTGGCCCTTTGTGAAGGAGAAATACCTTTTTAACTTTTATACAACCATAGAATGGTTTAGGTTGGAAAAGACCTTTAAGATCATCAAGTCCAACCATTAATCTAGCACTGCCAAGTCCACCACTAAACCATGTCCCTAAGCACCACATCTACACGTCTTTTAAATACCTCCAGGGATGGGGACTCAACCACTTCCCTGGGCAGCCTGTTGCAATGCTTGACAGCCCTTTTGGTGAGGAAATTTTTCCTAATACCCAATCTAAACCTCTTCTGGTGCAACTTGAGGCCATTTCCTCTTTGTGTCCAGTTAAAGGTAATAACAGTGTTCTCTTTTTAGTTAATAAATTAATATTTCAGGAAGAGAATTACACCTCACTTTCCTCCCTGTCACAAAAAATAAATCTGTTTTTGTGTTGGCCCAGGACATGAAGTCTGGTTGCCCTTTTGTAATGTGGCTTTTGATGTATTACTTCTAAGTTAATGTCTCTTTCCTTATAGATTGGAAAGTCCAACTTACACACCATCTCACCAACTGCATACACCCCAGCAGCCTTATTCGTCTGTTCCAGGTAACAATTTACAAATGGGTGGAAGAGGCAGTGAGACAAGGTGTCTTCTTCTAAGTAAATTGCTATCTTGCTTATATTTATTCAAACATTATTTATGCAGAAATTGCCGGGAGAGCTTTACGTGAAAGGCTAATGAATAAGTTCTGTAACTTATGAAATGTACAAATGGGAAGTTTGTGTTTGTACCTCTTATATTGTGTATATTTTTTTAATTTGACTTCTGTTTTGATTATGTGGAATATGGCTTACAAGTATTTGTAGTATATTTTAGTAGTATTTGTAGTATATTTTACTCAATAGTAAATTCTTTGAGAGATGAGGGGTGTAATATGTATTCAGGATGAAATTGACTCAGTTGCTCTACTTGTATTCTCAATATAAAAACACTTTTTTGCCGTTGCAGTGTTCTAAGTAGTGAAGCAAACTAATTTGTTAAAGCAACAGAAGGTGATGTTAAAATCTTTTTTCATAGCAGTTACTTTGGGTTCTATTTTAATTTCACTTAGGAGTCATCAGAAGGTCCACATCAATGTCTTATGTAGATGGGTATGTAGGGACATGGCCCAAAGAAAAAAGGTAAGTAGTCTTACCATATGAGTTGGTTAAAAAATGATTATGTATTGGTCATAAATAGTAACAAGTGCTCCATTGTAGTTTGGATTTTCAGAATCCTGTAATAAGAGTTCTTGTAAGCAACAAAGAAAGCGAAAACTGTATCATGGATTAAGAACTCAGTAATAGGAAACAAACTTCAGAAATAAATCATCTTTTTTTTTTTACATTGAAATGAGGTATATCTGTGATGTTTGAATTGTTGACATTAAATATGTTCACATTTACTCATCGCAATCAAATAAAAGTGGTAAGAGTCACATGGCTAATGAGCTCAGTAGTATTTAAATTTGTACTATTTTGTGGATAGTAAGAGCAGTCAGTCTGAATGTTTTGTTTTTCAGTTAGACCAGTCATAAACTCTTGATTTGTAGGGTGTAAACTGAAGTTAAAATGGTAAGAGTTATAGTGGTAGGTTATTCAGTAAGTGTAAATTGTGTGTCTTTTCACACCTTCCTTCTGATCTACTATGGCAATTCCTATTTTCCTAAAGTGCCTAGAATTTATTCCAAAGTAATAAAAAGTATTTGCTATCTCTAAAGAAAATGTTGTTATATTCTAATTTATTGTACATTTTAATTTATTATATCTATTTATTAAATGGATATAAAATATGTGTATAATTATGTATTTATTATGTTATATTTGAAGCTAGGCAAAATACAGTGCACCTTAACAGTGTCTTTAATACTAGAATCTTAAAATAATTTTAAAATCAAATGTGACTATTTCATTATTAGTCATGAGTTGCTCAGTTATTTCCTTTATTCTAATCTCTGTTAGGTCATCGTTACATGGAGTTTCATTTGACATTTCTTTTGACAAAGAAAAAAGCATTCCAGTATCTACTCCAGACAGAGGAATTACTAGATCTGTGAGCAATGAAGGCCTTACACTAAACACCAACCGCATGCCGAAGCATATTAGAAAAAATCTGTCCTTCAAACCAGTAAATGGAGAAGAGGAAAATCAAGATATTGAAGAGGAAAAGGACACAGTAGCTCATAAAGACACAAAGGCCAATCAGTCTCCTAACACAAATCAAAAAAATGCCAATGAGAGCAGCCACTACAGGTTTCCAAATGGAGCTCTGCAAAATAGGGCAGTTCTGGATGATTTTGGCAATCAGATTGAGACACCAAGCATTGAAGAGGCTTTGCAGATAATTCATGACACTGAAAAATCTCCCAGAGTTATCCAACCAGACCAAATCACAAATGGGTTCTTTCTTCACAATCAGGAAATGAGCATCTTGAATTCAAACATTAAACCAAATCAGTCTACCCCTGATACAATTACAGACACAAAAGGTGCTCTAAGTCCTGTGACTGACAATACAGAAGTAGATACCGGAATACATGTTCCTTCAGAAGATATTCCAGAGACGATGGATGAGGATTCTTCTTTGAGAGATTATACTGTAAGCATGGACTCTGACATGGAAGAACCATCTAAATTTCTCCAGGATTATGACATGCGAGCTAGCAATCACAGAGATCAATTAAGTCCCTGTCCCAGCTCAGTAAGTACTAAATCACAGGCAGGCAGCAGTGCTTCTTCAAGTTCGGGGGTTAAAATGACAAGCTTTGCAGAGCAGAAATTCAGGAAGTTGAATCACACAGATAGTAGAAGCAGTGGAAGCAGTTCTCAGAAAACCACACCAGAAGGTTCTGAGCTGAACATCCCTCATGTGGTTGCTTGGACTCATATTCCTGAGGAGGCATCTGTTCCTCAAGGAAGAGACACTACACAGTTACTGGCTTCTGAAATGGTACATCTTAGGATGAAGCTAGAGGAAAAGAGGCGAGCCATTGAAGCACAGAAGAAGAAAGTTGAAGCTGCATTCACAAAGCAGCGGCAGAAAATGGGAAGGACAGCATTTCTTAATGTTGTGAAGAAGAAAGGTGATGGAGTATCACCTCTCCGAGAAGAAGCAGCAGGAGCTGAAGATGAGAAGGTGTTCACTGACAGTAATCGGTTGAAAGAAAAAGACATTAAAAAATCAGATGAACAAACTAGTAAGACTTCAGAATTAATAAAAGAAAATCCTGAAAATTCTCATAGCAAATGGATAAAATCTCCTGCTACTCCTATGGATGGTGAAAAGCAATGGAATTTAGCAAGCCCCTCGGAAGAAAATTTCAATGAAGGAGATATCTTAGAATATACAAAATCTATTGAAAAACTAAACTCTTCCCTACACTTTCTACAACAAGAAATGCAACGTCTGTCCCTTCAACAGGAGATGTTGATGCAGATGAGAGAGCAACAGGCTTGGGTTATTTCTCCTCCTCAGCCTTCTCCTCAGAAGCAGATTCGGGACTTTAAGTCTTCATCAAGGCAAATGGGAACTCCATCTCCCATTGCACCTTTCTCACAGGAATCTCCTCGCTCTACACATCAATCTCCACAGTCTTCCAACAGGAAGAATGCCTCTTTTCACATTAAAATGCAAAGGACTCCTAGGCCAAATGAACTGAAAATAACACCTCTAAATCGTACCTTGACTGCCCCGCGGTCTGTGGATAGTCTTCCCCGTTTGAGGAGATTTTCTCCAAGTCAGGTTCCTATTCAGACTAGATCATTTGTTTGCTTTGGAGATGATGGTGAACATATAGGTGAACCTCAGTTAAAGGGAAATCTTTTGAAGGAAGTCAAGCCTACAGAAGAGGTAGCAAAAGAAGGAGGACCAAAATTGCTGAAACAGTGTGAACAGAAGTTAGAGGAAAAGGAGATCAAGCCTATTGAATCTAATGTTTCTGAAGTATTATCTCAGCCTATCACAGAAACTGTCTGCCTCACCCCAAATGAAGATCAGCTAAGCCAACCAATTTTACCAACACCAGCTCCCAAAACAGCTAACTTAATTGAAGTTTCCCTATCGGATTTGAAGCCACCAGAAAAAAATGAAGTATCTGTTGAGAAATATGAAGGTGAGAGTGATAGAGAACAATTTGAGGATGACCAGAAAGTGTGTTGTGGATTCTTTTTTAAGGTAAGAGAATGTGTATTCTCTAATGTGTATTCTCTAATGTGGATGTGTATTCTGCTATTAAACTTCCTTTGAAAGGGAACTTGTTAATTCAGATATGGATTTCAGTGGTGACTTTCCACTGAAGTCAAAGCAGATGGTTCTGCAACTCTAAATGTACAAGCATATCTTTTGCACTTAATGATTAACTTGGCATTGTAAGAGTGGTGAGATTCTACCATACTGCAGTTCTGAGCATGTCAGAGTATCCCTTTCCATTAATAGTTGTGGAAGAGTGCTTGGAGTTTTTGGTGAGAAAGATGCATGCTGAATTTAGATTTATTTTTAACATAAGCTTTCGTGACCTCAGCATGCTCACATCTCACCCTCACTTCCCCATCCCACCCGCAAATTTAACTAAAAGTTTTTGAAGTACATAGCAGTCTGCATTCTTTAAAAAGTTGAACATCTCTGAGTTGCACTTTGCAGAGCCTTTTTCCCTCTCTTGGCTGGCTAAGAAGGTAGAGTCTTCCAAGGCTCCCTTTTGAAGTTGGTATTTGGGAGCACTCCCTGTTGTCTTATTAAAGAGTTATATTCAGACAGGCTTTTAACTATAAGGCACACTGTAAGAGAGTGGTCTAGACACTGGAAGCCATCAAGATTTTGAATTTCCATCTTGGAATACTGCAAAATCTTGTGTCACGTATCTGAGATGCGCCTTGCTTGTCTGGAAGCATTCCTCAGTTCCAACAAAACACCTGGTTTGATCAGCAGAAGTTACTTCTATATGCTGCATGGTTATTGCTTTTTGTGATAAATTACCTTTGTCTCCATACTTCCAAAGCCGAATACAGAAGTCTAGGCAGTGTGGGATCTGACTCTAAACTAAAATATTTCACTTAGCAAATTTTCTCATATCAGTGTTGAATTTTATGTTTGACTTAGGAAGGAAAAATTCCTTTATGAAAAGTTTTTAGTAGTCTTAAGAAAAGTATTTTAAAATCAACTTATTTCAAATACTGCAAAATACGTTAGGATATTGCAAGCCAGTGTACAGAATTAAGCGTCTAATGACTTAGCAAAATCAATTGCTGAATTCAGAGATCTTAATGTTTTTGGGTCGTTTTCCTTCAAATACTGTTGCTGCTAGGATGATCAAAAGGCAGAAAATGATATGGCAATGAAACGAGCAGCATTATTGGAGAAGCGTTTGAGAAGGGAGAGAGAGACTCTGCTTCGAAAGCAGCAGCTGGAAGCAGAACTAGAACATAAGAAGGAAGAGACAAGGTAAAACTACATGTCCTGATCCAAATTATCAGTAACAGTGAATGTAAAAATGTCTGGTTTAGTTAAAAGTGTAACGTCCATGTCAAAAAATTGCATCTTGATATCCAAGATATTTAATTCTAGAGCCAGATGTGCTGAGGAGCCCAGCTTGAAGACACATGCCAGCCGGTCCTGCAAAATCAGCATATGAGCCCTGCTGGCCTGAGTGAAGCTCCTTACAGCACTACCCTGCTCTGTACTTTATATTCTGAGGGAGAGCGTGGCACTTTCTGCACAAATGCACAATGCTCACTCAGTTACAGCAGTCAAGCTAATAAACATGGTTTTGATTTTACTAGTAACAGTATCCCAAAAAGTTTAAACTGTCTGAAAATTGTAAAAAAGGCAAGTTCTTACTGATGTCCGAGAACTCTGAAGTTCCAAAAAATCTGATGCCTCTGTTGTCCTCATTGTGCTAGCTAAAACTGTTAATTTGGAAAGCTTCTACTGCTGAATTTATTTGTTTTTTTAGACGCAGAACAGAAGAAGAACGTCAGAAGAAGGAGGATGAACGAGCACGGCGAGAATTTATTAAACAGGAATATATGAGAAGGAAACAACTAAAGCTTATGGAAGAAATGGATACTGTCATAAAGCCACGTTCCCTCTCAATCAAACAAAAAAAGCCACGTCCAAAATCTATTCATAGAGATCATATTGAATCACCCAAGACACCGATCAAAGGTCCACCAGGTAATAAATGTTCATGTGGAAAAAGAGTCTGTTCATGCTAAAACACCAGCTTGTTTTTTGGTACTAACAAGCACGTGCATTTATTAGTGTCTTGTGCCAAATTGAAGCTGCACGTGACCAAACTGGAAAGTAAGATTTACCAATAGAAATGAAAAGATGAATGTCGCTTACCTGCTATGCATGCATGCATATATCAACAAACAAAAAGGTTAACTGTATGAAAACCCAGTGGAAGCACTAACGTGTGTTGCAAGTTGCATACACAGCCATGTATTCTTCACTAATCTCTTCTTGCACCTGTAGAGCTAAGAATGAATAAAAGTTGGGAGATAAGAGATTGATTAAAAAAAACGGTGATTATAAGGTAAGAGTACTTAAACTCCTGCTTAATACAGACAAAATTAAAATAAAAAAGTTACTTTTATGTTCCATGTTTTTTTCTATTTCGCTCACTTACCTACTGCATGTAGAGTTAAGAACATAGCACTACTAATCATGTGGAACAATTTAGCATTCTTTTAGATATCACATAACTACATTAATGATTGGAAGAAGTATTGCCAATTTAGAATTAGAAAAAAGGAACCAGACTGCTCAGTGCTCCTTTTTGTTACAGCATCGGATAGCCTTGTTATTCTGCTGCATTTTCTCTAGCTGCTTCTCTCCATCTTCCAATGTAATTTAAAGTATTCCGTTAACACCTTTAACACCTTCTAAGAATCCATCCCAAGCTTTAAATTAAGTCTCTTAATCCCTCTTTCATGAGGACTTATTAACTTTGATTGCATTCTTTGGTTTGCATAGTGCCAATATTCCCACGTCCATGCTTCACATTAGTGCTTAGTCTGAGACCATCCCAGGCGGCTGCAAATGGCTGGGTGTCAGCAAGTGTTTAGATGAAGTGCACCACATATGCATGCAGGTATATCATGTATGGGTGTAAGAGTCTCGTATATACAAGTTCTTACCGACTTTCTGATGCTGGTGTTGGCTATAATGAACAGACTCTACTATTTGCATAGGTTTATAAGCCTTAACTTTGTTTTTATCCAGGTTCACAGCTTTATCGTGTTTTTTCAGTATCTAGTCTTTCATTGGCATCGCTGAATACAGGGGACAATGAGAGTGTGCAGTCAGGCAAGAGAACACCAAGGTAAAGCTAAAATAACCATTTCATTTAATAAAATTTGATAATCAGCTATGTAAAACTAGCATGAATTTTAAAGAGGTCATATATATATTGTGTACTCCAAGAACAGGTATGATTTCCTGATTTGAGACATTGATTGTTTCCACTGTCAGGCATTAGGGAACCAAGCCATGATCATTTGTTTCACAAATTTTACCAAGTAAACCAGTTGGGCAGCTATAAATCAGGTCAAAACAAAATGCTGTTCACACAGCCTCTTTAATTCACCTGCTTGTATTTAAGTCTCAACTTGTGGATATTTTATTAAACCTGTATGCTATGTGCAGCTGCATAGCTTCTGCTCTTTTTTTAACACAGAAGCTTCTTTTCTGTTTTTTTTTTTTTTCCCTTAGCAGTCATACAGGGAAGTATTAAATGTTCACTAGGACTTCAGTATTTTCCAAACACCAGAATTTATTTTGCATTAAAAATCACCTGAAAATGAAATAAAAAAGAGCTAAAAATAACAGAAAAATCTTAATTTTATATACAAAATCTGTATTATCATTCAGAGGAAAATTATTATTTCTGTGTAACTACGTAATTATGTTCAGAGAAATACTATTTTTTTGTATAGAAAAGTAGGAAAGAAAAGCAAACTAGGAAAAGGGGTTTGATAAGGAGTACTACATGTTACAATATCACATCATGTTTTCATCACTGCTGACATGCCTGCAGCTGGTTTCAGCTGACTTTTCAATTTCCTTGATGTCTTGAGAACTGACTTGCTGGTTATTACATAAGAAACTTTAATAAAATGGTGCAAGTACCCTAACAGCTCTTGTCATCTCTTAAAAATTATCAGTTTTAATTGAGAGGGGGATTTCTTCCAGCTATATTAGCTACTAGAAAAGGCTTGATGTTGCTTATCTACACAGACTTTACAGGAGATGGTCCCCATCTATATAGTTTTAGTTGTACACTACTGTATTATGCTTGTAATGAACAGTACATCTTCCTCTGGCTTTGGATTTGATTTAGGGGGTTGAGACTTTTAAAATATGATAAAATTCAGTACAAATTGCTGAAAATAACGGAGTTGAGAGAATTTTCAGTATCTTTCCAGACCCATACTTTCACCATTTCCTCACATCAGAATTGTCTTTTGATGATCACACTGAATTTCAGTGATACCTTTGAGGTCTCCTTCATGCAGGTGCTAATCACAAAAGGTGTAGGATATATTATAAGTTGAATTTCATCTATTTCTGATTTTATTGGACATTGGTATGCAGATAAATTTTATTATACCACTTTTTTTCCTTATTCTTTGCTAGTAGTGCCTTTCTTCTCACTTAGAAAACGTTTCATTCCAAGCTGAAAATTTGACTGGCATTTGCAGCAGCCACAATCAAAAAAATTTTAAGTATCTTGTAATAATTTAAGAAAACATGACAGTCTTGCTCAGACCTTTAAATGCAAAACTATTCACATTTGAGTAAAGATACAGCCTAAAGAATTACAGCACCAGAAGTTACTGTTTGTGAAAACAAAAATTAGAAAGGAAATTGTTTTGCTGTCTTAGATACAGCAGTTCTCACTGCCAATTGTTGTAATGATAAGCATAAATGAACTAAATTTTTACTTCACATTCATCATTCTATCAAGAACTGACTTGTTTGCTACATGAGATAACACTCTTTTGCTAGTACCAATGTAAAAGTAACCTGAATTCCGACTTAGTAATAACATTTCCACAGCCTAGAATATCTATTAGGTTTCTGTCCCTCAGATATAGCCCCAAAAACTTACTAACGTCCACTTCACCTAAATACTAACTTCTTGCATCACTCAAAATACTTTATATTGAATATGAACTCAGTTATCCATTAATTTCTTCTGTAAATATTGTGCATTTAGGTTTATAGTCTACAGTTCAAATCATTGTGTTGTACCTTAATACAGTTTGCCTTCCTTTCACATTAGAAGGCTTCTCTGGTGAACATTAATTTTAAAATCTATTACAAAAAAATTGCAATGTTTAGGTCTGAGTCTGTGGAAGGATTCTTATCTCCAAGTCGCTGTGGTAGTCGTAATGGAGAAAAAGATTGGGAAAATGCATCTACAACTTCTTCAGTCGCCTCTGCTACAGAATATACAGGTCAGTGAGAACAATATTCAGAAAAGTACCTGGCTGTTAGTGGTTCTATGCCTCAAAAGTTTTCAATTATCTTTATCTGGTTTCCTAAGACTTGATTGAGGATGCTTTCATAGAAATGTTACTTTCACCTCCTTTAAAATACATGGTAATAATACAAGGTTAAAATTTTAAATTACTCCAGTAGCATTTGTGATAACCAGAATAAACTGCAGTTAGGCTCAGAGCAGCAACTGGGCTCACAGGTCACTGTGCACTTCAGTAGTCTCTCTAGCAAGGCAGAAAGAGTTGAAATTTAAACTCAATTTAGAATAGAGTTACAAAAAGCAAAAATCTAATTTCAACAGGAAAAAAATCTGCTTGGTAATGTGAATTTAAATATTCTGCAGATTTGTTTCCAAATAGATCCTTTGTTGTTTGTTAAAAACTTTACAATCTGACTTCTAATTCTTTATTATATTATTAATCAAATAATAATGGTATCTCCATCCCTTTTCTCCAAATATACAGCACGTGATATTGCAAAGACCTTGCATCATCAGGATTATAAAAGCTCCATTTTTGCCCACCTAATACTGCTTTATTTGGTAAAAAGTAAAATAACATTAGGTATTTTCGGTAAACTTTTAGGGAGATCAGGTTTGATTGATGGGCCTGCTTAGCTCTGTCTGTGCTGGCAAATGTTTGTTTTGAGAATAATCTTATCTCCTTTCCACTGAAATGACTACAGTCTGGAAAGACAAAGTGTTCATTCTGAAAATCAGAAAGTATTTACGTGTTTTTAAATCATGAAACTTCAGTCAGTTTGTGTCACTTTGTGCCACGTGCATGTCAAATTAAATTACAGGAGGGATAGTGAGACTTTGCTTGGGTGGTCTTGCTGAGTTTTCTCATGAGGACCCATAGCGCTGAAGATCATCTTTTAACAATTATTATGTACAGCTTATTTTTAAATGAAGGAATATACGGTTCCTAGGAATTGAACAGAAGGCTTTTTTCACATTTTAATATCTTCACTCAGTCAGATTTCATACAGCTTTTTTGTGTTGATTCTAGGCTTTTTTCCCCAAAGCATAGACAAACTGAGATATATTAAATTTAATTGGTAATTGCTTGTATATTATGTTCCTTTCTAAGTCTCGGAATGGGTACTTACATGTAGGTTTTTTCAAATGGTCCTGACACAAGTATGCATATATTTCAGAAATTAAAACAGAGGAGATTTCTCCTTCAACCAGATGAATCAAGTCTTTTTACAGACAGAATAACCTAACCAGATTTTTTTATCCCTGGTTTTGGGTAAAACATTTTTGGAATTCCAAGGTGGACAGGCTGCAGTTACTCTAAGCACTGCAACAGCTTCATTGTTACACTTCTCACCCTTGAAATCACAAATGTAGATGAAGAAAAAGAAAGAATTTGCTCCCTCCTGGATGTCGTGGTTTAGCCCCAGCCAGCAACTAAGCACCACGCAGCCGCTCACTCACTCCCCCTACCCCAGTGGGATGGGGGAGAGAATCGGAGGAGTAAGAGTGAGAAACACTCCTGGGTTGAGATAAGAACAGTTTAATAATTGAAACAAGGCAAAATAGTAATGATAATAGTAACAATATAATAATGATAATAATAATAATATACAAAGCAAGTGATGCACAATGCAATTGCTCACCACCCGCCGACCAATACCCAGACAGTTCCCGAGCAGCAATCGCTGCTCCCCGGCCAACCCCGCCCCCCCCCCCCCCCCAGTTTATATACTGAGCATGACGTCATATGGTATGGAATAGCCCTTTGGTCAGTTTGGATCAACTATTCTGGCTGTGCCCCCTCCCAGTTTCTTGTGCACCTGGCAGAGCATGGGAAGCTGAAAAGTCCTTGACTAGCATAAGCAGTACTCAGCAACAACCAAAAACATCAGCGTGTTATCAACATCCTTCTACTAAATCCAAAACACAGCACTATGCCTGCTACTAGGAAGAAAATTAACTCTATCCCAGCCGAAACCAGGACACTGGATGACTGAAATTTTAGTTAGAGAATGCAAAACGTTTTGTTGTTCACAGAAAAAGTCCTGTGAGAGAAAACAGATTTACCAAGACAGCCAATAATAATGATTTAATAATGAAAGACACATTTGTAAGCAAATTCAGTAACAGCTGAAAGAACGACATTTTACTTGTTTGTGAAATTTGTGGTCTCTAGCCTAATTCTATTTTATTCCTGGATTTATATTTTTATGCATGCCAAGGTCCATACCAGAAGTGCTTCACAGCATTTAAAGAAACTCTTTTTTGGCTTATTAACTTAGCTGATTTGTCATTCCTCCTCCATAGGACCAAAGCTCTTCAAAGAACCCAGTGCTAAATCCAATAAGTATATAATTCAGAATGCGCTGGCACATTGCTGCTTGGCTGGAAAAGTAAATGAAGGTCAAAAGAAAAAGATACTGGAGGTAAGAGTATTTCTCCCCTAAAAGCATAAACACCTAGCTCAAACCACAGTCAGGCATTAGGAAGACATTCAAGTAGAAATGCAAATATCAAAAGGAATCTTCCCAGGTTACGCCAGCTCTTAGTGAAAGGCTTGAGTAACTTCTGTGACTTGCTTGCTGGGCAGACAGAAAGGTTCTCCAGTACTGTAGAAATAGCTGTGACATTGTACATGCAGCACAGGAAGCTGAATTTATTGACATGTTAATTAATAGTTACTGCTTGTTTAATGTGGGAACTTCAATGTGTAGACTTTTATAATTTGCTCACGAACTTGTTTTCTGTAACATTAAAAATACCTATCTTATACATACAGATCCTCAGATTTGGATCTTTAGAACCAAAGCACAGCTCTCATGAACAGAAAGAACTGAAATACATCCCTCCTAGGCTTTTCTTCAGTTTCCAAGCAGTAGGGCAAATTCAGGACTTTCTGCTACAGAAAGGTGCCTTCCAGCCTTTTCTCTTACACTGGTATAAACCTTTCTAAAGATGCACAAATATTGTAAGGGTGAGAACACAGAGACCAGCGTGTTCCCATGCAAAAGGAGTAACACAGAGTCTGAGAGTTGAGAGTAATGTGACTGTTCCTTTTACCAGCTGTGGCAAATTTGACAGATTAAATAGATCAAAGAACATAGGTACCTGGAATCTGGATTTCATTCCTTTTCTGGAATAAGTTTCACGACAGTATTTCTGGCCCTTTCTTCTCTTCATAAGTCTTCTGCTTTCATGTCTAGATGCTGTCTTCTCTGTCTTTCCAGCTACTTTTTGGAAATAACAAGTGAGAAATCAAGACAGCCTCTTTCAGTTCAAGTAACTGGGAGCATAATACCCCCAGAAATCCCAGGAAAGAAGAGCTGTAAAAAGGTCATGCTTAATTCTAGGATGCAGCATATGTCACTTGGTAGAAGCTGTACATGTTCAGGGCACATGTCCCATAGAAGTTGTGTTGAGTGGAATAGGAGTCTGAAGATTTCAGCTGATGAAGAACCTTTGCTTAATACATTTCAACTGACTTTATGGTTTGACCAAACTTCAATGGATTTAGGGATGACTGAATCCCCATTTTAGCACTGGAGGATCTTTCAGGCACATCTAGACATATCTAAATTTCCTTTTTCCATACTTGCAACTTGCAGCTATTAGACCTGCTTGATGAAATGGATCAAAGAATTTTTATTTGGTCTACAAAAAATTTGTTAGGATGTCTGTTTTGAGGTACAACTAAACAAGTGTATCTGAAATTGTATAAATAAATAAGGTTTTGCTTGAGAAAGATAGCTACCTTATCAAAATTCAGATAGGTGAAGCTTAGCAAATTCTAATGATTGAAAATAAGGTCTTTTAGTGGACAGAGTTAGACATAAGTTTCAGCTCTGGTAGAAAACAAATTCAAAATGACAATCCAATGATTTTGAATGTTTTCTAACTACAATGCAAAATTCATATTGTGAATCTTTTTCTTTCTTTCTTTTAAAGGAAATGGAAAAATCCGATGCCAATAATTTCTTAATCTTGTTCCGGGATTCAGGCTGCCAGTTCAGATCTCTGTATACATACTGCCCTGATACTGAAGAAATCAATAAATTAACAGGAATAGGTCCCAAATCTATCACAAAGAAAATGATAGAGGGACTGTATAAATACAACTCTGACAGGAAGCAATTTAGCCACATACCTGCTAAAACTTTGTCTGCCAGTGTTGATGCAATTACCATTCACAGCCATTTGTGGCAAACGAAGAGACCAGTAACTCCTAAGAAACTTTTACCCACCAAGGCATAGTAGATGGGAAAAAATTTGCTTCAGACAATTATGATAAACTTGCACTTCATCTTTACTGCCTATAGGAAATAGATTTCTAGTTGCCAACAAGACTCTTAGAACTTAAAACTGGACACCACGTTCTATTATCATGTCCAACTGGAATGTAAACACAGTGTTTAGGAGTGCAGAAGATGATCACTTAGGTGAATAATTATGAGTGATTACAGAAATGTTTGACTTGTGTGGAGATTTGTATGTGCTAATACAATATATAGAGTATGTTTGCTCTGTATTTTGATTAGATACACTGAAGCACTGAATGTTCCTCTTGAGTGACTCAAACTACATTTTTTTACATCTGTTGCCTTATATGTTTGTATTTGTGTTTGTCTTGAAATATTTTTTTCTTTCGCTAAAGAAATACTTCTTAATATTCTCAATACCGTTGAACTTTGCATACTGACTTACAGTAAAGACTAAATGATAAGTGGTATGGCACTGAAGAACAGCTGAATGGGTCTGTTCTGCAAGATCCTTATTGTGTGCTGTAACAAAATCAAGATTCATTCCCCTGAGTATTTATAATTCTTTTTCCATTAAATAGTACTGAGTTGCTTATAAGCTAAACAGTAAAGAAAAAACCTTTGAACTGCTTGAAGTTTCTTTCAAATGAATTATTTAACAACTCAGGGTATAGTTAGGTGATGCAATTATTCCTGTTTCAGTAAGTTACCATCTGAGATGTAATGACTGACCATGTGCATGTTCGTAATACCATTAAAATGCAAAGTAAAAAGATTTGGTAGACCTCTAAAACAGTTTAAGCAAATGTGCATTATTTTGCATTGTTCCAGATGAAGGGTAAGCACATGGTCAGGTACTGCTTCTCCAAGGAAGGAATAGGAACTTGTGAAACATTCAGAACTAGATCCCTGATGTTTGCCTGACAGAACACTAAAAATATTCAGAAGAATCACAGAATTCACTAAGTCACAGATCTTTCAGAAGTCGTCTGTCTAATTCCCATTGATTTTTAAGATTCAGGCCACTGTCTGTTCTTCCTGCCTTCGGATCTGCCAGCTCAGACTGAAATCAGTTTTCTAGGGGACAGACATCTGATAAGAATTTTCAGTGTGTCTTAGTAAATTGTTTTCTTGACACGATCTAACAGATGATGTCTTGTGACACCTAGCAATTTTAAATACATATGGCAAAAAAACCTAAATGACATTTCAATAAATTTATAATATGACCATTTACAAAAACAAACTCTAGGCATATTTCAGTATTATTTATAAAGGGCTGCATTTTATTTCAAAACAGTGTTTATTTTATAGATCACTATTCCGTTTCAGTGTTTGTTTCTCTTATAATTTGCTTTTAACATAGCACTGTTCTGAAAAAAAAGAAACTACAAACTTGAAGCCTCCCCTAAATCTGTGGCTATTTTGATAATGTACACCAGAGGATTTGTTGGGGGAAAAAAAATCTCATTCTCAGGAAAAGACTTGAATGATTTGTGATTCTGTTCTGTTTCAGTGTTGTGACAACTACATTAACATAAGACAGTATTGTGCTATAAGTATGTAGTCCATTCTGTTTCATGGGGAGACTAAAACTATGTTCATATTTCTCTCATTAAACTGCTTTGAGAGAAACTATGCCTCACTACTATGATGTGCTCATTTACTTACATAAAAGATGCACAGGAATGAGATGTCATTAAGCAGTTTAGAACAGTACTTTTTTAAATTATTATAAGGCCTTAGGCATCAATGCATCTGGGTTATAAACATTTTCTCAAAAATGCTGTCAGTTTTACTGTAATTTATGTTCTTATATTTATGTATATTTGTTAAAACTGTAAAAAAAGAAAAAACACTTTAAAATACATGTTTAATATGTATGTGGCTCAAAACTATTTGTGGTTAGCTGATTCCTACTGTTTGCATGTATATCACCAGGATATGTAACTCTTATATTTCAAGTGTATACATATTGTGTATATAGGATATAAATAATATTAAAAAGGGGGAAAGAGGGTTTGCACATTCTGCCTGTTAGACAGTTCCTACGAATACCATTGTAGGAACATCTTGAATAACAATATGAAACTGTGTATAATATACAGTGATTCAAGAAACCAGGAGGTTGGAATTAACTGATGCACATGTGGTGAAAAACTTCAAAAGAAGTTTTATGATGGGAGGCTTTTTATTTCTAAAATCTGTACTATGATTTAACTGAAGATTTGCAACACCATAAAGACACATGCATCAATCTAATCAAAGTGAGCTTAAATACATGACAGGAATTCTTTGAGTCATTTTAAATATATCTGAATGTATTATGAAATTTACATTTGTCAACAGGTTACAGATTTGTGCAATGTCTAAAAGTAGAATGTGAATAATGCAGTTGAAAATTTCATTGCTCGCAGTATAAAGTTTTACTTAATACAGGAAAAGTAAAGCTAGATACGCTTTTCCTTTTTAAGCCTGCAAATTTTCTAATTACAGTGGATCTTTGGTTGGGATCATGTTTAAAAAAAGAACAACAACAACAACAACAACAAAAAAAAAAAAAAAAAAAAAAAAAAAAAAAGGAGGGTTTCCATAAAGGCCAGTATTTATCACTGACCTTTTCAGAACACACTGGTGCTTTCATCAGGGGTATTATTATTGTTGCTACGACTGAATTGCCAAACTCTCGTCTTAGTTTTTGGAGCAAAATTTCATATTCTAACAGTCATAATAGCTACTGAAATCTTTTTTTTTTTTTTTTAATGTTAGTATGACTGTTAGTTTTTATTATTTGGCTGTTTAAAGCCAAATTCAGCTATTTAATTATGATTTAATGGGCACTGTTGAAAAATGTACAGTGTATTGTGTGCTTACTTGTCCACTTCTATGGAGCATAGCTTCCATATTTTTTCAAATGCTGTGCTGTAAAATATTGTCATTGCTACTTATGTGGTACAGTTGTAGTTTTTTCCTTTCATTTAAATAAAAGCATGGCACCAAAAGTACATTTTTTTGTTTTCTTGCTTCCATCTAAATATAAACTATAAAAAAATTCACATTAATGTTTAAATCTTGTTTCTTCTCGTATTTTAGCAACATAGAAAATGTAGGAAATACACACATTTTCATTTCTCCTTTTGTTCCCCATTGTTTGTCTGTCTTTCACATATAATTTAGCTTTCTGATGTTATCAGATGGAGGCTATTGAAGAATTAGGCTTCTCATTTCATTCTTGAGGACAACATGGTGTTACCCTGTTCTCTTCAGAAGTGAGTTTCACAATTGCAAGTCAACTGATAAACTCCTGTACTCTGGTTAGCTTCCATTGTTCCAAAGCCACTGAAACTTACTGGTCAGTGTAATAGGATTGCTTCAGATGGGAAGGTTTTTCAAGATGAACAGAAGTCTTACCTTCATCAACACAGCTACTAAAGAATATGACTTTTAGTGAAATAACTTGTATGTGTTAGGGGTGCAATCTTGAACAGAAATAGTATCCAAAAAATAAGGTTTCTCTTCCAGGTTTGTCAATTAGCAATTTTTTGCAGTCCAAATCATGCCTTTTGGGGGGTTTTGTGTTGTCCTGCTGGGTTGCAGAGCAAGAGCAGGGACTTGCTGAAAGGGGACATGACATCACTGCACTGTCAACAGGCAGACTGAATTGTTGGACTAACTTAGGCAGCCAAAGAATCTCTAAAATTCAGAGTTATTCCAAGGGCAGCTTCAAGAATACAGGAAATCTGATAGCAGGGCTTTTAGTACTGAATTGAAAACTAATGTGGATGAAAATGAATAGCCTTCCCTCCTCCCCCTAAAACTGGTTATTTTTCAGCCAGCTCAATCAGTTCCCTGTACGGCATCACAAACAGGCTGACACAAGCAAGGAATTATGTTGGAACACAAACACCCAGTTGCACCCAGCAAAGCTATTTTTTCAGTGGCGAGCCCAGCTCAAATTTTTCATCCAAAACCAGCCTTTGTACAGACAGGCTTTAGAACAGACTTCCATTTTCCCTGTCCTTCAGCACGTAGCACCATACTTGAGAAACTTCAGATCACACCCTGGTTAATTTGACAGAATATGACTGTACTGTGTGTCTGAATTTGTACAGAATTTTGTGAATCATAATTTGTACTGCTGTGGGATCCAGTGCAGAGATCTGGTATCACCAACTGCAGAATAATCATCTCAGTTACACTTGGAACCTAAGCTTTTGGATCAATCACCACACAAAGGTGATGTAAAAAATCGTTCTGTTTCTCAAATCCAGCTGTACTCATCAGGTGTAGATGTCAGATGTCTTTTTTCCCAACAACTTGATAAATAAATAAAGACAGAGCTTTGTAAGGGCTAAACCTTTAACTACTTATGCCTTTTCAAATAGCAAATTAGCATTTCTTTGCTGCCTTGTTACTAATTTAATGAGCTGAATAAGCAATTTGAAGAATTGTGGCTATAAAGATCTATCTTGACAGCCACAGCCCTTTACATCTGCTTTTGCATTTTCCAATTAATTAAAAAAAATTAAAAGCAACAACAACGAAAAACCCCACACAAATTATCTTTTTCCAGGTCTAGATGGCAGTAAAAAAGTATTTTTCACATGCACTGCATCTTTGTTCATTTATAGGCTATTTGTTTTTAAAAGCAAACTTCCATTTAGGAAAAAAGATGTGAAGTGTGTTTGTGTATGCATACATATGAATGCACACATACTTTCAGACTTACTTGCTTACGCACAGGTGTAAAAAGAAATACGCTTTATTTAGACAACCACAGCAAAGAGTTAAATACGGTAGTGAAGTTACTCTAGCTTATTTCCTTCTAGCAAGAAAGAAAAGCAGCTACCTTGTCTGTTTTACACTCTGAACTACTGGTCTTCCTAAGAGGCAGGGAAGCAATAGACAACATGTACATTTAAGAGCTCAGTACAAACACTTTAGGGGATGGAGTTCTTAACACCAGGCTTTTTATCAAATTTCTGAATTCAAGGATCACACTGATGGACACTAGACAGAACTGCCCCTGATCAGAAAAGCTAACCACTAGGATTTCAAGAAAGGACAGAAAAGAGTCAAGCATTCCACTGGAAAATGTTATTTAAAACTTTCTTCAGACTCTTACTCAACATTATGAACAACTGGATGTATAAAATACTTACTCCTAAGTCAATCATTATCCATTGACAAATTTGTTAAGCAAGATACTGAAAGAATTTTTTTCATGTGAGATGTGTCTTAAGTTTTCAGTTAATTGTATGTGAATTTTATGGAGACCTACAAAGTAATATCTATCGGCATTTTTATGTCACTGTTAATCTGTTAATGGAGCTTAGCAGAAAGACTAAAAACTAATATGAAGCTTTCCATCAAGGCAGCTCTGTCTCATCCTGTCTACATCATCACTGATCTAAATGTCTGCATTACGAGACCTGGCAAGGTCCCACAAGCCTGCAATTATTTAAATTACCTGAAGCCAGATTATACTTTGGCTCAGTATTTTTCTTGTTTAAGCTACCAGAAACTGGAGCTATGATGCTGATGTAAACAATTCTCCTATAGATTATGCAAGAATTTTGCTGAATTGTCACCATAAAGTTTTTTCTTGAAATGAGATAAAACTGTTTCCAGAAGTAAAGTTTCAAACAGAATTTTTTTTTTTTGCAACTTCTTACAAGATCATGTAAACATAATATAAAAGGTAAAGAGTTGAATGGCTCTGTTATAATGACTAAAAATCAGGTGACTGGCCCATTTTTATGATGAACACACAAAGATGCTTTGCACAAACTGCTGACTCCACTGGCAAATCTTGTGCAAGGTTAGCACTGGGGAATAATTCTAAGAATGTGTCCAGCCCTGCTGACGTTGTCTGCGGCCACCTGCAACATTTAGAAAATAGTGGCACAATTACAATTTTCTTTTCTGAAGCGTTCCAAGAACAGACTGCAGTGCCCTGTCTTGTCACTAAGCAATGCAGAACTCCTCCTCTACTAATCCTGATTTTCAAGCTCTCCAAAACCCACACCCAACAGCTTTGCTATTCATGGGAGTTACCTTCTTTGCAATAACAACTAGGGAGTTCAAAGCAAGCCGAGACCACCCCACAGACATCTTTCTATGCCTGAGCAAAAAGTTATCAACAACCAGAGAACAGGGTCTTCCATCTGCCCTTTTTGGATAGGATGCTACTATGTATCCTCACCAAATATTTAAGAGTACGATTGCCCTCCAAAGCAGGTGCATCAAGTAATGCTACCTATTCTTCCATACCTCTTCCTGAGGATGGATACTTGGTTCTCAAAATCTCTTTCCAAACTATAGGAATTTGCTACTTCCTCATGAAAGGCCCGAATAGAAAACAGAATAATTTTAAATTCAGAATTTCTCTTCCTTTCAGGTCTGTAACTGGGGAGAAGCTTTACCTTTCTTTCATGCTGAAACTCTTGCCCTCCAGAGATAACAGTCTCACTGATTTGATCTCAGGACCTCCACTGAAAACAAAGTTATTGCACAAAAGATAGGTAAACCACAGTAAGACCATTGTGAAATCAAGATTAAATTTAAAAGCATATGTGTGTTTACCTAGTGCTTTGTAGATTAAACAAAGTTTAAAATGGACTTTTCTTATCCAAGTGTATGTTCAGCAAAGTTATGCACACAGCTTTGTTTAGACAATTGAAGTCATCTTGTTTCTCCGCACTCCCTCTGATTTATCATCTCTATTACATCAAATGTATTGGGAAAGAGTTTCATTTCTATAATTACATTTCCCATTAATCAGTGCCTCCAAAGGCAACTAAGCAACAAGTGATAGCTTTATAAGTAAATGGAAGGATTTGGTGTTTTACTAGCGGTTTTACTAGCGAATCGAGCTTCCTGGGATGTGATGCTGGGACTTGAGTGTTGCAGAAGGAACCATCAAGTTCCACAATCCGTGCTCGTCCCTGGCAGAGTCACTGCTGTGCAGCCAGGTGGCACTCCTCACTGGACAGCCTTCGGGACATTTCTCCGTGTTCCTTTTTGGAAAGAAGAGAGAGAGAGAGAATAAGATTATGATTCCCCTCTGCCCTTCAGCTGATCCTCAGCAAAACAGTTTGCAAGCAGACTCAAACTCACTGCGGTTCTTCACATTTTTAACAATTGGTGTGATGGAGAATCCATTTCAGCTTCATTTAATCCCTGACAACCTTCCCTGGACCTCTGATACGTCACACACATGCACACATGCATAATTTAAAAAAAAAAATTAAAAAATCGGGTCCCTGCTATGGTCCTTTGTCAGAAAATTGTCACCATCTCAGTTTTGACAAGGCCTGTCAATGCCTTGTGGTATACACACGGGGGTTTTGTTCAAGTGCTATACTAGCATTTTAATATGATTTTCTGTATCTCATCTCACAGCTATATTTAAACACAGAGAAAGCTTATTAACTGTTCCCCACGATAATTCTTAGATGCCATAATCTTCTGACAATTACAAAAATACATTAAATGTAACTGAATGTCAACTTTTATATAAATACATCTTCATAAAATATGTGCATAACATGTATTACGTATGATTTCTGTAAAGTAAATGCATTTTTTTTCAACTGTCTCAAGCAGAAAACGGCAAAAACACACGAAAGAAACCCAAGGCTGGCCTGAAATGTGGCAGCACCTCATGCAGTAATTAAAGGTGTCGCCAACAAGCCATACGCCTCCTCCGCATGAGCAAAGGAAACGCGGCCGTGGCCGAGCGTGATGGCAGGCTGGCAACCCTGATCAGAAGGGGACGAAAGCGCACCTGCTCTGTATTTATTATGTGGTTTTTTGGGGGCACCGCAGGAGACGCGTGAGCGGTAACCGTGCGCGGGCACCTCACGGCTCGGCGTTTCCACGCCAGCACCTGGAAGGCGGCGCCCAGAGAGCCGAGGGACAGGACGGGGCGGGCGGCTGGCCAGGCCGGCCCCGCAGGCCTCTGAGGGGCCGGGGCCGGGGCCGGGGCCGGGAACGGGCGGGGAGCCCGGGGCACACGGCCCGGCTGCCCGGCGGGGACAGCCCTTTGCGTGGGGACACCGAACTATTTAGAAGTTGTTCTCACAGCACCCCTCTCCGTGAGAAAACCGTTCCCCGCCCCGCCGTCAGGGAGCCCGCCGAGGCCTGGACCGGCCCCGCCCGCGGGGGAGGCGCCGGGCGCCTGTGGAAGCGGCGGGCGGAGGAGCGCTGCGCCGCTCCCCCGGGACAGGCCCGGAGCCGCCGCCGAGATTCGCGGAAGGACGCCGGTGAGCCCCCGCTTGCCGGGGCTGGCAGCTGCAGCTGCTGCCGCGCCGGCCCGGCCCGCCCCGCCCAGCGGCCGCGCCCCCCCTCCCGCGGTTACCTCAGCCTCGGGGCGCGGAGGCGGGGCGCGGTCGGTCCCCGCCGGGGCTCGCCCCGCCGCTAACAAAGCGGGCCCCGCCCCGCCCGGCGGCGGCCACCATCTGTCCCTCCCGCCCCCGCGGCGCGGGCGACGCCCAGCCGGGCCGGCCCCGGCCCCGGCCCCGGCCCGCCCCTTTTCGCTTTCCACTCAGGCAGCGGCTCGGGCACCCCGCCCGGCGCGGGGAGGGTCCTGGGGCGCCGCGCCGCCGGGCAGTCGGCGGTGAGGGCGGGTGGCAGCCGCAGCGCGGAGCGGAGCGGGAGGGGGAGAGAGACCCCGACACCGGGCCCGGGCCCGCCCCGCCCCGCAGCCGAGGCCTGCCGCCATCTTCCCCTCACGCCCCGCTGGTGACGGCGCGGACGGGCCGCCGGCCCCCTCAGGTGAGTGGCGGGGGCGGGGGGCCGCGGCGCGGAGGGGCCGGGAGCGACCCGGCGGGGAGGACGGCGCGGGCCGGCGGGGCAGGGGCTGCGGCCGCCGCCGCGCCGTGAGGCGGGCGCTGCTCGGCGGCCCCGCCGGCCCTGGGGCCGCCCGCCTCCGCGCCCCGTCCCCGGCGTGCGGGCACGGCCGAGCTGCGGGGGGCCCGCCGCCGCTTCCCCCGCCGAGGGGAGCATCGCCCCGGCTGCCGGCGCGGCGTCGGGAGCGGCGGCGACGCCCGGCCGCCGCCGTCCCTTTGTTGTGGCATCCGCAGGCGCTGCGGGCGGGCCGGGCCAGGCTGGCCGCGGTGGCCGGCGCGGTGCGTGCCCGGGCCCCGGCGGCGGGGCGGGCGAGGCGGCGGGCGCGGGGTGTGCCCCGTCTGCGGGGCCGCTTCAAAGCAGCGTCGGCTCCTCTGCGGCCCTGTCTGCTGCCGGTGCTGAGCTGACATTCCCGAAATGCTAATTCAGGCTCGGCGCTGTGTAATTAGGCAGTGCGGTGCTTTTGAACCCTTTCACCGGCAGAGGTGGATTTCGTGTGGAATCGCACGTGAAGAGGAAAAAGAGAAAAATCTGGAGCAAGTGGGATTTTTTTAGTCAAAATCCATTCATTTCTAGTCCCTAACTTGTTTGGGTTTTTTTCTTTTTTTTTTTTCTGCATTCTATTTTACTCTAATATGGAAGTATTGCATTATTTAATGTCACCTTTTTGGCATTCATGATGCAGAATGCTCTTGGTAAAGAGCGTGTGTGTTGCAACCGGGACTGATGAATGCAAAGAGCTCTGCCGATTACCTCTTAAAGCTTGGTGAGATAAGGATTACTGTGATGGCTCTAAAGCAACAGCTGATCTAAGCATGGTAAAAAAAAAAAAAAAAAAAAAAAAGGATTACTAGAGGGCAAACCAGTGAAAAATCTGTGTGAGGAAGAAAAGGCTAGAATGTAAGAGGACACTTATTTGCTGTGTATTGGAGTAGAAAAAGGTTTTGATCATAGAGTTCAACTGTACAAAGTTTGGTGAAGGTTTTCTATTAAGACCTTAATATGTTCGATATAGTTCACTTGAAATAATGAATCGTGCAATCTCCTAGGGTAAAATGGGTGTCAGTGAGTTGCACTAACTGTTGTGGGAATCAATTGTAATAAAAAATTTGGCCTATGGACTTTTTTTTTTTTTTGTAAATTCTTTTGATATAGAATAACTGGAAGATGATTGGGGGCACATCAGAAATGGAACCACTAGGTACTGACCAGGCCCTGAGCACCCCGTGGGGTCTCTGTAGGCGGAACTCCGAAGTGGCCTCCGGGCAGGCCCAAGAGTCCTATGTAAGTGATTGTGGGATGGATTGAAAGCTGAAATAGCTTCATGCAAAACAGCCAGCTATTTAAATATGTATTACTTTGTCACATTCGTTTTTTATGTGACATAGCTCACCAAGACGCTGAGGTTATGGATATGCATTGCAGCTGTCATAGAAGTCTTGGTTCGCTGACTTCAAATTAGGCATTGCTTCTCCCTTTAAACGTATCACTGCTCTCTCAGTATGACACTTAAGATTTGAACTATAGTAGCATTTGAGTAGTTACAGATTTTATATTCCTTACCCAATTTTGTGAATGCTTATTGTACGCTATTGGTGAATGATCTATTTCAGATGATAAATAACATAGGAATAACGCTTATTTTAGAATTTCACTATTTATTTGTTTTCCAGAATATTATATCTTACTTTAACTTTCTATCATGTGAATGCATATGCATTTTAAATTTCTTCTAAGGGAGGTAACTTAAAGGCTATTTAGACACTATTTTTAGACACTTCTAGTTTATAAACGTTTTCCTGAAATAGTATATTTATATCCGTAAGTGTATTTTTTTTTTCCAAAGAGTTGTTTTCTATGCTTATAACACCATGAGAGGATTCTTGCTGTTGGCATGTTCTTAGAACATGAGTAAGAACAGAACAAGAGTAAAACCTCTCTCTGGAAAATTTAGGAGTAGGTAGTCTGTGTTCCAAAGAGCTTGTTTAAAAGACATCTTGTCCATTGAAGCTACAGAGAAAAGATGTGCCAGGTTTATGGCAAGCAGTTGACTTTTTTCCTTGATGTACATTTATTAGGAGGAAAAAAATTTAATTATTTAAATACATCTAGGGGAAGATGATAAGGGGGAGAGGGCATGAGAAAGAAGGAAGAAGGACAGGTGTGGAAGAGTGCTATTCTGAAAAGACTGGGTAAGATAAAAAGGTTGTAGCAAAAACTTGGTTGGTAGAAGGCACCTGAAATTTTAAGCTCTAATACTCATTTACTTTCATTTATACCTCAAGCTAATGCTGTGGTTCAATCATTCTTGAGTATTAGTGCTTGAGCTGATCAGATTGTGACGTTATGTGGCATATGTGCTGGCAGAAAGCAATATAGTGGGATGGACCAAAGATGCAGCTTGAGCTCTAATCTTGAGTTTCCCTGCTGTTCTTTGCTTTTTAATTATTATTATTTTTATTTGTACACATACACCCCACACACGCACACTGAATGTCAGAAAAACTGATACGTTTCATAGGGGGTGATGTGTAAGCATATGTATATTTATAATTTCATGATAGTGTTACAGTGCTGCTTATTATTTTTGACAGCATAATGCTTGTAAGAGAAGTCTGAGCTCATCAGCCTAAAATCCATCAATTAAGTGAAAATCTTCTCTAGTAGGTTTACCATTCTTTCCTAGCTATTTGTGTTGCTCTGACAGCAAATACATGCTAAATATTTTTATGGTGTTATTAATGTATGAGCTTATCAGTGTACTTTGACTCTTCTTCAGGAGTTCAGTATCCAAACATAGTTTGGATATTGCATTATATTTTTCTTAACAGGACCCCAAAAGTGCTGTTACTAGTCTCATATTGAATATGGAGGGTGCCGATCATCCTTTATCCTAATTCATATTGCCAACATAAATAAAGTGAATGAAGTTAAGTGTTAGAATTGGCAAAGTCTTTATGTTCAGGACAAACCTATTACTTTAAAACTACAATGAAAAATGGAAGACAATGTCTTGCAGATGCTAGATTTTGCTTAACATAGTTGTACTCTTAAGCAAAGTACTGAGTATTATGCTCCTTTTTCCATTAATGGAATACATCAATAATTAATTTTAAGACAGTCTTGAAGCTGGGTAGGGTGGCTTCCTCTTTAGACTTGAGTCCAGTAGATCCAGCTGAAAAGAAAGCTGGACTTGGTGTTCCTTTCTTAAAAGGGAGTCTTAGTCTGAATTTTTCTAGTAGGTTTTTCTGATGGGGAGTCTCACAATAGCTTTGCCTAAGTTTTACTTTGTCCTTTGGCAAGGAAGTTAATTTAATTTATATAAAAACCACCAGTGCCATAAAGCATAATAAAAGAGAAATGCAAATGCATTAGGTGAGGTTGGGAATTAAGATGTTAATACTAAACTTTTGTTTAAATTTGTGTTGATTTTTTTCCTTCAGTGTGTAAGAGTAGGGTTGAATTTTTCTCTGGGACCAAAAATCCATATCCAGTTGCCAAAAGGGGAAGTTGAAGCAGTGCTGAAACATAAGGAAAAAGCATCTTTCTACAAGTTCTGCCTTTGGATTTGTGTGTCTATCTGCTTTCTTTCCTGCAGCAAAGCTTTCTGCAAGCCAGATTTTAGATTTTTCCTTTGACTTTACTAGCCAAGAGTGGGCACGTGGTCTCTGGGTGTGTCCTTCATGAGACCCATCAAAATACTTGGTGATTAGAGTCTTCTGTGACTAAAATTGGAATGAAACCCAGCCATTTTTTAAAAGAAGTTAGGCCATTTCATCTGGTATGATTAGGTCTCTGTTGTTCCAAAATAAACTATGCTGCTATAATTGAATGCTTTCCTAGTCAAATATTCTGGCAAAAACTTACTTGGAAAAAAGTTGGCATACAACTGTGAGGAAGATGGAAAACTTGAGGATTTAGATGATGCAGTACAAAAAACCCCTCTTATTAATGCCTAATTTTTTCTATCCCTTCAAGTTCATTAGCATTGGTTTATGGTGATCAGTGAGAAATTTCACTGGAGTATTTGTCTCTTCCCCTCTTCCTGGGTAAATAATTGATTTCTTGTTAATACTTTGAGTGTCTTATCTGGGTTATTCAAACTTATTCTATCTGTTCTTTGATTTCTTATTACCAGTTTCTGTGCATCTTTCCTAATGTGAGATGGATAACTAGCTTATGGACTCCAGTTTTCCAAGGTCGAGGTATCTGGAGGCTGTATCATCTCTTCAGCTTGCCTTGGGAGCTGCATTACCCACAGCTGGTTGTCTTTCAGCATTGTAGCTGCTAGATTTCTGCATAAGCAAATGGTTGCATGAGGGAATTAAGAAGTATTTTGATTTCCCCTTTCGAATTAAAAGGGGGAGCAGCTGGGGTAACTGTAACCTATTGCTGTGGACATCTTGCTCTATATGGTCATCTCCCTTTACTCATTTTTCTGATCACTGTTACTCCACTGTCTCTTCTTGTGTCTGGGGATATTGCCTCCTGCTGATGGTTCATCACTGATACTGGCTGCTTCTCTGTTCTTTGGTGTACTCTCATAATCAATTTAAGTCAGGTTAAGACTTTGCTACTGCCAGAAAGCAAAGCTCTGCCAGTTCCTTGTATAAGCATTAGTGCGCTTGTGTCCACGGAGTGCATAAGTGTTTAACTTGTGCCTGGATCAGAGGAGTGGTCTGCCTGACCATACAGCTCCATTGTGAGTGCCATGAAGTGGCTGGGGACATGTGGCTGAGTGCAGAGGTGAGAAGAGGGACCACCCCTTTCTGCACTTAACATGGGCTTAAATCAAGTTTCTCCTGATGTGAAATAACACTGTTGTAGCCACTAGCTTTTTCTGAAAAGCTCCCGATGAGGCAATGCTACGTGGCTTGGCTGTGTTACAGGGTTTCTCACCACATCCCCAGATAGTTTTCAGCAGACCAACTTGGGAGCTACAGCTGTGAAGTCGTCTTAGTTGGTTTTTTTTTTTTTTTTAAAAAAAAGTTGAACAGCTTCTACTTTAAGTCAGACTTAAGAAACCATGCAAGACGTAGCCAGAAGCAGAATTTATTTTAGGTTACTTAAGAGAAGTACGTGCTACAACTCTCATGTCCTTGGAGGAATTGTGTTGCAAAGGAGCTTGGATGTTGTATCTGTGGGAGCTTTAAACAAGCTGACTGCTGGGAGCCAGGGCCTTGGCCTGTTACTGCCCCAGCTGCATCTTCCCACTTTTCCTTCCTGCTGGCTGGAGAGCTCATTAGACTGTTGAGCCACTTCAACACATGAGTTGGTGGAAAAGCTAACCCAATGACAAAAATGAGGAGTGCTAAGGAAGGGCCAGGAACATGCAGCTGGAGGCAGGTGAGTGAATGGGACTCTGGCAGTCAGTGGTCAAACTAGCGTAGGCCACCTTGGGTTTGCAGCTTTAGATTGTTCATAAAGCATATAGACAGATATAGGTGTCCTTATGAAGGAAGAATGAAAAGCCTTGGCTTAATTGCCATACACAACTGAAAAAATGGGGTAGGGGGAGACTGCATTTTTAGTGTGTAGTGCTTTTTGTATGTGTTAGAAACATTTGAGTTTATATGTAAGATCTCTAGATAATGACATAGTAACTGGCTCATTTTTATGCTCTTTGAACTTCACTATTTGCATTTCAGAAAGAAAAATTCTACATATTGCAGACTTGGTGAGCACAATATATTCACACTGCAGGAGGATTGATTTCTTGGTAGATTTGTTTATCTGGACCTTTATATATGCATAGGACAGAAAGAAAAAAGATGCAGATACATTGTTAGGTCTTAATTGTGGCTTCATAATCAACCTCTTAAAATCAGTTTCCCAATCTTGTCTATTTAATTTTTGTAATGCTACAGTATTCTGTCTTGTAAAACTGTATGTTTAGGTTTTTTAGTAGCCAACATTTGTTAACCAAGCATAAAATAAGATATTGATCATAGCTAAAATTCTCTTTTATTTTCCCTTTTAGGCTGCCATCATGACGGCTGAAGAAACAGTGAATGTAAAAGAAGCTGAAATAATTAAACTAATACTAGATTTTCTGAACTCAAGGAAACTTCATATCAGTATGCTGGCACTTGAGAAAGAAAGCGGGGTCATTAATGGCCTGTTTTCAGATGACATGCTTTTTCTAAGGTAGGACTTCTTTCTCTGATGCTTAAATACCACATATATGAAAACATACAGTTGGGCTGTGATTCTGTGGGCAGCCCCACGCCATTAAACAGGAGGTCTTATGCCTTCATCATATTCTGCTTCTTTCTGATCCCAATTCTTTGGTCCAGCTCTGAAGTTAGTCACCTCCTTGTATGTGTCACTTGAAGTAACTGACAAGGCATCGTCAACATAGGTTTAGAATTAGATTTTTTTGTTTGCTTGTTCATTCATTTTAACTCGATTATTTTTCTGGCATTCTAATGAATTTAAGTGGGAAGGAGTCTTAACAAGTGCCAGTGTCAGTCCAGGGTCAGGGAAAGCACATGAGCAGGAGTAGGATGGGAGAGCAAGATCTTCTGTTGGCAGCAGTGATATGTTATTATCTGCTTATCATGTCACATGGAACTGAATATGTAGTTCATTGACTTCTAAAACAAATAAAATGTTTTAATGATATTCTGGTGCTAAGATCCAGGATGAGTGGAGTGGTTTCCAAAGCTTTTCCCCCCAAATATTATCTGCATTTCAAAATAATACCTAGATCTCTCTTAAAGTTAACAATATGAAAGGGGTCTCCACTATCATCAAGGCGTGAGAGTTGGTGTGATTTACCATTCATGATATTGCCTTCAAAGTTGTTAAAAGGAGTCACTGTAGATGCACGCTGGTTTTTTAGCATTGCTGTTTTCCATTTTGTGCCAATGGTACTTTAATAACTTTGTAGAAGCATGAGAAAGTAACTTATCCAGCTGTTCTTAAAACATTAAAAGTTATATTTTATCACTGAACAAGATTTCTCACCTGGCTTCCCTTTTGTTTAAAATTATGGTTATTGGAATAAAATGAAAGAAGAATTAGAGAAAGATTAAAGTTAATCCTATTTGTTTCATTCTTAGCTTAGTTGGAGTATGCATATAATGAGAAACTCACCCCTTCCTTGTGGATCTGGGCCTTTTGTAGAGAACTCTGTGTGTGACATGAGGGCATGAAGAAATTGAACTAATCCACCTGTGCAGTCTAGCCCACTGGTCTTGGAGTTCGAGCTCTTGTGCTGGCATAGCTCCTGCCAAGCTGTTCCTCTTACGTTCTTGGGAGTTGTGTGTTCCTGCCCCCCTGCCTTATAAAATAGGCCCAGCAGTATTTATACAATTAAAATTAACTCATTTTTAAGTTGCTTTCATTCTTCAGGATGTATTCATTGAATCAATATATTTATTGGCACTCTTCAAGTGAGATTTTCTTTAAATAAGAATTACAGGTAAAGCAGGAGACACAGGACCATTTTGTCCTTTTTGAAGTGCGTTTAGAAGTAACTAATATTTGTCCTTCTTGTATGCAGTTATTTTTACAAAATATTGAGAAAGGACTTGGATTTTGCTCTTATTACTAGTCACACCAGACAGTCATGTTGGCATCAGTACAAAGCATTAACTTTTCAAAGCAGGCTGATCACCTGTCGTATATTTAAATGACTGTTGTGTTTTTAAATGAGCTCCTTACTTAGAAAGGAGGAGGATGTTCTTGTCCAGTGAAATTAAAGAAGAGACTCTTCTTTTACTAGGCAATTGATTCTTGATGGTCAGTGGGATGAGGTTCTTCAATTTATTCAGCCTCTTGAATGTATGGAAAAATTCGACAAGAAAAGGTAAAATAGAATGTATGTCAAAGTTCAATCTTTTGAGTTGTGGAAAATGCTTGCATCTCCAAGTATTGTGTATGAAAGCAGTAGTTCTAAGTTTTTTACTTTAGTTTTTGTTTTTTTCTAACCTGTATACAGCTCCTAAAGCGTGTGCATGTGTTTTTTTAACTTAAACTATGAAAAATATGTGCGTGCAATCTGTAATGAGTTTTCATTTGCCATACCCTTTAAGAATACGGTGCATGTTTTTATATTTGGCTGCTCTGTCATATTTCTGTTGAAGAAATGAGTATGATTGCTATACTTTTTTTTATTAGCCTCCTAATATTTTAAATGTAATATTTCTGAAAGCAATTATTGAAAAAGACATTTCCTGGTAAAATACAATTTTGTGGTTACCAAGTTGTTAAAATTTGAGATCAGAGTTCCTTGTCATTGCAATTTCTATTCCAAAATCAAAAATTAGCTGTAAAATACCCTGCTTGTCTATAAAAGAATGTTTAACTACTGGATCAAGATGTATAGTATTTCACTTCTCACCTGCAGATTTCGTTACATTATAATGAAGCAGAAGTTCTTGGAAGCCTTATGTGTAAACAATGCAATGTCAGCAGAAGATGAGCCTCAGCATGTAAGAATTGCCTCTGTTTTGGGAATTTTTTTGTTGTCGGGAAGCCTCTTGAGATACTCTGATTAAAGGCTGAGCAGAAGCCTTTTGGTGATTTTAGCTATTACCAAATGGTTTCATGGAACCATTTTTTCCAACCATGTTTTCCAAACAATGGAAAAAATAATTTGTCCTTTGGAAATCAGTGGCTCCCAGGTCTCAAATAGAATAGTGTATACAAGGGTTGCTTGAAACTTAGCAGCATAGATCAGTGACCATATGCTGTGTTTGTGGTCGTGATCCTGAGACCTACTTTATGCCATTATGCTAAAGTACAGGGCTCTTTTTTTTTTTTTTTTTAAGAGAGTTCTGAAGCAAGCCTCAGAATCATGGAAATTTATTGTCATAATTAGGACCAGGCGAAAGATTACAATTTGAATTAAGATTAAACTTAATTTCCTTTGCTTTTAGAGAGAAAGGACACAGTTGTTTCTTTGGAGGGAACAGATGTGTTCACAAAGGACTGATTCAGTTCAATATGTAAAGAGCAGGAGTTGTGAACTTAACGTCTCTTTCCATATTGAAAACTTAAACTGACAAAGAAAGCTTGCAGATTGTGAAATTAATTAATAGTTTTTCATTTATGTTGGTAATACAGGAATACCAGATTTCTAACAAAAATGTATTGAATTTAAAAATGAAGGATGCCAGTAGTTTTAAGACAATTGATTCATTTTCCAAACTGAATTGGTTTTAATTCTCTGTCCTGTTATACATACATTGTACTGCAGGGTCTTCTCTTGACAGCGTAGAGAAAGCTAAAAGTCTTTATTTATAGTTGTAAAGGAAAGGTGTAGTATTCCTCTAATCACTCAATCTGTATACTGTTACTAGATAGCAGTAAAGGAAAAAAAATTCAGATTTATGTCCTTTACTTTTTTTTTTGAATGTTACCAAATGTTGTGGATGAAAGGCTGCTGTATTGAGCAGATGCTAGGTAACATGCGTAAGTGGAGGGTTATTTTTTTAAATCTTTGTGACTAAAAATACCAAGTTATGTGTATTTCACGTGGTTCTTGGCTTTTAGCCCTCGATTAATTTGGAGGTCTTCTGAGAACTTTTTGAACTTTTTTTCTAACATTTTTGATTAAAGAACAGAAAATCTCAATATAAAAGACAACTCAAAGTTGCTAATCACTGGAAACTAGAGAAATCTACAAGCCTTTTATAACTTACTCCAATAGCTTTTCACAGACATTAAAAAAGGGAAAAAAACTTCAGCTGGCTGTGAGAATGGAAGTAACCTTCTGTGCTACAGTAGAATTGAAGCTGTTTAGATACAGGTTTAAAACTTTAAGCCTCTCAAACCTGCAGTGACATGAAAAAGTTCCATAGATCTGTAGAAAATGGGACTGGGGGCAATTTCAGGAAGTCAAAGCATCCAGAAATGTGGCTCTGTTGTAACTACATTTGCATGAGCAATTTCGGACTCTATATTGTATACTGTTTTAATTAAAATATAAACGGTAGTAGTAATAAAGGAACGATAGCGGAGAAATTCTGCTACTGCCTGTTCTTCTTCAGCTAACTTGTATTGTAGAAACATATGTACTACAAACTACTCTGTTAATATTTCTGTAGCTGGAATTTACAATGCGAGAGGCTGTGCAATGCCTACATGCACTGGAAGAATATTGTCCCTCTAAGGAAGACTATAGTAAACTTTGCTTGCTACTGACGCTGCCTCGCTTGACCAACCACGCAGAATTCAAGGACTGGAATCCCAGCACTGCACGGGTTCACTGCTTTGAAGAAGCCTGTGTCATGGTGGCAGAGTTTATTCCTGCTGACAGGAAACTGAGTGAGGCTGGCTTCAAAGCAAGTAACAATCGTTTATTTCAGCTTGTAATGAAGGGCTTGCTTTATGAATGTTGTGTGGAATTCTGTCAGAGTAAAGCAACAGGAGAAGAAATCACAGAAAGTGAAGTATTGCTGGGCATTGATCTCTTGTGCGGTAATGGGTGTGATGACTTGGACCTTAGCTTATTATCCTGGCTGCAGAATCTGCCAGCTACTGTTTTTTCTTGTGCTTTTGAACAAAAGATGCTTAATATTCATGTTGATAAACTCCTCAAGCCTACAAAAGCTGCGTATGCTGATCTTTTGACACCTCTTATCAGCAAACTTTCTCCTTATCCATCATCCCCAATGAGACGGCCTCAGTCAGCAGATGCTTACATGACCCGCTCCTTAAACCCTGCCTTAGATGGGCTGTCATGTGGATTAACAAATCACGATAAGCGAGTCACAGACCTTGGGACCAAAACTTCTCCAATGTCACACTCCTTTGCCAATTTCCATTACCCAGGAGTACAGAATCTCAGCCGAAGTCTCATGCTTGAGAACACTGAGTGTCATAGCATTTTTGAAGAGTCACCTGAGCGGTAAGTGCAACTGTAGCTTTATTTTTACCTTGGCTTATGTTGCACTTTATATTACTGGCTTCTTCCCTGCACTGTAACTTTGAACATAATTGTAACATTGAAACATATTTTGATTGTTTAAATTCTGTTGTAATTAAAGCTGTATGCAAGGTGTTTTCTTCCTTACGCTCTTATGATCAAAGTAGATTTTCATATTCGGTCTTGAGCTTTGTGGATTCAATCTGGACTTTCTTAGAGTAGAAATCCTAGCGCAGAGCACAAGTATGCTCTGATTATGTAATATAGTCTAGCTAAGATTTGCGTGCAGTATTACTGAATTTTTTTAATTCCAGATAACTAAATGGAGACAGTAGAATAGCTGTCACTGCATCTTCTTTCCCTGTCCCATTCTGCCCTTAAGTGTCTGTAAATTTTGGCCCTGACACTGTACATGATTGAGTATAGTTCAAAAATTTACATATAGAAATAGTCCCAACGAGGTCAGTGGAAATAACTATATGCCATCATCCCACTATCACTTCAATTATTACAATAGTAGTTCAGCCTACTATTTTCCAAACCAAATCTGAATAAAGCAGCTGAATGTATTATGTTTTTTATATTGGACTTGGAGATACTTGGGTTATGATAGCAGTGAATGCTGTTAATAACTTCTTTTAATGCAGTGTAGACTACAAAACTGACTTCTCTCCTTCCTTAAGAACTAAAGCCTGTATCAAAATTTTGCCCTTTTTACCTTCTGAGAGAAAAGTCCTGGTAACTAGGAGAAATGGTACTTGTCAATTAAGAGCTTATCATCATGGTTTTGCTTGGCCTTTATTTTGATCAGCAGTTCTGCCCGTTTCTGAGTGTTATATCCATGCCTCTCTAGAAAGCAGCTGCCAGCTTTTTTGGCTCTTAGAGAACCAGGTGGGTAGTTAGCACTGCACTTGGGTGCAGTGGCCAGCAGAGGACACTTTTAGAGCTGTGGTGTTCAATTCTGGCCGCAGTTGGTGACGTTGTCTATTAGTTTTGCCTACAGCACTATTTCGCATCTTGTGTTAAGATAAAGAGCAGTTGTAACTAAACTCAATAAAAAGGAAACAAATACCATCACACTGATGTCAGTTCACCAGTAATAATGGAAACTTTTTCACTAATGCATGTCATAATACGTTCTCTTAATGCTTATCTTGAAAGGAGCTATTTAATTTGATTCTAAATGATCCACTTTAAGTCTTTGGTTTTACCAGCCTCTTCACAACTGGAGTTTTTATGGATAGCTTAAGTCTTACGGAAGTATCTCTTGAGTTCCATTTTTTTAAAAAGTCTACCTCCTGAAGATACTAATGAATTGTGAATCCTCTAATTTTACTCATCTGTACGCACAAACTTTAACATTTCTGCATGTAGCCCAGGGACCAATGTTAAAACTGATTCTCAAAAGTTTTTTGTATCCTTTTTCAATTTTAGTGTACTGGAATAATTCTGCACAAATAGAGTTATCTTGTGGGCTAAATAGTGGTAAATTCCTGCAGTTTTTCTTTGTGTAGGTGTTTGCATGTGATGTTAAGTGAAGTTGATAGATCTTAACATGTTTTTTCATTAATTAATACATCTCTTGAAGGTTAGAATTAGGTGAAGGGGCCAGACCCATAGTTAAGAAGACATTACATTTTTGAGAAAAAAGTCCAGCTTCAGATTAAGTGTCCAACTTACGTGGCAGTATTTGCAAGGGTGGAAGCTGGGAAGCTGAACTTCATGTAAATCTGGCCCTTGCTTCCTCTTGCACATGACATCCCTGGAAGTGTTCAAAAAACGGGTAGATGTGGCACTTTGGGACATGGTTTAGTCTAGTCTACCCTTGATTGGTTTAGTGTGGACTTGGTAGCGTAGGTTAATGGTTGGACTGGATGATCTTAAAGGTCTTTTCCAACCTAAACAATTCTATAATTCTATGATTTCTTTTGTAAGTTGTATTCAGCAAGCAATTACTTGTCTTTTAGTCAGCTAGGTTACTTTTGTTATTATACCCATAAAGTTCAAAATAACTTCTTAAAGAGCTTTACTCCAAGTCACTGAGTAAAGAGGACTTTGTAAGTTGACAAAACTGAAGATGGGAATCCAAAGCTTTTAATGTGTTCTGCACGCTTACTGATTGCTAAAGCATTTTGGAAACAGTTCCATGCAGAAATACTTACACGATACAAGAATAGCAAAACTGATATAAACATTTTCCTGTGTAGCACTTTCAGGAATGTTCAAGCTGATGGATGTTAAATATATTTAAACTTAGGTTGATAGTGGTAATGATACTAATATCTTATAGAAGACATTAGTCACATTAGTATATCTGATACATTCCATGCACGTAATTGCTTTGGAAACAGGACATCTTGAATAACTTGCTAGTTAAAGGGTATAGAATTCGAGTGTAGGGATAGAAAACATGGAATTTGGATATCCCATTGTGGTAAGGCTTTTTGGAAAATGTGGAGACAAAGCACACTGACTGTACGTGCTTTTTGTTTGTTAGGGGTTTTGTTTTGTTTAGAGTAACCCATTGCAAGTGGCATTTTTTTTCCTAAGCAGTATCTTCAGTTTTATGTAACTTAAGAAGTTTGCATACTTGTGTTACCAGATTTTACTCTAAAATGTTATCTTTCTCTACTTACCAGGGGGTTTTCTACTCTTAATTTTTCTCACAATTAAGCTTCTCTTCTCTTCCATGTTGCTGCAAGAAGTGATACTCCCGTGGAGCCGCAGCATCCCATCAGCAGTGAGACTTTGTGCCAGAATTCAGTTCCAGAAAATGAACCAGTTAATGGAGCACAGAGTCAGGGATCAGCCAAACAAGAGAAAAATGAGGTAGTGGTTGTTTGTTTAAAAATAATGAGGCCCTTTGAGCTGTGTTCTGATCACTTCATAATGATTTGCCTTTGTGTTGAGAACTTCATGCATGACAATGGGTTGCTTTGAATCTTGTTTTTACTATGGTGAAAATACCATATTGCATCTTGTATAAGAAACTACTCTTTTTTTTCTTTTTCCCCCCATTGTATAAAGTTCTGCTGTCATTTAAGCCTATATTGCAGCTGATTAGTGTGCCTCCTCACATCAGCAGTGTTGCTAAACTGTTGCATATCTTTTAAAAAAAAAAAAAAAAAAAAAGCTTTGCAGTACTCGGAGCCAGCAATGTTAGATGAAACAATGCTTAAGAATCCTCTTAGTGTTTTAGCAAAGAATCTGGCATGTAGCCTGCAATTTTTGGTGTTAATACCAAGTTTCATAGGTCATCTTACGTCATTTTGTCTAGGACAGAGAGAAATTAAAATTGGATAATTCCCTGGTAAATGTGTCTTTGCTATTCAGAGTCCGATAGCATAACCATTTTTTGGATTAATCTTTGAAGGCTTATGCCTTGACTATCCTTTTTTCCTTTTTTTTCTCCTTAACAGCAATATGGGGAAAGTGAAATAGTTCAGTACAAAACAATGAAAATGGTTACCTATTCTATTCCCTTTCCTCAGTTTTAAATATCTGCCTCTTAATTTAGTAATGATGAATAACATTGAGTATGTGGTCTGTTCGCAGACTCCAGTTTGATTTTCTGAAGTAAACTTTGTCTTGGTTTATGACATCTATACGGTATTGAAAACCAGTCTAGTCTTGACAGGGCTATACTCTTGTAAACTCTGGATACTTGAGTGAGGCAGCGGGGCTTACTGGAGGATTAACAAGTCCTCCAAACTTGAGGACTTCACTCCCCTCAAGGACTTTGCTGAGTAACTTCTCTGCTGCAACAACGCTGTGTGTGCACATTGGGAAGAAGGGGAGGAAGGAAAGAGCTTAGCTAGATGTATGACAGAGCAGGCTTCAAAAGGCAAAAAACCAGATGCAGAATTTATAGGAGAGAATGAAGACAGGAGACACTGTGCTGTAGGTGAAGATGTTGGCCAGGCTGTTAGACACAAGTAGAAAAGAATGTAGTTCCCAGTCCAGTTTCACCTCGTTTTGTTTTCCACATCACAGTGGTATATGTGTATACCTGTGTGAGTAAGAAATTAATTGAAATTTCTTTTCGTAGCTCTATTTTTGTGTTGTTCCTGGAGGGGCTGAGTTAGAAGCCAGAGTTTATAGCATAGAGCATCTGAGCAACACATTTTAGGTGTTGGATTCTGTATCATTATTACCCAAACTAAAGGATCAAAGGATTGAATCCAATTGCAACAAACAAGTGTCAGTCTTGGAAAGAAGTATAGACAAGACTGTACCTGTTGCTTAGAAGGATTATAACCTGCTGACTGGGGGAATAGTTCACGTATTTGAAATACAGAGAATGCTTTCTAGACTTCTGAAGACAACTTCAGAGTTTCTAAATTGCAAGTATTCATCTCAGGTGGAGAACTCTTTACAAATGCAACAGAGCTAGGAAAGCCATTATAAACCAAAAAATTATTGTGTTAGAGAACACAGAATTCTAATGCAAGTGGTTTTATTTAGAAGAAATACAAAGGCTCATAGTTATGAAGAAAGATCCTCTGCATGAATTGTCTGAACTAATGCAAAGTTATCAGGATGTCCTTACACAACTTAAAGTCACTAGATGACAAAGATATCACTTTTGAAAACAAAAAAAAAAAATCCACCAGGTTTCTTTTACTACTATTTTTTTTTTTCCTACTAGTTTGGTAAGTGTCCAGTTAAGGGTTTTTTTCAGTGTTGATATTTTAGCCTTGGACTAAAGTTCTTCTGGTTTTCTGGTTTTTTGTTTGTTCATTTTTAACTTGTTCTCAGCTGGTTTATGATGGTGTCATTTAGAACTAGTGGCACAGAGAGAAAGTGAGGATCAGGGAATGCAGAAGGCAGGGAGTCCTGAGGAGCTGGCAGTGTGGGAAGCTACAGATAAAAGGGAAGAGACTATGAGAAAGGAAGCTCAAGTATTTTGTGCCTGCTCTAGAAAGTAAGGAATTGTAAAGTTAGAACAAGGTACCAATTTCAAGAGTAAGATGTAACACTTGGATAGACCACTTCAAGGTTGGTTACTGGGAGAGGTAAATCTGCTCTGCAGACTGATGGCAGAGAAGTGTCAATGTCGCAGAAAATACTAAATCTGTAGTGAAAATATGACTTGGAATTTGGAGTATAGCTTACGTTGTTTTCTGATTTTTTTTTTTTCTTTTCAGTTTCTAATCACCTATTTGTTTTGATGTTAAGTAATACTGCAGAAGTTTTATAGGAAAGAGGAGTCTTCTGAATTAGGGCAGAACTACTTCAACGGTGAATAGTACAGGCTGGCAGCGATTTCAGTTTTTAATATGTCAGTTGTATGTGGTTTTAGGGAAGAACAAAAGCATTGCTCCTCAGAAGAGAATCTGCTGGCCTTTTGATGCTTGTACTGAAATAATGAACCAGAGAGTGAATATTTAGGTTAAATACCGCAATTAACTATTTAATTTTCATTAGTAATTCTCATTTCTTTTAAGCTTCGTGATTCAACAGAGCAGTTTCAGGAATATTACAGGCAAAGACTACGCTACCAGCAGCACTTAGAACAGAAAGAGCAACAACGACAGTTGTACCAGCAAATGTTGTTGGAAGGAGGTGTAAATCAAGAAGATGGAGCTGACCAGCAACAGAATCTTACTGAACAGTTTCTTAACAGGTTGGGGAGTTTTGTTGCTTCTCCTTCTACCCACTCCTGTCCCTCCTCATGTTCTTATAATAACCTGTTTTGATGGTCTTTTTTTTTTTTTTTTTTTTTCCCCCCCTTGTCACTTGTTATTAGATCTATCCAGAAACTAGGAGAATTAAATATGGGTATGGACAGTCTTGGAAATGATGTACAAACACTTAGCCAGCAATGTAACGGGAGCAAAGGGAATGCATCTACCAATCCAGCAAGTAACTTTACATCACCACCTTCAGATGCTAGTCAGAGGATAGCAACTGATAGCCAAAATGTTAACACAAGCACTCCTCGAAAGCGTGGATCAGCTAATCAGATACCCTTTCCTGAAGAGTCACCTGTACAGGGGAATCAAACGTAAGTTATGTGAGACTGTTCAGGACTAGAAATGTCCTTCCGTTAGCACTGTTGGAGTAGGTGTTCGTATTTATTTTTAGTTATCAAATGAATTTGTCATTGAATAGGGGTATTTAGCTCATGATCAGTGTTCTCTATATATTTTGTAGGGATTATAAAAAAAATTTTTTTTGACAGCACACATGAGAAATAATGGTTATTTGTTATGGTTTACATTTTATGCTTATTTTTAATTCTGGACTTTTTATTCAATCTTATATGTAGACTTCTTGTTTATTTAGTGTTCTAAGTTTCTGAAAGCTTTTTTTTTTTTAATATAAACTAGATGGAGAGAGAGGCAGGGTAGAGTAGGAATTGGATTTCTTCTGTTAACTAAAGGTAGTGCTGACCTGAAAGCAACAACCATTTTTCCATGTGTGTGTGTGTATGTGTATACAAGAAAAAGAAAACAAGTATTTTTAACTTGCATTCACTTGTTCAATGCCTGGAGTTGCTGCAAAACCAGCAACCTCTTGTAAAGATTACAGTGTAATGGTAAAGAATCAGACACGCATAACACTTGTCCACATAAATTAGTCTTTTCTGAGTATGACTGAAACTGTAACTTTAGTCCAAAAAATACTTACAAGCAAATTTGTCCTTGCTCTTGTTTTTGCTCTCTTGTTGTGAATTTAAATTCTTCACCAAATCAAAACAGTGTGTCAGAGCATGCTGTCACTCAGCCACAGTTGGAAGACTCTTCAGGGAATTTAACTAGGACAAGAGGCGATGAGGTGAGTTTTCTCATTGTCCTTTACAATTTATGTTTTCACAAGATTCAGTATTTAATCCTGAGCATTTGACATCCTCTCATTGTTAATAGATATTTAGAATGAATTTTGGTTGATGCAGTACCTACAGAATCACAGAACCATTGAGATTGGAAGGGACCTCTGGAGACTGAGTCCAAACCCGCTGCTCAAAGAAGGGTCAACAAGAATGGGCTGCTTGGGGCTGGGTCCAGTTGGGTTTTGAGTATGTCCAAGGATGGAGACTCCACAGCCTCTGTGGACAACCTGTTCCCATGTCTGACCACCCTCATAGTGTTTTTAAAACAACAAAAAAGTTTAAATGGAATTTCCTGTATTTCAATTTGTGTCCATTACGTCTTGTCCTGTAATTGGGTACCGCTGATAAGAGTTTCACTCACTCTTCTTTACTCCTCCTATCAGGTATTTATATACACTGATAAGACTTACAAGCACACACCCTGAAAGGCCTTCTGATCTCCAGGCCAAATGGTTCTAGCTCTTTCAGCTTCTCCTTGTACAAAAGAGGTTCCCCAGGTTGAAACTTTGATTGTTGGACTCCAGTCAGTATAGTCTGACTTCAGGGAAATAACTTTGCAATAAGTACATTCTAATGTTCTGCACCAGATAAATAAAAATCAAAATTTTAGAAAGGTGGTGATGAAGTTGTCTGGAGGATGATGTAACAAAGCTTAGCGTAATGTAATGATAACTGTGTTATCTACAGGGTGAAAAGCTGATTCTTATGTTTAGTATTATATTTGTTTTATAAACTGTGTTTATGAATAGGAGTGTTTTCAGAAAAATGCAGCTTTGTTCCCCTTGCAAGTTTCACACAGATCAAAAATGTTTACAGAGAAACAAACTGTAATATCATGGTTTTGAGATGGGCTGTTTAGAAGAACAAAAGCTGTTGGAAGCCTGGAGGGAGAATGAGAAATGTTTATCTAATGTTAGTTGTAAGAGTGAGTTGAAGAACAGAACTTTTTGAAGTATGCCATTCCTTGACCTGGAGTAGACATTGTTTTACAAATCTGTTATTTAAGTAGCAGCACCAGGCTAAAACTATTCATTAATACTTTGGTAGAATAGTTTTACATTATTCAGTGAAACAGTCACATCCATTTTTAAATGTCCAGTTTACGCTGAAGAACCTAATTTGACTGTTATCCTTCTACACAGGATGACAAATCAAAAAAGCAGTTCATTTGCATTAATACTCTAGAAGACACACAAGCTGTCAGAGCTGTAGCCTTTCATCCCAGTGGGAGTTTGTATGCTGTTGGCTCCAACTCTAAAACTTTGAGAGTTTGTGCCTATCCAGAAGTAATTGACCCAAGGTAAGAGAGCTTGTATAATCACTTCTTTTTCTGTAGCATAGCACTTCTTTCTCCTGTAGCTACTGATATCTGTACATTTCATACCTTTATTTTGTTGTCATGAATAGTGCAATGCTTTCCTTAGAAACCTGAACTGCCAAACAAAGATAAGATCATCAGCTGAAGAATTTGCGTATTTGTGAGCTACTTTTTTGCTCTCTTCCATTACTGTCAAGATGCATTGCCACAATACCACACCTTTCCTTACAAAAGTGTTATTTTCGTCTCAGCAGGTGGGCTTTTCTGTGTTTACTGTGATGGCTTCTGGTTTTGATATTCTAGCTGTAAAGTGGCAGAAAGCATGTGTCAGTTCCCAAGCCAGCACAAGTTGAGCTTCATGAGATGCAGGTTCTGGCAGGAGGACAGACTTAACAGTAGAGAAAGCAGTATCTTCTTCAACTTTTACAGCAAAATTTGCCAGAGCAGGTCTATTGGCCCGTTGCTACTATAAACATTGTTTTCCTGTTACTTTGGTTCCTTGACAAGAAAAGTGCTATTTGTGGTTTACTGTGCACCTACCATTTTTTTAATAGGAGGGGGAAAAATACTTTTTCACCTAGAAATAAATATTGCCATAGAATCATAGAATTGTTTAGGTTGGAAAAGACCTTTAAGAACATCCAGTCCAACCATTAACCTAACATTACCAAGTCCACCACTAAACCAATTAAGGGTATAGTAGCAATTTCATGTTTCCTGTCTTGGTGGCTGGATTATTTATAATGAAGGTAAAAACTAGGAATCAATAATCAATGGCCATCTCGGTAACGATCTCCTTGTCTCTGCTCCAATTACATTATTTTCCTGGAGTAGGGGGGAAGTGCAGGTATCTAAAATGTCACAATTTCAGAAGGAGCTACAAATATGCACAGTGACTTTATCTGGAACACCTTCCCAGTTTAGGACTCATGTTCAGGCTTCCAAAGTGTTAGTAATCTGATTTTTTTTTCCCTTTTCCTCCATAAATAACATCAGTAAGGTAACCTTTGAAATTTAATTCCAAAATATTTATTGGTAATGTATGAAACAAAACAAAAAAATAGTTGATTTCTCTGATACCCAGTGCAAGCTGACTTGCTGGGCTTGCAGCCCAGACAACCTCCTCTTGATTGGCCAACAGTGCAAAACATTTTCAGTGGAATGAACACCTCCTTATTGACTAACTCTGCTCCCACACAACTGATTCTAACCATTGGGAAAGGTTAGATTGACTCTGCAGCCTTAGTCTCTAGTTACAGTGCATGATCTGATGTGACGAGTGACATAGTGCATCTGGATATGAAAAGAACACTGAGATTTCCTTAATTCTGAACTCGTGGTACTTCCTCATTTTTTTTTTTTTCCACTGTGCTGACGGTCTGCCAAAAACATTTCATCATGGGATTTACAAGTCAGCAGAGAGATTACATTATCTTAAAGATATTCATATTGTGACAACCTGAGTCTAGACACACATTCACATTTTTTCATGTTTTTCAAAAAGCTATAATTGTGTAGAGTATCTGCTAAATAGCAGTTGTTTAATTGTACATCAAAGTTTTGCTGGGATTTTTTGAGTTCTTAAAATTGTCCTTCAAACTGATGTATGATTCAGGACAGGTTGGTTTTGGCCTTGTTTTGTGGGTTGGTCCCCCCCCCCCCCCCCCCCTTTCTCTAAAGGTGTAATAGTAGTGTTCTGTTTTCACATGTTTGAGATTAAACACTGATAGATACATGTCACAGTTCTGCAGATGTTGCTCAAATATTAACAGTGCTTCCACACAGCTGATTGGCAGCATGTGGTCTCTGTGCTGGGCGAGTGCTCCCATGTCCTGACAAAGTCAGTGATTGTCAGCTGCTGCCTCCACCTCTTAACAAATGTTGTGAGTCCAAACTCTCAGTGTGATATAAGGCATTAGGCCATTTAGGAAGCTCTGTAATACGTGTTGAATGGTGATTCTGATTTAGGTTAATCTGTCATGGATTTCCTCTCTGGCAACAAAGTAAAAATTCACTTCCATGTAGATTTATTTTAGTGTTCTTTATTAAAGCCATGTTTATCTCAAAAGTTTCGAAACAGACTTAGATGTTTGTCTTCTGGGTTTTTTTCTCTCTGCCTCTGTTCTTCAAATATTTATAGTATGGTTTCTCAATTTTTCAGTAGCAATTTAATTTGTTGAATTTCTGTTGTTGATGTTACTGGAGTGAATGTTGATGGAGTTGGATACAGCAGTACTTTATCTTAAGCACTTGACTACTTCCTGCTATGGGAACGGAGAAATAACATTGTAGGAAATTAATCGATTGAAATAGAGGAAATGTACACCAGTGGGACTGTTCCTCTTATTTCAGCCATGTGTAAAGCTGATCTGGTTTCAGAAATAAGAGCGTATGGTATGTTTAGATGCCGTGAAGATTCCTGCATTAACATATAATGGTGAATGTGTCTTTCTTGCGCAGACTGCTGTATTAGCTTTTCTAGTAGATGAGTGAAGCTTTCAGGGTCACCTTACCCAACAAATAATATCCGATGCACAGCTCGCAGTTCATAATGATGAACATGTATGACTTTTTTCTTTTGTTACATGGGTTTTTTTGTTATTTATTTAATGGCCAAAGAGGAGACAGTACTTGAATGCAGTATTTTTCTGTGTCTTCCCAGGTGTGATTAACACAGAAGCATTTTTCTTGATCCTTTAACCACTTTAAGTGCTTGATGAGTCCCACTCATTCTGACAGCAAGAATGGCATAGACAAAAACTTTCTGGATAAAACAGCAGGCCTCAATTTTTATTGTTACAGTACTACTAGGCACAACAACAGCCCCAAACACAAGTATATGGAGACCAGTCATGAAATTATGCTGTGAGACCAAACACAGTCCCCAGTTAGGGATTACGTCTGGTGGGTGGGAAACTGGAGGAGAAACACTTTCCTGCCCACATATACAGAGGTTACACAGGCTTCTGCTTTCTTCTTTCAGGAATCTGGATTTTCCAACCTGCAGCCTGATAGTTTAGTCCCAGATCCAGCCTTTAACCACGCCAGCTGCACTGGGCGCTACTGTAGATAGTGTGTGCCTTATGAGCTTTCTTGGCCTACTGTTGCTTGACTGAACTCAAGCACATTCAAAAGTGGCCACAGGATCACGGTGTTGAAGTACAAAGGGTGTAGACAAAAATCCCGCTAATTTAGGACTCTAGGGATAAGGCTTCATTGTATGTAGCTAGTAATTACTGTATTATATCTGTATTGACCCCTTATAGATGAAGGGACTGTGTAACTTCTTTTTGCATATCCAGTCACAAATACAATGGGAAGATGAGTAAAGACTGAGAAAATGGGATGGAGAAGATCGTTTTATCTTGTCTCAGATCACATGTATATGTTTCAATGCAAACAGTCACATATGTATTTCGTGCTAACCTAAAATAATAGAAAAACAGTATTTTCATTTTAGAATACATTGTTTTCCTTACAAATAAAAAGAAATTGGATGTTTTTCTTCTTTTTTTTTTTTTTTTTTCCAGTGCTTATAATACTCCTAAACAACCTGTAGTTCGCTTCAAAAGGAACAAGCATCATAAAGGATCAATCTACTGTGTAGCCTGGAGTCCCTGTGGACAGCTGTTAGCTACTGGTTCTAATGATAAATATGTGAAAGTACTGCCTTTTAATGCAGAAACTTGTAATGCAACAGGTAGTGTGTGTAGTTTGAAGAATTTCTTTTTAATTATTTGTCCAATATTTGGCAAAATGATTCAAATTACATTGACTATGTGGTTAATAGGTTTTGTTATTTTTATTCTAATACTTTGTCTGTCTTCCCTTTCACCATCACTGTAGTCTCTGTCCAGCAAAGAGCCACTGGGGCATTGGGGATTACTTTTTGGGTTTTGTTTGATTTGGTTTTCTGTTTGTTTGCATTTTGGTTTTGTTTTGCAAGAGACGCTGGTATTGTGCTGTCTTCTGGTAGTTTTTTTTTTCAGACACGGTAAAACAACCAAATGGTCTTACCCAACTCTAGTTCTTCACTGTCAGTAGGAATTTATTTCCATTCCAGTTCCCCTTGTTCTTGCCTGTTCTAGCTCTGTCATCTTCTCCTGCATCTTAGAAGTCTAAGGCTTCTCTCCCAGCAAATACTATTTTCCATGCCCAAACCCTCCTAATCAATACACTGAATATGGCTCTTATCTTTTCTGTTTCAAGCTTAGGCTCTTTTGTCCTATGTGGTTCAGTGTCCTCAATGATCCCTCCTGGCAGAGAAAGCCTTTTCAATTTACCATAGTTTACAAAAAGAAATAAATGTACTCTAATCTTGGCTGGAACTGGCCGTGGAGATGGCCCATGTAGTTTTTGCAAAGCTTTAGGAACTGTAGGAAGCTTAAGCAACAATCAATAAAAATAAGATTCTTGAGAGATTTTATTTGAACTCTAGTAAATGCATTGGAGTATTCTATGGAGAGTGCACAGCGATGTTTATACTTGGTAGTATATCTACCCTTGCCTAAAATATTCTGCATTATCACTGTAGCTGCTTTAAAGATTGCAGCACTAACAGTGATAAACAAAGTATGCCTCATTTTGTTCCTTGATTTTGAAATTATTTTAGGACCAGATTTGGAGTTCAGCATGCATGATGGGACAATCAGAGACCTTGCTTTTATGGAAGGCCCAGAAAGTGGTGGTGCTATTTTAATAAGTGCTGGAGCAGGGGACTGTAATATTTACACAACAGATTGTCAGCGAGGACAAGGCCTGCATGCTCTAAGTGGTCACACTGGTATGTATGTTGTTGCTTCTCTCTCATATTCTTTAAGTCTGTATTCTATTCTAATAAACTTGTTGGTTGGTTTTTTTGATGTCTCTTGTGTTTTTCTTTCTAGCAAGATTTTTTCTTTTTTCCTCTCCAAATAGCTCTTGAGCTATTCGGGTGGGGGGGGCTGTTTTTAAACACATTGGCTGTTAAGTTAATGGAGAAAGCGCATGCTTCATTCCAGAGAAGATGCAAAGCTGCTTATTGCCTTACAGTGTTGGCATTTTAGATCATGCTGTGTGCAGGTTTTCCATAGGACTGTTAAATCTATGAATACAAAAATATAATCAGAACTGTAACATTTCATTATTTGATTAATGATATTTAATCAAATAAAGAAGTCTTCTTTTTCACAGGTCATATTTTAGCACTTTATACATGGAGTGGCTGGATGATTGCATCTGGATCCCAAGACAAGACTGTAAGATTCTGGGATCTGAGAGTGCCAAGCTGTGTTCGTGTTGTGGGAACAACATTTCATGGAACAGGTAAGACTTGCTATCATGCTTCTGATCATTCTTGCGTAAAAATATATTTTAAAGATGTCTAAATAGTGTAGAGTGAATGTAATGATTTTTTGTGTCACAGAATGGTGGCTTAGCTTTAAAAGAAAGAAGTTGTGAGGATATCCTTACCTGTGTGTTTTGTTTTGTGTTTTTTTTTTTTTTTAAAGTAACATTTCCTTTCAAAAGTTGGCTAGCTTTTTGCCCTGTGACTTTCAAACAGAACACTTCCAAGGATGTTAAAATAAGACACAAGATAACTGTTTCAGAAGCAAAGGAAGGGGTGGGAAGGAGCAGCTGTTTTTGCAAGTTGTCAACATACTCTATAGAAATCTGCAAAAAGATTCTTAAGCACTTGAGTTCAGATTTGTTTCTTGAAACCTTTTGGGGGGCAATAAATTAGAGTGGGGGGGGGGAGATTCTTTGCATTATTCTACATTATTTCATGAAGAGTGACTCTTTCCCGTGATGAAACAGATACGTTTTCTCACGCAGCTTTAATAGTGGCTTTGCTACCATGCCAGTGGGACCTATGGCTTCAGTTTTAAGTGCTAGAAGATAAAAAAGTTCTCATTTTAAGATAACAGTAGCTAGATGTGTTCACATTAAATTTAAGGCCAGCATTTGGTACTCTTGTATATTCTTGTTTTTAAAAAAAAAAAAAAAAAAGAATTGGCTGTTTGCACAAATGTACATAAATATAACGTGTGGTTGTTGGGGTGTTTTTTCTCCTGTAGGAAGTGCTGTAGCCTCAGTAGCTGTTGATCCTAGTGGTCGTCTCCTGGCTACAGGACAAGAGGACTCTAGCTGTATGTTGTACGATATTCGAGGAGGACGAATGGTGCAGAGCTATCATCCTCATTCCAGTGATGTTCGTTCTGTTCGCTTCTCTCCAGGGGCACACTACTTGCTCACAGGATCATATGATATGAAAATAAAGGTGACAGACTTGCAAGGTAACGCACTACAAAGGATACTAGGTTAATTTTCAATTTGGTGCTTTTAATATTGAAGTTGTAAGAGAACTTGGTTCAAAGATCAGGTTTTAGTTTAAAAGGGGAAAAAAATAATAGAGCTTTGAAGGGTTTGAAATGTATATAAATGTGATTGTGTCTTCACAACTGGCTAGTTGCGTTGCTAAGAACATAGCCTATGAACTAAATCTTGGGGTTTCTGGGGGGATGTGTGTCTGATTATGATAAAAGAACTAATTAACACTTGCCTGATGAGATGGCCATTGCTTTCAGGCAGCAGTCATAAAATTGACCCTTAAAAAAAAGAAAAAAAGCAAAAAGTGTAATAATAATGCTGCTTATAAAAATAAGCATTGGGAAGAGTTAAGAAGAGAGAAGATATTGAGCACATCTAATAGACTTGATTTTCTTGGCCCATTAAATTTTAATCACAGTGTTTAAAACCTGCGAATACTAGTATTTTAAAAGTTGTACTGTGTCTAGTAATGCCTAAAAGCCAGAACACTGGGGCCTTCTATTATACTGCACGGGGGGGGGGTGGGGGGGTGGGGTGTCAAGTAGGCTTTATAAGGTGAGATACATATGTAAGCTTTACTAAACAAACAGGAAAAAAACCACCAAAAAACCCAGCCCAAAAAACCAAAGAGCTGGGATATAAATTCATGAGATGACTAATGACTTCTGTTTCTCTGCCACAGGGGACCTCACAAAGCAGCTTCCTCTTATGGTGGTAGGAGAGCACAAGGACAAAGTTATTCAATGCCGATGGCATACACAAGATCTTTCCTTCTTGTCATCTTCTGCAGACAGAACTGTAACCCTTTGGACCTACAACGGCTAGAGTGCAAACAAAGGCAACCTATGCAGCTAAAGCACAGAGACCTGAGACTACAGAACTGTAAAAACAAAGTAATAATAATTAGGCATTGAGAGAGCAGCAGTTGAGCGGGAGAGTGTCTCATCAAGAGGAGGGGCACTCATCACAGATTTTTCTGGTTTCTAGGAGGTCTTGGTGTTTTTAGTATATTCTTTTGCAGTGCTTTCAGTCTTCCATGTGAACTCATGCTGCTGTGACCTATCGTAGTCTTGTTGCCAAAGTCTGAGGAGAACTCTTATGTTGTCGATGTGCACTCAGAGTAACATGAATGACGTGTTTACAGTTTGGTATTAATTGCATTCCTTGGTCTTTGCCTCAATGCGAATTTTGTATAGAAACTTAAGTTGAACAACACTTTAATGAAGTCTGTATGTAACTACTTCCACACACACATAAAAGATAAATTATTTCCACTGTTTTTTCAGATTTACTATATTCATCACTTTTCAACGAGAGATCAAACTTTGTAACATCTCCGCAATTTCAACTTTTTTAGTAATACATTCTGAACTTTAAAGGTGACTAGGCAGTAACCACATCTTGATTATGGTCCATTATATAGTGTGGCGTTGTTTCTTTCTTTTCATCTAAACTGGGGGAAATGTTGCTGGTGTTACTATGTGACATTGTTTTGAACAAGCTAATGTTGGAGGGGAAAAAAGTAAAATATTGTTTGGTTTGGGTTTGGTTTTTTGCCATAGAAACATATAATATTTTACTTTTTGAATGCAACAGAATACCTCTGTGTATAATGTACTGTAGAAAAGAGTGGATTGGCAGCAGTTGTCACAGTGAGCTTAATGGCTATCGGTTTTTCAAATAAAAGGGATACCATTAATGCTATAATAGAAACCAGCATGGCTTAAAATGCTATGTCTGCATGGTAATTTAAGAATTGTTTAAATTCCCAGTTCAGAGGCTTATCTGAATTTAATTTCTTGCACTGTTTATGTATGGGAAATGGCAGTTTTATTTCTACAAAACTTTAGAGTCTAATGTTTATGTATTGTTATATTTTCATATTGTACAGTTCCTTTTACTTTTTAAAATATAAACCTTAAACATTAGGTTATTTATTTATTTGAACTGCAGTTAAGTTTTTGGATTGTCTTGGTTACTAAATTATATGTGCATTGTAGCAAGCATTTTTAACTATCGTATAAAAGTGGAAAGGTAACTATAGAAGTGTATCTGTGCTATAATCTCAATAAAGACCTCCAACACCTGCAGCTATCTCGTCTGTTACAATTTTGGATTCTCCGTTTATAATTCCTCAAAGCAGCTCTTGATACTTAAACCGGGTATCCAAATCTGCTGTATGCCTAGAACTATAAAAGACTTTAGGTCTTTGATACCACTTGCAAGTACCTGACTTTGCAGTGCGGTAAGTAATAATACAGTAGCACAAAGTTGAAAATCTGTTCTGATTTTATAAATTTGAAATTTTATAAAACCTGAAACACATGTCCCTTGCCATCTGGTTCCTCTTGTTAAGAAACCTGAACGCAAAATCCTTTTTGCTGTGATGATCCTCACTGGGGTAGACAACAAATATGGTATTACTGATGGATATGAGTGATACGCTTGGCAACATTTAAGGCCTGAAGAGAGGGGACTTACTTGTGGGTAATAGCTTAAATCAATAAAAAAAAAACTTCTTAGGTAATAAACCACAGTGCGCCTACTACCAATGTTATTCTGTTGCACTGGTATGTTTACAAAGGTAGATACATAAAAAGGAAATACATAACTATATATAAAAATACATTTGTTGTTATAAATTAGGTATTACACTGTTGTGTATTACCCATTTTATAGATATATGTATAATAAATTATATACACACACATAGAGAGATATAAGAACTCTTGGCCTAAGTTGGTTAGAAGGAAGTGAGGAAAGATCAATTCCTTCAAGCTGGAATACATGGCTGCAGTCACTCAATGAAGTTGTACTAAAAAAAAAAAAATCAAGGAAGAAGGCTATTCAACTTTTTATTGATTTCCTGTTACTTACTTTCTAAACAAAAAAGTATCAACAGTATCAATACCACAGTAATTTGCTGTTACTGTGTTACAAAAAAAGCTCTGACTGCCCAGTTCTGGAGAGGAAGCAGTCCTGGACCGCCTTCGTTATGTTGGATTAAGCGTAACAATTGAGAGAGCTAGAACCCTCCTTGAGGAGGGAACAACAGGATTTATGGATGCATGTTCAACAGTGCAAGTAGAGCTTGCCTGTACAAGACACGTGGACCATCTGTTTCAAAGATTGCTTTTTGTTAGGCAAGATCTTCAGTATCAGATGTAAGAACTATAATACCACATATATCATGTAGAAAATACTAAATATTATAAAACTTTTTTGTCTCTAAAATAATGAAAGGGATATAGCTCATTATCAAAAAGAACTGTATTCCTCATACAAAGTAAATGCTTTTATTTCAGGTATGTTTTGGGGAAAAAAAGCCACGAAGGATATGGTCTTTCAGTAGCGAGTATAATTTAGACTAAGAATTAAGAATTTAAAGACATGTGAAATGCAGTGTTTTCCAATACTATGGAAAAAACGGAATCATCTTGCAGTCATAAAAATCAGAGCAACAGCCTATGTTACACATTACTGTTGCTCATCATTTTGTCCGGGTGCAGGACAACTGGCTTCATACTTTTTCTTCAAGCCTTTCAAATATATACGCAAACTGTCTGGATCCAATCGAGAATTTCTGGCAGTCTGAACCAATCTCATTGCTAAATGGTATACAGCTCTCTGTTTCATCACCTCAGGAGTGCTCTTCTGCCTGTGCTGTTCTTAAAAACATACACGTGCATTAAAATACTAAATCAATTATGTTCTATTATTAAAATACTAGTGTTTGCTACTTTCCAGCCTATTTCTGATCTCCTGATTCTTGGTTTGTACACCAACACTGCATGTAATGCTCCTTAACCCGAAGGGCTGCTTTGTGTTGTCACCTAACAGAATCTTTTATAACTGGTTCCAGAAATACAAATTTTAATGAAATCTATTTTCATAAAACCATAGGTAGTGCTTATCCTATATCCTTTCAGAAACTTAAAATATATTTGAGTTTTATAAAAACTGTGAATTGCAGTATTAACATTTTCTACTACATACCAAAATTTGTTTTGCAATACGATTTGTGATTTCCTTTGCATCCAAAATTACAGATGATGGTAGGGAAGAAACTTCTGCAGCTTTTAATCCTAAACATATAAAACACAAATCAGGATTTTTGATGTGATTTTTTTTTCCTACCTTCCACACTATGTCTGCCAGAATTAACTTAGCCTATTTTTTAAAGGGTGAAGTTTTCATTTTTATTAAAATAATTTTGATATACATTTTCTCTGCCCCTTTTTTCCTTTTTTTTTTTTTTTTTAAATAAACAATATGGGTTTGAGAGTTACAAAATAAAATGTCTGCTTTCTTCTAATGCTACCTCTAAGATACACTTCCACATGAAGTTACTGCTGGTAATACCATAACTGGGCAGGATGAGACACATAAGGTTAAAGGAATAAAATGGCACACTGGTGTTAACAGCTTTCTCTGTTTAGTTTTTTAATTTGGCAAGCGGGAAAATACTGAGGTTGTGCTACATGCGCTCTCCATTAAATCCAGACATCCAGTGGATATGGATGTCATGTTCCAACTTCTACTCTGTTGCCAGCAGCCAAACGGTCAGATACTCGGGGTAAGAAAGAGATGTAAAATACTTTTTCTGCCCGAACATGATTTTTTACTTTTTCCTTTGCCTGTGGCCCTGGCTGTTCTGAGGAAATTCTGTACTTCATCGGGTGCTTTAATACTGTACAGTTAAAAACTAAAAAGGGTCAAGAAAAGCCCTTGCACTCTTTCTTAGAATGTAACTTTGCTCAAGTAAGGTAAAGCCAAGACACCAACACTAAGTTACTAACGGCCTCCTGTTGTCTGAGAATACTCTCTAAACACATGATTTTTCTGAGTTAGTGGTGGTGTAGCATCTGAAATTGAGCTTGTGCTGCCAAAGCTAAAGAAACTTATTCTGGAATTCTGATATAGAAATGTTTTAAGTCCAGTTAATTGAAGCTTGACTGGAATAATTTGTAGTCCTCAGTTACCACTAGCTTGCAAAAGTCATGTGTAGCTAACTTCCTATTGATTAAATGTCACCTAAATAAAGGATCCAACTTCAGATTCTAGTATTTGGAAACATACAGATTTCTGTAGCTCTTTAAAACACGTGGTTGTGCCTTATTGTCACTCACTCATTTCTTTATTGAGCCATAATCTGTCAATCTGTACAATCTTCAGTATGATGTACTCTGAAGTTAGAAGAGAAGTAAACCCACTTTCCTGAAAACACTGATGCTTTAGTGGAACCTCTCAAAATAACCTTAGGTTGATACACAGTAAAATTCCTGTCCTTTTTTAAAGAAACTTGATTCCTTTTTGCTAATCAAAAAGGGCCAGGCTGCTATTTAACTGATATATCATTACTTATGGCAGACACATAAGAGAGTTTTACATAACACAAACCTCAGCATTCACACCTCTCCAGAACTTTCACTTGCTTTCATAAGCAGAGATTAAATCAACTCAAGTACCGTGTGCTCAGAATGGCTCATCTCACTTAAGAGGTGAATCAAGTACCTACCAACATTACTAAATGTTTTTTTTCACTATGAAATTTCATCTAAGTTCTTCATACTGCCCCAAACTTCTATCTCACTACATGGTTACTTAAAACACACAAGTATTTGAAACATATCACAGATCTGCAGTTGTTACTCTATGACAGAGATACAAACTCAGCAGAAATCTGTCAGAAGAAAAATATTGTTAGATGCCCAATAACTGAAATAGTATCTTATATAATCTTTACTAAGTTAAAGTCACAGTGGAATCCATTACCATAGTTCTTTTCCTCTGTATATCCTTTAGCGAGCGTGTAAGTGTAAGCAATTTTCTCCTTACTTCCAGCACTGCTTCTCACATGTTGCACTTCAAAATGGTAATTTTCCACATTGGGATACAAAGCATCTATATGACACAGTTCCAGGAAATGTGTAGCAAACAATGTAAATGCCTAAATAAGGAAACAAGAAAGAAAATTTATTTTGGAAATGATCCTGGAATAAATTACAATAAATAAGAAAAATTAAATGATCTCACAGATGTCCAGGTTTTCCTCCAAAACATTGAAAAGCTGTCTCTAAAGTACTAAAGCAAATTAAAATCTTTAAGTGATAAGTTTCAATCATTAGCAAGGATATCTTTTCCACCTAGGGATCCTCCCACTCCTTTCTTAATAGAAGGAAAAGAATATCAGAAGTAACAGGAAATCCATGATGCTTACAAAATTTGACTGGGATTATTTGAATGATTGTCAAATGGTTGCCTTAATACTCTCAAAGAATGTTTTACCAAAAGTACAAGCTACAGAAAATATCTCAGCTTTTCAAACCAAACCACAAAAGTACTCTGAATAAACGCTGATGAGAAACTGAACACCTACACACTTACTTCAAAAAGTTGACAACAACCTGAGGTTGATCACATAACTAGTAATAAAGGTGAAACTTCCAACCCATCTAAAACCACCTTCCACTTCCCTAAACAAGCCTCTAACCCCTGTGACCCATTCATAAGTTGCGTGGAACTACCACTGTACTTTGGAAAGATAACAGCCAGGTAAATAGGTTCACTTTTAACATTTAAGCATACAAAGCTGTACTAAGCAAAACTAAAGAGACTGGTTATTCTCTTTCTACATAGAAATGCAAGCTTGCGAGCAAGTTGCGAGACGGTGACCACTGTACTGGTTTTGGCTGGGACAGAGTTAATTTTCTTCATAGTAGCTACTATGGGGCTATGTTCTGGATTTGTGACCAAAACAGCGTTGATAACACACTGACGTTTTAGTTATTGCTGAGCAGGCCTTTTCTGCTTCTCACACCACCCCACCAGCAAGCAGGCTGGGGGTGCACAAGAGGGGACACAGCCGAGGCGGCTGATCCCAACTGACCAAAGGGATACCCCATACCATATGACATCATGCTCAGCATGTAAGGCTGGGGGAAGAAGAAGGAAGGGGAGGACATTCAGAGTTACGGTGTTGGTCTTCCCAAGTAACCATTACGCGTGATGGAGCCTTGCTGCCCTGGAGATGGTGGAACACCTGCCTGCCAACGGGAAGTAGTGAATGAATTCCTTGTTTTGCTTTGCTTGTGTGCACAGCTTTGCTTTACCTATTAAACTGTCTTTATCTCAGACCACAAGTCTTTGCACTTTCACCCTTCCAATTCTCTCCCCCATCCCAGTGGGCGGGAGTGAGTGAGCGGCTGGGTGGTGTTTAGCTGCCTCCTGGGGTTAAATCACAATAGCCAGTGAACAGAAGTGCAGTTTTTGTCAGCATTACCACCATAATTCTTACTATTCACCAGTTATGAAAAGTATTTTATTTAGGCAAGAAATCTCTACAAAATTGAAGTTAAATTATGAGAAAATACTGTATTTACTTTCAGTATGACAAAATAATTACAAGTTTTAAATTTTTTTCAAAACAGAATTACCTTTAAATTCAACAGATATTCACAGGCAGCATAACAAATGCCAATACCTTCTTCAGCACTGGTACCTCTGCCAAGTTCGTCAATTATGATGAGTGATTTGTCATTAGCATTTTGTATGATGTATGTTATCTAGGAAAATATTTAAAGTGTTATCGTTCCTATAAATGCATTTTTTTAAAAACCCTAAGAGGAATACTGCTGCTAATAGGAATACTTTGTGTTATTCAGATGAAACTTAATGCAGAAATTTAAAAAAAATCTTATCAGATCCACAAATTTTACCTTTTCACAGCTTTCAAATAACTATCAATTCTAATCAAGCAAAGACTCATACAGCCCTCCTTCTCTTTTCCCTTGAACATACCACTTTCCCTCAAAATCATATCAGTTTGGGAAAGGGAATTGGAGGGCTTAGGTACCTACCAACAATCATTTAAGGTCTAAGAAATAACAAAACGTTGAAACTACTGTCCAACAGAGAACCGATTTTTACTCATATTGGGATATCTTTTTATTCAAGATATGCCTGGTTTTCTGTGGTTTATCGTCAAGGTAACAGATGAAAGCTGAATTTCTGACAGCTTTTCAAAGTACACTCTTTCAGTGGAAATATACCAGTACAATTTCTACTAGCTTAACAGTAAAAATGGGCTTTGGACCCTGGATTAGCTATGTTTAATACCTCTTTCATTTCCTTCATGAATGTTGATGCATTTGTTTCTATATCATCATCCATACCTATTCTGGTAAAAATCTGTTCTGCAATTCGAAAAGAACAATACTCTGCTGGGACATAAGAACCTACAAAACAAGTAAAATGTGAGTTTTCTCATATCAGTGTGACAAATACCAATTCGCCTGAAAATGTCAGTGGGGAAAAAAAATAATCAGTTTTACACTTGGTTTTTATGCACTGTAGAGAATGCTTCTTATTCTATAAAGTTTCATAAGATTATGTTTACCATTACTTTATAAGAAAAAATTATTACATAGATACCGTAATTAAAGACGCTTATCAGTAAAACCTTAAGAAATCGTATAGACTGACACACAGCTTCAGCCAAAGGGATGCGAAAGTGAGAATAAACACTAAGATTAATTTAAATTTCTGTAGCCGTTGAGTTACTGATCCCAAAGAATCTTAGATTCCCAAAACCAAGATTATATTGCCTTTATCAGACTTTGAGGCTTATTAGTTTTATTGAATAGAAAAGAACAGGAAACCTGCCAAAAAGTCTCTTTTATTCATATTAAACTCATGTTTTTGAGAGCAATTCTTGAAGAGCTTGCAGTTGTTGTTGGGGATTGGACCCACAAACACATGGTGGACAAATTTTATTCTCCACTGCTAAGTAATTTCATTCTAGTAGAGTTAGGGTCAGCCTATTAAGGTCTTTCTCCTGTGCTACCAGTCTTACCTTTATCTTCAGGGTAAAAATCATGAGGAATTCCTGAGAATAGGGATGAGTCTCAGTTGGACTTTACAAATATTTGTTTTACTTTTATAATTTTAGTGATAGAACCTTGCAGTATTTACTACTACTTTTATTTTAAGTAGTTGATTATTCAGCTATTAAGTCTACTTGGCTGCAAGCATGTGTCTCTGCATAACTGAGGTATGCTCAAGTTCATCTATTCCTTTTGGATGACTAACACATACATAGCCCGACAGGCATACTTTAAGGACACTCACTATCAATCTAGCATAAAGTGCCAGATTGGATTAAGGTGCTCCAAAGAATTAAAGTATACAACTGTGCTTCTCCTGCAGACAGACTGGGGAGGCTTCCAGATACACAGATGGGGCCCCATAAGGTTCCAAAGGCAGACCCAAAACCTTGCAGCGGCCTCTGTCTGCAACACAAGAGCTGGTAGGAGCAAACGGACTAAAAATTACCTGTTACTATTTAGATGGAATCTTATTCTAGATGCCAAATCATTCAACTTCATAAATATTTTTAACTAGAAAACACTAAATGTGCTGCAGAAGATTACTAATATGGTATGCTCTTACTCACCAATCTGTGCCATAATTTGACATAGAGCAATCTGTTTTAGATATGTTGATTTTCCACTCATATTTGGTCCTGTAATAATGACAAAATTGTTACCCTCTGTCAGATATGTGTTGTTAGACACAGGTTTTTCCACAGCTATCTTTTCAAGAATGGGATGCCATCCCTGCTTGATTGCCAAAGTATCCGTAAATTCTGGACGAACTAAATGAGAAAAAGGATATAAAATGTTGTAGAGTTAGTATGGAAACCTTTACATTACTAAACTAGTGCATTTTGAAATAAAGTAATTCTTGCAGAGCAGAAGTCAAACTCTGTGGTCCTGATTTCCCGATTTTTACTTTCCTGTAGTAAGCAAGACTAACATGCAGCACTTGGGAAGAATTACCAGCCACTTTTGGGTATAGATTCTGATTGTCATCCAAGTCTTCATGATTTATTACTACAAAAAGAATCCCATAACTAACACTTCATTTCTAAATTAACTTTCTGTGTTTGTGTTCTGTAGTAAGTAGGGTTGGACTCCAGTAATAAAGAAAAATACAAAGAGCAAAACCTGAAAAGTAATTAAAACAGAAAACCTGAAAGCCAGTTTCAGAGCCGATTTATTTTTAATAATTTATTTTTATACTGCTATGAGCATATAATGTACCGGGATCACGAACTCTTGTTACTACTACATATGTACCTTATATAAGCATGGGAAATAAGGAATTAGCATGCCTTCTATTTTTGTTATATTTTATCATATTGATTATTTGGGTGTATACTATGCCTACATAGATCCATTTGATACTGGGACATCTGTCACAATACAGTTCTTTTCTGGACCTATTCCATATGCCTCCTCTTTGTCTACCTCAGTATCAATACCACAGGCTAACAAAGAAGTGTTGTGGTCTGTTTAAATGGAGCAACCTTCAAGAAAGAAGTGCCAAAACAGTTTTTCAGGTTTAAGCATTGGGGAACTCTAATAACCTGGTGTACGTTTTAGTCATTTAATGATTTAGATGAGAGAGTCAAGTGGCAAAGGGGACTAAAAACTACAAATGACAGTTCATTTCATTTGGTGCATATACATTCATGCCTGGCTGTGCAAACTGCAGGTGTAGATTAATGGAAGAAGCTAAGTGGCTTTGGTCTTATTATCACTGCTGAAGAAAACTTGTGCTCTGATTCATTTGGTGGGAAAAGGTTGTGATGTCTCAAGCATATCAGTTACTGTTCAGTTACACATCAATTCATGTGCTATGACTGGAATCATGAGCACATGAAGATTCACAGTCCATACTGCAAAGTAAACTGATCCTGCTCATGAACTGGAAATTACATAGCAGCATCAGTAACGATGAGCTAATACACCTCCTGAGATGGCTTCCAGACCTGATTTAGTATCTACACTGTATTGTACTGTACATAAGTATCTCAGGTCAGCATTAATTGAAGACAGTGTGCTCATTTGTACATTGCAGAACTGGGCTAGGGAAGAAGGATGAACAATATGCAGGTAAGCACATGATCTTGGATTCCTCAGAAGACTACCCAAAAATGTCTAAAAGCGCTACAGAAATTGAAGCAGATAAACAAAAGTAGCCACATTTTTTTTTTTTTTACAGTATATACTTAACGTTGATCTGCTTGTGCCCTTTCAGAACAGAAGTGTAAACTCAGAATGTTCAGAGACTTTGTGCTTTTGAATAGAATATGCTTAAATGGGCTATCTTGAAAAGACTGGCTGTGAAGGCTTACAGCAGCTAAATGGCAGAATGTAATTTCAATGAATGGAAACAGAAAGAACATCAGCACAAATCTGGCAAGGATAGACCTGAGACACTCACCAAAAGCCTACTGAGACCCAGAAAAATAAATGACATGAGCTTAGCAATCAGAGAACCAGACAAAACAACCTGGATATTCTCGAACAGGAGGGTCTTTATCTGGCCCATGACGGAATCAAAGAAACTTACCATAATCAGAAAGAGTGCAGGCATGGGCAAATGAAAGCAGCATATCCAGCATTGACACAATGTCAGACAGCTTGTATAGGCAATGAATGTGTTCATAGATCTCGTTCAGTAGTTTACACACTATTCTGAAATTAGACACTATTTAGTTGTTGCACAGTACATACTGTCACTTTATACAACTTCAGAAATAAAGCAAGTTAATGTTCATACTGCATACATTAGGATGGGAGGCTACTCATAACATGCCATTATCTCTGCCAGATGCAAGCAAACGTATAAATTTCTTTGAAGCAAATTAAGATCTAATACCATCATCTCAGATCAAATTCTGCTATCAGACACAACACACATAGCTCAAATACCAACAGCTCGTAAGAAAGCTTCACAAAGAGAATGAACTAAAAATATAGCTATGGAATCAAGTATGTTTTATTAACATGTCAAATGTGACTCTAATTCCCTTAGGCCTTCATGTTAATAAAAACCCCACATGGTTTCTATAAAGAATTTCCATAAAATTGACATGCAACATTACTCTTAGTAAGTCTTCTGAAATACACAGCAGAGCAACATGACATGCAGCAAGGACAAAATACAGAAATAGAGAGTTCTACTGTAAATGCAAGGAATTGATTAAAAGTAATGATTCTGCATTACAAAACTACACATTCATTGTGTCATTTTGTGTAGATAATTCACCCATAAAAATTTAATAAATATGATGGCCACCCTTATTAATAAATGTTTATATATTTGTAATCACATTTAATACAATACACGCCTTTGTGGGTTTTTTTTGACTCAGGAAGTACACTTGATCAGTGTTGCTTTGGATTACTTCTGTAAGTAGCTATAACTTAAGAGAAAGATAGCTTTAAGAAAATGTGTAATTAGCTGTTAATTGGACAAAATAAATGTAGATAGCAATATTAAATAGTTTAAAATGGTCTTACAAGTAGGTCATGTGATATATTTCTCTCAGGGACTCCTGACATCTTTCATTCATTTTTATTAAATCTGCTGAAGTGAAGCTATATGTGTTTTTCATTTTAGTTATCTACAGGGAATTCAAACCAACAATAAGAACTCGCCGTACTATCAGAAACAAAAACAGTTTCTAAAAAGCAAACTGGGAACCATACGGGGAGGGGGGAAAACAGAAAAAACAATGCCTAGCTTCATTTTTCCCATGTAAATTTTTATGAAAAATCCATATAAGAGAATGCAGTTATCAGCAAGATATACAACTTTTTATTTACACACAACATAATTGCATGTAATTGCACATTTCTGACTATATTAAGTATAACTAGAAATAGCGCAGTTATAAAAACATACCAATTATACCTTCATTTACTTCTAGATATCTTCACTGAAATGATGTTGTTGCTTAAATAACTGTATAATGTGTATTTTATTAATGTATTATATATTTTATATACATTAAGTATACAAACATATTACATAAAAATTTATCTAGTACAGATACCTTTGTAAATTCAGAAGGAAGCTGACCATTGGGTAATGCTGAACAATCAATACTCATCTGGATAAAAAATCCACGAGCAGAGCTGAAACTTGTTTTCATTGGTAAGTTGTACTTTTCCGCAAGTTGTGTTATCATACCTACATACCACAAATAAAGATTTGACCCAAATTACATACATTCACGTGCATACACACACATACATGTTTGTGTTGGTACAAAGATACATACTGTTAATATGATTTATAGGTGTTGAATGTGTCAGGCAAGAAACATGACAAAAGGCCTTAGAGGTGGGTCTCCAGGGAGTTATTTAAGTAATGTATTAATGTAACAAAGCTGGCTGCATAAAGCTATTGGGAAAAAATTCCAGTGGAGAATCAGATAAAGTCGTGTTCTTTAAAGACAGTTCATGCATTTGACCAACTCGCACATAGGCCTAAGTATGGAAAGTTTGCTCGAGCACTTAGCGTCAGCATCTAAGACAGAAGAAAGGATGAAGCTACTTAATGGTGTTTCCCTGCTGCTCATTGCTCTAAGCTTGCCCACTCTCCAACCACTCACAATGTAGACTAGCAACTTCGGACATTCTGGATATAGAATCATAGAATGGAAGATCATCTAGTCCAACCACCCTTGCTACAGGCAGGAACATCTTTCACTAGATGAGGTTGCTCTAAGCCACATCCAACCTGACCTTGAATACTTCCACAATTTCTCTGGGAAACCTGTTCCAGCATCTCATCAACCTCATCATAAAAAATTTCTTCCTTATGTCCAACCTAAATCTACTCTCTTTCAGTTTAAAACCATTGCCCCTTGTCCTGTCAATACAGGCCCTGGTAAAAAAAGTCTTTCACCCTCCTTCTTACAAGCCCCCTTTACATATTGAAAGGCTCCCCGGAGCCTTCTCTTCTCCAGGCCAAACAACCCCAACTCTCTCAGCCTTTCTTCACAGGAGAGGTGTTCCAGCCCTATGACCAGTTTTGTGGCCCTCCTCTGGACCTGCTCGAACAGGTCCATGTCTGTCTTGTGCTGGGGACCCCAGAGCTGGATGCGGTACTCCGGGTGGGCTCTCACCATAGCAGAATAGAGGGGGAGAATCACTTCCCTTAACCTGCTGGCCATGCTTCTTTTGATGCAGCCCAGGATACAACTGGCTTTCTGGGCTGAGAGCGTACGTTGCCAGCTCACGTCCAGTTTTTTGTCCACCAGTATCCCCAAAACCTTCTCTACAATCCATTCAATCCCCAGCCTATACTGATACTGAGGATTGCCCTGACCTAGGGGCAGGGCCTTGCACTTGGCCTTGTTGGACTTCGCACAGGTCCACTCCTCGAGCCTGTCATGGTCCCTCTGGATGGCATCCCTTCCCTCTAGCAAATCAACTGCACCACTCAGCTTGGTGTTGTCTGCAAACTTGTTGAGGGTGCACTCGATCCCATTGTCTATGTCATTGATGAATATATTAAATAGTATTGGTCCTAGTACGGGCCCTTGAGGGACACCACTTGTTAGTGGACATTGAGCCATTGACTGTAACTCTTTGGATGCGGCCATCCAGCCAATTATCCATCTCATATCCATCTTTCATTTCTTAGTCCATCTGCCAAACCCATCTCTCTCCAATTTAGCAACAAGGATGTTGTGGAGGACCGTATCAAAGGCCTCAGCGAAGTCCAGGTAGACGACATCAGTATTTCAGTCCTGGAGTCACCTAGCATTTAATCTAGTAAAGAGGAAATGAGAGAAGAATCCCTTCTGCAAGCATGTGGACTACAGTGAAAATGGGCAAGGGGAACACATCTCTTCACACATTCTGGAATCCTAGCAGCTACCAAACTTTGGAAGGTTTAGGAAATAAAAAACAATAGTGTCTCTACTTTTCACTGTGTACTACGTAGAATGTAAGACTAGAAGGAAACAGGAAGCTCACAACACATGACAGATGCTAAAGTTTCTGATGCTCTTTTAAGTTTCCCATTACATAGTAAACCAAGAAGATGGTCCTTCAGCTAGAAATCAACATTTTATACTAAAAAAGGAGATCCATTCTAGAAGATAATTTTTTTCCTTCCATTTTGACTTAATGATAAACAGGAAGGTTACTAAAGCACAGTAACAGACATTATGCTAAAATTCCTTTCATTCGTATTTTCCAACTCTTAATAGCTTGGCTAAGAAGTAGTCCACAGATAGGTCCAAGACTGCTTAAAATATAAAGAACAAAGAACTCGGATATTTTAATTCAAGAAGCTAAAATAAAGATTTACAGGTTTTATGCAGAATGTTTTAGTTGGAATAATTCTGTTACATTACATTCATTTTTTTGTACTTCTAGAGGATAAGGAGCAACAGGTTTAAATACAGGAATCAATATAATTGTTCGACTTCATTAAAATAAAACTGAGTTTTTATCTACAAAAGGAGAATCTCAGTATGTATGTCAAAAGTACTTCAGTTACTTATCAGTGACAATCAGCTTATACTAATACTAAATACTTTTTACATATGAGGTTATAATAGACATAATTACATGGCTTCTACACACCAGGTGCAATGTACTTTGAATTCCAAATAAGTAAAAATCTTGGTTTAGAAATACCTGCTATGTCATCAACAATTTCTGTGTATGTTCTGCGAGCTATGTCAAGGAATTCATTGATGTTAGGCTTAACAGCATAGCATTTCTGGGTCCTCATACTCAGACATCCTTTTGTGTACCTTGTATCATCATTAATTACAGTTGTAATCTTTTCAAGTATAATACCGAATCTGCAATATTAGTTGTATCGCAAATTAGGTATATAATACTTTACAATTTTTATTTGCAGTATCAACCCAAAATTACAAATAAGAGTATTACAAATAATTGAAGCAAATTATCTACTGTTAAAACCAAACACTAAATTTCATGTCTATTCACGCCTTCAGAATGAAGCATGACTACCCAAGTCGGACCAAAGATATCATTCAAATCTTTGGGAGATATAAATTATTTCTCAAATATACAGGCAACAGTTGATTTTTGCATTATTATGGGGACTCTAGGAAACCACTACTTCTGTCTTTTCAGAATTATTTCTAATGGAGTGCAGTCCATCAGCAATTGCAGTATCAGAGCTAACTTTGCTTTTTCCCCTGTATTTGTTTCTTAGTTGAAAATTACAATTTTTGACTATTAAAATCAGCTTTTAGGCAAAAGAATTGAGCTATACCTGTAACTACAAATAAGCAAAGATGCAACATCTTTAATCTTACAGATATTCTTAAGAAAGATGAGAGTTTCTAACATACCAGCTGAAGTATTATGATAAATACCTTGTATCTTCAAGAGAATTGTAATAAGCCTTTAGCAGCGGTGTGTTACACCTTCTTAAAGCAGCCTGTTGAAGATTAAAATATGGAGATGAACAGTTACTCCTTTTTGTAGCCCTTTCAAAGGACTGAAAATTCTTAGATTCACTGAGGCTCACTAGCAGTTGCATAAGCAGCTAACAGAATCTGAGCAGGAGTTCCAGTTAAATGTTTGTTATAAAATCAATTATTCAGGTAATGGTATCCAGTTCTTAAGAGTACTAGAGAGAGTCAAATGCGTCTTTTCAGTTGGCTTAAGAATTAACAGACTATGTTGGCAGTATTGTGTTCTGCAAGATATAAAGTAATTTTTTTTTTTTTGATTCGATGATCCTTATCGGTCCCTTCCAACTTAAGATATTCTATTCTATAGTCCATTAAATTTAACAAATGGCACTGTACAAAAATAAGGACAAAATGGTCTGTACTTTATAAAAAAAAATTACAGAGACAGCTTACTCTTAGAGGCTCCACAAGTTCTAGAGTATGCTTCAGGTAGATTAAATTAGTTATTTTTGATTCAGCAGTTTTAACCTGTTGAAAAAATTTACAAATATTCTTTTGTATGTCTGCCTGTTTTAAAAAGTACTTAAGAACTAGCAGAACTCATACTGTTAACTGTAACAGGTTTATCCTTTTAATGAAAACTGCTAGAATACTTTATAAGCTCACTTTGACAACTCGATATATAACTGCATAAAAAATGTTTACCTAAATTTTACATTACCTACTATGAGTTTGCCCATCAGTATCTAATATTTTCATGTCTGTACTGGTAATGATTGATAATGAGAACATTCTGCTAACACAAGCCATGAAAACTTTTAATCTTCTACGTATACATAGCTCTATACAAGCTCTACATAGCTTGTAGACTCTTTAAAATCGAATACATTATGCATCATAATTAAGAAGCACAGCCCTTTTCATAAATGCTGTTAAACACAACATAACCCTTATCTTTGGTTAATATATTTATATCCTTAAACATCTGCCCATGTAATTAAAAAAAAAAAAAACCCACAGTGTTTAAAAATTTTGCTTATAGTGACTGCTTTTCAAAATGTTTTGGCCACATGCACATTCTACCTTGTTTTGTATGCCCCATTAACATTTATGGTAAAGAATTTTGTTGCTGATATTATGGCATAGCATATGTACTGCACACCATATGCAGTATATATGCACTGTGTGACAGGATTTTAAGAAACCAACATAGATAAGCACGTTGTTTGGTTCTGAAGAAAATCTAGTGTCAGTTTTCAACATGAACACAGGAGCGTGACCCCGTGTGAAATCTTTTCTCCTTTCTATATAATAACTCTTTACTCTTGTAGTACTGGGCATCTCTTGCCTTCCCTTCTATGTAAAGTTGTTTTCTGTAAGAGATAGAACTAAACAATGCTAAATGTATGAAAGGAAGAATCATAATCTGCAAATAAATATGGGGTCTAAGTTCCATGATGGAATCGGACATCAAAAGGACAGATATGGTCATACATGAAGAGTTGGTATTGCATAATGGAATGTACCTTTGCTAACATACTTCTTATAGGAACTTTAACTGAACTGGTATTAAAAGTAGATCTCTATACATGCTGCAATTTAGGGTCAAAGGGAGAAAATGAATGAATACAACCATAGTCGATAGCTCTTCTATATAATGTTGCTTTTTTATGGTTCATTAATGACTAAAATGCAAGCCTATCCTCTACAGCATCTGAAATTAATTTGTCCACAGTCACTCTGATATGTAAAGCATGACGATTCAGAGAAGCAGCTGACTGTGATTTTGGGCTAGATACTTAAGTCCTACATTTAAGTGCTATGTCAGTAGATGAGCCCTAGTTTAACTTTTGTATTTCCTGGAAATTCATTTAAACCAAAAATACTGGTACCTTCTCCCTGTGAGAGAAGGAATCAATCTGTTGCATGCCTGGAATTTCATCAGGCACAGAATCTATTGAATTTGTTCTTCAGGTGGGTGAACAAGTAATCCACAGCAGGTGGTCCTCATTTCCACCAAAAGTTGGATGTTGATCCTGTTTTGATACTTGTATTGCATGTGTTAATGTACAGATTGATGTATCAGGTAAGGTCTGATGAAAAAAATAATCTTTCTTTGACACTTGTTAATAGTCACTAGGAGAGAGAGAGAGCTTTTATACCCCCCTTCAGCAATTTCTGTTTACAAACTAGTTAAGAACAGGAGCTGACCTCCAGTCTAACAAAGACACATTGGCACACTGAAGGAACAGAAACCTTAGTTTAATTATTCACAACTATCTCCTGGTTAACAATGTTACAGCGTGAATTTCAAGACAAAAGATTAAATTTTCCTTGAGCTCCTAAAAGACTTCAAAGGGGAAATACACTATAAATACTGAGGAAGAAAGAGGGGTTCTAAGGAACTTGAATCTGAAGATATATTCAGTAATTCTTCCCAAGCTGATCTGTGATGGAGGCCGCCTCTGTTGGTCAAGCTCCTGAATGCACTCTAATGGATGCAACATGAGGCATAAGGCGCCCACACAGACTGAAACCACGGCTGCCACTGTCAAGAGGATACATGATAAAATACCATCCTACTGAAGCCTTAACATAAGCAGATAAAGTATTGCTTGTCTTTCAACTAAACTATGTTGTTGTAAGCATTTATAGCTTTATTGTCTAGTTATGCTTTTATGAACAAATGCTTTTATCTGCATTTCATTTTGGTCCACCTTGTAAGATGTGTGATTTAAGGTAACAGGTAAGAGCAGGGCACTCTTTTAATCCATAAGACAGGACCCTGAGAAAAGAGTAATCAATTCTCCAATACGTTACTTATTCCTTGCCTTCAAAGGTTAACAGAGAAGCATGGGTCAAGTTGAGAACTGGATGCAGAAGGGACTTTCCAGACACTATTCATAACCTAGATATCTCACTTTGTGTGCTTGAGACATAAGGTTCTCTGCTTATGAGAACAGTCAGTGTAAGGGAAACTTCTGTCTCATTTGGTACTGCTTACGCTGTGCAAATGAGTATATTGTTTTCTGTCAGCTGGTTGTTATTCAGATGAAACACTTAACTCATGAATGAAAAGGTTGCACTTAGCTCATACAATGTCTGTGTCTTAGAAACTAACAGGTAAGTCCCATTTCTGGCTTTGTATGTTTACACGATTGACTTAGTAATTGCATACAGATTTAAGTTTATCTGTATTATAAGCACAGCTGAGCAAAGTCAGAGTGCTGCTTAAGAACCTTTTTCAAAAAAAATTTTCAGGCAATAAAGACTAATTTCTGTTGATGTGTACATGAAAACTAAGGAATTATTTAATTTCTAGTAAGAAAGATACTTAATTTTCTTTAGGCTATCAAAAATTGTATTAACCTTCAAAAATAAGAGAGTAAATTTCTGTTATACACTTTTTCCTCTTACGCTGACGTGAAGAAAATTCCTCTCTCTCATCCTAGTACTGTCGAATAGGTACACTTACGAAGAATAAAGGTGGGGAGTGATAAAAAGTAAACATTTTTGGAAGTCAATTTGCATAAATTAAGATGAACGTGATATTGAAGCAAACCCTAATTTTTCTAACATTCTCCTACGAGAATCTTATATTGCTGTAAAATACGATACACTCTCAATTTATGATATCATTACTCCATGTCTTTTTAAGGTGCAGTCTTTTTCTTATCATATCATACATATTTATAGATATCACATTTATACATTGCATGTTATAGCCAAATAACTGATCATCTAAGGTGTGTTTTGAAACATACTGTATCCTGCTTTGGAATTTGTACCAAAACTGAAAGTAGTTGTTCTGTATCCAGGAATTTTGAGATAACTGTAAAACAAAAGTAAACAGATCAGAAATTGAACTGAAATGGTAATAAAATCTTTTTTTTTTTTTTTTTAAATGCACACAATTACTTAGTTATACTTATGCTAATCTTTCATTCTATCTTCACAAATTATTTACCAGGGAAAAAAATTGGTAAAAAAATAACTATCTAAATTATTTTGTCATAACTATACTTACTATACCTAAGCATGTAGTGATTAGTGTACAGGTGGACATATATCAATTCAGCAATATTCTTTTTGATAGATTGAATCATATTTTTCTTGTGATAAAGATTAAGATTACATGATCCAACTTCACGTGGACTAACTCATACTCTAGTATTGTAATTTTTTTTTACATTTGTCTGGACCACTATGTTTTATGAAGCAACGGGAAAAAACCATGCATACACAACAAGTATTACATCAGCAATGTCTTTACTTGTTTTTACTGTATACATTATGTATACTTGCATACTTCCAACATAGTGCTTATCTAGCCATAGAGGTAAAGAGATAAACTCAAATTCTTTGAAAAAGCTATTGGCTCACTGACTTCTATCTATCAGAGAAACTACTTTTCTGAAGTATTTTGCTAAGAAAAGTTATCACTATCATAATAAATATTACTTCAAAAAATTAAGTGTCCAGTATATGTGTCACCTGACAAATCATTAAAAAATACTTTTCGAACAGAGTCACACTGCATACTTTCATAGATTAGAAAAAATGTTTAAAAAGAAATATAATACTATGTATTAAAAAATAAACTACTACCTCCTTGAAGACCAAAAAAGAGCTCCTCATCCTGGAGCAATTCCTGAACACAGTCCAGTCTTGTGTTAATTGTTTCAGCATCAACTAGTGGCTCCAGGATATTGGATCTAAGTCTTCGACTTCCACCTGGAGTTTTAGTGTAATTTAGGACACCAAAAAGCGTGTGAGCATTCCTTTGAAAACAAAATACATGTAAAAAATACACTCACAAAAATGAAGGTGGTAAATGTCAAGTGACATTTTCAGGTAAGGGTATCCTACAAATTTGAGGCATGCTTTTGGGATGCTTAGCACCTCCCTATTTGCCATGTATATTATATGAACTACAGCAGTTTAGGAAGTCAGGTAATTTAATGTAGTTTAATATAATATTAGCCCTCATTACATCATTTTCCAAAGTATAGAAATACATTTGTACTCAGTATTTTCCTCATTTTTTGTAGTAGTATTCCATTCCTATTGCAGCAGTGCAGTTCACATTTTTCCTCTCAACTGAACTAATTAAAACCAAACAAACTAACCCTACAAAAGGAGACAAATTATAATCAGAGATCAAATACTAATCAGAACATTTTCATTAAAATAAATTTCTGAAAATGATTTAAAATACTTAGAAGTCCAGGAGATAATTAAACTTTGATTTTATTTTTTTAAAGAACTTACAGTCAATACAGGAGCCAAATAACATGCTTATGATTTATAAATATTATTTTCATGTTCGTGGCTTTTACATGTTACACATCCCAGGGCCTCACACTTAAGGGTTGATTGTATCTGTCTAAAATAAGCAGCCTATAATATTTACATCTAGTACATATCTAAACAGTTTTAGAAACCTGAAACCTTCAATGCTATTGGTTTGAAAGAAGGCCAATGAAAACACTGGGGCCATACAAACATATTGATTGAAAACAGAACTCGGGATAGGAAGAAATCTGATACAACTATACAAAACAAACAGCATAAATATAGATAGATAGTACAGAAACTCCTGAAACACCATGGTATAAAAGAACAAAGCAACAGTCAAGACATTTAAAAAAAGAGGGAAATTCAAAACCAGTTTTATTAAGGACATATTTACCGTAAGATGCAACTCATGACAACACTTAAGGGGAACTCTACATTTGGGTTAGTATGCACATTGCCTACCTTTAAGCAACCGAGGGCTCATTTCCCTACACAGTAAATGAAGAGAGACAAGCCCCTCCAGAATTAATACTGGCACAAGAACTTGATTTAGTTGTTCTGGTGTGTGCCTGTACTATTAAGTCCTACCTGTTAATATCTGATAAAAAGACATCTATCCAGGCTTTAAGGGTAAGATATACGTAATGGAAATAGCTGTGTGTGGCCCGATTCAAACTTGCCACTAGGTCAGCAAAAATTCTTCAGCAATAACGATAAAAAAAAGAGAACCTTAAAGCAGTTTACTGTTGCTCAGTTTCTCTTGTGACCTCCTTCCTCTCAAAACCATCTGTGGAATTAGAAGCAGCTTCCAGAGAAATATTGCTCTGAGGGTACCAATCTTAGAGTGGCTGGCTCCTGCAGTTACATATGAAGCCACAGAGCAAACAAGAAGGAACTGGGCGCAGAGTGTGACAGATGATCAGAAAGAAACTACAGTTACCTCCCACTTCTGAAGAACAGATCTAATTAGGTACTCCGCGATCCCCACAAAAATGGAAAAGGAGGCGGAAAGAAAAAAGAGCAGTGGCAGAAGGGTAAGGATGACTGATCTAGTAAAAGATGTCCCTGCCCACAGCAGGGAGGTTGGAACTAGATGATCTTAAAAGATCCCTTCCAATCCAAGCCATTCTATGATTCTATGACATCTCTTGAAGTGGAAAGCTCTTATGAGTAATACTTGGAGAGGGAGGAATCTCCAGGTTCCCCTTTTTATATCAGGGTGATGAGTGAACTTCTAAATAGAGGTGGATCTCAGAACTTGGCAGGCAGCAAAGTGCAAGTTCCAAGTCTTTCTCTTTCTAACCAGAAGCCTAACAGTCTTGAGAAGATAAGCCTTGCAGCTACTTCTGCCTAGAAGGCAAGTAACTCCTGGTGAAGGAAGTGCTCCAAGCATTGTTCTCATTGTGGAGAACTACCATGCAATTAAGTACCACACTGCATGTGACCATCATTATAGAAATTACTTTGTTTGCCACTATTCCTTAGAGCTAAAGGAAAACAGAACAACCTTTCAAGCCTGGAGTGTTTACCTGGTGTAAAATGAATAAAACCTAGGCATTTTAATCCAACATAAGCAACTTCTTGTGGAAATGTTGCCTCTTTCATTTTACAATCTGCAAAATTTGGCATCATCATTTACAAGTTTGAATAAAATATAGTCATCTTTACACGGATATCTGTGTATCATCTCTTCCTGCAATTCACTTGTAGGATTTCCTATGCTAGAAATTTTGTGCTGAACTGTAATGCATTTCTCTGTCCAAATATTTTTTTCAAAAGCTCTGAACAGTATGTAAGTTCCATCATACAGAAATAAATATAATGGTCAGCTCTAACACAAATGTCAAGGAAACTTGGTGAAATGCAACTTTATAAGCATGTAATTTGTAAATGTAAATATTCTTACCGAGAATCTCTGTTATTAATTACTAGTTCAAGATTTTGCGCTGATGATGAATCTATCATAGCTGTTTTCTCACTCCCCTGGAAACGCACTTTGAGTGATTTAGGAGCATAAACTGAATTTTGAATAAATTCAACGTATTTTAGCAAAGCTGCAGCAGCTGCAAGACAGTAGTACCTTGGAAAGAAACATTCTTTAATAAATGTTGAATAGTGCTATTTAAATATCACAAAATCAAGTGGTGCACTACAGAAATCACATTACACTTCTGCTTGACAACTACTGGGATTGATAGCACTGAAAAAGCAGTATGCTTTAAGTATGCACTAACCCAGGTATAGTGCACATATATGCCGGTAAATTAAATATTCATGAATGCTTGAGTCTCTGTACACTTGACACCCCACATTATATAGCTGGTATTGTGAACATGCGTATTTCAGTAGTTAATGTGACTTGAAATGAAGACCCAGGTCACCAAATATCACTACTTAAAATTGCTGGTACATGGAAAACATTTGCTGAGGCCAGAAATAAAGGCAATCATAGCTGTTAAGCTGTATCTTTAACGAAAGAGTGAAAAGGAGAAAGTGGAAAGCTGTGAACACTCAAACAAAAAAAAAAAAAATCAGTAACAAGGCTTTCTATTTAAGTTTCTAGATATATTAGAAACACCAGAGGGCAAAATAAAAGAACAGCTCTGTTATGATTTTCTAACTTTTGCAACAAGCCACAGACTTGTGTACTAAGCTTGTAAAAAGCTGTTAAAAACTCATCTGGACACAGTATGCTTTTTCCTTATTTAAACATACTTTGATTGAACCTCCATGAAAATGGTGCTGAATTCAGATGCACACAATTGTTCTATGTATTCCAAACCTTTTGTTTCATTGAAGTATTTTCTTTGGACAGTTGTAAAAGTCACATTCTGTGAAGATGGGGGGAAAAGCAAATAGTTTAAAAAGTTATAGAGAATTTTTCATCTGACAGACTTCTCTATTGTTCTAGTGATATGCGTTTCCAAGACAATCTATCAACTGATTCAGCAAACTGTCTTTGTAGAAGTATTCATTCTAGCTTACTAGCACAAAGAAGCCACACTATTGTCACTCACCTTTCCTTCTCTCTGGTAGTGACTACATATAAAAAGGTTCATACTACTGTTTTGAGCAACTTAACACAGGCTTTTTCTTGGATATTGCTTTTCCTCTCAAGAAGTAGCTACTCCAAATTTTGAATTTAACCTGGATTTGGTTAAAATTAATGACTTTTGGGCAGAGTTATTTTCACGCTAGCATCGATGCTCACATTCAAATTGTACTTCTCCCTTGTCAAGGTTTAAGGCCAAGGGATCACTGTCAAGCCTTCAATGATAAATAGGGAATAAAGACATGCACGTCAATGTATCTGAATGTGTGAGATGCACGAATGATTTATGCAAGAAAAAGAGGAGAGAGGTCAGGAAGTAGAAGAGGACTCGTGAAGAAGCCATCAGCAGTGTAGACCTGGAAGCAATTCAAATAGTAATTAACACAGTTTTTTTGAAGTTCTGAGGCTTTAATACTCGTAAATTACATATACTAGTTCATCTCACCCTCTTTTACCCTGCCAGTGCTCTTTTTCCTGTTCTGTGACACATTAGCCCCACCTATTCATCAGGTTGAGAGAACAAAGAAGGAGCAAAGGAAAATGCTTGATTTTTTAATCTCTGAATATTTCCTAGGTTCAGTATTGCTCAAATTACTTCAATGCCACAAATTCAAAAGTTTCAGCTTTAATCAGTAATATACTTATCTCTGTAACTGTCAGGATTAGAACTAGCAGCGTTGGAACTGCATTTAGATTACTCTTTACAATGGTAAAATTAGGCCCGAAAATCATAGAAAACACAAAATCTGACTGCATTTAAGGTTTAGGAGTTGAGGAAAACTCTCAAATCAACAATCATATAAAAGTGATCAACAAGAACTCTAAAATACGGAATTAAATTTAAGAGCTTACCTTGAAATGTTCCGTTATCAGACTGAACAATTTTGTTGTGTTCCCTGCATCACAAGCAGTGTTTGACATTATTATTTCTAGTGGTGTTAAAATCTTGAGTTTAGTAATAACCTGAACAAAAAAATTCAAATAATTCAATAAAAATCCATATATAATCTAAAATATTTTATACGCTAATGAGCCAGCAATAAAGAATTACAGAATCCTTGTATTTTAAAATCGCAGTTCCAGTCCTATAAATAAAGATCAAATTTTCTGCTAACTTCTACAGAGTCAAATTTACCTGTATCTATAGATACAGATATATAAATATACATGAAACTAAATGAAAACAAAAAATAGAGTTATCTATCCCCTGTTATTCAAACACAGAAACATGCTTGTCGTTGAAGCAAGAGATAAATATCCAAAACTATATTCCATGGCTATGACGGGAGAAGGACTTATTTTCAACAGATGGCAGCTTTCTGGGCTTGCAGCTGAAAAGTTAATGGTGCTTTGGAAGATGAAGAAATGCAGCAGGTCTGAATATTAATAATCTTTTGATTGAGACTTGTTTTAGACTTTGTTCTAACCTCCTCTTATAACATTAATCTCAGTCTTACCTTTTTCAATATGGCTCAAAATGCACATATTTAAACCAGCTTTGCTTTGATTATGTTATACACACCTGCTGTAGGGATTTAAAGTACACTATATGCTTTTCTATTTCTTCGCTGTATAAGAAAGGACAAACATCATTATGCACTTACATTCACTTATATCATCATCCACAAATTCTCAAGGAAGAAACATGAAAAAAGACTATATTGTAAGCACTTAGAAGTTAAGATGTGAAAGAAGGGATAGATAACAAAGGAAAGGTGAAAAAGCATAAAAAATACACAAAATAAATCACCTAAGGGTAGTGGGGGGTGGGAGGGAGAGCTGTCACTGCTCATCATATCTGATAATCATTAGCAAGTTTTTTTCAGAGGCATCACAGTTAAAGCAAACCTTAAGGAACTTAAAGAATACAGGAAACTACTGAATTAATTGACAGAATATTAAAAAATAAAATGGTACACAAAAAAAATACAATAAGCTTGATATCAATCACTAGCAAAACATGGACAGTGACACTGTAAGAAAACAGCTGACCAGCAGATAGACAGTATCGTTAAAGGTGGTGGAGATTAAGACAACAAACTAGGCCATATAGTGCATTTGGGAAAAAGTAGTTGTAGAGTAGCAGCTCTCCTTTTTTTTTTTTGACTGGATGGTCAATACAGTATCAGGTATGCCCACAGAATGGAGAACTCAGTAATGTAAATGGAAAATTAGGAAGATATGTGTACAAATAAAAATGACATCTTTTAGAATGGTAAGGGAGGAAAATACTGAACAATCTGGCCATGGCCTGATTGGTGGTTACAGAAGATGTAAACTTATCAAGTTACAAGCCTGAGTAACAGAGAGACATGTTATCAGAATTTAAAGACAAGGTATGAAAGGCTTAAGAGAAATAATTGTATTTTATCATTAAATTCAGGACTGAAAGTAAAGGGGTGGGGGAGGAATTTGGGCAGCTAAAATACTTCTCAGTTTGAGAAAGATAAATTTCATGGGACAACAATACAGTTCTTAACCCTGACACAGTAGAACAGGGGAGACTCTAAACACAGCTACTGCTTGCTAAAAAGAAAGCCTTCTACTCTTAGAAGTAACTGTAATCTTTATGAAACCATTAAAATTAGTAAATAATTTCCATAAGAATAATCTGAAGTTTCCTTGCAAAATTCTAGTCTTACCATTCGATTATGTGGGACTTTTTTTTAGGTAAAAGCAAATCAATATTTCACTTTCAAACCTTTAAGTGAATTGTTATTTAAGTTGCCAAATCATCATTTGAATGTCTACATTTTCTCATGTGCCCACATTTTCAAGGTGCACGTCTCATTTTGATTTTTTAGTACTGTGTATTACAGAAGTATTTCTGTAGCTGCCAGGTTCAATAGGTACTTATGTGTGTTAAGACCAGGATAAAGCTTTAAAAGCACTGACGATAAAAAAAAATGACTATACAACATATATTTTAGTAAATACATTTGATAGCTGTTTATATTCTGAGTCATATCTACTTACTCTCCTAATTAAATTTAGTTTTTATTTCTTTGAATATTGTAAAGATGCTACAAGCTACATTATTTTCTAGCATGCGTAACTACAACAAAACCATTAAATAAGATGTTTTATTAATGCTGGTGTTGCATAAACCAGAGATTACTCTCCAAATTAATGTAGAGTATCCACTGTTGGTAGGCAGAACACTTGGCTGTAAACTGAGTGAATTTCATTTTGAACTGAGAAGGCATATTTATGCAACCACACAAAGCCAGCCCTACAGTTACCCTACCCACCCCCACCCCACCCCCCCCCCCCGCCCACACACACAGATTTACCAAGTTCTGCTCTCAGAGGTGTTTTGCGTGATGAAAAATATTTGCAAGTTCTACTACTATGGATTGCCCAATGCTCTTCAAAACAAGACATCTTACTGCCACATAGTTGTTTGACACTATTTTTTGCAGAAAGGCAATTTTTCTTTTGCAAAACATTCTTTTCCCTTTATCTAAAATCTGAGGCACAGTAAACAAAATAGCAGTCCTTTCAACATTGCACATTTTCTAGAACTTGTTACTTTCACTTTTGAGAAATTTCTTCTACAAACTAAAAATTTAATTTCCCATTAGTCATAAGCTTTTTTAAGAAATAAATTCACAATAATTAGCCTGTAAGGGATACAGCAATTAAGTATGCAACAATACCTTGGCATAAGTTGTATTGTCTGCAAATTGTGATAATATCACCTCAGGATTTTTTAAGTCAATACTGGCCATTCCTACTTCACCTCTGGCAAGGCCTCTTCCTTCCACTACAGCTACAATAACCGACGCAACACTATGAGCAGAGACTGCAGATGACGATGTAACTGTAAAACAGTTGCACATACTCAGTGACAAGCCACTACTTTACATTCCCAGAATCATACTTTAACATTCCAAGTGAAATGTGTTTACATTCCCATATCCATGGAAAGCCCTTTCAATTTACAAAACTTAGTTAAAAATTAAAAATCCTGGGTGTTGAACCCCTTACTTGCCATATCATACAGACAGGCACACTTTCCAAAGTACGAACACCATACTCTTACATTAAAAGACTGATTGAACGTATTCAAGATTGTCAGAATTAATCATATTTCTATAGCAAGTGAAAATACAGTTTCTGAGTCACTATCGCTGTACTAAACAAAAAAAGATGCTTAGTACATGCCAAAAGGCATGGCTATTATTAAACATCTACCATTTTAAATTCAGAATGATGCATAGCTATTACCACTAGTTTAAATCAGATGTATTAATTGCAGAAAGATACTGTAAATTAATATTCCATTAAAATCACAACTCTGATCAAGGTGGCTTAGAACTCATCAAGTTAGAGGAAACAAATGTCTTTTATATAGAGAGATATATATGATTTATATAGATATATGTTTCATCTGATCTTATGCTAAACTTATTAAACTATTCTGAAATATATACATAAACAGTATGCTTGAGACCCAATAATTTGATTTTCAATTTGGTGGTTTTTTTAAAAAACATTTTTAGTATTTTCAAATTGGTTTGGCTTAAATTTTCCCAAATATCATCACAAACTCAACTATCTCATCTCCTTCTTCAAATATCCAGCTATCTCTCCAAGACACCCCTTACAAAGATTAAGTGTGAAAATTAAGATTATAGCTCCTTAACACCTAATGTCTTCCTTTCTGAAGACCCTAAACCTCATTTTCTTATCTAGTCTCTTTCTTTTTCCATGTAGATAAAGCCACCAAGCTAGCTGCTCTAGCAATTTGCCCAGCATAACATAGCAAATCTACTTTGGGATTGTACTATAGATCTACAATAAACCTGATGTTTATATCTAAACCGAACCCTACAGACCTATGATTCCTAATCTCACGTCCCTCAGATCCAAATAGCTAAATTTAAAAATGGGGCTATTTTGTGTTCAACTATGGTTTACTGCAGTATAGTTGACTGGAGACAAATTCAACACATTCCTTCATCTCACTCCTCCCACACCACTTCATACAGTACTGAACTTTAAATAGCACCAAGTTAAAAAACAACTGTCTTCTAGCACTACTGTTTTGGTGCCTAAAAGCTAAGCCGTGAGCTAATAAGGCTAGTCTCAAAGATGAGGTATCATCTGCAATCAGAATTGGGGGGGGATAAGAAGTTGGACAAAATGGCTGGAAGTTGGGATAAGAAGTTGGACCCTCTCACTTCTCTGCAACTTCCCTCTGGGTGCCCGCCATCACAGACCTGTGCAACAATGTCTTAACCAATAGCAGTAAGAGTCCCCACACACCAAATTATGCTCCGCTATTTAAGAAGCACTGCTCTTAAATGCTAAGTTACAGTACTTCCTAAATATGACATTTAACTAATAGGGTGATGCCACTTTAATTCAGTGTTCTGAACTTCTTTTCATCTATGAAAGACTGAAAATATGTATACAGTGCTTCTGTTAGTATCTCAGCTAATTTTTGTTCCATGTTTGCAGAATTGTGTTACATTCTTCCAAATTCTATTGGAGAAGCTACTAATGACGCTTTGTTTGGAAATCTGCGACCAAAGATTGTGAGACTGCACAATTCAACCGAGCAAATGTGTAACTTGCTGAGCAATACTGAAGTAATTACCACACTATGAAAAGCAGCTGCTACATACACTTTGGTGTAACTTCTCAAACTGAAAAAAACGTTCATGATCTCAATCTTCTTCACTTTCAGAAGAAAGCCAAACTAAACCTTACAATAGCTGAAAGGAACAGATTCTTCACTTAATCCTTCTTGAATTGACTTAAATCTTCAGAAGAGATGTCATTATTAAATAACCATTAAGTCTAAAGTATTCAAAATAAGAAAAATACTTGCATAGACAAGGCACGCCCCATTTACACTTTCAAAAACAGCTAAACAGTATTGGATTTTGATAGCCTAGACATATTTACTGATCTGAAACACCAATAAACTCTACCTGCTTCATACTAATTATTTACATTCTTTTCCACCATTACCTTCCCTTGTTCTTCACAGAATTTGCTCTCAAAAAGCAATGGAGTAAGAGTATTCTCAAAACAGAAAAATCCCGCTGAGAAGGCATAATACACCAAACCTGCCATTTTCTTCTGAGTAAACTCAGTTTGTACCCCAAGAATCAAAAGTAATCCTACCAGGAATGAGAATCGGAGTTTATCTAAGAACTTAAGATTAAAAGGCTGTTTGAACTGCAACTGGCTACCACCTGAGCAAAATCTCTGATGCTACACACAGCCAAGTCTGAACCTTCATTTATTCTACCTATGTTCTGTAGGCCACAAGATGTCAGCAACAGCATTCACATGAAGCTCCGTCTGAGGCCTGCTGAAAATGTAATTGTTATTCTGAATCCTCTACTCAGACCAACTTCTGCCCCATTATCATCAGCTGATCACAATATTAACTCTTCTTTTAAAAGCAACTAAAAGGTGAAGATAATAATAAGTATTTTAGATTAGGTATGGTAATTTCACAAATTTCATTTGGAAGATGGTTAGTTTTTCAGTTTGTCACACTAAAAAACACACAGTGACCAAACAATATTTTTCAGAATGTGATATTCTGGATACATTGTCTTCAATACAGATCAATGAAAGATTGATCAAGGAATGTCACATACAATACAGCAAGCATAAACAAATATACAGACGCATATACACAAACACAGAATCACAGAATTGTTTAGGTGGAAAAGACCTTTAAGATCCTCGAGTCCAACTGTTAACCTAGCACTGCCAAGTCCACTACTAAACCACGTCCCTAAGCACCACATCTACAGTTTTTTAAATACCTCCAGGGATGGTGACTCAACAGCTTCCCTGGACACCTTGTTCCAGTGCTTGACAACCCTTTCAGTGAAGAAATTTTTCCTAAAATCCAATCTAAACCTCCCCTGGCACAACTTGAGGCCATTTCCTCTTGTCCTGCCTCTTGTTACTTGGGAGAAGAGACCAACACCCACCTTGCTACAACCTCCTTTCAGGTAGTTGTAGAGAGCGATGAGGTCTCCCCTCAGCCTCTTTTTCCCCAAGCTAAACAATACAAATGCAAAATCAAAGGAAACTGAAGATGTGGGTTTGTTTCATTGTTAAGTTGCACAAAGTCTAGAGAAATCTGCTCTGTGGGTTTCAACACCATAGTTACTCTGATTCCCTGATTCCTGGAGTAGCCACAAAGAAAACTGTGGATCACAACAGCTGCAGGAAATTACAAACTTCATGTTACTTACATTCTGCAAAACAATAATTCAGTTCAGCAGCAACTGGAGAGCCAATTTGTATTCTTACCAGCAACAGATAATTTTTTTAAAAATTTAATTCCTTCAGAAAATTACCATTAAGTAACTTTAAGAACACGAAAGACTGAACCGATAATGATTAGTGAGACTGAAAGAATTAACTTTGAATCCCATTACTTCCACACTACCAGAGCACACAGATACACATAACATGAATATGGCTCAAGGCATCACTACCCTGTAACAGAACTTTGCTCATAAGAAGCACTACAAAACATACACCCAAAGAGCTACTGTGTGTTCTACACCTTTGAAGATGCCAACATAAAATACATAAAACTTGCATCAACAAACTTGAGAATTACATCATGTGATGTACAATGCATTACAAGCCTAAAAAGAAACCCTAATTAGAAATGTGCATAAATTTGGGTTCTTCATTCACCACACAAAGCAACATTTCTACAAAAATAATTCAATTTGGGACAATTTGAAAAAAGTCTGAATTCTAACTCTATTGATAATTTACAGATGAATGCAAAGTAAGTGACAAGTGGTTGCAATACCAAAACCTCTTCTCAGTATCTAAAGTAGTATTTTCCCCTATGGGTGCATCTTTCATTGGCAGGCATCTTTTGCAGTACAAAACACATTATGTTTTGTGTTTTGAATAGATTTCAGTATCTTACTCTATCACACTAAAAAATAAAGTAAAATAATGTTAGAAATGTAAGTTGGACTATTTCCTTTAAGAGCTGTTAATCTTACCTGAATAACCCATAAGAGGGGTATGGCTTCTGCAAACAGATCTACTAGAAGAGAGGGGTGTTTTTCCTATCCATGCGCTATTCAGGCCTCGCACAGAAGAAGAACTCGTGAGATTCAATGTGCTAGTATTTTCTACACAAGAACTTTTGTCCCCAAAATATGATTCTGAGAGGGGGGAAAAAATTAATTTTTGAAAACAGACACATTAAATTGCATATCATTTAACTGAAAAAAAACATTTGAATAATTTTTTATTCAGAAAGCAATATATAGATATAAAGCTTAGAAAACAATGTTTTTCTTACTAAAAAGTATAAAATTACAAGTATAAAATGAAATAAAAATCAGTCTGTTTTCAAAACAAGCTTGTACCAATATGGTTATTTTCCACAATGACATTACTTGCAGCACCAATAAAAATCTTTGTTTACGTTGTTGGACAAAAATAATATAACAGAAAGTCGCTTTACAGTGCACAATTTCATATTCTAGTGAGTACTAGATTTATGAAAGAATGCTGTAAGTCAGCTCTATCTCGCATTTGCCCACCAGTTTTAAAATCCGTATCTGAAAGTGCACAGGCCTTTATGAGAATTTTTTTTTTTTTTACAAGTTGAGCATTCTTTTTAAAAAAAGGACAATAAAAGAAAACAAAGAACCATGCTCAAAAACTCCTCCACCCAAGAATGATCTTCCTTTAAATTTGTGGGTTTCAACTCTCAGAAATCATACAATAATCTGTGACGTGTTTGTTATCTGCAGTTTCTTTTACACATGTATCTTAAGATTCATCTATATTTTTAAGTCCTGCAAAATCTCTTCTTCTCAGATCATTCTTTAGTTTCAATAAATTAAAGTATTTTACTTATTTCCAGCTCTCTTGAGATGCCTGAAAACAACACCACATCCTTATCTAACTTGGATAATTGCTTTTTCAGATAAAAAATGAATTAAAATATAAAGTTTTTCCACTTAAAACTTACAAAATTGCAGGTATTGCACAAACCCAAATGTTTCTGTTCCTTCTATTACATTAAAAATTGATCTACGAGACAAAATAGTTCAGTATTGTTCTCAGATGACCCATTAGCTGCATGACATTTTCTCATGGTTGGTACAAAAAAAAATTTTTTTTGGTGGGGTGGTGCTGTTGGTTTTTTAAATCTTACAAAACTGTGACAGCTGAAAAAAAAACATTATTAGTTCAGACTGTAATTTTTTTTTTTAAAGACTGGACAAATCAGCACTGCAATGTGCATAGATGATTTTTTAAAATAGCATTCACACAGATTTTGGCATAAGTTCACTCAGAAGTTTGGCAGAACAGACTTTGCTATTGCCTCAAAATGTACCGAATCTGGCACAACATAGGGAAAAATGTAATTTTAGAGACCAGATGAACCAAACCATCTACATGTAGTTTTTTAAAACCAACATTTAACAAGTAAGTTATGCCCTACTCAAATTAGCATTCTAAGTTTTGTTTGTTGTTTGGTTTTTTTAGGATTCATGACTGATCATGTACATTACCCAAAACCATGTTACCTTCTTCCCAATTTACGCTTAATAGAGATGTATGTACTTCAGAATGCACTTCAGCAAGTGTTAAAAGAATTTCCAATTGTTTTTATGGTTTTTTTCCACTGAAAAAATACACATTGAACCATTTTTTTCTCCCTGCAAAAATACAGACTTTGATAGAAGGATCAAGTCTCACGAACTGGTTGAGGCCCACATGTTCACTACGCAGGAGCTGTTGAGGGGCCTTGTCTTCAGGGAGAAGCCAGGAGACTGATGTTAACAGCAGCCTTATGTAAAGGATGGCAAACAGCAGTCTTGCATTGTAGGACCGCAACATTCTTGCGACACATCAAGGATAAGAGCACTTAAAGCTATTTCAAAGGCCAGGCCAAAAAAACCCAACCCAACCAACCAAACAAAAAACCCCAAAAAACCCCACCAAACCTAAACAAACAAAAACCCAAACCCCATAACCAACTGAACGTGGTTCAGGTCTCCAGTAAAGCGAATATTGCATTACAATTCAAACCAACTTATCGACCCCAGCAGGGAGCTCCGATACAGCTATCTAAAAAGCTTACGTAAAGAAAACGATAAAGATTTATTTAAAGAAGTGTGAGGAATGACGGCCATTGTTCTGATGGGCTGAATGAAAAAAAGAGGTCACTAAGACGAAGAGATGCTGCTGCCCCCTTCTCAGTGTAAGTACTGCTTGGTAACAGCTCTTTCGAAGCCTGACCCAAGCAAAGAGGGCAGGAGGATTTAAAAAAAAAAAAAAAAAAGTGGCTAAAGACCGGGACGAAGATGGCAACGCCGCACCCCACCTCCTCTTCCAGGAACCGGCGGCTTCACCCTGCTACCACTGGCAGCCCGGCTGGCAGCAAGGCCTTCCCCGCTCCAGCCACCCGGCCTCAGCCCGCCGCTCGAACAGTCGCCGGTGCTCTCCGCCGTGCTGCCCGGCGTCTGCAGCAGCCCAAGGGTATAGCGGGGCGTCTGCTCCACTCGCCCGCCCAACCCCGACGTGGAAGAGCCGCGGCCCGTGTAGGTGTCTGAGGCGGCCGAGGCGGCCGCCCGCCCACACGTGCTCGCTTTACTGCTTTCTTTCAACATCGCCGCCTCGCCCAGAACGGGCGCCGTGCGAGGCTCAGGGACAGCAGCGCGCCCGCCCCGCCTCCTCACAAAATGGCGGCAACGGCGGCCCCCTCCCTCCCGCGCATGCGCACCTCCCACAGCCGCGCGGCGACCGCTTGGGCAGCCTGCCGCCTCCTGAGGAGATGGCGGCGGGGGCCGCACCGCCCCCCGCCCGACATGGGGCTGTGGTTTACAGAAAGAAACAAACCTGTAAAGCTGCAGTTACTAGTACAGCTATAAATGATACAATAGTAAATACAGCTGCTAGGCATGCAACAAGTTTCATTATAAATACGCAATTACAGACGGGGTAACAGGAATGCAAAGAAAGGGTCTGCTATGCTCTTTAAAACAGGAGTAAAGCAGTTAAACATAATTTGTCACACATTCGTTCAACATTCAGAGACCATTTTAGCAGGAGCTTCACAGATGTCTTCCCCCTGCTCAAGATTTAGATACCAGAAGATCCCCATAAAAAACACAAAGCTTGTTTACAGCTAGAATTCTCTTAAATATATGTGCTTCTATGCATGTTTTAGAAGACTTAACACTGCTTTGTGTATTAGCATGTAATATACCCCACCAAAACTGTTTCAATTAACATTTTGACTAGACAACATTTTGTCTCTGGAACTTAATACACCTGCATTAAAAACACTCCACACTGAAGCCAGCCCTTACAGGCCAGAACTCCTCGTGGACAGTAGCAGTTTGATGGCTACTCAGCTTCACAATAGAAGTTCTATCAGTTGCAGCTCCTCAGCTGACATCTGAAAGGCATTGCTCCAACCTCCTAGTTCGGAACAGGCATGTCCTCGCTCAGCACATCATCAGTCAGATAGCTTTAAAAATCTGAGCATCAGAAACTTCAGTTCCACTGCAGAGCAAAGGATGGAAGACAGCAGGTGCCAGTTCCAGTTACTGCCACTGTCCTGAATTTCAAGTCCTACACTGAACTTTCCATATGCATTCAGACTCCGGAAGCTGGTGTTAGACCTTCTCCTCTTCTCTGACAGAAATCCAAGTGTATGGCAAGAAAAGCAGAAACAAAAGGAATGTCCATCTTCCACCTTCCTTCCTTTCTTACGGTCACAAATCATAAGGCTGAAGTTGCCAAACCAAGCTGTCTCAACAAAACTGAAAGGAAGCATCTTTGGAATAAAGCACACACTTCTGGACTTGACCATGTTCTTAGAAGGTAATAGAATGGCTGTTGATCCTCCCCCCCCCGCCCCCAATTTCCTTTTAATAAACATATCTACAGATACACAATTTTATGTACCTGAAATATTCATTATTCTTTTGCAAATTCTCATACAGCATCTTGCAAAATTTATTGCTGGGAATGTTAGCTACACTACAATACTTAAGATCAAGTACTTAGATAATGTCAGGATCTTTCCATATAAAGATTTCCATGGGGAAAAAGAGTTATGAAAGTACAAATTTCTTTAAGCCTTTAATAAAGGACTTGTAGCTGAAGACTGAGAACAGCAGATTAATTAATGCAAAGTTTCTAACTACATAAGCTCAGAAAAAAATCTTATCAGTACTTTTAACAAAATAGAGGTAGATGGTAACAATGTATTCTGCACCAAAATGACGTAAATCTAGACGTAAGACACACTGGGCAACTAATTTTTTTCACAGTACATTTAACCGAAAATGTGATTTTGTTTGCATAAGAAAAATTGTGATGAGCCTCTTTCTACAAATACAGTATTTTAAAAAACTGATGTAAGGAATGGAAGAATATTCTTAAGAAGTTTTTAGTTTGTGCACATACTCACGCCTTTTTTAACCTATAATCCTGTAAGATGTCTACAAATCACAGCAGACTTAGCAAATGAAGTTGACCAGACCTTCAGAGCAAAACTCCAATATTAATAGGACTTCAACTACAGTGAAATGTTCTACACTGTCATGCAGTATCACCCACATATTAATTCCCAGGGTGTCTCAGTCTATACTAGACTAGAAATTCTGAAGAGGATTCTATTTTGTCTACACATGGAAAAAACGGCAAATTCCTATGTACTGAACAGTGTTTCCTTAGATGAAAAGAAGTGGCACTTGCAAAGGTAACCTAGAGTAAGAAAAAAATTATTTTAAAATTTTCTGTTAAACTTTAGAGTTAGATAAAACCTGATCAGTGCTCTCATTCCCTTGTACTCAACACAAAGCCTACTGTAACTATTTTCCAAACCTTGAAAAATAAATAATTCCAGGCTTTGACCAAAGAATTCATCAAGCAACTGGACAGCTAAAAAGAGTAGGGTTTTCACCTTATCTAAAAGCCTGTAGAGAAGGCTTAAAAAAACTCATTAGAAATATTTGACCATTCAAATACACGTTTTCACTCTGAAATTCTCTAAAAGTAAAGGTCTACCAAAAAGTTACTTTGTCCAGTTTTACCTTACTCTCTACTAACATGCATAGGCTGGATAAAACTAACCAGCTGGCTTTTAAAACTGTATTTGAAACAACTTTAGACCTTCCTTAACCATAAGTACAAAGATTATCAAAGACTTCCTCCCCTTAATGATTACCTTTTACTGTATATTTCAACTGGAATACAATTCAGTCTCAGCCAGGGTGTGTGAAATGGAAATTAAGAGGCAATTTTAGGGTTTCTGTGAAGACAAAGAGGGCTTCATCCTTCAGAGAACAAGTATTTTCCACAGCTAGTTTTATTCTCAATTACACCATAATCAAATGTTGGCAATTATTGTCTTAAAAGCTATGAAAGCAGGATTTCAACCCAGCAACAAATTTAGGTTCAACTCTATATTCAGTTACAAGTTACTGTCCTATAGAGACCTTCTCCAGAAGGCTTAATGTTAGCAAGTTTCACTATACATACTCGAGGTATGCTCTATTTCAAATATCACCAAAATTTTGTCTAAGGGATTCATCAATAAATGAAGACATTTATATACTTAATGGAACCATATTTTTTGTTTTCACTGTTATCAATTACTATCAGAAGAAAAACCTTGTTTCTCAGTATATAAAAGTGATGGCAAAGACGAACAGGAAGAATTAAATACACCAGTGTCTGGCATTAAGTTCATGGCTTAAGTAGGGTTTTGTTTGGGGGTTGTTTTTTTTTTTTCATATTCTTTTAAAGTGCTTTGTGTGATCCACCATCAAAACATGCTTGTGTAAAGACAGACGCTAGCATGGCTGATATCACAGGAATACAAAAATTAAGCATTCACACTATTGCTTTGACTTGAACAGTCAAAAAAAAAAAAAGCAAAGGCCCATATATTTAGATACAGATTAGAAATGTTTCTACATCTCATATATACAACCAAAGAATGTTACACTCATATTATTAGAACCAGCCTGTTCTGATACAGTTTACAAAGTGACAAAGCCCACAGTAAAGCTATTGCTTTACTTTCATAATGTAAACACATCTCAAAGAAGAATATGCTAACAGTTTCAGAGATGAGATGACTTAAATCAGTAAAATCAAAGCAACCAGGCATATCAACCTTTTGTCTCTACGAGGCTTAGCTCACAAGCTCAGGCTGTACATTTATTCTTCGAAGGACATCTTCTGGCATACAAAAGACAGGATTGACGGCCTTAATTTGTTCTTCTCCTAATAAAGATAGTCCAGCAATTCCAAATAAGGTGTGAAATGGATCCACCTGGCAGAAGAAAGAAAGTTTGTGTCAGTTTCCAGAAGTCAATCAGCTTTTCATTTGTATGGAATGAAGCTTTTGTCTGCTAGCAAGAGAACTGCAAATCTCCACAGCTGGAGAAGACAAGGAACTGAACAAACTTTCATTTGTGCTGACGTATTGACAGGCCAGACAATTTCCACAGCGTGCATTTGCAATACTATGATTTACTCGGAGATGCTTGTTGATTGTCTGCTGCTAAGATGATTTTCAACTCTGAATGTGGCAGGAAGCACCCATGTGTCTCCATTAGCACACAATGTCATAGGGTAGCAGAAGCAAAGACAATAAAAATTTAAAAAGTAAATTTGATCATCTATAAGTACCACTTCCATAAATTCCCCACTTGCTCTTCAGCAACATTACAATGCTCTTTAATGGTCTCTGAATAGAGAGCTGTGCTGTAAAATCTTGAGAGGGAAGCAGCAACCTTGTGCTAGAAAACTGAAAGGAAAAAGTACAAGGAAGAAAACACCCAGAAGAGACAGGAGCAGTTATTTAGTATCCAAGTACTCCTTCACTGTATGAACCTTCCCTAAAAGCATGTGTCACCACATAACTGCAATAGACTATAAAGTCTCATGAGATAACCATCCTGTCAGTGGAGCTAATTAGCCATTCTACAAAATCCTATCCAAAAGTACCTGTGCTGTCTGGTGCATCGTACACCCTGTTTGCATCAGTGGAACTTCTGATCTTATCACAAGGTCCTATACTGCAGTAAACTAAGCTGAATTACCACGTTATAGCCATATACAGGATCTCCAACCATTGATCACAGCCTAGAAGGTTCAAACTACACTAGCATAGCAAGTCTTCCTCCTCAATGGTTTGGCAAACACACTACAGGTGTGGTCAAAGCTCAGACATATGTTTACTTGCTCCTTGCCAGAATGAGTAGGTGGCCATTAGAGGAGAGGTAAAATAAATAAGTAGGTAGCAAAATAATAATAATAAACAGTACACTTTAGGAATGGCAAGACAGAATTTCCTTGTACAAATGGACAGGCCCAGAAGGGGAGATGGTCCCCAATGGGAAGTGTGCAAATGAAGGTACAGATTCAACCTCTTGATGAACATATGTTCAGGGAAACACAGATTTCTAGAAGACTTATCTATTGCTAGTTGTCTGATCCTTTCTGCAATTTTCTTTAAAGCAAATTAAAAAGGAAACACCTGCTGAATTACAACTAAGAGCTAATAAGCACAGCTACTAAGTTAAGTTATCGAGAACTAGCTGCCTGGAACATAAAAGAAGATAACAGAGCTGTCTTATTGCCAAATGGTTCAAAACCTGAAATACAATCACAATGTCAAATCAAAATGCTAGAACCCAGAACTGACTAAAAGCAAAACAAAAAACCCCAACCCCCCAACAACAACCACCAAACAAACAGAAAAAAAACCACCCCAAAACAAACAAACAGACATACCCAAACTAAACAACAACAAAAAAAACACACACACACACAAAAAAAAAGGCAAAAACCAACAGGCTCTGCTAGGAATGAGTTTCTGCAGGGGCAAAGCAAAAACCTGTAGGCATTTCTATGGCAGTGCCTACTTCAATAATGGATGACAGGTAAAAATAATATGAAATGACTACTAACATATATGCAAAAACTCTCCCAAAGGTGCCTGCTTAGATACAGAGGAAAGGCTCTGCAAAGTTGCTCTTCTAGCAAGACCGAAATAGCTCAAGTTTAATCTCAAAGTCAAAAAGCATTAAGACTTTTAAGTGTTAGGCTTTTTGGAGAATTCTGAAAAGCGAAAAAGTGTTTCTGTGAGCTCCTTACAATACAAATAACCCTCCCATTTTAAGAACACCAAAACACTTTCCAAATCACAGACCACAGTAAAGATATTTCTCCCCCTCCCCCAAGTGGGAATAGTCTATCAGCTTGCAGAGAAATAGAAAGCTACTTCAGTTTTTAATGCATTTGTGGAGAAAGGAAAAAGACATGGTCAGCTGCAATAAAAATAACTAAGGCTTCCCCCAACTGTTGACAAATAAGCAGCCAAGTGTTCTATAGGAATTGCGCTGAGGTCTCATAATACTTTTAATTTTAGAAAGATACAAACTTCATCTGCCATTTTACCTGGACAATCTCAATTATTTCTGCTTGAAACCAGAGAGAACAGATGAGCTAAACCATAATTGCTCTCTCAACCAAGCAGAAAATCCAAACCACCAGCCTCTTCATAATGTTACCACAAAAGTTTCTTCCTCCTTAAGCTAGACAAATGCCAGTGAGAGGATTTATTCAGTGGCTGGGCTGGCACAGAACAAAAGTTAGCATATAAGGATTCTTAATAAAAACTTATGACTCATTTAGATCAGGCAAAGCCACCACGAGAGTTGAAGACTACTTAACCTGTGCCGGACTCTAGCTTGCATACCATTTTACAAAACAGAACAAACTCCCCAAAAACCCACACATCCCAAAACACCTGCCACCACACACAGTACTTTTACAGAGACCTTCCAAGTGGTCTTGTGAGAAATTATTTGTGTCGTATGTCTTATGGGAACCAAACCAGAATTTGTAAGGAATGGCAACTAACTTTAGTGGGGGATACTACAGTGCAAGTGCAATATAAAATCTGTGCTCCCCAATTAAGCCTTCGAAAGCAACTCTACCCTATCCTTTTCCTTCAAAGTAAACTCCAGGCTCTGCAAAACACTTACACCTGGATCACGAGTCGAGCTACACTCAAAAGAGAAAACTTACTTTTTCAGTTGAAATTTTCAATTAAGTACGTTTTATTTAGTAAAGGATTATTTACCATATCTCCTGGTCTGTCAGCAAATCCTCCCGTCTCCTCATCCTGGCAAGCCAAAATGAAGCAGCGCAGTTTCTCTCTGTCAATCCAATGCAACCTACCAATCATCTTCAAAGATGCTAGCACCCACCATGAGTAACATACATCAGGTAACTGGCAAGCAGAAAAGCAGATTATTATTTGATTTTGTTTTAAACATGACGTTGCAAATTTTATTGGTGATTCTGCAAATTACTAGGTGTGCTGTCATAATACTGTTGCAGAGAAAACACTTAAAGAGTTTCTCTGGGGTAAAATAGAAGTCAGTCTCTTTTCAGAGGACCTCCCTTTTTCAGGAAGGGAAAGTCTCTTTTTCAAACCTCTTCCCTTCTTCAAGAAACAAAACCACAAGAATGTGATTTTGAACCAGCCTTCACCTTCTGTGGGAGAGGCTAAAAAAAAACACAGCACCTTTTTCAGGAATAAGTACAAAGAACTTCATATCAACTAGTTTCAATTTTTTTGGGGGGGAAAAAAAAAAATCTGTTGGTTGGTTATCTATTTGCCTGTGGAGGTTATTCTAGGTTATGCAATTTCCTTCTGTGATGTGGAACACTATCACACCCAGGATTTACATCCAGTAAAACAGTAATCTTTGTACAAATCCTACAGAAGACATCATACCCAATGTCAGAAAATATTCAAGCCCTGATTTAATAGGATACTCGTTCAAGTGGTCAGCAAGACATACTTCAGTACGTGTACTTTCCTAAACTGAGGACTCAGACTAAGCGTAGCTAAGGACTGCATGACAAATGTTAGTGACAAAATGAAGAATCAAAATGAAGGCCTGATTTTTTTGAAAAGTTTACCAAGTATTTCACAGAAGTCATGACATTTTCGAGAAGTACTACAGCTTTAGAAAAAATAATCTCTATTGAGGTTTGAACAAACAAAAGAAGCCACCTAATACCTTTTCTGGTCGTCCGTTGAGACCTCCAGAAGGTAACTGACGTTCACAAAGCCACCAACCCAGCAAGTCAACATTTATTTGATGTAACTGGTCTGTTATAGCCAGAAATCCTGTGCAACAATAGATCTAAAATTACAGACATAAATTTTTTGTGTATTTAAAAACTAAGTACAGTTTAGCAGACTAAATGCAGGAAGATCTCAAAGTAGGAATACAGTCATGCAAACACAATACAAAATAAGCACACATTTCAACTTAGTTTCAAATGAGTTTTAGCTTTCCATTAGAAACATATGTTATTGTTACAGTTGCTTTTGTATAAAAGTACCAGTTACACAATGTAATTATAGAACAGTAAGATTTTACTAATATAAGACACTAATGCAAGGTTTGGAAAAAGATCCTGAAAGATCAGGCAGAACCATACAGTTTTATTGTAAAAACACAGACTCTCAAGCCAGAGTACTCAAACTGATTTCTGCAGGCTGGATATGGCCTTTATGAGAATTTTACATCCAGCCTACGGTTTGTTCCTCTACGTGCCTCTTACTCTAAGGCTTGTGGAGAGCAAACTAAAGACCAAATAAATTCTCTAGCAGAAACAGGTTAACCCTGATCATTTAACCATCCTGGCAATCCCACATACATATAGTCACGTCAGGCTTATTTTCAATGTGTCATGTAATATATGTGCATTGATTAATCCCTGATGCAGTCACTAAGAAAGTAGCCAAGCACAAACTGCAAGAAACCACAATTTCAACTGAAGCCTGCTCATAATCGCCTTTTGCTAATAAAACACACCCCCAAAAAGCCAACAAAAAACCCCCCAAAAGCCAACAAAAGCACACATCAACAGGGATTTCCCTATCCAAGAATACTGCAAAATAAATGTGGTATTTCCAGCAAACTTTTGAACTACTGTGCGGGCAAAGAAGTTGCCCTTTACAGCATTTTAAGGCGTATGTGAATATGCACAACAGATCTAATCCTCCCAGGAAACGCCAGCTGCAAACAGAGTGAGTTCAGCTACTTCATCTGACTTCCTTGAACGCTAGAACATGGTCCTGCCATTTAGACCATACGGGCAATGCTACTGTAGATAAAACTCGTAAGATAAGGTACATGTACCAGGTTTATATATTTTTCCTGATTTAAAAAAAAAGAAGGGGGGGCAGAGGGAGAAAAACCAACACATTTTCTCAACAAAATACCTCTAGTATTTTCATGTGCTGAGGCGATGGCATTGCTCACCATAATTATGCAAAATAAATAAGTGACTGCACAGCATTAAAATATTTTATTAAAAGTTGATTTCTATTCATAAATTCAGGTTAAGTGCAATAATCCCTTCCATGAAAAAAATAAAAATAGGAAGGGCAGTTTTAATGTAAATTTTCTGCTGGAAGAAGTCATTGAGATTCTCTTCCTTGAGAGATCCTGAAATTTGTTCCAATTACATTACTGCCTTCTCTTCTGAACTATATTTTACTGAGCATTTTTCAGAATTCACTGTCACTAGTAAAATATTCTTTCGTGCCACAACAAAATGTTATAAATGTTCCCATGCCTGAGTTAGGCATCTCATCTTAAAATGGACTTTCCTCAAAAAATTAAGCAACCCTCCCCTCGAGAAGGTTTATGTCTCATTTTTATTTGAGTTCATCAACTGATAAATATCAAACATATTATACGATTGACCTCTGTGTTTCATTATGATTTGTGTCAGACACAGTGACAGATCTTGTCCAACGTCTCCATTAATACCCATTTCAAATTCCCTAAAAATCCTCATGCTAACGACTCCAACATCACTATGTGAAGATTGAAACACAGTCCTAAAAGTTGCTCCCTTACGATCTTTTTTTTTTTTCCCCAGACTATAACCTCCAGAGTCTCTACTCATCTTCTCAGATTTATCTACCTATTTGTTCATTTATTTTAACTACGGTACTAGAATCAGGCATCTGGGAAACAGGAAAGCTACATCAACTGACATCCCTGACAGATGTTGTAAAGAAACATTTATAGGCAGTATGTGATGCTTGCTAATTTACAACATTTCCATATAAAGAAAAACTCACCTGTCCTGCATGTGATTCGGAACCTGGTCTACAACCAAATCCTCCATCAAAGTTCATACAGGACAAAACGAATTCTACTGCTTTCCCCACATCAATAGCATCCAGCTTTCCCTGCAAGTCAGAAAAGTAACTAATGCATTTTATATTCTACCAAGCTCATTAACTACAGAAACTTCAGCAGTACCAAAGAGAAGATTCTGTACTTGCGCAAGTAATGATTTAGGACTTACCAGAAGTGCAAGAGTTGCTGCAGCGCAGAAGGAGAACCTTGTATCTATTTCTCCTAGAATGTGGGGGGTAGGAAATGAAGTAAGAGTATTTTTATTAACAACAACAAAAATACATTTAAATCACCACTGAAACTATGGAACAAAATGTTAAAACACTACGTTCTACATTCATCAACAAAAATCAGCCAGAAACTGCCCTCGCGCTGTTTCCTTTTCCAGCCCATGGATTATTTCCTCAGTAATTTAGAAAGTGTACATTACAACTCAAGTGATCCATTTACTGCACGTAAAAGCGAACAACTCATTTTGAGCTGGTATATAGCCAGATATATATCCAAATCAATTCAACTAGTGGTAATTTACAAATAACTATATAATTTTAGAGTTTATCTGTAGTGCTCTACTAGATAACTGCAGAGCAGTGGACTCAAATACTTGGACACAACTCTTAATCTGCCTTAAATCCGGTCAGAAGTAGAAGCCATTTTTGTTTTTAGAGGAAGAGTGATGAAAATTGCATGTTTTCTTTTGCATACTTATACCTGGAAGCTAAACCAAAAACGTTACACCTATACCAGAATGACTGTTCGGCAAGTCCATACTAATATAACTCTCCTAGCACAAACTCTGAGCACTTAATACTTGAAGTCAAAATTTAAAATTGAACCCAGCCGCAAATACTCATTTTTTTGGTCAAACTGATGCAAGAAATCCACAAGCTGAAGCATATAAAACAAACACATGCTGTTCTATATACTACATCAGGTATCACACTCCTTCAGTTGCACTGCAACTGCCTTTCAGAAATAACATAAATCCATTGTGCATTCAGTATGTTTGTTTCAATCCTTTATCAAAAAGGATACATCAAACTACGAACCGTTTTAACACACAGCGTAACAGCTACCTTTACAGTAGCATACGTATACTGCCATGATCTTGATTGCTGAATTTTACCAGAACAATAATGAGTTATATGCAATAGATTTTAATAAAAAAATGTAAGCGTTCCATGGGGATAAGCATTTTTAGAGTGACTAAATATTTATGCTACAACTTAAAAATACCATCTTTGTTCGTAAAGAGTTTATGTGCAGAAACAAAATCAGTATTAACAGAAGTTCATGAGTATAAAACCAGTTTTTCTCATTCCTATATAGTGAAAGATCCTTTGACAGCCGACACAGATAAAGATCATAACTGACTACCATTAGATAGCAAGCATAAAACATTCCTTATGGAATAGTACATCTAGTATATCAAAGTACTGCCAAGTTACAAATGCGCAAAGGTTTTCTTCTTTAAGAGATGGACAATTTATTTTTAATACAAGAATGGAACTGAAGTTTAGAATATTTATGAAAGGAACGAAACACAACACTGTCCTTCACGAAACCTCATTTTTCATAACTCAGGAAATAAAAGTTTTCCATACAATACATAAGCAAAAAGCCCATCCAAGGAAACTTAAGTTCACAGACTTACACATGTCAACCTAGTCACTAAATTTTAAAGATCTAAAAATTACCCCATTTGTCTCCAGCAAATGATCCATCTTCTTTTTGCAAGCTCTGTATATATTCAACAATTTTATTTACATCAACAACATGGAGACTATCATATAAGATAAGAATCTGGAAAAAAAAGACACAGTAACAATCAGAGAGGCAAAAATTTTAAAAAGTCATTTCTTTAAAAAAAAATTCCTAAATTTATAAAAGACTTTATTTGACTGTGAATACTATTTGGTAAGGTTTATTACAATAAAATTTCATTCACTACAGTTCCTCTCTCTCTGTCTAAAAACTTCTGAAGTTTTTCTGAAGAAATTCTGAAATGAAAATAGAGTCAGGCTGAACTCTTTCATGCTTTGTTACTTTCCAACTTCCAGCTCTCCTTTCAAAAGCATAATCAGGTTTATTTGTTTCTATGTTAGCATTATGTAGAACAGAGATTTGATTATGGTTATTTTTTTAATGGGATAATGACATCTTAGACTCACAAATCTGTAGTTTGTGCACTGCTGCTACTTGGATAGGCGCAAGTGTAAGTTAAGCAGCTAGTTACTAATACCACTTACAGTCCATGCCTGTCAGCAATGATCAGTTTTGAATTATAAGATTTTTATTTACATTCAATTTTTAAATATAATGAGTAGAACCAAATTGCAATAATTTAAAGAAAAGTATGAACAATATGATTAGACACAAACTGTACAGTCAATATATTCCAGAAGAAAAATAAAGGTCATAGTAGGGAATACGAAGTTTTCTGAGCTAGCACTGATTTGAGCCAGTAAACCCATGACACAATGTCATGTTAAAACAACAATACTGTTTCTAAGCCCCAGCTGGCTTCGTGTTTTTACTCATAACTTGCATAATCTGTAAAGACAGTAATTAAGATTTTATCATAAATAGCATAATAGAAAGAACAGTTGAAACTAAACAATATTCTAGTGCCAATCCTGAAAAATACCAACAACTATGGGTTTGAACACCTAAAGTTAGCTGGAATCTTTCAACTGCTAGATAAAATTTAAGTCTTAGGGAAATGTAAAAAAGAACGTGTAACTCCAACAGAAGATACATAATCATAGCATGCTCCTTAAAAACCAAATCTGAACACATTACTATTAATTAATATCAAAGGAAGATGTGACATGACCCTTTAAACATTCTGGATATGTAGACAGGATTAAATGGTGTTTGTTCACTAAGAACATGCATGCTCATTAAGACATGCTGGTTAAGTTTACCCCAAAAATTTTGTATCAGCACTTGCTAACACTTTTCAACTTCGCATATCTAGAGCTGCATTCAGTTAACATGAAAATATCTCCTAGTAGCATCAAGTATTTACTTAAGAACTAAGATCTCTAATATGTAAAAGTAAACAACCTCAAATTGTTTACCCCCTTCTCCTTATAGTGGATTAGAATTTGTGAAAGGAGCTTGATTGGACAGTTTGGAAGAGTTCAAACATCATAGCCTAAAGAAACTTTAGCTTCCTGGTTGTCAGAGTACACACAGTAATTCTAGAGCTAAAGTGGTGATAAATATCAACTTTAGATAATACATGCCAACACTCATCACTGACCCAAGAAAACAGCATTCTTCTGTCCTACCTAAGGGTTTCAAATCCAACACACTTTCTTCCTAAAACAGGATGCTATCTTACTTATTTGTAACACCATTTAAGTATTTCTTCCATAAGACTGGCCTAGAGGTACAGTATGCAAGCAATCAAGCAATTGTTCAGAAATATTTGATCCTCTTCAGTATTTTTTTCCGTGATGGTTTGCATGGGGGGGGGACGGGACACGACACAAGAGATAGTGAGACATTAAATCTATAATGGAGATAGTTATGGTGAAAAAATAAGACTGAGAATTACTTTTTCTCAGGGGAAGAATACACACCAAATAAATAAATAAAATGCTCAACAGATTGGTATCATGTTTAAGTTATACACAAAGAAAGCAGATTTGAGGAACACAACAGGAACTGGCTACTACAGTGTTTCTTTTGTACAGTACTAAAGTGTAAATGCACTACACGTAATTATACATATTATGTAAATATATAGTTTATATAAACATCACATAATTATTAATATTGTATAATATATAGCAATAATATATAACAGAGTAATACATACATTAAAAAATAAAATCCAAAACTTTACTCTTATTCTGGTCATACATATCTTTCACCTCAATGTACACTAAGAAGAATTTATAAAATCCAAAATTATCTACAAAAAACTCCAGTAAAACCTGTAGCGAAGAAGTATTTCAAGACAACTGTTACAAAATTTACCAAGAATGCAGTCACCGTTAAATGACCATTAAAAGCACAACATTCCCAAACATGACCATTTTTTAGGAAATTATACAGCTAAATCCTAAAGTTTTGTCCATTAGTTTGTTGTTTGTTTTTTTTAATAAGGTACTGAAATAGTTTTTGCCACTGGCATCCGATAGTACCTGGTTTGTAAATCTGCAATCATCAAAATCATTAATTACAAATGTTTTTTTTCTAAAATTACCCTGTTACATTTACCTGGACAGCACTGAGGGTATACAGAAGATGAGGATCATGACCTATGCTGGCACTTATTCCACCACATTCATGTTGGCATGATTTGATGAATGCCAGAATTTCTTCTTTGTTCATTCGGTGCAGCTGCCCCATGAGATCCATTGCTGTCAGCCCCCAGTAAACACCACTCATCCTCAAATACTCCGACATACAGTATTCCTAAGTAGTGCATTATTTTAGTTCTTAATCAGATAAGCACATCATCAATATAGAGCAATGAAAATACGTTAGTTAACATTTACAAACAGTCTGTAATGTCAACCATCTTTCATCCCATTAACAACTTACTATGCATCAGCCACTCACAAATATTCTGTACATCATGCGTGTACGTACACATGCATACATACAGGTGCATGCACATGTATATATCTACACACACTACTTTCCTCCCCTGCATTTTCTAGTTCTGAAGTATCAAGCTCAATGTCAAATTAAACACATACCAGTAGTTAGGCACCAATTCACTTCAGCTCATCAGTTATTATCTTGGCATCCAAACTACCAAATTACCACCCCAACTAGTCTCAAAAATAACGAGTGTAACATTCAATGAAACTCACTTCCAAGTGCCAAAACTGCCACAATCTAAAGCTGGACCAGGAAGTGAAATCTCATATTGAATTCTCTTACATTGATTACATCACCTACTCTACCCATAAACATTACTTTCTACATGCAGTGCTTTTTAAGCACAATCAGTCATAAGCAGCAGAGCTTAGAGTTCTTTTGTGGACAGTAAACATAACTGCAACTTTTCCTTTCTTCAGATATAAGCAGTTATTGACATTTTTTCACCTGCTGGAACTGGAATCCTATTGTGGGCTACATCTGATAACCTATGACTATAAAACTGCTGCTACTTGAAGTGTTTATCAAACCTACTAAGCACGAAGCAGCGCTGTGGCGAGATTCAGTATGCTGTCCCATCAAAAGAGCAACATGTAAACGCAGCTATACTCCTTCTGAATTCCAGTGGATGAAGAAGCAACAAGTAGTTCATCACCCAGGTCTCAGAGTAATTCTAGAGTTAAACAGATAATCTTCAAATTTATACTCAGATAATACATGCCAAAACTCATCACAGACCTGGGGAAATTAACAAAGACATCCTTCTTTTATACTTTGGATTGCGGGCCAAGAAACAAGTAGCTTGTGAGCACGCATCTAACCCTTACTCTGAGCAAGTAATTAAGGCTTGTTACTATTACTGTTAATAAAACCACAGCTATACTGAAACAAATAGATACCTACATAATCATCTTTCTTTGTTCCATACGAAGCTATATAGTCCGCATGTTTCTCCGAAAGCAATGTGCTTGGGGCATCGGATTTTATTATAACATCCTTTTGCGGTGTCCCCTGTAAAAAGTACCAGCAAAGCGTCAGTTGCGTTGTCAGTTCAAGAGGTTTTAGTACTTAGGTATAATTTAGCCAACACTAGGAGCAGTAACCCATGGCCTGGAAAGAGAGATCTCTTTGTCTATCTTGAACGCGGGGCAGATTTCCTATCTCACAACCCCACTTTTCAGTCTGGCTAAATCCTTCCCAGGGAAAGGCTGCGAACAAGATCTTTCAATAAAGCCGAGAAAAATCGCGACCTTGCCAGAAATACACTGAAAAACCGGAAGAAGGAGCCGCGCCCCTCCCCGCAAAGGCCCAGGCCCAGGCCCAGGCCCAGGCCCCGGCCCCGTCCCAGGCCCAGGCCCAGGCCCAGGCCCCGGCCCCGGCCCCGGCCCAGGCCGGCCGCAGACCCCGAGGCCCCAGAGCCCCGGGCTGCCGCCCAGCCGTCCCGCCATCGCCAGGCCCGGCCCGGGCGGGCGGCGGGAGCGCTCCCGGCTCCACCCTGCAACCGGGGCGGCGAGGGCCACCAGCGGCACCGCTCAGGGCCGCCACCGCCACTTCGGGCCGCCGCGTCCCCTAGGGCCGCCACCGCCGCTAGCCCGCGCCGGCCGGCCGGCCCGCTGGGCAGAGCTGCGCGGCTGGAGACCTGCGCGACACGGCGAAGGCGCGGGCTCTGCCGGGCCGGGCCCTTTCCCCGGCGCGGCCAGCGGTACCCACCATGTTCGCCGCCTGCACCGGAAGGAGCGTCGTGCTGCGGGGCGGAGCAAGAAGTGGCGCCCGGCAGGGCCCCGCCGTAGCTGCCCGCTCGCCGCCCGCCAGCATCTGCGGGCCCGGCCCCAGGCCCCCAGGCCTGCCTAGAGCTGGCGGTGCGGCCCAGCCGCTGCCGGGAGGGCGGCGGGTGGCTCCCGTCGCGGACAGCAGGGCAGCGCCGAGGAGCCGCGGCTCCTCCTGGGGCGGGCAGGGCCGTTCGGTTCTGCGCCTCTGGCGAGGCTCGGGGCGGCGGCCGACGCCGGGCCGCGCCGCGGGGCCGGTGCCGCGGGGCGCCCGGGGAGCCGCAGCGGGCCCGCAGGAGGGGCCCCCTCCAGCCTTGTGTATGGGCGGAGGCGTTCAGGCTTGGCACAGCTAAAGGTTATCTTAAAAACAGGTGAGGGAGTAAACTTAAAGGATACTAACTCCGCCTGTGCACTTTCTTCCATCACAGCAAACAGGGCAACGTTTAGAAATAGCTTCAGTTTCCTTCTGTTACCTCAGTTCTATGGAAAACCAAATCCAAGAATTTAGTCACAGAGCAGATATGGATAACTGTCCTTTTGTTCACACACACCCCCCTTTGCTTCCTAATTAAAACACTCTAGGATGATACGCTCTTGATTACCAACACTTGATGGTTGCACGTGTCCCCCACAGAACCATACCAGGCAAGAACACCATTTTGATTCTATGCAACATATATTATGTACAATGCTGGCTTGCATAGACAGTCAAAAATAAGGTCTATTTTTTATGTACATCAAATACTTATCAAGGATGTTGCATTATTGGTCCTCTGCAGATGAATAAGTTGGTGATTTATAGTGATTAAACATTTCATTTAAATAAAGAACTAACTTCCCAGGTGGCCTACCTGAGAAATAAGCATTGCAAAACTGATAGTTGTTTTGCAATTGTACCATCCAGCGCTAAATTCAGATGATGGGTGAAAAAGACCACAGCGAAGCAAGGACATTTTGGTGAGAAATTGCAAATGAATTAACAGAATTTTTGAGGTTTGAAGGGACCTCTTGAGATCATTGAGTGCAACCCACCTGCCCAAGCAGGGTCAGCTGGAGCAGGTTGCCCAGGACTCCGTCCAGTTGAGTTTTGGCTATGTCCACAGATGGAGACTCCACAATCTCTGCCAGTTTACAACATCCCTCACAATAAAAAAAGTGTTTTATTGTGTTCCGGTGGAATTTCATGTGTTTTAATTTGTGCCCATTGCGTCTTGTCCTGTCAGTGGGCACTACTGAGGCTGGCTCCCTCCTCTTCATTGCATCCCATCAGGTATTTATGCACATATGTAAGATTACCCCTGAGCCTTCTCTTGTCCAGGCTGAAGAGTCTCAGCCTCTCCTTCTCACATGACATGCTCCAGTCCCTTAATCCTCATTGTGGCCCTGTGCTGGACTCCCTCCAGTTAAGTCCATATCTTTCTTGTACTGGGGAGCCTAGAACTGGGCACAGTACTACAGGTATGGCCTCACCAGTGCCGAGTAATTTGTTCCAGCAGTCCAGGGAATGTCCACTCTGCCAGCACTGCCAAGAAGGATCTATCCAAGGTTAAAAAAAAAACCCTCAATAATTCCTTCTTCTCAGCTCTTTTTGCTGTAAACATAGTTAAGTATATATACTGATGGAAACGAATAATAGGTTTAAATATACTGGATTTGAAATAAACATGATCTTGTAAGTAATTCTTAAGGAAAAGCTCCTCACTTTCATTTGAAAGGAATCATCCTAATTGAACAGTTAATTGAACAGTTACTTGCTTAAGTAAGCGTAACAGCGCAAAAGACCACATTCTCTCAAGCCAGTATTGTTACTATTGGATGGTGTGCTGGTTTTGGCTGGGATAGAGTTAATTTTCTTCACAGTAGCTAGTTTGGGGCTATGTTTTGGATTTGTGCTGGAAAGAGTGGGGATAAGATGTTTTAGTTACTGCTGAGCAGTGCTTACACAGAGTCAAGGCCTTTTCTGCTTCTCACCCCAGCCCACCAGCAAGCAGGCTGGGGGTGCACAAGAAGTTGGGAGGGGACACAGCTGGGACAGCTGACCCCAGCTGACCAAAGGGATACCCCAAACCATGTGATGTCATGCTCAGCATATAAAGCTGGGGGAAGAAGAAGGAAGTGGGGGACGTTCAGAGTGATGGCGTTTGTCTTCCCAAGTAACGGTTACGCATGATGGAGCCCTGCTGTCCTGGAGATGGCTGAACACCTGCCTGCTGATGGGAAGCAGTGAATGAATTCCTTGTTTTGCTTTGCCTGCGTGCGCAGCTTTGCTTTACATGTTAAACTGTCTTTATCTCAACGCACGAGTTTTCTCACTTTTGCTCTTCCAATTCTCTCCCCCATCCGGCTGGGCAGGAATGAGCAAGCGGCTGGGTGGTGCCTAGTTGCCAGCTGGGGTTAAACCACGACAGATAGTATCTAAATCCTCAGAACAGATGCACATGAACACAACAGCAATCCTGAACTGGAAAGGCTGTTCAGCTGCTGTGGGCAGTAGCATAGTAGGAACTGAAGTACAGCTATTAACGTATTTCAGACACTGGACAACTTACCCAAAATACAATTTAAGTGATGTGACAAGCAAAATGAATAAAAACCAACCATGCTTCTCTTAAAATAAATTTTATTGACATGCAGCAATGACTGCCAGAAATAACGTTCTGATCATCTAATTTTATAGTGAGAAAACACTGCATTGTGAGGTTCTCATTTTCTGCCCATTTTGTATTTGAACAACCAATCACTTTGGAATTCAGAATGTTTAGAAAATACCAGCTTTGCTAGTCAGGAATGAGGTGAGGGCCTGGACAGGGAGAACAGAAGTAGTCCTTAATAATGTACAGAATAAAAAGATTTTGAAGGAAAGGGGTTTGTTTTTCTCAATGCCTTTTTAATTCTATTGAGAAATGCACTAAAATCCTCTTCCCTGAGAACACATAACACTACAGCAGTGCCAAACACACTTTATGCATTTCTTTAAGCCTTAAATTTGCCAACATGTTCACGAGCTATGATCATCCTTTGAATCTGAGCAGTTCCTTCATAAATCTGAAAAGAAGAATTGCAATAATGTTAGCTGATGATTTTTTTAAAAGGTTTTAACAGATCTACACTTTTAAGCCTTCATGGCACTAACCCAGTGTGGATCAGGATGTGCAGAAAGACACAGAACACAGAAAATTCCAGTGTGACAGAGTAACTACAGTAGGCTAAGTGGAATAAATCACATAGAAGATGTTGAGAGACAGTCTTGTTCTCGCAGGTGCTCTTATCTAAACTCAGTAAGGCTCTCATGAAAATAAACAGACATGGTGGGTAAAGAAGGATGAGGAAAATTTCTTATATGAGGAAGAAAATACATAATTTAGGTTCTACAAAGTAGGGTTTAAAACAATAGGTGGAGGGGAGGAGGTGACTTGTGCTGAAAGTGGTGTATTTTCTTTGACTACCCTTTCAAGGTCATACCAAATGTTCTCTTTGGTCCATTTATTTCCATTGCTTCTTGTTAACTAGTACTCTCTCCTATACAGTTTTGTTTGTTTTTTTGGTTTTTTTTAAATCATGTATTCTTGCATTTTCTTCTAGAAACAGTCTGCATCATCCCTCTGTTCTATTTGTTTGCTGGCAGCAAAGTCAAAGATAGACAACAAAGCATATATGAAGCTCTAATCCTGAAAGAGGCCATATGCTCCGCAGGTATACTGCAATGTAATGCAAGGGCTGAGACAACATAGTTTAGGGGTTTAAGTGTCTCAGCAACCAGTTCTGCCAGAACTTGGTCTGGCAAATTGCTCAGATTCATGCAAATTCACTTTCCCATTCACTTATAGGAATAATCTTCCCAAGAACCTTACAAAGCTTTTTGAAAATAAAAGATGCTGTAACTTGTGTTCACATTAACTTTTTGGTTGAGAAGAAATTGCTCATTCCCAAAGTGAATTCTCTGACTGCTGCTGCTTACCCCGTGTTGATCCACTTCATAGAGCAGACTGTGTTTTGCGAATGCTAGGGGCCTTCTGGAGCAAACTGAAATGGAAGCTCTGCTTTCTCTATATACCAAATACCCACCAATCCCTAACGAAGTCATAATGGTCCAAGCTTAAAACTGGACCCTTACAATTACATGTGTATCGGGGACATACAGTCCAAGGGACCAAACAGGCTTGCTATGAACTCAGCCTGCCCAAACTGCTTATAGTGTAGTGGTAGGGGCCTCAGCAGGCCCCTACAGATTCCTGCAATCTACTGATCTGCTCCAACCAAACAAAAAAAGCCCACAACTTATGAGGAAAAAGGTGAAGCAGCTGCTTTAGTGTTCAGGCTGAGAGGAGAGCTAAACTATAGGCAGGCACCAGTCCAGGATACATATGGAAGGTCAGAGGACTTCCATCACTGAAGGTTTTCAAGAACAGCATTATACATAAACCATCTCTACTTACAGAATACCAAAGCAAGCAAGCATTTTCATCAGTTTTTTCTATGGTGTTTTTTTCTAAGAGTTCAAGAGCTTCAAAAGTAAGAGTCCAAGAATTTCAAAGAGTGACCATACTGGGGGGAGGTGTGTGTGGAACCAAAACCAAACCTGTAATTTATTTCTCTCATGTGGGTTGAGTTGTTGGTCCAGTGCAATGACTTTTATATGCAAGAATTTGCCTGATTTGAATGAAGATCTTTCTTTAAATTGAAGGATTATTGCATTCATTCTAAAAACTTTCTGTATGTGTACATCATGATTTGAAGGAAGTAGCCATTCGTTTCTTTTATATAAAATTTATGCATTACTATAAAGATCACTTTCTCTCTTGTACTTACCTGGTAGATTTTAGCATCCCTCATCAGTTTTTCTACAGGATATTCAGTATTAAATCCATTTCCTCCAAAAATCTGTACTGCATCTGTAGCTACTTGGTTTGCAATGTCACCAGCAAATGCCTTTGCAATGGAAGCATAGTAGGTATTCCTGCGACCAATATCAACTTCCCATGCAGCTCTTTGGTAAGCCATCCTAGCAAGTTCCACTTTCATTGCCATTTCAGCAAGCAAGAAAGACACTGCTTGGTGCTATGAATGATGAAATAAACGAGGTTAACGTTGCCCGCTTAAAATTCTGTGACATTCAAGAAAAATATAGCCTTCTTAATACAGTGATCTCTTCAACAAACTCAGTAAATTGTACTAGAGGAATTCTACAGAATATGGATCGGGCTCTCATAATTGTATGCTGAATTAGACTTTTAAGTTTCTAATTCTCATATCCATTTAATCATAGGGATTAAATACTGAATTTTGAAGTTGTTCTTTACTGTTTATGAGATTGGTATTTACCTTGCTGTTTATTCATATTTCTTTAAAACTGGTAAGCGGTGTGATTGGCAATATATTCTATTAGTACTAATACTGTGCATTGTTTCACATACCTCAGAGGTTTTTTCCTCTCCTGAAAATCCCTGTTTATTAGCACTGAAAAACTTAAGAACGTCCTGATGGTACCTGAGTTTCAGGTTTGTGGGCAGTTTTCTTTCTGCTTTTACTATTATTGAGAAATTATAGAAAAATTCCTGAAGTTACCACATAGCTAGCTAAGTAGCTAAGTTTGCTTAAATGGCACTGACCTATATACTCGGAAACCCCAAAATGGCAGAGAGATAAAAATTGAGGAACTAAAAAAAAAAAAATAAATCAAGGAATAACTTTGAAAAATCAGTAGTAGTGTATCTGGTATGAAAACCAGGAAACATGAAATTGCTACTCTACCCTTAATTGGTTTAGTGATGGACTTGGTAATGTTAGGTTAATGGTTGGACTGGATGATCTTAAAGGTCTTTTCCAACCTAAACGATTCTATGATTCTATGAAAACATAGCTTTTATTTATATTCTCTGCCCCCCCACCCCCACTTACTTCAACAATTGCTTTCCCAAAGGTTTTTCTCTCCAAAGCGTATCTAGTAGCTTCATCAAGTGCTCTTCTTGCTAATCCAACAGCACCAGCTGCTACCTGAATTGAATATAGCACAGAATAAAAAAACATCAGAAATTCCTACTATACTTTATAAGTAAGTTATTTCTGATACTTACAGGTGGTCTGGTCTTATCAAAAGCTCCCATTGCGATTTTAAAGCCAGCTCCCTCAGCTATTAATACATTTTCTTTTGGGACTCTCACATCTTCAAAGACAATACCTCTTGTATCTGAGCAGCGTTGACCCATATTCATTTCCTGAAAAGGGAAATTTGCAGAGGTGCAACTAAATTGGATTATTCAAAGGTACACTTCGTTTCCATTCTTCAGCTCACTCAAAGCATAAAGTATGCTTTTTTCCCCCAAAATACTTCCATCTAAGAATTACCATATACACAACAAATACTAGTTTTGCACTGACGTTAATTTGTCTAAGCTGGGCAGTTTACTTTCTCCTTACATGAAGTCAGTTCTGTAGCTGTAATCAGTCTTGTTGCTTTTCTCTAGTTCAACTATATCCTTTGAGATGGGTGTGGAAAAAGTAAGGAATCTAATATGCAGGCAGTACAGGTGTACTACAAGTACATAAATAAATGAGATTTTCAAGTTTTCAGATTCCTTTCCTAATGTTCAACATCCAGTTTGGCCTACTACTAAAAATAGTACTTTTTTTTTTTTCTTTTAAAGAGAGAACTAGCACCAGTGCCTCCAAGGCCTCTTCCTCGGCCAGCAATAGCTAAAATTCAAGCTCACTGTGAGCATATTTATAGTTAAAATTGCCCAACTTGCTTCTTATCCTTTCAAGGCATACTACTTCACATTTACTGGCACCTGTCAATAAAATAGTTCTCGAAGATTCCTTTGCAGCTGTTCAAAGTCATCTTTAGACTATTCTGAGTAACTCCTTATCTGAATTAATAAAATTATATTTAAGTATGTCTTATGAATAGTTTCCGTATGTTGTGAAAATGAAAAGATCATTGTACATGAGCATATGAAGATGTTCAGTTGCATAACACTCTTTTTTCTTCAATGGTAATTTGTTGCATTATTGGTTTAGAATTGAACAATAATTCCTGGCTTGTAAAATAAGAGATACAGTCTTCACCTTTCTTCCAATTTGGATTCCAGGGCTATCTGCTTCCACAATGAATCCAGTAAAGGCTTTGCTTGCAGGAGCTTTTGGATCTGGATCGGTACGAGCTAGCAAAAAATACCTAGTGTAAAACAAAGAGGAGGGATGCAGTTTATCCCCACAATTAGCAAACAGATACTTTTTTAGCTAACATTTTAAATGTTTTTATGTGCATTTCTACCATATAATAAATTCTATCTGTAAGTTAACAACCCTTTTTTCTTGCCCCTCCCAAAAACAAACTGAGAGGAAGCGAGAGAGGACGTTTCAAAGATTCAAGATTCCATAAAATTTAATCAAATTACGTCCGCTCAACATGCAAAGATTCTCCACCTTTTCCATGTATTGTAAGTCTTTATGATATTATCAGCTTCATGAACAGTACAAAAGAAACATATTCACAGCACGTACATAAAAATTAATGCTTAGGAAATACATTCTTGCATGCAAAATGGTATCACCTGATTTCAAAGATCTTGATTTTATTCTTCTAAGTTGTAAATAAATATTTCTATTAGAAATTAAAAAGTTGAAAATCATATTCACAGTGTTCAGTAATGTCAAAAGATACCTGGTAGATTGTCTTTGATGGTCTGCCTTAAACAAGGAAATAACTAACTAGAAAATTCAGTGTTTGGATAAATGTATAAGGTTTTTCCACTTGAATTAAGAAGAATTTGTGTGTTGCGAATCAGTGAGATATGAGACATGATGAAAGAGGTTTATACTGTAAAGCACGCTCAATAGACACCACAGCAATATCTGGATTCTTTGACAGCTGGAAAATGTCTTCCCTTCAGAAAATAAATGTAACACCACAATCCAACAGTGTTTCTAGCTTCACTAGAAGTGAGAGGTGCTTCTAGTAGAATCAGAAGCAACTGATCTCAATCACCACAACTACAAAGCACGGTGGCTAGTAGTGCGAGCCTCTCGAGTACTTCGCAAGTTAAAATCACACTGTTGCTGTCCTGCCCTGAAGAAAAAGCAGAATTAATTTTGTTTGATAGCAGCAAGATTCGAGAGGTCTTCTTGAGTGAGGAGTTGTCACGTCATTGCTCATTTTCCTTTTTAGCCTTTGCACAGCTCTCAAGACTGCGTTCTTATATCCTATCCTGATAAACTGGTCAGAAGTTAGAGTGTAGTGTGTTGAAACACAATGAACATTCAGATTTATAACAGATCTTTAAAGAATTTAACTGTGGGGGCGGAGGGGAGAAGCCACTATATAACATAACAGCAGAAAATATAACATGAGTTAACAGTTAACACACCAGTTTGCTTTCCCACCATTTGTGATCCACATCTTCTGACCGTTAATAATGTATTCATCTCCTTTCTTCTCAGCCTTTGTTTTTACACCAGCCACATCAGAGCCTGCTCCAGGCTCTGTTACACAGTAAGCCTAAAAGAAAATAAAATGCAAAATCTTGAGAAATAAAAGTTCTGGTTTTAGGCAACCAATTATTATTGCAGCCTATGTGCATCAAACTGATCTCTAAAAGGTTTAAGTGAACTGCATGGTAAAACCCAAAACATTAAATAAAAAATAAGAAACAAAAAACCAGCCCAACCCAAAAACCCCACAACAGCTGTCTGAGCAAGAATCGAAACATCCATGGGTTAAATTTCTTCATAAAGCCATAATAATACATAAAATAGTCTTTTACTTTTAATCAAACAGAACCATTCTGTAACCCTTAGATCATTACTTCCTCAGGCTTCACACACTCTGATGTGAAAGCTGAGGATCTTTAAAATCTGAAAATAAAAACACTGAGTAACATCTTATGTTTACCGTGTCCTTCATTTTATGAGGGTTAGTTGTTCAGATTTTAATGCTTTGCACATGAATATTTATTTCTTTCTACGTAACCAGTACTGCTTATATAATATTTAAGATCACAAATAGAGTTTAATTCCCATCCAAGTTGAATTTCTCCTTATACAAGCTTCATATTTTTCTTAAATGCCTACATCCCCTCTTGAAAGGGAAATAAAAGGTATTAACTTTTGGTAAGTGACAGGATGGGGACGATTTTCCAAGTAATACCTATTTTCTTACTGAATGTATCTCACACTCTGACTTTCAGTAAATGCCACTGTTTATTTACAAACCGAAACGGGCTAAGTTGTGAGTACATGTCAGTGGTTTTGGAAAAAAAAAAAAAAAAAAAAAGGGGGAAAAAAGAGGAGGGAAGAGTAATACTGATTAATATGGTTTAGAAATATTCTACTGTGTAGTAGTTATACTTACACACATCAGTGGTTCCTCTGTCATTCTTCCTAAGTATTTTTTCTGCTGATGCTCATTTCCTGCAATGATTACGGGCATTTCCTGAAAGAAAATATTTAGACCATTAATCCATCTTTTTGTGCACAGATTCTAGTTTAAGGGACATAGGAAAAGACAGAACTTACCCCTAGGGAATTTGCTTCAATGGCAGTTTGAACCCCTGTACATCCATAAGCTAATTCTTCCGTAATAAGGCATGCTTCAAAACAGCCAAGGCCAAGACCACCTACAGTTGAAATATTTAATTTACTAAAATGGGTTTAAATTGGAACATATTAGTGATTTACACAAATTAATTAACCAAAATGTATTCCCCCACGTACATTTGATTGTGTACCATGTTTGATTAGACATTGTCATGCAAGCTTTTTAAATAAAGTTTTGTCTGAAGACTAACAGGTGATTTGAAAATTACGCATCACAGTTCCAGAGTTATTGTGTGATTAATGCGGGACAAGTTGCACAAAGTGGCAAGAATGTACCACTTGAAGTTTTTGACTACTTTACATTTGAGAACTAAGAGTTCTTAGGAAGCAGAGAAAGGGCTCCTGAGCTTCACGGCACTTGGGGTGGGGGGAAGTGTCATTAGTCAGACAACCAACTTGGTAACCTGTTTCTGACAGGTTTGGGAAGTACATACAAATACAGTAACAATACAACTATACTTCCTCAAAAATATTTTCCCAAGCCTTCAGGTGACTTCCTCAGCCAAAGAGATACCTCTCTTTGGTATCTTTGTTATGCTAACCCTTGACAGACATTTCTTATGTGAAATTGCCCGGTCTATTTTCGAAACTATGTAATATTTTAGCATCAGTATCATCCAGGGGCAATGAGTTTCAGAAATTAACTACACACTGCATGTGGAACCATCTCCTTTCATTTATTTTAAACCTGCCATCTGCTGACTTAATTTGATGCCTTCTAGTTGTATTGAAAGGGACAGTGAACTATCAATCCCTTTTCATACTCTCCATGACACTGACATTTTAGTCATTTCTCGTACAGAAGCTACATCTCACACAGAAGATACATCTTTTATAATCTCTGTCATCCTTTTAGGAACCTTTTCCATTTCCACAATACTCTTTTGAGATGGAAGGATCTGACTACATAATGAATTAGAGAGGCAAGTGCAATTTGGATTCAGGCAGCAGCATAATTATGCCTTCTGCTTTTTTCTTCATGCCCTTAAAGGTCCCTTCTGACCTTAAATTTTATGGTTTTGAACACTTCTGAGCATTATGCTGATGTTCACAGGACTTTATGTTATAAACCCAAAAATCTCTTTTTTGAGAGGCAGTAACTAGTTCAGAAGATACCATTTCTCTGTGACATTCGGATTGTTTCTTTCCCTTCACATATACATCACTTTTCCTTTTTTGAATTGCATTTGCCATTTTAACAGTCACTCAGTTTCATGACCTTCTCCTGCAGCTCTTTGCACCAGCCTCATCTTTTCTACACTGAATAACTTAGTATTATCAGTAAACTCTATCACCTCAGTATTGACCCCCTTTTCCAGTTTATTTATAGATATTCCAAATAGCACAAGACCCAGCAAGGCTGTGCTGCTAATTTTTCCACTATGAAACCAGATGATTTTTAAAACTAATTTTGGAAGTTCAAGCATTCTGTATCAAGCAGGCGTCCCTTGTTCACACACTTATTAGCTACTTCAGAGAACTCCAATGATTTTATGAGGCATGACCTCCTTTCAGAAAACCCCTTCTCTAGCACATCATGTTTATCTGTGCCCACTATTTCTGTATTTCATCTTACTTGCTCTTAATTTACATGGTGTATCAGGCTTACTAGTATGTATTTTCCCAGATCTCCCTTGGAGACCTTTTAAAGCAATGGTGTCCAATTTGCCACTTGTAATTTTTCATTTAATAACCAAGTGATTATACACTACAGTAGTCCAGCTATTTCGGCCTTTTTTTTCATACTCAGATCAGTTTTTCTAGAATTTGTGGCTGAATAAATCTGGTCCTCACAACTGCTCCTTTTGTCTCTTTCTTCCTTAACCTCGTTTATTAAATTTTTGATACAAGATACACCCTCTGATTACTCTTCCAAAAAAAGGGGTCTGCTATGGACACTTCCCTAACTTCTTTTTCAGGTAGTATAAATGCAAAAAAGAAAATAATTTAACATTTTTTCTATGGCTACTCATATACCTAAACAGTGCCAAAGCACTGCTGTACTGCACCTAATCTAAACTGAAAAACTGTCCTTCTGGAATAAACTCTTAAATTGCTCCAGCCTGTGTCAGAGACTAGAACAAAATATGACCTTCTAATTTCTCTGCCTAATCAGCTCACACAGTGCACTAGGGGAACATTAGGCAGTTGTAATCATGGTAGGAAAATCTGGTCATAAATTACTAAATCATAATCTGTCTAATTTGCCTCCTGATTACATTCACACCTAGTAACACTTGCATGTGTCAACCTGCCTACTGATTAAATTTAGATTATTCAAGTATGCAACTGTTTATTTTGTACAGAATCCATAATTACATATATAAATCTCATCTAATGCCTTTTCTTTGTTTCATTTTACAGATTAAAAAGAATGTTTACTTACCACAGCTTTCTGGTATGTGTGAATTCATAAGACCAAGTTCCCAAGCCCGTTTTATAAGCGGAACAGGATACTGAAATAGACAGGGAAAAATCACCTTCTGATTCATCACAATCAACATGTTAAATTTTATGCAGGTTAAGATAAAAGTCTATTTTTTTTCCCTTACACTATGGTAGATTTACCTCTCCACTTTTGTCATATTGTGCAGCAACAGGAATTATTTCCTCTGCAGCAAATTTACGAGCAGTAGCTTGAAACTCCTTCTGTTCATCAGTAAGTTCTATTTAAAAAAAAAAACAAACAAACAAACAAGGAGGTCACAAATTCTCTACTATCTTTAACTTCCCCAGTTGTCAGACTAGGAGAAAAGAGAAGACAAGAGTGTCCTTCCAGAACAACCCAAACCACCACTTCCTGGGCCTCTCCAGGAAGCAAAAAAGCTCAGCTTCCTCTTCCTCCTGGGAGAAAACTTCCACTGTTCTCTCACCACCACCTACAATGCACTTACTTCTGACGAAATTATCCACAAAATACTGAAAATGGAGTAGAGAGGACTGTGTAACATAAAATGTATCACCAAAAGAAACAAGAAGAATGCTGCGCTAATTAAATGGAGGAAGAGGAGGAGGCAGATGCTGTCCAAAGATCCTGGCTACTCAGTTTCAAACATCTAGCTGCTGATGCACTAAATTTGCTTTACGTATATAAGAAGCCAAGATGAGGATGAATTTCATTATAACATTTCCTTATAACCAAGCTCAGCTACAACTACATTTAATTACTTTAATGTTGTAAACGGCAATGTGAGATAATTGTTCAAAGCTAAGACACTTTGGCAATAAAAAAGCTTCAGACAGACATGAGTTAAAAGAAGAAAACCTTATAAACACTACACACATACCTGACTTGCGTGAGCTGAGGAAGAAAGTAATTTTGGTTTTCAAACTTCTTTTTTTTTAAAGAATAGAAATCTATTTAGAATACACATGTTCATTTTAAATTCATGTTGAACTGCAATATAGGATTTTTTTTTAAACTCTGCAATTTGCCCTTAATTGCTGTATTTCTTTCAAAAAATGTAATACTTACCAAAGCTAAAGCCAGCTCCAGGTTTGCCTGTAGCTAAGTTTTGAGCAGGTTTACTAGAATGTGACCTCCATCCACGCCCTGCAATGGTTTGAAGTATTTGCTGAAGAGAAAAGAACATGAGGCGTAAAGATCTTTACAGCTCAAGTCTCCTACTGCTACCAGCCTGACTGCAGCACAATTTTAAATGTAGAATCCCTCTTTAGAAACCGTATCACATCAGGTATAATACAATTACTACAGTGATAAAAGAATTCTTGCCTGCCTTAAGTTTTGTTTCTATGGCAAGCAGCGCTCACATGAACTGACAGCTATACCAGGAATCCCAGGCTTTAACAGCACTGAGCATGAGTGAACTGCTGTATCCACTTTTAAGTATTGCGCAATCGATTGTTTTAAAATAATTAAGCATAATTAAAATTTACGTTCACAAAGACATAGCAGTACATATATCTTTCATTTATACACACACTCATCAAACCTGATTTTCTTGCCCACTAGCGAATATTCTATCTAGCCAATGTTTACCTACATGCAGATTCAGCACAACTTTAAAAACAACCTACCTATTAACCGATATCTATCAGAATATTTTGATAATGTTCCAGACTCATGTCTGCTTTCTTTTAATAAGCTGCTGCCATGGACACTTAGTGATATTGTTGTTATACTCCAAATAGGATAGAACCCAGCAGCCTTCTAATAGGGAAGGCTATTCTTTTTCCTAATACTTATCACAAATTTATTCTTTTTCATTGGAAGTGCCTTCTTTGCTTTTTTAAGTTTAGTGCCCACAAATATTATTCTTACAGCTATTTTCAGAATGCCTTAATACCGTTCAAAAACATGTCTGAATTTGATTTTAAAACATTGTTTCACTCTCTCTCATCCTCCAATAGTTATGAGTCTCTGAAACGTATGGGAAAAAAAGTGAAAAATACTTAACTGGATAAATTCCTAGAAAGACTCAAATCAATACTGGCTGAAAACAAATTAGCCTAAACACTAAGAAAAGGCTTGTTCTTGATTTTCTTATGTGAAAATGTAGAAAGAAAAAAAAAAAAAGCATGATCAGAACAGTCACTTATTACGTAACATTAAAAAACCTGAACTAATCATAAAACTGCAAAAATATCACAGAAATTTTACTGGAAACTCTAGAAGACAAAGACATTACAGAAAGTTACATAGCTGGGGAACAACCGGTAGCTTCAAAATTAAGTTATGGTAGATAAACATGCTCTTAAAAATAAGAATGCTATGTAGAGATGGTTACGAAGTTACAAGAAGCATGAAGAACACAGACAATAATAGGTATCAACAGTGAAAAAAAGTATTTCCAGAGGATACTGAAAACATCTATAAAGTTGAAATGTGAAGAAATGCAGAAAGACCGCTGCTAGGCATAGAAGAGGGGGAGGCTATGATATAACTGCACTATTAAGTCAGTTTATTAATAGTACAGGACTGCATTTTCCAGTTGGCAATATATTATTCATTTCAAGTTTTTACAAGCCAGAGACATTACAAAATGGCATCTTGCTAAGTTTTGTGTTACCGCTACCACTCTTCTATAGAAAAACAAAACAAACAATACCAACAAACATCTAGAAAAACCTTGATCCTTCAGAATGTTTTATACCTTATTTTATCTGGAAAAAGACAAGATGAGGTTGAAAAAAAGCCAGATCATTGTAATAATTTTTTTTTCTTTTTTTTAAGGAGCAGCCCTTGATAGTCATACATAGCTTTGCCACCAAAAAGTTTTGTCTACACTAGAGAAAGTACTATATTCAAACAAATGCTAAAAGCGATGCCCTATATGAAAGAAGCTGTCAAATTTATACTACAGAACTTATGTCTATTGTGGTTTTTGTACGAGAGTAGTATGCAAGGTGAACACTGAAGGTTACTCTGGAAACACTCAACACTCCCCCCACAAATAGAAATATGAATTGGACAGGTGGGATTCATACCTGGCAGTTGCATGAGTGATCAAGTGACAAAGGATCGCGGTTTGCCACATGTACGAATTTGGACGACCAGCTGTCTACTCTGCCAACTTTCCTATTGCTTGACTCAGAGGAACAGTTAGATTTAGTGACAAGCTACTGCTAGTCATGTTGAGACCCAGCTCCTACTGCATTTCCTTGCACTACTGAATAAGCTCTCTCACAATCAGAAAGATGATCATTAAGGTGGGAAGACTAACACTGGAATAATCTGCTGGCAGGAAAAGGGTATGACAAGGATACTCATGGAAGTGACGCAATTTTTATTACCTTAATGCCAAAAGGACTACAGAACCTGTTCAAAAAGCTGCACATCACATAAAAAGATAGGACAACAATCCGCTAAGGTCACTAACCTTGATTCCCCCTCACGTAACTCAGGACAAAAACGAAAAGAGTTGTCAAGAGCAGTTTGTTGCTGGTGCAACGTGTCAGGAGGCTGACCTTGAAATACCAATGCCCCGTGGTAGGCATTAACTAACTGTTGGTTTCCCTTGGCTAAAGCATTACAAAACACCAACTGGCTTCAGGTGGAGATTTCTTCCCTGGCTGACACTGTCACGGCAGCACTTTGGACACATGGCCAAGGTGCATCACTTTGGGGCAAAATAACACTGCTGCCAGGAAGCCCTGAGGAAGGGCTCTTCAACTAATTCAGACTCATGAATGACTCTGGAAACGGGGAAACCAGAAAAAGGCCTGTGTAAATGCTAAACAAGGTACTATCTGAGTTTTGAAATATTTTTTACTTTCTAGGTTGAAGCAAGGAGGTTATTGGTGGTTCAATACAGCAGAATGTTAGTACTTCAGAAAAACAACTATTATACCTCACACATATTTTAAAAAATTAGCATAAGTAGTACAGCTAGGTATGCTTAAGGAAATGCACTGTATGAAATACCCTGAAGCTGTACTACTTATGCTAATAACCCTGACGTTTTGAAGCCGTCTCCCGTGTTTAAGTGGGAAGCAGGAGGTGCCAGACCTGCACAGGGTGTTTCTCAAGACTTGGCAGCACGGCCTTAGGCCCATGAGGAGCCCCAAGGCCGTGCAACAACTCACAGATGGCAACAGGCAACACCCGTTCAGGCCATTAAGGCCACAGGCTCACACATAATGCAGAGACAGGAAAAAGAGAGCGGTGAGCGGATTTCAGCCCTGCACAGCCTTGCCCCCCGGGGCTCCCGGGCAGCCCCCCGGCCCTCCCGCTGTCACGGCCAGGAGCGGGCGGTCAGGGCGGCGGGAGCCGGGCCCGCCCCGCGGCAGCCGCCCGCGCCCCACGGCCCCGAGGCGGCCGGAGCTCCACGGCCCTTCGCCCTGCAGCGCTCCCTCGGCCTGCCGCCCTTCCTTCCCCGCCACCGCGGCGCCTGCCGCCCGCCCAGCCTCCGCTCGCCGGCCGCCAGCAGCGCCCCGTCCCGCCCCGTCCCCCCGGGCCTCATGTCCTCCAAGCGCTCCCGCCGCCCGGCCCGGCCGCTCACCCGAGTAGCCCTCAACGCAGACATCTTGGCGGGGCTGGCGGGCGGCCGCGGAGGCTCCCGGCGGGGCGGAGCAGCGGGGCAGCCGGGGGCGGTGCCGCGCAGGCCGCCCGCTGGGCCCCCAGGGGGCTGGGCCTGGGCCTGGGCGGGGGCCCGCGGTGGTCCGCCCCCCGCCAAGGCCGCGTTGCCCCTGTGCGGAGCGGCCGGGGCTGTCCGGGCCCAGGCGGGGGTCCCCGGGCGGCGAGAGGCCGCCGCGCTGTGGGGCCGGGCTGGCCCGGCCGGGTCTGGGCATGGTTGCTGCCCCGCCCCGCCCGGCTGAAGCGGAGTTTGTCCATCTCATGCCCCGCAAAGCTGGGGGAAGCGCGGGCCTGTTCGCGGCGGGCAGCGGTCTTTGACCCTTCCCCAGCAAGGCAGCCCAGGCAGCGGACCGTGCGCTGCAGAAAAGTTTGCCTAAGGCTTAGCCAGTTTGGTTTTTGTTTTCCAAGTCTCCTGGGTTATCTCCAGCCACCTATGTCTTTTCCCTGTTAGCATCAAAGGCCCTGTGACCTGTTCAGTGTATTTTTGCCCCACTTGAGGAATCATAAACTCAAGTTTTGGAGGCGTACCAAGGAAGTGGGGTGTGACTGGGACTGGTGCGTGGGCCCAGCTCAGCGCCAGCCCTGGTGCGCTTTTGTCTCTCACAATTTTCTGTGCATGTAAGGCAGTATGTGCCTGGACTCTTTCCCTGGGCTCTTTCCGAGAACTTCTAGACTCCTAACAGCAAAAGAACGCAATGTATTGGCATAGCTAGGCTTTTAAAATTTTATTTTCATCCAAATGTGAACTTTAATACCATTCTTAATTTCAGATACCATAGTGATGTGTGCTGTGTTGATATGTTATGTAAAATGTGCTTATAAATGCTCTTGATTCTGGCTGTATGTCAAAGCAAAAGCATTGATTTTGTAAATTATCTGCAGTGCGTAAAATACACTGTTTTGAATATTATTGCTTCAGTGTTGTAAAGCAGTGTTATTTAGGGTTTTATTAAAATAACTCTTTCAAGACAAGTAGCTGCTTTGATTTACCTATGAATGACTTCTTTTGGTATGAAATTTTAACAGAATTACCGAAATGTAAAGCACTTTTCTGGAAGCCGGATTTTGGATAACATTTTATGTTACGTAAGAATTCAAAGTAAGGTGTCCCAAATGTTTTCAGCACCGTTATTGCCTTGGTACGTTTGGCTCTTAATTGCTTGGTTTGTTCCTGACAGTTGAGAGTATTGATTTTGTACTTAATACCAAAGAAGCCCTTCAATAGGTAGCTAGCCATGTACGAGTTATTTTTTGGCATATATATCAACCGATTAAAAAGAAGCTGATTGTAATGTTTTATAGGCTTTATACTGGCATGACTGCAGGTGTTTACCAAATGGAGGCATGTAAGCAGCTTTGACTTAGTGCGCAGGCTACTGATTTTTCACTCCAATATCAGTGTATTTTTTTTCCTGCACTTTAAGGGTAGTTGAGTAAAAGGCATAAGCATAATTTGTAACTTTATGTTACTTAAGTATTTCATGAAGATTTTTGTGTGTTCGTCCTGTTCTAAATCTAGTTTCAAGTATACCATGCCACTGGATTGTATCGCCATAGGGCTTTTAAATATCAGCACTCAAGTCTGCATTTTGTGTTCCATTTTATATAAGGTTCTGTTCCATAGGTCATGTTTCTGAATATGGTGTGGGAGTTTAATTACTGAGCAGTCTATTTGCTATTCGTATATTATTTATCTATTATTTGTATGGTTTGTGTATGCATACTATCTCTGTATTCCTCAGCTGATTTATAATCACAACAGCCCTTGTTGTGATGATATATAAGGAAATATATTTATTTCATTTTAATGTTTTAAAAGTTTAATTTATGCGGCATGGATTTTACTATGTGTATTCTAACTAGGATTACACATGCAACAAAATTCTAAAGATGGGTTTATGGGTTCAGAGTCTGTACGAAAAGCTGATGTCATATGTAATTACACTCTCGTAGGTAACCAGCAACTCCAGCTGACCGAGTCAGGTGGCTGAACACCTGTGAGGGTGTTATACACTAAGCATATTTACTAGCTGCAGGAAGGGATTTAAATAGTACAGTGCTCAGAATTGAGATATTATTTCAAGGTGCCTTTGAGATTAGGATCCATAACCCTTCAGTAACTAAATAAACTCTTTTTTGAACTGAGGCGAAGAGGCAGCTTGGAACGGGGTTGAGGACATCCCTAAGGCTGAGAGACTGAATGAATCAGTACACTGAGGGAACGCTGACATTAGGAAGTTATGCAGACCAATACTGTTGGCTTTGTAGAGTGAAATGGTTCAATTCAAGACCTGATAAGCATTTTGGAGGGTTTTTGCTTTGGGCTAGACAGAATACCCCCTAGTAAGTGGTTCGAGCACTTTAGGTGCACTCCTAGATCATGTCTTCGACTTAGTTTCATCCAAAATTCAGTTCATGTGCTTTGAAATCTCTCTGTGAATCAAGTAAGGTGCAGGAAGACAATTGGGAGATTCACCTCAAAACTACAGACCTTACCTGAACTAAACTGTTCATGTAGACACGGCCTGAGAAGGCAGTTGTCTGAAACTGTCCAACTGAGAAAACCGAGTCAGGAATACACCTTAACATTTGCTGTTCTCCAGGTTTGCCTTACACTAGATTTTCAAGGGTAGTTGAGTAAAAGGCATAAGCATAATTTGTAACTTTATGTTACTTAAGTATTTCATGAAGATTTGTGTATGTTCTTCCTGTTCTAAATCTAGTTTCAAGTATACCATGCCACTGGATTGTATCGCCATAGGGCTTTTAAGTATCAGCACCCAAGTCTGCATTTTGTGTTCCATTTTATATAAGGTTCTGTTCCATAGGTCATGTTTCTGAATATGGTGTGGGAGTTTAATTACTGAGCAGTCCATTTGCTATTCGTATATTATTTATCTATCTTTGCATGTGAAATTTGCTGCTTGCCTCTGAAGACAGATGTCTATGTACTTTCTGGAAGCAAGCTTCTGTGTTAAAAAGCTGCTAACTATCTGTGATCTCCTGCAGTGTTGTAGAGGTTAAAGAACAGAAGTTCCAGAAAAAGGAAGGAAGGAGTGCATGGAGCCAAGGCAAAGGTATTCAAGGAGATTTCTGCTAAATGACGGGAGCAACTGGGGTAAGGTACTAGAACCAACTCTCGATTCAGGTCACTAGTTAATGCAGCTTGCAGTTCTGAAGCTATACCCTTGCTCACCTTTTTCCACTCCCTCGAATAATTTTCTCACTACCTCTCATCACATCTCCTTCTTGGGTAGATGAATGAGAGATTTTTGAGAACGTCTTGTCAATAGAGTTCCTACGAAACCAGTCTGGAGGGGAAAATTCAAAGCACAGGTGACCTCCACCCAGTGGTCTGTGTCTGCTAAGCATTTGAGAAGAGAGGGATATGAAAGATTGCAAGGTTATCTGTCAAAGCCTGAACCGCTTGAACTTTGAGGTTCAAAATTATTTACATAAGGAGTGACAATAGGTAGAAGTTTCTGTTGGATGTATCTAGCATTTTAGTATTTCTCACAGAAGCAAGAAATGCAGTATCTGTCTTTCCTTTTTGCCTTCTCAAACCCTTACTACTCTGTCGTATTTCTTATTATCCTCTGATCACTTTGACTACAGTAAAAATTGGGTACTGCACAGTTTATTGCATTATTAACCTAGAATACTCTCTTTTATACTAACCACCAGAATACATGAGTTTATTGCTGAAATGTATAAATTAGCAAGTAAACACAATAAGAATATTACATTACACAATACAGCTCATTCCTTAAAGTTAGCATCTGTATTCTAGGCTGAAGTGTTATTTTTTAGTAGTAGTTATAAATGTTTTACAGTTTATTTTTTTAATTTTTAACAACAGACTGTATTTTAGCATTTGCTAATGAACCTTCATTTTAGACATAGAAAGCAACTTGAATTTTCTGCAGTGATTTATGTAATGCAAGTTACGGAAGCTACTGCAGTAAACAGACATTGTAAAATCTAGTGTGTAGGTCCTGAATTCTACAAAGTAGAAGAATCCTTTTCAATGTAGTGCAATACAACAAGCACGGCAATTTCTTCTTAATAAAATGAAATATTTTTTGCTTTTCTTTGATGCCTGCTACAATAGTAACTTAAAACATCTTAAAATTCTTAAAGATGAAAACACCTATGTGGGAACTTTTGGATTATCTAAAAATGAAGATAATGTGATGTGTGAATTAAAAAACTTTCAAGTATGTTTTTAGCTTGTTTGATTCCTGGGTATCACAGATATTACTTCATTTCAGATTTTCAATCTTTTTTAATTACAAAGCTGTATCTGTTCAAAGTCTTGGAGGCTTTTAATTTGACTACTATATGCAAACGCATGAAATATTTTTTCCTTAATGCCATAGAAACATACTGAGTTACATTTCTGTGACTGTCTAACATGAACTATAAAGAAAAAGAAGGGACAGAGCTTGAGAACAAATAAAAAACATTCAGTTGCATCTTGTAATAACTTTGGCCTGTATGACTTTTGGAAGACACAGAAGGTCAGTGGAAAGCTGAGAAGATAACTTCTGAACCATGCCTTAGAATAAAGATCACCTGTCCTGATTTTTTTCAGCGTGTGATGAAATTCACTTTAGAATTTTTCAGGACTAACTACTTTAAGAAACAAGTATCTACTTAGACAACCATGGCTTTCAGTTGTGTGAAATATAAAAAAGTTACTCATTAAAAAAAACAGAGTGAGGTAAGGCCTATCTGTGTGTAAAGGAAGCACCTAGGACATTTTAGCACTAAATCAATTTTAATCGTCATATTGAAATACGCTGCAGCAGCCAAAAAAATCTTCAAGCTACGTCGTTTGGTACATTTCTCCTTCTAGAATCATATATTAATAAACGCCCAGTTGCAAATGAACACATCTCCCGAACGTATTTAACTCTTGTAGGTTAGATGCCAGAACAGTAAAGTCACCCAAAAAAGTGTTTTGTGTGCGGGGTGCGTGGCTCCGGCCAACCCCGCGCCAGGAGGGAGAAGTTCCCCGTGAGCGGAGCGGTAGGGGCCCGGCGGCAGTAGGGAGCACTGCAGAAATCCCTGCAGGGGCTGGCTTTCCCTAAAAACTGGCACCGTAAAGCACCCGCTGCGGCTGGGCCAGGCCGTCCCCCTGCTAACAGTTACTAGCGTCCAAGAACTTAACCTTGTAAATGGGTATTGACATAAGATACAATGTAGACATTCATTTTATACTATAAAAGCTGTCTAATGATTTTTAACAAGTGCAGCAAATGACAAAACACAAAGTAAATCCTGCTTTAAATCACAAGAGTTCAATTTCCCTAACAGCTGACAGAGCTTGTGCCCGCAAGACAGAATTCAATAATGATCACAGCTGTTGCTGTTGTTGAATTGCATAAGGTAGGGTTCAGAAAGACTAGCTGAGATTACAGCCCTGTTGAGGCACGTGCAGTGAAAAAGTAAGGAGAGAGAGAAATCTTGTGTTGGGGATCGGGAAGAAGAATAATGGGAGTGAGAATATGGGCACAAACAGGTGAAGGTTGAGATCTTCATCTAACATTCACGTGACAAACAACTATGCCCTTTGCAACACTGATAGCTAAAACTCATTTTGCCACGAAAATAACAAGTCTTGTACTAGGTCAGATCAAAGGTCCATCTAGTATAGTATCCTCTTTATGGCAGTTGCAACGAAGAATGCTTAGGGAAGGGTTCAAGAACCGAGCATTTACCAATCATGTAGTGATATTTTTTCTTTTTTTTTTTCTACCTTCCAAAAATTTTCCAATTTAGTAGTTTCCTGAGCTGGAGGTGATGCCTTTGTATTTAATAACACTTCACGGATGTCTCTTCCATTAACATGACCAGTTGCTTTTTGAACATGTTGGGAACCACAGCTTAGTTTCTTACACTATGAAGAACCACTTTGGCTTGCTTATTTTCAACCTGACATCTGCCAACTTCATTTGCTGTCCCTACTGCTTGAATTGGAAGAAGCAGTGAACCATCAGTCCCTAGCCATCCTCTTTGTGTCAATGATTTAAGAGAAAAATGTCTTGATGTCCCCCTAGATATTTCTTTTCCAAGCTGAATAATCCTCTTTGGGTACTTTCTGCAATGTCTTGGTTTTGTGGTGAAATAATCAGAATCATAAAGTGGCTCATGTTCTTGCATAAAGATGAGAGTATAAGTTCTGTTCTGATCGGTGTTTCTGTTATTTTCTGGTACTCTTTTTTGACTACCTCTGAACACTGTAATGAAAATTTTCATGTATTATCTATGATAACAAAATATGATTCCTGGGATGTAATGGTCAACTGAAAGCTCATCTTCTTATATAATTATTTCTCTGTACCCCTTGTATGTATCATTTTACACTTATCTACCCTGGGCTTACCTGAAATTCTTTCAGTCCCATAAATAACTTACTATCGGCAGCAAAGTTTTCCACTTCAGTGTTCTTCTCCTTTTTCAAATCATTGATGAGTACCTGGAACAGCAAGAGTCCCGACACATAAATCTTTGAGATTCCATGGGTGACCCCACCACTGTAACAAAGTTTTGTTTAGTCTTGAAATTTTAAAAAAATATTTTTGTAAGGGTATGTGGAAGGAAAGTGTCTACTCCTTTAAGGGTATCCGGTCAATAACCTTTTCAATGCAAAAAGGGAGATCAAGAGAAGGAGGAAGCTATAAAAAAGAATATAAAGGGACACAGACCTGACTAACAAATGGTAAGAGAGGCAGTGACAAGGCACAAACCTGGTCAGTCACACTAGTGGGTGAGGGAATGTTTATTTCAGTGGGAGTATCTGATCAAAGGTCGTGTCAAATGGGATACCAAGAAAAAGTGGGAAGCCATAAACAAAATATGGAGACACAAACTTGACAGGCAAGCATAACAGCGACAAAGACAAGAAACAAACTGGCTCTCAATAAACTGCAGGCAAACCAGGACTTTGCAACTGATAAGGATGCAGACCTAAGGGTCCAGAATGTTAGAAAGGCATCTGTGGAGCTATGCAAACTGATGAAGGAATGCGCAGGGGAAGGGCATCTGGAGGAACAGAGGAGGAACAGACAGAATGGAGTATATATAAAGAGATAAATATCTTTACAGTTGTGTGAAAGAGGGCAGTCAGTACACTTGTCTGACTGAGCCCAGCACCTGATCCCCGCAGTCGTCTTACTAAATCCTATCTTCTTATTAAATCTTTTCTTAACTCCCTCTCTTTGTAATCTCACCATCTATCCCATGTGTATGCGTGTTGTAAGGCTGAAGTGCCAGCTACTGAGGGTCCTGTGTGAGTGGATTTGGTACCAGCAAATGGAATCAGACTGGGAATGTGGGTGCCTCCGGCCTGTGGTACCAGCTACTGGAGCGGGTGGAGGTCTCAGCTGCCGGCTGCTGAGGCGGGAACAGGATGTGTCCCGAAAACCTGCTGCTGTGAGGGACCAGTGTGGGTGAGGCGAGTGAGGGGCTCAGTGCCAGCAGCTGAAGCAAAACCACGGGTCATAGCTCGTGTGCCTGATGCTGGCTGCTGAGGGTGGCGAGTGCCAGTATCTTCCCCAAAAATGGGTGTGCATGTCTCGCTCGCTGGCAAACTTCAAGCTGGACTCACTGGTGAGTGGGAGACACTGGGTCCAGGCAGGGGTATCAGGCAGACAAGGATCCATGCTGTTATCCAGGGTGACCTGGGAGCGTGGAGTGCCCGTGGGATGAGTGCGTGCTACGCGTTTGCAGCAAGCATCAAACACAAATTTGTGTTCAAAAAATGGGTAGAGTGTTCAAAAAATGGGTAGATGTGGCACTTTGGGACATGGTTTAGTCCAGTCTACCCTTGATTGGCTTAGAGTAGACTTGGTAGTGTAGGTTAGTGGTTGGACTGGATGATCTTAGAGGTCTTTTCCAACCTAAACGATTCTATGATCAAGCTGGACCAGCCAGCAAGTAGGCGGCCCCTGAGGCAGAGGAGAGGGCTGGGATCTGGGCAGGGGTACTGGGTGGACAGAGGGGCCACAAATGTGCATGTGCTTGTGCATCCAGAGAGTCTCGTGCGTGTGGCTGCACGAGTGACCTTTTGTCTCTGCCAGCCCAAGAGGAGGAGGGGACGTGGCTGCCTGCGCTTGTGTTAAATGGGGGTCCTGCGCGTAGGTACTGCCAAAGGCAGTGCCTTATCTGTGGCAGCACGTGTGACCAGCCGAGTCGGTGTCCTGTGTGTGTCTCTAGGACACGTGCTCAGCTTCGCTACTGGCTGAACCTGCAAATGGGAAGGTGGCAGCCATGTGCCTCCGCCTGGGCAGAGACCCCGGGTCCCCCGGCACCGGGCTGGGCTCCAGCGGCTGGGCAGGAGGGGTCCTGGGCCGGAGCTGCGAGAGGTGACAGCCACTCCTAACATCCCTTAACAGTCTGTAGCCATAAAAAGACTTTTTCTTTTCCCTTTATGGTGGCTTAATTTATTTAAGACTTTTTGATGAGGAAGCTTGTGAAATGTTTTCAGAAATCCACGTAACCTGAAGATCAGCTGTATTCCCTCATCTTCATGCTTGCTGAATCCTTAGGAGGTCTCCAGTAGTTCTTTGAGCCCTGACTTCTCTTTACAAAAATGATACTTCCCAATATACCATGTATTCCAAATCTCTCTGCATTATTGTAGTTTCCACTGTTTGCAACATGCAGAGGCGAGGTTTATCAGTCTGCAGTTTTCTGGATTTATATCAGAAGTATTTTCAAAAATTTCCCAAATGTTTATCACCTTCAGGTCTATATATGCATAGGAGGCTTAAGGAAAGTATCATATTGGCCCTGCATGCTGTCTTCCTGCTCTTAGCCTTTAGAAGAAGGATTATTTTTAGCATCCATGCTTTTTGCAAATTAATGCTTACACTCTCTTTTTGGCGTGCCTTATTGTGCTTTCACACGTAAGCTGGCAGATTTTGTGATCATTTATAATCTACTCGTTTGAACACAACTTTAATTTATCAAAAGATTCCTCCTTGTTTGTAGCAACTGCCCTTTTCATTCTGTCTAGACATGCTGGCTTCCTTTTGCCATTTCTCAGGCCCTTCTGAGAAACGTGAATATATAATGATGATCTGCTATGTCTCAAAGTGCCGTCCTTACATAGCTTTCTATCGACCTGAAAAACTCTGACTCATGTACTTTTTAGTGCTATTCTAACCTTTTTAATTCTTTTTAGCAAGTTTTCTCTTCTTTTAGTGTATATTTAAGTTATTCTTTGGTTCTGATAGTCAGAACCAAGTCAAAAGTTACTTATCCTGGAGGATTCTACACCAACTTCTTAGTATTATATATGATTTTATTCTTTAAAAAAATCGTAAGAATCCTAATTTTATATTGGTCTATAAACCCTAATGGAAAGAAAGAAAAAATTTTGCTAGGTGAGGTGGTTTTTTTTGCCAGAACTTGGAAGTGCTGTGTAAGTAAAAGCTGATTTCTGATTGTTAGCCATAGCCCAATATATAGATATGTTCTGTTATATATAACAACATATGTAACATATGCTGTATGTTATATATAGCATATGTTAAATATAACATATGTTAAATACAATACATAATATAAATACTGTATTATATAGTATGTATAATATTATATATACACAATAATATATATACACATGATATATATATTGTGTATGCTGTATATTATGTATACTATATATAAGATGATACATATTTTATATATTTACTTGTAGGACTGGCCATACAAACTCCATTACCTATGTTTTTTATTGTGTAGTTTGTTGAGATTCCAATGTCCATTCCTGAAAGTAGGCTATATACAGACAGACCCCTCTGCACAGAGGGAACGGAATAACACTGAGCTGTACAATAATACTGGTGCTTCTCTGAGAATATTACTTCAGCTCTGAGTAGCAAATCCTGTCATGGCCTGCTACCTTCAGGTTGCCATGCCTTATCAGAATGAGCCAGAAAACATTAACCCACCACCTTGCTTCTTACAAAGCTGTCCGACACAGCTTTTCTCATGTTTGACTCAATCTCTGACACAAGCAGCTCTTCTTTCTGTAGGTGAGATTGTCTGAATTGTTCTGCTAGTCATCAACACTGAGACGAAATAAGGATTTCTGCATAGGTAGCAAAGTGTGTCATCCCTTTCCACATCAGGTGTTTACCCTTGGGATCCATTTCCTGGAACACAGACAGGCATCTTGGGTAGCTAGACCAGGTAAGTAGCTTAAGAGGATAGGTGGGCGAGGTTTAAGAAAGAACTCTCATTAACTCTACAGACCACCAGTGGTGCACAGAATGCACAAACCTCTGCCTAGGTAGTATTTGGAGGAAATGGGGTAACTGGAGGAAGCAACTGCTCATTTTAAACATTAGAAGGACAAATAAATCCTCACAATTTAATGCGGAGGGGGAAATAACTTCCCCCAGTACTTCCACTACTAGCAGACAAAACTATATATGTGAAATTCAGTAATTATTAGATCAGCTGGCCTGAACTGAGCCCTCTGGGAGGATGGGTAAGGTGCCACATATGCCTGATTTAGTTTTCTTAAAACTAGCCAAGGCAGCTAGCCCTATGAGACCTGATGTTGCACTGACTGTGGAGGAGGCACATACCCTCACCTCCTCTAACGCATATATATGATCGGTTTATGTTTCAGTACAAGCATAGTAATAACTTCCATGATCTGTGCATATTAATTTACTCATAAATAAAATAATCACATGCTTTTGAGGGTCTTAAGCAAATTTTTGAAAGGGTACCTTTATTTGCAAGCCTTGGAAAGTACCTTTTCCTCAAATTGCTCAGGTGTAAAAATGTAAACGACAGCCTACAGGTGCACTTCTGTCAAGAATTACATAGGGTTATTTCAAAATGTTTTCAGTGCAAAATGTTCTGTGTGCTGGACTTAGTGAATGGACTAACAGATGAAGAGCAATGTGACATCTGAATATAGCGTCCTTTTGCTGTAGCGATGATTTGGGCTGTCATGACTGAAAAAGAATTGCTCTTTAAGTGGCCATTGCCCCATTCAGATAAAACAAAGGGAGGTGGATGACGACTAAAGGAAAGTTTATGGCCAGCAATCTGTATTTGTCAGGACTGAACCTGGTTTTTGACTGAATCATGAGAATGCCTCCACCCAGAACCAAAACTGGAGCGTCCCAACTCCTCCCGGTCAGGAGGAGACAGAAAACCCAGCTCCCTGTCAGCGCCCCGGAGTGCTTCGACTTCTCGGCAGCCCCTGCGAGCTCACGCCCTTTCCTGGCGTGGGCTGGAGGCTGCTCCCCGCGGGGCGGCCCGGCCCGGCCCGGCCCGGCCCGGCCCGCCGAGCTCAGCACGGGCGGCCCGGACAGCTCCGCCGGGGCCGCGGCGGGAGGCGCTTTCCAAGGTCGCTCCGGCGGGGCCCGGGCGGGCACCGAGCGGCACCGGCACCGGCTGCCCGCTTCCTGCCCGCCGCAAAGCCTCCAGGCGCCGGGCAGGGCACGGAGAGGTGCAGCCTTCGCGCCCCGACAGCGGCACGGGCGCCCGCCGCAGCCGCAGCCGCCGCCGATCCGGCCGTCACGTTTCGCGGAGGAGCGACCGGCGCCCCGCGGCTGGGCGCTCCGCCCGGGCAGCGCCGGCCGGCGGGGGCGGAGGATGGAGACCTCCCCGCCGCGGACCCCGCCAGGTACGGCGCCCGCTGCCACCGGCCGCCGAAGTTGCCGCCGGGCGCCGGGCCTGGGCGAAGTTAGCGAGGCGCGTCCCGAGGAGGGGGCGGCGGCGGGGGCGCGCGGGCCGGCTGCGGGCCGGGGGCCGCCCTGCCGCCCCTCCGCCTGCCCCCGCCGCGCCCCCTCCGCCCGCCGCCCCCCCCCCCCCCGCGCGGCTCGGGCACCGCCCCCGCGGGCTCGGCGCAGGCGTCGGCCGCGGAGCCGACGGGACGGGAGGGTCAGCGCGGGGCGCGGGCGGCGTTCCGAGCGGCCGCGGCGGAGCCGAGCGTTGCGGAGCGGGAGGCTGCCCGGCCGCCGCCGCCTCTCATGCCTTCACGGCAACAAAGAGCGCGCTGAGCGGCGGGCGGAGGCGCCGGGCCCCTGGCGGTGCCGGCGCGGAGGGCACCGGGAGACGATGGCGAGGAAGGGAGAAGCCTCCGCGCCTCTCTACGGTGAGCGCCCGGGCGCGGGGGCGAGGCGCGGCGGGCGGAGGCAGCCGGCGCCCGTGCCTCCCTCCGGCCTGTTTGCGGTGCGGATCCAGCCAGCGTGCAGCGGCAGCGAGAGTTTGTTTCCCCCGGCGGATGCCGGGGGCGGGGTGGGCGTAGGGCCCCCCGCGTTGTGGAGGGAGCTCCCCCCCCCGAAGGCGCTGCGGCTGCCCCGGCCCGCAGAAGGCGGGACGGTCGGGTTCGGGGAGGGGAGCCGGTGGGCGCAGAGATGGGGGCGGGCAGGGCGCGAGCCTCCGCCACCCGCCCCTCCCCGGCGGCAGGTGCGTTGTGGCCGCTTTGTCCGCGCTCCGGGGCGGAGCGGGCCGCCGTGCCTGCCCGCCCGGGGGCCGGGGCCAGGGCCGGGGGCTGGGGCCGGGGCCCGGGGCCCGGGCAGGCCGGCGGGCGGGCGGCAGGTGCGCGGCGGCGGGGAGGGCCGGCCGTTGGGCGCGCGGGGCCGGGCCGGGCCAGGCCGCGCCGCGCCGGCCGTTGGGCGCGCGGGAGCGGTGTGTGGGGCGGGGGCCGCTTACCCGCGGGCCGTGGCTGCGGGGCCGGCGGGGCGGGAGCCCGCGGCGCTGGCGGGGTGCTGGTGTTTGGGGCGTAGGGACGGGGAGCTCCGCAGCCGTAGCCCGGGGTAGCCGGGCTAAGCGAGCTCCGCTCCCTGGCTGGATCCCGCCAGCCAGCGCGTCGGGGAAGGTCACCGGGGGCAGAACTTCATCTCGGTGCTCGAGCTCCGCTTTAATTGCTCCTTGGAAGCTAATACATTTGCGACAGAGGACGCGGGGTTTGCAAAGCTTCTCAGCCTGTTTGAAGGTGTCGCTACAAAACCGATTTCCTCTTCCAATGTGCGCGAGATTTCCACGGCAAAACAAATCTGCAGAATGAGCAAAACCCCCTTGGAAACAAGGCTTCTCTTCTGTGAGTTCCAAAGGCCGCCTGTAATTGGCTGGGTTATACAAATGGGCAAAAATGGCTCGGTAAAGCAGCCTTTGCCTTGATGTCACAGGCATGCTGTGTGGCACGTTTACAACTCGGAAAACTGTATTTTATAATTCACCTCTGTGGTCTGAACCTTGATGTGGCTAAAGGAAAATTCACAGCTTGGCTTCCTCCCAGAAGGGAAAAGGGGGGAAAAAAAAAAAAAGCCTTTAGGGAGGGAAAAGAAGCCAGAAAGAAATAAGAATGTTTCAAATGTAAAATCGAAATAGGTGAGTCTGTAGTTATTTAACTTCTGAGAGACCCTGTTCCTACTCCTATGGAATTCAAATGGTTTTGCAGGTTACTGCAGAGGGCGTAGGCCTAGGACCACAGATATCCAGCACTGGTGGTAGAAAGGTAGGCATGGAAATATTCTTCTGAAAGAAGAGCCGGAATGCAGCATTCAGGGAGGGAAAATACCTTTCGAATAGAGTTCAGTAAGTGCTATGTATGCTTCCTCACTTGCTGTTTGTAAGCAAGAATGCTCTGGTAAGAAAGTCATGGCAGGAGGTACCAAGTGTTGTATTGTCATAATACAATAATTTTTTAACTTCATTTTTCAAAGCATGTTACTCAGGTAAGAAAGGGTGGTCCTTTAGTTATTCAGCGTGAGGGAGGGGGGCAATGTATCTGTAATCAACCTGTAGCTCTGAAGAATTATTCTGGCTAAAATTTTTGCTATTTTAGCTGTTTCTTGTCATCAGTGTGTTTACTTCCTTTTATCTCATTTGCATATGTGGATTTTGTTAGTGAAAGTGTTTACTGTGTTACCACATTTGCAGGAATGTTGAGTAATTGCTCTAGTCTTGTATTGGGAAGCAAGGGTTGAATTCAGATTTGTTTTCTCTGTTAGATCACGTAACGTTAAAGACTTAGAAAAGTGCAGCATTCCTGAATTCAGCGTATATGATATCGTTTTCCTTTTAAATTAGGTTGCTGTAATTGTTCTCTTGACTTTGTTGTCTCTGCCAGTAACTGCTTATTTATTAGCCCACAGATATATTTGTCAGAGGTATAGGTGTCCTGAACCTCCCTCCTTGGAATCTCAAGGATTCCTCAGTTTCAGCATTTATAAGTGACAAAGGCAAATTCTTCTCAAAAAGTTTTGGTCTTTTAACTTGTAGCATCAATTTGATTCTTTAGAAGAGATGAGTCAAGCCCATGGTTGACAGCTGATGTTAGGCTCCGTGAACAGTTTTGTAACTACCTGGGATTTCTCTCTGAGGTAACAAGTATCCAAGCAGATGACTGGTTGTTAGAGTTAGACTGACTGCTTGGAAGCCCAAGGTACCGGACAGAATGGTTGACTGGTAGTGTGAATGTGGCTCTGTAAAAGGTTTTGATAAGCCCATAGCCATTTTGAGGCCTGTTCCTCTTAAGCTCTCTCACTTCTAGCTGTGTTGTCTGTCTGCATGCGTGAGAAGGAGCACAAGTTAATCTTTGAAAACAATCTTCGTAGTGGTTCCTTAAGTTTAGTCTTCATTGGGATAGCTGTAAGCTGGCTCCAGAAATTGCATCAAGTTTTTCCTTAAAATGGGTTAAATACAAAGGATTTGTCATGAACAGTGACATTGACTTTATTGAGGCCTCTCTCTCTAGCAGGGGACTTCCAAATGCAAAAAACCAAAGCTCTTTCCCAACAGGAAGGTTGCCACTGAAGCTAAGAAGGCAAATTACTCATTATTTCCTTTTCTCATTATAGCTGATTTTTGAGGTTGTGCAATCTTTATTGTTTAACCAAAGTAGTACTTTCTTTCATGTAACTTCAGTATTAAGGGCTGTCATGTGACTGTTGAAATCAATGGTAAAATTCTTTTTGACTTCATTGCAGAATCAGGCTCTTTGCAGTGATTGTACCATAAGTCATTTTCTATAGTAGTGAACTGTAGTTCAGTTGTTAGCTTACAAATCGCTGAAGTCCAAATGGATGATGACGTTGTCTTTAAAAAAAGCTTTTATCACTATTTTAAGAAACATCATTGAGAGGAAGTATATGAAGTGCCAAATTTTATTACTTTCAACTCAAATTTAGCTAGCTTACTTTTTTATATCTGCATATTTAGATCCTCTCTAGGAAGAGCTACTTTCCTATGATTTCTTTTGCCAGTAGTGGGTGCAACCAAAACTTGAGTCTATAATTTGGATTCCCACTTACTGCTGTGAAGTGATCGTGACAGGTGTTTTACTAACAAGAATTCCATTTGTTTATTTTCCCAAGTGGGAGTTCTTCTGTTTGGAAGAGCTTTTGATGAACTATGAAACTTTCTGTCAAGATATGTTATTTCTTGTAGCTTGGCCTGCATTCCCCTGGCTTAATTTCATCCAGTTACACATATGTACCGTGCAGGAAGGACATCCTCAGTCTGAGGAAAATGGGCTATAGCAGTGTCATAGGATGTGGAAGCTATTGACACTGCTGCAGATAAAGCCTCCTTAGCTCCTGCTGGAAATCCTTGTCTATCATGTAATTAATTTCACCTTCTGAGGTTCAAATTTCTTACCAGTGGGTGACTGTCCTGGTTTCAGCTGGGATAGAGTTAATTTTCTTCCTAGTAGCTAGCATAGTGCTGTGTTTTGGATTTAGCATGAGAATAATGTGGTAACACGCTGATGTTTTAGTTCAGTATATAAACTGGGGGAGTTGGCCAGGGGATAGTGATCACTGCTCAGGGATGGGCTGGGCATCAGTCAGTGGGTGGTGAGCGGTTGCATCACTTGTTTTTCCTGGGTTTTGTTCCTCCCTCTCTCTCTCTCATTGTTTTTTTCCTTTTCATTACTCTTATTATTATTATTTTATTTCAGTTATTAAACCGTTCTTGTCTCAGCCCACGAGTTTTCTTACTTTTGCACTTCAGATTCTCTCCCCCACCACACAGGCTGTCTGGTGCTTGGTTGCCGACTGGGGTTAAACCGCGACAGTGCCATTCATATTAAAGCTGAAACTTGATATAACACTTTATTCACATTTGAATATACTCAGAAGTGTTAGAAGTAGGTGAAACTCAGATTCAGATGGTTTAAACCTTTCTTCCTCTGACATAAAGTTGGTTCACTTTATCTAGGCTTTGCAGCGAATGTTTTAGGTGGGATGAATCATTGACTCTTTGAGGACATCTGCTGAACCTAGGTACGGAGTTTCAGCAATGTCTGATTTTGCTAACATCCTAGTTTTAGATAAAACAATTCACTGTGGAATAGATTTAGGGGGCTGGGGAGAAAAACAGAGAGAGAATTTTAAAAGGAGCACTTTGTTGTATGTTTCCTGTTGTTTATTACTGCAGATGGGTTTCTTTGAGTGAGAACTTTCTCTTTTAGCATGCTGCTTCATCTTTTGCCTGGTCCTGTGGTAATGTCCTCCATGACATCCTTGTCCCAAGAGTTACCGTCAACGTATCAATATCCAAGTGGAAACCAGTTAACGAGTGGTGTCTGTATTGGGACCAATGCTATTTAGTATCTTCATCAACAACAATAGACAGTGGGATTGGGTGCACCCTCAACAAGTTTGCAGACAACACCAAGCTGAGTGGTGCAGTTGATTTGCTAGAGGGAAGGGATGCCATCCAGAGGGACCATGACAGGCTTGAGGAGTGGACCCGTGCGAACATCTTGAAGTCCAGCAAGGCCAAGTGCAAGGTCCTGCTCTTGGGTCAGGGCAATTCCCAGTATCAGTACAGGCTGGGAGATGAATGGTTTGAGAGTAGCCCTGCAGAGAAGGACTTGGGGGTACTGGTGGTTGAAAAATTGGACATGAGCTGGCAATGTGCGCTTGCAGCCCAGAAAGCCAGTCGTGTCCTGGGCTGCATCAAAAGAAGCGTGGCTAGCAGGTCGAGGGAAGTGATTCTTCCCTTCTACTCTGCTCTGGTGAGACCCCACCTGGAGTACCGCATCCAGCTCTGGGGTCCCCAGCACAAGACGGACACGGACCTGTTCGAGCAGGTCCAGAGGAGGGCCACAAAACTGGTCATAGGGCTGGAACACCTCTCCTGTGAAGAAAGGCTGAGAGAGTTGGGGTTGTTTGGCCTGGAGAAGAGAAGGCTCCGGGGAGCCTTTCAATATGTAAAGGGGGCTTGTAAGAAGGAGGGTGAAAGACTTTTTTTACCAGGGCTTGTATTGACAGGACAAGGGGCAATGGTTTTAAACTGAAAGAGAGTAGATTTATGTTGGACATAGGAAGAAATTTTTACGATGAGGTTGATGAGATGCTGGAACAGGTTTCCCAGAGAAGTTGTGGATGCCCCACCATTGGAATTGTTCAAGGTCAGGTTGGATGTGGCTTAGAGCAACCTGATCTAGTGAAAGATGTCCCCTCCTGCAGTGGGGTTGTACTAGATGATCTTCAGAGATCCCTTCCAACCCAAAGCATTCTATGATCTGTATACTGCTTTTGTATTTGTAGCAAGCACCTGTTGTCCTAAGTTGTTTAAATGACTAAAATTCTTATACCATCCCTCTAATTTGCCTCGGTAGTAATTACATGAAGGAGAAGGTGCTGTGTTGACTTTAAATTGTGATGAGGTTCTGAACAGTAGGTAATTAAATTGAATTTTATTATCTGTTCCAAATGTTTCCATTAAAAAAAGTAAATTCCATGTGTACCAGAACTCAGGAAGCCAGGTTTCCTATGCTCATGTCTTGTGACTGATTGACTTTATTGTCAAAGTCAATCAAGTTTTGGGGGACATTTAGACAGTAACTTCCCCTCTCCCCATCTTTGATTCTCCACAGTCTACTACGGTGTTTGCTTAACCTTTCATGCCTAAAGGCACATACAGGGTAGTCTTTCTCTGCCTCCTGCTGATTTTCACAAAATGTAAAATTATCTTAACACTCTTCTAGCAGATTTAATGGAAGTTGGTGATGGAATCATAAGTTATTGGAAAGTATAAACAAAACACACACAGAAGGTTTATGCAGTCACATTGTAGATTTATTGAAAAGTAGGTTTAATAAACACAATTCTTACAATACTTCCAGAAGATTGACTTGTTGAAAAAAATGAAGATACTGCAGTATGTACTTTGGTTGAGGTGAAAGTGACAAAGCAATTTTAGGCCATTTATGTGGCTGCTGTTTCTCTCTTGACTTCATAAACATAAAATGAATGCAGTAGGGGACACATACAAGACCATCACACTCTGTGTGTGTGAGCTAGCTTTCTAATGTCTCAAAGTATGAGGAACGTTTCTTCCCAGAGCAGAATTGGGCTCTAAATCAGATATCTAATGTGGAGATGTGTCTGCATACTCTGAGCTGTATGACATATTTATTACTTGTAGTCAGGAAGTTCATGGTCATGTTGAATGTTCTTATAATGAGTTTGTTTTCTTGGAATAGATAAGACATAAAGTATGTATCATAATTCACTGAACAATCAGTACGGTATCAAGAAATCATTAGAAATGCAGTACAAATTTGTTTCATTTTACCTTTTTGTCATTACAAGATTTTAACTCAAATTTATATCTAAAGAAGCCAATAGAAAGTTGTGCCCCAAAACTTTAGGAAGCACAGGACTGATAATCCTAACTTTTTATTATGCATATTAAATTACAATATTAGAGAAAAAAAATAAAGATCCCTATAGATCTGTGTGAGAGTGAACACAAAGGTTTGCAATAGCTTTCTAGATAAATTGCAATTATGTAAGTATGCATTTCAGAACTGTTTACATACACATTTTCATAATCCGTTCTTTGAAGACTTTCAATGCACATTATTGACTGCAATAGGATATAATATAAATATGTATCTAGACAGTGTTAAAGACGTAATATTTTTATTGGACTCTGGTGGCTATCTCTATTAATGGGTATTTTAAAACATGTAGAGTATTTGTCCAACAGAAAAGAGACTTTCTGAACAGCAGTGTGGTTTATTGTGTATTATGGTAAAACCCTGATTACAAAGATAACTGGACGTTCTTAGTTTTTTGTGCAGTTGTGGTATTTCAGAAGTGTCTGTGCTTTGGTACTTCGGTGGCAGTGATACCTTCATGGGTTTCCTACATCGTGCTGATCTCAGAAACTGTTTAAACATCTTTTCTTCATTTGGATTATCATGGAGACTTTTATGAGATGACTTGGATTTATAAAGCTAGGTGTATTCTAACTTTTTGCAAGAGGTCTTCAACAGATTATTGACAAGATGCAAACAACAGCTCAGTTAAATTTACAACCATCTCCTTTGATAAAACAATAAGTGCTTACTTTATTATTATAAGTAGCTGAGTTGAATTCAATGTATCTTAAAATATGAAAAGTACTGCATACCAGAAACGGTTAGGTCAGTAAGTGAATAGGCAATAAAACCAGTAAGACTTAGTCAATACGAAATGCTCATCTAGTGGTCTAGTACTTAAAGAAGTATTTCTTGAGCCAAATTAATTACTACAGTTTGCGGTCCAATTAAGATTCTAGAGTATGTGAAAGCATCCAGGCTCTGATTTATCATCCTTTCAGGCTTGAGTATTGCACTTCTTTCAGCTTATTGACTTAAGCTGAGCCTTTCTTGGGAGTAAGGTATTGCTCAGCCATGAGCAAGGGTGATGCAATCAGACCATCTTTAAATAAGGAGATTAACTTAACTGTTACGCATAGTTATACACTATTCAGTTGGTTATTTATTGCTGAGTGGTATGACTGTCACTGAACATTACCCAGAAAGAAATAGTTTAATAAGCTAGGCTTCTTTATGACTAAATAAACTTTGTTATGTCTTTTAACAATCAGGGTATTAATCCATAGTTGAGGGGAAATTCTCTCTGCTACCACACAATTTAACAATGATGTTAACAATTAACCTTAACCTTTGCACAGTCCTCTGTGAGATGGATTGGAGCAGTTTCTACATGATACAAACTCCAGGAAAGTGTGGGTGTGTAATGGAATTGTTATACAGGAGGAGAAAAGGCTCAAACCTACTGCTTTTAGTGGAACATCCCTGTATTATCAAAACAAGGCTTTACATATGAGTATGGAATTTTTATAGCCTTCAATGTTCTTATTTCCCTGGGGTGTGTGCTCTGAAAAAGGAGACATTGCACAGAAACATGAAGCATAATTGTTGCAGAGTTAGAATTAGTACACTTACCATAACTTGGTAGTTTTGTCAGAGTTAGTGAATCCTTCTGTTTAGGAATCCATTGATATTTCTCTGCATCAGGGTGCTGAGAGCACGAATAGGTCATCCTTGCCCTGACCAGTCTCACCTTCTCACCTGGGGCTCCGACCAAGGGTTCCATTTAAGCTCAGGCTGGTGCCTTTGGTTCCTGCCTAGGCTGTGTCCTAGGGGTGTCTGTCTCTAGTCCTGTTTCTGAAGCGCGACATGGAATCCCTGGGTGGACACTTACCTGTTACCATGTCTTGCCTGATGATCACTGGACTGTCAGTAGGACCTGTTGCTGTCACCGCTTTGCATGCCTGCCTCTGGTGCTATAGGTGTGAGGTCATTGCACGGCCTGTGTTTTGGGCATCCTGGGGTCCAGACTCTCCTTCCCTTAGGGAGCAGTCCTGCTCTTGCTGTTCCTTGACACTCTGTAGTCTGTCTCTGCATCATTTTGTCTTCTCAATATGACTGTCAAACACTAAAAGCCGATCCTTTTTGGATTAATCAGCATTTTGTGCATTTGTCACAAAGCAGTTGTTTTCACAACTCAACTTGATAAAAAGAAATTAAAGAAATCTCTTTATATCAAATGTAGAGACACTAATGGCTGTGTGAAAGTGAGACTAGACAATTTTCTCATACCTATTTGACATGTTTATGCTCTGGTGTGCTGGCAGTTAAATATCCTCAGGTGTTCCATCTCTTTCCAAGCTTCTCTCACTTTCAAAATCAGATACAGTCTTAAACATAAAATAAAACCAGAATGAAATCTAATACTGCCTGTATTTCTCTCATGCACACATACATGTAGTGTACTTGCTTACATATTTTTAAAAGCCTAGTGGAAATCTCGAAGTTGAGAGAGCAGGCTCATTCAATCAGGAAGCAGACAAATAGTACCTTGAACTTCTCTGGCTACAGCTGCATAACTACCTGATATGTTTGTGTTCAGTGGGTGATCCTGACAAATGAAAAAAAGTTCCAGGTTTTTAATTCTTTCTTCCTTTTTTAGTCCAAGATGGCTTACTGAATTCAGTCCCAAAACACTCAAGGTTTTGTGTATCAGGTATTTACATCCCCCCAAGCCATAGCTCAGCTGTGCTCTCAGCCTTTCATGGAAAAATAACAAGTCTCAGGCTTTGGCGAGTTGCTTAGGTTGCTGTGGTTTGGGGTTTGGATTTTTTGTTCTTTTGCTTTTTTAAATACCTATATCATTAGGCTATCTTGCTGCTTTAAAAGCAGTACTGCAAGAGATAAGAAATAAGGGCCTAAACATTTTTGCATGCTGAATGTAGTCATTATGCCACAAAATGTAATTCTGGTCCTAGTAGTAAATTTCAGGCCTAGTTAATCAGAACTTTCTTGGAAGCCAAGGCTTTGAAGCATATTCCAGGACTTGCTCAGGTCCCTTGCTATGGTTGGACTGTTGCCTGCTGTATACCATCTAGAACTTCTCATACGTTTGGACTGGAGAAGAGTGTGCTTCTGTACTTGGGAAAGACAACGGGTATTTACAGACACATGGAGTTATTTCTTACCAGCATCAGTACAGATTAAAAATAAGTTTTTTTTTTCTCTGCAGACCTTTGCCATTTAGGAGAAATTCTTAAAGATGCCTCTCCAAAGTGGTAGATGCATGTATAGTGCTCTTTGGTTTTTCTGTGTAGCTTCTCTTTGGCATATTGTTTTTCATAATCTGTCACTGAAATAATAAAATACAGTATCAACATGACTATTTTCATGCTTAAAATTCCTGGGCCAGTGTCATCTCCACTCTGTTGTAGCAAATTTGTCAGAGTTTCTCAGAATGTACACCCGTGAAGCTGAGACAGTTTTCATAATTATTTGGAGAGGTGAGGGAAGGGACAGGAAATGAGGAAGTTTGGTGTCTTATACTACAGTTGGGCTGTAACAAGAGAATTTAGCCTCTGTGCTAAGCTGAAAATCTTGTTTGTGGGCAAAGAGGGAACACATATATAAAGCCAAGAATTCTATTGTTAGAATAATTAAAATCTTAACAGTCTAATCCAATGATCTCTGTTAGTTCAAATCTAGTTATTACAGAAAAAGAAAGTACTTCTATACAGAAGAAAGTCTCAATAATAGTTACAGTTAAATAGTTAAAATTGTTATATTAATGCTTCTTAGTTTCTATCCCCTTTTCCTTTTTCCTAGTGATGGAAGGTTCATCCTTCTATGTGTTACAGTAACACACACATCTCTCCCCCCTTCCCTGCCTCCAGCACCAGACTGAAACCACCAACCTTAGGACCTGGAGTACCTTGCCAGGAGGAATATGATGTCGATATTGATGGTTTTTAATTCCTCACTCTAGGATCCACTTGGGGACCTTTTTGTATGTTTGCTAACATAGTTTTATACCTTGCTCTTCATTGGCCTACAACTTCAAATTATATCCAAACTTACTATACATGGTGTGTTTTACTTATGGTAAATACTTGCTCTTTGTTCTCTTTTGTTATTCTTGAAAACCAACATTTTCCAGCTCCAGCACTGTATTTCTTAACTGTCCATTGTGAGCTATTTGTAGTCATGAGGTCTCCAGTGCTCAACCTGTGTCCCATCTTTTGTCATCCCATGCCTGTACGCTATATTACCATCCAATCTCGTGTCTCCACTTCTCAAGGTCTCTCCTGTCATACCAGGCCTGTATTTCTCTACACTGCATCCTTATATTGGTCATAAGTACCTCATTCTGCACAGACTAATTAGTTGTTACTATTATCTGTAAAAACATGGTTGTACCATACCATGATAAGCAAAAATAAAACAAATTAGCTGTAATCACCTGGTCAGAAGAAAAATTTCTGTTACAGTTAAACCAAATGAAAACAAACCTAGAGGTGATTTAGTAAATTCAATAATTGATCTTCACTTGGATGTGAAAAAGATTGTTTGCTGTGCATTTGCTCCTAAAGTACAAAAACACATAGCATTCACACTTGCTTAACTGTGTTTACTATTTGTTTTTCCTATTGCTAGTACCTGACTCAGAGGCAGTCAGATTTACAAAATCTGCTAGTGTGAGTATATAATTTTCCCTAACATCTTGTTAATGACTATTAGCCTAATACAATAGTTCAGAAACGTTTAGCAGGATAACATAAATTAAGCTGACTTAGAACTACTAAAGCACATAAACATTAGAGCTTTCCTGTGAGGTTAGGAACAAGGTGTATTTCATTAAGTAGGACTCTGCTTTGTTTAATACAGTGAAGATAAACACATCCCCAAATTTGTTAACAACCTTGTTTTGTTACAGTAAAGGCTAAGCAAAACATAATGGCTCTGCATTGTACAACATATACCCAAGCCTGGACATTTAGGTTTTTGCGTGGAGTCTTTTCCTGCTGAACTTGTGTTGATTCCTTTGGGACTTCAAAGAAGGTGTTTCAGTCATAGGTTGAGGAAGCAGTGAAGAAGTATCCAAGAAAATCCTGGAAGAAGACAAACAGAATAACCTTTCAAAGTTCCTTCCAACTTTATTTTCTATGATCACTTATTTGGGAGGTGGTCGAGTCTCAGCAAGTTTGAGAGCCAGAAGCCCCAATAAAAAGCAGTGTTTGTATGGGATGCCTCTATCCCAGTTACCTTTTGTAGCATTGTAGCAGCTCCTGGTCAAGTTCAGACACAGTAGACAGCATTTGGCCCTGGGTCAATATTTATTGCTTCAAAAGTCATTCCTTATTTCCTCTTGGATAGAAAAAATAGTAGCCAAGACAGGAGGTCTAGTTCATATTACTCAATGGACTGTGCTGACTTAGATGAACTAATGGGAGCTCAGTCAAGTGGTGTGATACAGAGGACATAAATTCCATGAGGATGGTGGGAAAACAGTGACAAGCCTAATAAGTAATTACTGGGAAAAAATAGGTTTGTTGTAAACCCGTGTTTTCCTTTTGCTACAATGACAGGAAATAAATGCCTGGCAGCCATTAGAGTTAAATGGATGTCTTAGATATCTAAGTTTTCTTAGGCAACAGATCCCAACAGTAACTGAGTATAACTTTGGACAAAAGACCTGTACAACTTAAACTTTATCTTAATGTTTTTGCATTTTTCCCCTCCATATTATTCAGTCTGATTTTGTTGGTGCCAAGCTTTTATGATCCTGGAATTCCAGTCTTTGTAATTTACCTCTATCCAGGTATAGATATAAATGCCTGTCATGCTGAATAATAGAGCTGCAATCCATATGAAGCATCAGGGTGGGGTTTTGGGGTTGGGGTGGTTTTTTTTTCGTATCACATTAATCTGCTGTGGCACTTCACAGCAGCCGGTCTGCTATAAGCACCCATAAATAAAAGTTGCCAGGAGGAAATCTCTCTAGCTTGTGGGATAATCCCATACAGCCTACTGCTGATGTAGAAATTCAGTGCTGTCCACGTGACCAGACAAATTATGGGGAATTTTTACGGGCAGGGATAGGATGCTCCTCACTCTTTCTTCTAACTAAGAAAAGGCCACACAGCAGTATTTGCACATTTCCAACCTCGATCCACATTAAGTGAAATCAGTCTTTCCCTCCTAGATTGTGCTGAAGAGAGCTGCAGCAAGTGACCGTACTCTGTTGAGCAGTCACGCTGAAGTCAAAGCTCTTTTATTGTACTAAAACCTGAAACTGTGCCTTTGATTGACCTCTGACAGGTGCCAAGACAAGGAAGTTTGGCCTAAAGACATCCTCTCCCTAAAGAGGACTAATGACTAAGGTTCTCAAAAGAAGTTTGGTGCGTTACTTCTCCAGCAGGAAGTCCCATGCTTGTACCTGTTTCTTAAACCAGGAGATAATCTGTTAAAATGTATGCTTTAGTGTGTGCTTCTGATGTGATATGGGTGCAAACCTGTTTCTGCCTTAAGAGCATGTGTCACCAGAAGGAGTAGCTCTGACACTAGTGTGCCAGGATTCTGCTTAATTATCTCTTCTGCACAGCTGATAATATATAGAAGAAAGTAAGTATCTTTTTCAGGTTAACAGATTCCTGCTGGGCCAATTGCATGCAGAGCGTCTAGACGTGTACAAGTTGATGTGCCATGAAATCTGGTAGCTGAATTAGTGTCCTTCATAATCAGTGTACTTTGAAATAAATGAATACGATGAATAATAGCTCTGGTACTTATTATTTAAGATTATTTGTACTGGATGTTACAGTAAAACCAATTGTTTTTTTCATCACTTATATTTTTCTAGAAGAGTTAGAATTTCTTGGACGTGATCAGGTTGCTAAAAACCAGCTGACTAACAGTGTAGCAAAATACAGTATTTATTTTTAGTTTTTTTCCCCCCAGCAGAATGATAAATAGTTCCTATGCTGTTGCTTTGCTCTATCTGACAAAGGGCAATGAGCTGTATCTGTGAATATGCCTTTTTGTTGGTTTCAGTACAATGCAATATCTGTGCTAGCATCTAGACAACTGCTATAAACAGGAAAATGATAATAAGTGCTATGTGCTTGTGACCAATACTCTTGAACTGTTGTAATATTTACCCCCACAAGTAATTTAAAGGTTTGAGTGGGATTTGTGAGATAATAGAGTGCTTAGATACATATATATGTGTGTGTGTGTGTTTAGGAAAATATATATGTAGTATGTACCTACATGCATATTTCCTTGTTAGTATTTTTCTGGCATCTGTCCAGGTCCCTACTACACCTAGACAAAACATCAGTAACAGAGTTATTATAGCCATGAATACATAATTTCATTTGGAAAGCAAGTAACATAATATGTGCATACGTTGTATTTCTATTTATGTAGTTCATGCTGAGTAGACCCTTGCTGATTTACGCTTATGGGCTCTTCACAAAGGACTGAGTGTTGTGGCAAGAGGAATGTAACACACTAGTCCAGCATCTTGCTGCAAACTTGAGGCTAGCCACCATTTTGAGACTCCAGTCCTCCAGTGTGAGGGAGAATGTCCATCTCAGCAGCTGTCTTGAAGCTTATTTTGCAATTGTAGAGAAAATAATAAAAAGAGCTCAGCTACTGGAAACTGCTGGCTTTTTCTTCTGATCCCTTTGTAATGAAAGGTTTCCCTTTCAACTATGGGAGTCAAAAAATCTGTAGGTAGTGAATGAGTGGTTTGGGATACTGAAAAACAAAACAGGAAGATAAATCAATGAAAGTTTCTTAACAAAATGAAACCAACCCCAAAACAAGTGAATCTGTAACTGGGGATAGTAAACAAAAAAACAAACAAACCCCCTAGAATTCTGAGGCATAAACTGTCAATGAAGTTGTATAGTACACCTGGAAATGTGGCTTTGCAAGCAGAAGGAAATAAGCCCACTAGCTGCCAAGAGCTCTTTTCCAAGACGTTTCCCTATTATACGCACTGTAACCACTGCCAGAAAAAGATATATGAGAAAATCTATGAATGTTGTTTATTTACGCTCTATCTCAATCAAAGATGTAAGGAAAATATAATAAGAAAGATTGACACAGTAAAGGAGCAGTTTGGGGAAGTGTTTCTTTTCTCCCTGCAGAATGACTTCCACATGTTGATGCTAGCAACTGCTCATAACATAGCTGTATTTGCAAGTCAAGATGGGAACTTATGTCCATGCAAGTATCCAAGTGGACTTAATACCTTCTCTCTTGATGGTGTTAGAACATCCTAGCACTTGGTATAATGTCAAGGTATAAACATGAGACTTAGGAAACCTCAGCGGGCTCACTGAACAATCTAAGGTGATGTTGGAATTGACCTAGGATAAGGGCTTACAGACACATTGGAGCTAGTTCATAGTCTCTCCTGCCTTTCTTCTCTATCTTGCAATGCATGTGAGCACATGGGCGGAGAAGAATCAGAGATACACTGTTTTGCACATCAGTAATCCAGGAGATCTCTGGTAACAGTAGGATTTTTCTGCTTCTGGTGCACTGAGCTGGACTTGCCAGCTCTCTGGGAGGTTAACAGCATGCACCCAATTCAAAGCAAAACAACTTTTGAGTGGCCACACCTGATGTGTGTAAAAATCCTTCATGTTTGGAGATTTTAGTAAAAACTAAAAACTAAAAAAAAAAAAAAAAAAGTTAAAGCATTATGAATAAAGTCTCTATGGCTGACTCTGTACTAGTAAAGTAAATATGCAAGAGTGCAGGCTCAAGTGCTGGCATGCAATTGTCTGTACCATTTAGCTGTTAGCACCTTCAGTAGCAAAGTTCTATGATTCTATCATTCACCAATGAATTATTCTACAAGGAATTAAGGGATATCTCTAGATCAGCTTTCCTTGTCCTTATGGGTGATTTTAACTTCCCAGTTATCAACTGGGAACATCATATAGTGGGCACAAACAGGTCCATGAAATTCCTGAAGCATGTTGGAAATAACTTCTTCGTGTAGATACTAAAGTAGCCGACTAGGAAAGGTGCCCTTTTAGATCTGTTGTTTGTAAACAGAGAGGGACTCGTGGGCCAAGTGGTGCTTGGTGGCTGTCTTGGTCACAGTGACCATGAAGCAGTTGAGTTTCAAATAGTTGGCAATAGGAGAAAAACTGCCAGCAAATCTTCAGCCCTGGACATGGGAAGAGCAGACTTGGGGCTGCTGAAGGAGGTAGTTAGTAAGGTCCCCTGGGAATCTGCTTTTGAAGGTATTTGGGTCCATGGATGCTGGTCACTTTTTAAGAGCCATCTCTTAAGAGCGCAGGAGCAGGCAATTCCAAAGTGTGGGAAGCCAAGCAAGCTGGGCAGAAGGCCGGCTTGGCTGAGCAGGGATCTTCTAGAACTTAGATGGAAAAGAAAAGTGTATGGACATTGGAAGCAAGGACAGGTGACATGGGAGGACTACAGAGATGCTGTTCACCGCTGTAGGGAGAAAATTTGTGCGGTCAAAGATAGATTAGCGTTCAAGCTGGTCAGCACTGTGAAGGACAACAAAAGGCTTTTTTAAACATGTTAACAGCAAAAGGAGGATCAGAGATAACATTGGTCCATGAGGTTGATCACCTCACAAACAGGGATGTAGACAAAGCAGAGACATTTAATGCCATCTTTGCCTCTGTCTTCAACACCAATGATGGGCCCTGGGACCCCTGGAGCCCTGTGTTCAAAGACCGTGACCGGGGGATCATAAACTCCCAGCTGACCCTGAACTTGTTCAAGACTTGCTGCTCCAGCTGGATGTGCATAAGGCTCTGGGGCCCAATGGGATTCATCCCAGGGCACTGAAAGAGCTGGCTACTGTTATTGTGGGACCTCTCTCTTATTTTTCAATGGTCTGGAGAGTCTGGAGCAGTCCCTGTTGACTGGAAGCTGGCAAACGTTGTCCCAATTCTCAAGAAGGGGAGGAAGGAAGACCCTGGTAATTACAGGCCTGTCAGTCTCACTTCACTGCCTGGTAAAATTATGGAGAAGGTTATTCTGGGAGTTACTCAAAAACACTTGAGATACAATGCAGTCATTGGTCATAGCCAGCATGGGTTCTCAAGGGGAAAGCCCTGCCTAACCAACTTAATTTCCTTTAATGATAAGGTCGCCCATCTAGTTGACCAAGGGAAGCCAGTAAATGTGTGGGGGGTTTGATTTTAGCAAAGCTTTTGATACTGTCTCTCACAGTGTCCTTCTGGATAGAATGTGCAGCACACAGCTAGACAAGTCCATAATAAGTTGGGTGAACAATTGGCTGACAAGTTGGGCTTAAAGAGTTACAGTAAATGAGGTGACATCAGGCTGGCAGCCAGTCACCAATGGGGTTCCCCAGGGCTCAATTTTAGGGCCAGTGCTCTTTGATGATTTCATAAATGACCTGGACACAGGAATCAAATGTACGTGAAGTAACTTTGCAGATGGTACTAAATTAGGAGGAGCTGTGGATGCCCTTGAGGGTAGAGAAGCCTTACAGAGAAATCTGGGTAGACTAGAGAGCTGGGCAATCACCAACCGTATGAAATTTAACAAGAGCAAGTGCTGGATTTTGCACTTGGGATGGGGTAGTCCTGGTTACATGTACAGATTGGGGCTGAGAGGCTGGAGAGCAGCCCCACGGAAAGAGATCTGGGGGTTTGGGTTGATGGCAAGTTGAATATGAGTCAACAGTGTGCTCTGGCAGCCAAAAGGGCCAACCGTGTCTTGGGGTGCATCAAGCACAGCATTGCTAGCTGGTCGAGGGAGGTGATTGTCCCACTCTGCACTGGTGTGGCCTCACCTTGAGTACTGTGTGCAGTTTTGGGCACCTCAATATAAGAGGTCCATCAGACTATTAGAGTGTGTCCAGAGGATGGTGACCAAGATGGTGACAGATCTCGAGGGCCAGACTTATGAGGAGCGGCTGAGGTCACTTGGCTTATTCAGCCTGGAGAAGAGAAGGATGAGGGGTGACCTCATGACTGAGGGGTGACTTCATTGCAGTCTACAGCTTCCTCAAGGGGGGCAACAGAGGGAGAGATGCTGATCTCCTCTCTCTGTTGACCTGTGGTAGGACATGAGGGAATGGAATGAAACTGTGTCAGGAGAAGTTCAGATTGGACATTAGGAAAATGTTCTTCACTGAGAGGGTGGTTGGTCCCCTGAACAGGGTCCCCAGGGAAGCAGTCACAGCACCAAGCCTGTCAGAGTTGAAGGAGCATCTGGATGACACTCTTTGTCATATGGTTTGGTTTTAGGTAGTCCTGCGAGGAGCAGGGAGTTGGACTTGATGATCCTCATGGGTCCCTTCCAACTATCATAGAATACCACAGTAGTCAAGTGCTCACAGTAGTCAAGTGCTTGAGTATGTGCAGGGTCTGGGCCAAGGCCCATAGTATGGAAAAAAAGGAGAAATAGGGAGGGATCCTCCAAAATCCACAAGAACCTGGCGGTGATGTTCTCTTAACAGAAGGTGAAGCTAGTGAGCAATTTGACTTTGTGGATGGAATTTTCAAATGAAACAAAATTATCTCAAAGGTGTGTGACTGTCAAACTTCATCATGCTGCCCTAGTTTATAGAGGTGTGGAAGATGGGACTGTGGAGGGTCAATTAATGTGGTTTTTTGTCACCTTTTTTTTTTGGCTTGTTCTAAGCTGTTGGGTCAGTTCAGTTAGCAGTATCAGTTAATGGTAATACTATACTCAGTGTGAGAATGAAAACCCATTAGATTTGACTAGTCCTAATAGTCTGTAACTTGCACTAAACTATGTTGTCTTCAACCATTTTCTCTCATATTTAAGGGCAAAGTATAATAGTTATATGTCAGTACCAATGCTTTGTAATTGCCATCTTTAGAAGGCATCCTGCAGTGAATTTGCTATTAAGTATTGAATTTGCCTGTAAAATAATGACTGAGTCATAGTTGTCCAACTAAATATGGACAACTTAATGGCAGCAGTCCTTAATATAGGCTGCTTTGTATTTTAAAAGATTCAGTTTTTCTCTTGTTTACAGCTAAAATTCTGCTTCTAGCCTGCATGATACATGAAGCTGAAAGGGGAAGTGCTTTCTGTTCGTACTGTGTGAGCCCTTGAGCCTTTCTGGAGCACTGGAGGAAAGGGTAGGACCATAGTCTGTGTAGCTATACTTTTTTGGCCATTTCAGGCATGTTTGTGCTGTCCTGCCCTGTCTGCCCATCCTCTCATACAAACCTGATGAGCACTTGCAGACCTTTAGGGTAGCTAGGCAATATCTTAAAACATATATTCCTGATGTTAGTGCAGTTTAACTTAGATATCAGTCGTGATTAGTGTAATAAAGGGCAAAGCCATACGTGTCTCTGCTTTCCCTCGCTCTGTCACTGCAAGATACTGTGTTGTACATGATTTCCTCTTACAGTTGGGATTGGTTTGCTTTTCATCTGTGTCCTCACCTTTCCTTTTTTGAAGATGGATGAAAGCTAAATATTTGTTTAGAAGATTAACTTATGTACTTATACTTTTGTGAGCTACATTTACATTTAATGGCACTACATGTTACGTTGTCTTTCTCTGCTGCTTTAGTTGCATTACAAAAGCAGTGGCAAGTTACATTGTGGTTACTTGCAGCTTCCTCCTGACCATTTGAGGCACAATCTCTCAACTAAATGCTGCTAATGTTACTAGTGTTGATGCTTCTAAGTAATTGTGAGGTTGCATTCCTGCAAGGATAAAGTTTATGCAAATTATTAGTATAGATGACAAGTTCTTGTACTATAGCTGTTGTCATTACAGGCATCTATTTTGACATCATCTGTGACTGCTGCGCACCTTGCATCTGGAGCATCTGCTTTGTCTTTCATTATTGTCTGTTTGTCTCTCTATACTCTATCTGTCTTTTTTGTTACAAAATAACAGTTTTGCTTGAAAGTACAGTTTTAGTCTATTGCCCGCTCCTTCATTGTTTTCCTCTGTTTTAGAGGAATTTTGTGAATTTTCCTCCTCACCCTCACTGTACTGGTTTCAACACTACAGATCTGACCTACAGCAAAATAAAAGTGGGTGATGGGCAAGGAATTTGATGTTTTCTTCTGTGTTACGTTTGCATTGTATGTCACCATCAGAACTATTTTTCTTTTTAAATAAAGGTAATTGCAGGTGGCCAAAATATAATCATATTTAGATACAAGATTTCTATTAGGATGAATTTGTACTTGACTTCCAGCTGTGAATTCTCTGTAATGCATGATTTTTCCCTGTAGGGAAAACTGCCATTTTCTTTTGGCAAAACCTCTGTAGTGTTAAACACTGATCAGCAAGTTATTGGAGGTGATTTCGTTCATTTGTTTTGCAGCTTTCATAGAACTAAGTAGAAAGCACATTGCAGCAGGTTTTCTATATAGCTGAAAGTTATTTGCAAATCTTTTCCAAATCTTCTGGTGAGTTAAAATGCTGAATCTGTAATAAAATAGACATTTTGGCTATGAGAAAGTCTTCCTCTGAAAGCACTGAGTATGATGAATGTTGTCATGGACTATCACATTAGGAAAAGATCAGGAAATATTTAATGGGTAAAGGAAACCTCTTGTTTTCGTCAGTTAGCTTTTAGTGGCTGGTGTGTTGCTCAAGACAGGAAACTTGTAGAATATGTGAAAAGAAGCTCACACTTTAGAACCATTTTTCCAGTCACTTTTCTTGAATAAGTAATACACTCAAAGCAATTGTGAATGTAATTGTATGGATACAACTCTGACAAAGTACCAGAGTATCCCAGAAATTAATAGGTCTTAATACCTAATGATCAGAACTCTGTTTTGCTTGATGTACTTGTTTCTGGTGATGCACTGTGCAAAACAACTGAAAAAATTCTAACACTGTGAATATGAGTAGGATGGAATGTGAACTGTGGGACAGATTTTTGCTTGAATTCTCTAGTGAGTGGGAAGTATTTAAAGACGGGGGGAAAATCCAGGCATGGAGGTAAAGAAAATGCCATCTTTTTTTTTTCTTTCTTTAACTCTAAATGATGGCTTTTATGCATATTGTGAAAACACGTAATTTCTTCAGTGTTTCAGCACAAGTTGGATAACAACTAAAGTAGGGCTTAGCAGGGTAGATATCAAAATCATAGTGAGGGAGATGGGGACCATGTCTTGACACAAAATAATTGGCAAACACGTAGCTAAAAATGTGTCATAAGACTAGAGGTCACTGGCAAACTGACTTCAGTTTAATATTTCCGTATTTCTGAATGCAGTAATCCAGAACTCTAACAGTTTTTTTACTTTTTTTTTTACTCTATAGTGAAGCAGGAAGAGAGACTGAGGATAATTATTGGTATTTTATATATATATAAATATATATAAATATATATATATAAAAATATATATATATACAGGTCTAAAAAAGCCTGGAATTGAAAAGCGTTGGCTTCCATCCTTATAATAGAATAGAATAGTAACTTATAATAATAATAATAATAATAACAGCAACAACAACAGCCTTCTGGCATGTGATCTTAGAAAGTCAGTCTTCTGTGTCCTAGTATTCCCAACTTGTCACGTTTAATCTGTATTAATCTTTTCAATTTTTATAGAAGCTTTGATTAGGTTTAGTGATTGAGATATCACATAGAGGGTGCTCTAAGAGGAAAACCATTTGTTATCCTTCATTTTGTCTGCTAATAATAGGAAAATACATGGTTGTGGTTCAGGTAATATTTTTTTTTAATTCAAGCATTTCATTATTGCATATTTCAGGATATACATGTATTATCATCTTAAACTGCATTTTGCCAGTACATGCTCATTATCTATATGGTTCTGTCAAGAAATCATATGGGGCTTACTGTGTTTCTTTGTAAGCATTCAGGAATCATTTCATTAGTGTATTATCCAGAAGTCAAACCCAAGTAGTAACATATTATAACTATCAAATTCTCATTTATACACAGTTTACTAGGGTTATAGTTTGACTTATTTGGATTCAGTTGATGGGAATGTACTGTTCAATTAGAAAATGCATTAGAAAGTGCATTAGAAGACATTACTGATGATGGTTGAGATCAAGTCATATTATGGCTTGCAAAGAATTGTATCTTGGAAACATGCTTGGATTTGATCTTCTTTCCTTTAAATTCATACCATTCTTAATTACAAAATTACTATGCTTTAGATGAAAAATTTTAATTCAGAAGTTGATTTTTAGAATAGTTTATTCCATTTCTGAGCTGTCAAGATAACTGAAGTCCAATTTTAACTTAATGCCCTTAGGTTGCCTACTAAATATAACTTGTGGTAGACTTGTCTTTAGTGAAGGACACATAGATAAGTCTGCTGTTGTTCTTGGACACCTGATCAGTCTTGTAAACTCTCCTACACTTAACGTTACAGTTTGTTCTTCTACGTATCCTACTGCATCATCTCATTCCTGTCTCCCTTGGCTACCTGATTAGGTGTTTCCATTTGCACTTGCTTTGAAGTTCACCCTTTCTTTTTTTTTTTCCTTTTCTTCTTTTCCCTTCCAGAATAGTTTTCGTTCCAATTAATTAAACTCCATTAATTGCAATTTAGATGGAGATCTGGTATTATATCTTTTAAGCCAGAGGGCAAATATTGCCATTGCTGCATTGTCAGGAGAGGAAGTTTGGAAAGCTGAAAACATTAGAATTCTAAAACATTTGATTAGCCCTATTTTAAGTGCAATAAGATTTTAAAAACAAACAAAAACCCCCAAACAAACAAACAAAAAAATGCCTGCCATCCTGGGAGCAGCACTCACAAGAAGAGAAACACTGCTGTTGCACAGACCACAGATTTCAGATTTTTTTTAGCAATAACATTGAGCTTGTTTAGGTGATTGGGGAATCTGAATGGACAAACACTTGTAATTGTTTCACAATGTAAAATTTTACTACTAGTAGCATGAATTTTACATTTCCTGAAGGCTGCTGCAGATCTAGTTTCTGCAGGCTTAGCCTCTTTTTGCACATAGAAGTTCTGCTCAGGTGGACTTCGAGGGCTACAGATATTGTCCAAAATTTCTGGATCCCTTATAGCTGGATACTTCTGCCCTTCGTGCTTCACTTCAGAAATCCTGAACGTAAGCCCAGCATTGGCAGCTGTTAGTGTTATGCTGTGTGTATGTGGGCGTAGGAGAGCTGACAGTCCTGGAGGCACAGGCTTATTTTGCATGTTCTACCCATTCTGTTTGGTGCATGTGTTGTAAATCTTTATTTCCAGGAAATGTCAGACCTGCTGTTTATTCACTTAGCAGTTGTTACACAACCTGGAGGTACTGGACTTAATCCATGTAGTGCAGGACATCATTTCTCCTTTCTCACAGTTCCCCATCTTCCATGGAAAAGCCTGTTTGTCTAACTTGGAAAGCTATGGTTTGTTTGAGCCAAATTGTTGCTGTGGATCATCCCGGAATCAGTTCCCAGGAAGCAGTGTGGGGGTGTCATGTTCTCACTATTAAGATACAGATTATATCAACTGATTGTTGAATATGACCATCTATAAATGGGACCTGAAATGTTCGTTGTTCAAGAGAAACACAAAGACTAAAGTGAAAGACTACCATTAATGCTTGTGAAATCAAATATTTCAGAGGTGAAAATTTGTGAGTGTTGTCATCTGTTAATGGAAAACACTCTAGATGTTGAAGAGGCTGGTGAATCTACCAACATTCCAGTGCCTAACAACAGCTTAATGTTTCTTTCTTGATCAAATTTTAATCTTCTATGTGGATGATGCTATTCTGATTCAGACTATGTAGAATCCCATGTGACCAATCAACACACTCCCACAGTGGGAGAAGGGTCAAAGGATATGGGCAAGAATGATGAGCTCTGGGAAGAATAAAGGGAATGACCAGCAGTTATTGTAAATAAAGCTGAACTTACCCTCAACATAAAAAGGACTACAGGGTAACGTTTGTTTTAGATATAAGTAGCTAACATAGTTGTGTAAACTGCGTTTCCTGAGATAAATAGTAGGTAGTAATGTCTTCCTGAGCTAACCAGACCAGCATGGGGCAGAGAAAGTATATACGTGGCTCAGCCCATCATAAAGTATAAAAACAGACCAACCAACAAAAGGACCTTCGAAGATGGCCATGGGCTTGAGCTAGCTTTGACTCACACATTTCTTCCTAGCATTGTGATGATTGTGATGACGGAGTATATAGAGACAGGCAATGGGAATCATGTTTGTATTGTGATCCAACTGTATATTGCACTTGCTATATTGTGCTTGTGTTGTGATTTCCGTACATGGCTGTATTGCTGCTAAATTCATGGAATGCCAAATATCTTCAAATAAGTAAACCTGATATTAAACATTAAACCCTCCTAGTGTGGAATATCTGAAGTAACCTGGTCAGAAAGTATTGAACTCTGACACTAATGGACTCCTGACAGCCCACAAGGGAAGAAAATCCCTTATTTTGAATGGCTGAGTTTAAACCAATTCTATTTGCTGTGAGTTACGTATGCTTGTGAAAATTTGCAGTCTTACTTGAGTTAAAGACATCAGGTTTTCTTGCAAGTAAATTCAAAATGCGCGTTATTAAAGGCTACCATTAACCTGAAGTAAGTCTGCGGTGACTATAAATGATAAGCATCTTCCTCCTGCTATTAAAAAAAAAAATATCCTGAAGCTTTAAAACCTAGTTAACTTTCATACTGGCATTCAAAAATAAGAAAAATTTTCTTGCATCTGTAATTCTATAGATTTTTAAAGGTTCTTACTAGTTTTGTTTTGTAATGTGGTAAAACAGTGTATGTACTATTCAGCATTGACCCGAACTGAGTATTAAAACAATAGCCTTTTTCTCTGAAATAGCTGTGATATGATGTTTTATTTATGCAAATTAACTTTCTTTTAAAGTAACAGTGGGAATCGTGTTTTTCTTATCATTATGCTTTCATACAGTGACTTGGCAGTAAGTCTGAGTGAAATAGCTGGTGTGGTTGGACTCGATGATCTTAAAGGTCTTTTCCAACCTAAATGATTCTATGATTCTAACTTACCTGATGGGGTAGCACTTCCCTTTGGATGTGGTATCACAGTATCCTAAGTCAAGGCTAGGCCCTCTGCAGTCCTATTCAGACCCATTGTGTATACTCCTTTCCTCTCTTTTCTGTGCGAACTTGTGCTCAGACTGCTGAAAACTAACTCTCCCGAGGACAAAATAACAGGAGTTTAGTCTTTGGCCAGCTTGGCTCCCTGAGCTAGCTTGCTGTCCAGCACAAGGGAAGATCACATAGCTGCAAATATGGAAGGATGCTGGCAACTCTGACATGAATTGCCTTGGACTACTGTAGAATAGGGTTAAAGAGCTTCAGATTTCTTGTTTACAGGTGTTTACAAGTCAGTGTTTTTAAACTAAAAACTCTAGCTCTTGTTCCTATTGTGAATATTTGAGAGCATGTAAATAACCCATGATGGAAGCTGCTGTGTAGATATGGTCTGTATAAATACAACTATACTAGTACAGACCATAGCAGGGTGGATCTGTATTTGACCCCACACCACAGACTGTCAGACTTGTTGAACTTGTGATGGCTGCTGGTAGGCTTAATGTGATTTTCTAAAAGCCAGTGTAGAAAGCATGTGGAAATACTGCAGTACTGGTGGACTTGTCTCACCAACTACCTCATTACCTAACGAACTACCTTGTGTTTAATCTGACATTTGGTCCTCTTCTACTAATGACTGAGTAACAATGCTGTGACAACTCCAGTTACCATACACAGGATGAAGTAGTTTTAGGTAACAATACATATTGAACCAGACTGGACATGCTCTGGTTTCTGCTTGGAGCTCTGGTATCTCCTCAGCTATGTAGCCTGATATAAAGCTTGACTGTGACTTGGGGAATCTTTATTCTAACCTTGAAAGAAACTTGCTCAAATACTGTAACCTTTCTGCAATTAAAATACTTGTAGTGTCCTCAGGTTAAATTGCATTTCCTACTTCCAATAGCATTACCTGCTTTAGCAGGGCTTTTAGCAAAGAACTATACTGTGCCTTCCTCTAACGTCTCATCCTGGTCATGATGTTAACTCAGCAGAATTTTATTAGCTTTCGGTAATGTTAACTACAATTTAATATTTATTCACTGTAAGAGTAATCATTGCATGAGATTAAAGTAGAAAACTGTGGTTTGTATAAACTTACTTCCTCCCTCAAAATGATTTAGGCAAATTGTATTTCTGGACAAACACTACAAATTGCTTATACTTCAAAATTTTTCCTTCTACTATGAATATAAGGTCAGAGTGATAGGTAAATGATAGGTGAGTGAAAAACGTGCTGTTGGCTGGAGGATTAGAGGAACTAGCTGATACCCAATTTGCTGCATCTTCAGGACTACTTCCAAAGGCTGTGTGTGTAATTCCCCTCTTGCTTGGAAAGAGCACAGGACAAGCTGGTTTTATCCTGTTCTTTGCATTTTTTTCTATATTGCACCTCAGCAAATGGATATTTCTGATAAATTTTGCTACCGCCAAAGAAATGTTTTGTCTCATCTGGTCCCTTGAAGTGTGGGGAAGAGATTTCTGGCAAAATATTTTTGGGTCATGTTTTAGTGATCCAAGTGCTTTAATAAGGTGCTGTAATGTGAAAAGGGAGGTCAAAGAAAGGAAAGCTTAAAAGAAACATTTAAGTGAATTAATTGGTAAATGTGTCCTCAAAGGCTGATAACATAGGCATGGATTGTGCATAGGGTAAGCATAACCTCAGTCTCTCCCCTCACCCTCCTCTCAGGCCTGCCTGTCCTGTTTCCATAAATGAAGAGACCACCTTGATAACAGGCACAGTTTTACCAGGAGTCTTACATTGTCAAAATATTGTGAACAACTGAGGACTGTGTGGAAAGTAAAGAGAAAATTCAAATTATATGCAACAGAGAAAGAACATTAAAAAGTAAAAAGAAATCTCTCAAAGGTAATGTATTGTTGCAAAGACAATGGCAGTAATCGAGATCTTAAAGTCCAATATGATGAATCAAACAGTGAAAAAAAAGTAACAATACAGTCTAATAACCAAATGTATGGAAGAGTTTAAGGGACTTCAGGTAAGGAGAAAAAAAGAAGAGGAGGCAAGAAAAGCTGAGGGAAAGCACAAAGCAAAAAAGCAGCTAAATATTCACAGAATCATAGACTGGTTGAGGTTGGAAGGGACCTCTGGACATCATCTGGTCTAAGCCCCCTGCTCAAGCAGGGACACCCAGAGCCTTGTCCAGACGACTTTAGAGTATCTCCAAGGATGGAGACTCTACCACCTCCCTGGTGGTACTTGGTTACCCTCACAGGGAAAAAGTGTTTCCTGGTGTTTGGAGGGACTCTGCTGTGTGTCAGTGTGTGCCCATGGCCTCTGGTCCTGTCCCTGGGCACCACTGGGAAGACCCTGGCTCCATCCTCTGTGCACCCTCCCTGCAGGTGTTCATACACATGGGTGAGACCCCCTGAGCCTGCTCTGCCCCTGGCTGAGCAGTCCTGGCTCTCCCAGCCGCTCCTCATAGGCAAGATGCTCCAGACCCTTCAGTGTCTTGGTGGCCCTTCGCTGGACTCTCTGCAGTATGGAAATCTGGAAATTAAAAAGTCAGTGTGGATTTAAGGCACCATGTGGCAAATGAGGTTGGTGTACAAAGCCCTGAATTTGGAATCACAATTAATTGCATGCTAAAAGGAAAGTATATACTTAAAATTAAGCCTGCTCTTAAATACTTTCCTTAATTGAGCCATACTGAACAGGATAGAAGAAATATTGCAACAGATAGAATATGAATATCATGTTGTAACTACTAAGAGCCCCACTTTCATTCACACAAAGAAGAGGTTGGATCAAATTTTAATATGTAATATTAATGCTAACATTTATTAACTTTTGAGGTCCTGTTGTTTTAGTATTAACTGTGTGCGTTTGCAGGGGCTGTTGCAGCCTTTGGCTTACTTGATTTGTGCCCCAGATGCATGTATACCCATGTAACATACAAATACAAACAAAAAAATTGTTGGGTTTTTTTGATTTTTTTGATTTTATTAAATGTCACTCCAGATACAGCCAGATGGATTTATTGGAATCTGCCATTTCTTATAACCTGAGGCATCCGACTGAAGCAGTAAGTGATTGGGGAAGTGACTACTATTTAACAGGACTTTTAACTTTATAAATTCTCCAGTGAATGGTATTCTGCTAGGAGAGTTGTGTTTTACAATAAAGTTACTGTCAGCAATGTGCCCAGGGACTTCATAACATGTAGAGATCACTGGCAGTACAAACTCATGTACAGGGGATTTTGCTAAAGCATAGGTTTAATACCTGTAAAAAAGAACTAATATATATTCAAATAAATGTATGATCTCAATATTGACTATAATCTCAATGTTATGTGTGATTATTAGTTGAATGTGAATGAATGTAAAAATGTATAAAGAAAAAATAAATTAACAGTGAAGAAAATAGTACAAATAAGAGCAATGAGTTATAGTTACCATAGAAAAGGTGCTCTCTTTTAGCTACTTCACACTATTAATAAGAGTAACAGATACAGCAGATGTTTTCTCTTTGTTTCTCTGTGTTTGTATGTTGTAGTTCTAACTGAAACAGCATTTGACTAGAGTTTGAGCACATGTGCATTTTGGAAATAGAAATCAAATTCTGGCATATCAGTGTCTCAGTAAAAAAGAAAAATGTTTTAGGGCAGTATGTATTGATTGTCTTCAAAACAAACCAAACAAATCCCCAAAATATATTTTGGGGGCAGTAATTCATCTGGAAACTGGATGAAAGTATAAACCACCATTCCCTGCCCTCCTAAAACTCTGGCAGCAAATGTGTAGCCTCAATGACAACAGAAGAGTCTAGGGAAGCATAAAAGAATACGATATTACCATTATCTTCAGAGAGTTACTTTCACGACCAAATGGTTGCAGAATTGGGCCCAAGATACTTGCCTCTCTCCCTTAAGACAATGTCAATGAGAAGTTTGAATCATATTCGTTTCTAAAGTACTTCTGCTCAGGGCAACACAGTGAATGTAGCAATACGTCCATATATTTTTGTCATAATCAGCCCATAAAATTAATCCATTGATCTCCAAACTTGCTTACATGGCTGCTGTACTTCAGCTGTGGTGGTGTTATTCATGCTTGCATGCTCCTGTCTTCTCTCGTGCCCTAGCACAGCTTTGTGAGGCCTTGCAGTGAAAGTGAGCCAAATGTTTTTGCTTGGAGGTAGTTTTCAGACTCATCAGAACCTTACTTACCATGAACCCTCAAGAATGCTACTGTTGGCACAAGGGAGAGGACAGGAGCGGATGGCTAGGGGATAGGACCAACCTCTTGAGTTTCAACCTGTTCTTAAGCTGACCAGACAGGTGCTTTAATTAATCTTGAACAAGAAAAGATACACTGAGGAGTACAAGAAATTGAAAACTATCAATTGCATATAACGCTACAAAATTCTAACCTGCTCAGCTCTTCCTCTTGTGAGGAAAAATTGAGCTACAGCTTTTGATTTTGTTGTTTTCTAAAGGTTAAAAGGTTGGGGTTTTTTTTTTTGATTGTACAATTTAGCTTATCAATAAACTAATGCAGTCTTCAAATGTAAAGGTGGTCTTCATTCAAGTTAGAATTTGCCTTGCATGTGTCTGTTGTAATCTATTATTTTAGTACTTCAGGAGCAAACACATTTTTTTAAACTAAGATTTCTGGTAAGACTTGCAGCTCACATTGACCCTCTTAACCCCTCATTTCAGATATAAAATGCAACATCTCAGTGACTGTCCTGTCACCCCTCATTTCCATGGATACATGCTTTGAATGCAAATATAATTAGCGTGCTGCAGCCACAAATAGTCTGTCCTCTGAAAGAAGTAAGAACATCATAGGGTAGATGTGTTGTATTGTCACTTCTAACACTTTTAAACTGAGGCAATTTCTCTGAACTGTGAGGTCAGACTAATAAAAGTGTTTGTTGTCTTGGGAGTTTGGTGAGGCGTCAAACAAGATATCTAAACCCAGACAGACAGGCTGCAAATATTTGCAACAATTGTAAATTGTTAAGTTGGTACCCTAGAGAAGATAGGATCAGTCTGACCTTCAGATTCCTCTTGTGTTCTTTCTGTCTGTTGCTTTTAGTGTCTGACAGTTTATGGGAACTGCTTTCTATGAACGCCTTTGGTGATGAAAGACTGATGTTAGCATAACCTTTAACAGTCCTGAGCTAGGAGCATATACTTGCCCAATTAATGACTGGTTTATGATGGTCAAAATTATTTTCCTGCATCTCACTTGCTAATAAAATTAGGTAAATTGAATACTAATTCTTATTTAGAGACTGAATCTCTTGCTGTTATCACTAATGCATAAATAAGTATTCCTGCAGGGAAATGTAATCGGAGAGGTGTAAAACAATGGGAAGCAAGAAACTTCCCTGAGAAAGGAAAACAAAAGAAAACAACTTGGCTGAGCATGGGATAACTTTATAGCTGGCTGATAGGAAATAGTAGGGCAAGGATATGTCTGTAGTGCTGTCATGATTCAGAATTGATGAGACTTAATTGTGAGCTTACACCACTTGGAGGTGTTTTGCAAAGATCTCAGAAGAGCTTAATGCCATAAAATGTCAACAGGGTGGTTCTCATGTGAGGATATTCTGGCTAGAAGACCAAGGAAAGTCCTGAATAAAGCACCCTCATCTTGGGTCAGGGCACTATCTGCATAGTCTAGGCAAGAGCCCAAATTATTAGATTGTAGACTAGGCTGGATAGTTACTGTTTCTCCATTCTGGGGCCAGGGCATGGAGCAGAATGCAAAGCAGGGTTCATGGCAATAAAAACTCACAGGAGCATGAAAAAGACCCAAGTAGGAAAGCTATTGGAGTGAGGAGAAACCGGGGTTCAAGTCTCTGCAGTAGAATTATTGCTCTGTTTTGGGGTTTTTTTTGGCTGAGAGCTGTTCACTATAAAGTCAGTACTCTCACAGATTGGAAACCAAGCCTCCCCCAGCAAGCAAGTGTACCTGTCTACCAGTCCTGTTTTCCCCTTGGCTTGCTGACTGTGATCTCACAACTTTTACATTCCTGTCTGTGTAGTGGTCTGCTTGTAACAGGATCCCTCAAGCCTACCTAGTTTCTTTTTTTAGGCCCCTAATTCAGTTTATAGACCTGTCTCTTCACCTTAGGCCAGCCTATACTGGACTACTACAGTGGAGAAAACCTTTCAGAAAATAGTAAAAGGCCAGTCAGGAAGCTTCTGATTCTTGTCTTTGGCATCTTTTTCTCTAGCATAAGGTCTGCTGCTTAAAATACTAGATAAACTCAAGAACTTTTGCTGTTTTCAGTGCAAACATTTGTAGCTTTTCTTGGAATTGCTGCTGTGTGTAGTGTTTGCAACAAGAATCTAAGTTGCTCTTTAAGAACTCCATCTGTCTTTTTTAAAAAAACAGAAGATAGAATTTAGAAGCAGTAGAGAAAGATGAGGTTTCTGAAGCATTATTTCAGACTAGTTCAAGTCTCATTCAGCTTACAGGAAAAACTAATATGGGCCCTTTCCTGTGGAACCAATAGAGAAATCTGTCCTTTTAACTGAGCAAGTTATAAAAGATTTGCAAATGTTCTTGTAGAGTACTTAGTAAATGCACATCTAAACAGTGTTCACATTAATAAAATGTGTTAGTAAAGACATCCATAGTCATGGGAAGACTAATATCTATACATTTAAAGTCCAAATGCTCTGGTGATATATGGTAGTATTCATTGTTCAAAGTTCAGAGCTGTGCTAAGTCCAGCTAGCTGATGAGCTGATGAGCTGATGCTTCAGAGAGACTAAAGCTTGAAACTGCAACGCCGTAGATGGCACTCAAGTTCTGGTTGCAACACAGTGCCTCTGTGGAAGAAAGTGTCTTTGTTACAGCTGTATCTATTGCTCTGGTTAAATGGATAACCTTAAGTTTTTGATCCTTACGTTCACTCCACGACTTTTCTTTTAAAAAGTGCTGGCTATGAAACTTCAGAAATTATGTAAATATCTGAGTATAAAAATATATTATTTAGTCTTTGCAGCTGTAGGGATCCTAGCTGGAAGACCATTGTACATCAAGGAGTTAGTAATCCACATAACAGTTAACCTGAAAAGGCACTGTGCTGTGCTGCACTGTGCTATGCTGCATGAATAGGTTAGTCTTCAGGCCTGTGATGTGCTGCACGTATCCTTTGACTGCAGGATAACCTCGGCTGGCTAATCATAATGAAGGAGCCTGTAGGCAGCTCCCACTCGGCACCAGCAGTGGCCGCCTTGACGCCACCTGCATGGCCTTGGCTTTATCTTAAAGCAAAGCAGCGTGTTCTCATGTGAACATCCTTTTGTTTGACGGTACAAATGATGACTAGAGTTGTTTTCTTCCAAGAAAATCCTGTAAGACGTCTACAAACCAAAATGCTGATGAACTTCACAGATGACAGCATGCCATGCTCTGATTTGAGGTCTGTGTCCAATGCTGTGCAGCTCAGGGTTCCTAGCATCTGAAGGAACATCAGATTATCATACTATCCTCTTTTTTCTTCTAATGTTAGCACCAATAAGTGGTATTTTAATCAATAACAGCAGCATTATAATTTTCTTGTTTGTTTATTATTAACAAGATTTTACTTGTTAATAATACAAAATGGCTTATCAGCTGTTTGGAATACCAAGGACTTTCTTTGCTGTTTTCAAAGAAGCATATAGTGTTGGTGTCTTGATGAACTATAAACATTCTTTTCTATCTTCTGTAACTTAAAAAGGCTTAGCTGGAACGAGCTCTGCAATGTTGCATATCAAAAAAAAGGCCTTAGTGGAAATTAAACAGAGTGTTTCAAAATATTGTACCAGATTCTTAGAGAGAAGAACTGTTTTAATTCCAGGTTTACGCAATGTCTCATACATTACGATCTCCAACTTAATTTCAGTTTTGAGACCTTTCTATAATAATGTGTAGTAGCTTAGTAGACAGCAGAAATGTTGTCCAAAGAGGGTGGTAGCTGTTGTAGCGTTCTCATTTTACTGAAGCACTAGTTATAACTATCAGTGATTTTACATCAGTTTTTAAAATGTGTTACTGTGTTTTTGTAACATCTGGTTTTTGCTTTGTACCCTTCTTTGAGCTGGTAAATAGTCTGTATAATACCAATAAGAATAGAGTTTGGTGTTAATCACACAAAGTGGCGGTGAGCCCATCTCCATTTTAGACAATACACTTTTTAAACACAAAAACTGAGCAAGTCTGTGATTAGTATTTCTCTAGAGAAAGGAATTTACGGTCTGTTGGTGTGATATCACACAAGCCTAATGAAGCCTGTGGGAGCTGCATGGAACAAACTAAGCAAGTCAGGACACAAATCTGATCTTAGCTAAATAGATTAAAAACTGTAGCAAGTCAAGTGAAGTTAGTGAGTTATTCTGGATTTATACCATTTTATTTAGATTACAGCATGGCTGATACTACTGTAAAATTAGAAATGGAAACAAATCCCTGAGTACGAAGGTTCTCTCAAACTTTTGATATAATCTCAAAACTTGGTCATGTGCTAGCTGAAACAAAAGTGTTAACATGTCTAATAGTGGAAATAAACAGTTGACAGAAGTAGTGGCAAAAGGTTGGAACATGAAGAGGAATTCAGAAGTTTACATAACTGCATTTTTATTGGGATGCTGATTCTGGCATTGCTCTGAGGCAATTTTTTTTCAGTAGCTTCAGGCTGTAGTAGACACCAGAAGATCATGGTTTCAGATTTGGACAAGCAATATTTATGTTACAGGGCCTGCAGCATGGCATTTACCTGGTTTTGCAATACATGTTTCATTTCTGTCACTTTCATATCTGATTGGAAGTTTCTGTCAAAAATAAATATTAGGGGTCCTTAGATGTATTCTACCCACAAAAAACTGGTTTGCTGCAAAACCAACAGAGTTTAATCTAATTAAAATTTAATTAAATCTTGAAAACTCTTTAAAGGCTTAGACCAGTCTTTGACTCGGTCATCATCATCCTCCACCTTCTACAAGCGAAAATCTGCTTTCCTCTTCCTCCATGAGAGGTATGCCTCTCGTGTAGATTTCAGCAGCAGGCATCATGGGCATATGTGTGCTGAGACTTTGGTGCTATTCTTTCAGGTGCCACTCAGCTTTAGTGCAGTTTTTGCTTTATCTCTCCACTATATCTTTAGAAGTCTTGTTTCTAAAACACAATTAAGTCTCTGTGCTGGTCTGACTACTCTCAGAATTCCCTCTTGTTATAACAGATTTTGCTGAACACCGAGATTCTTAAAATGCTGTACACATATATCACAACAGAGGGAGGAAAAAAGTAGACGCTCAGAAGATTATTGGAAACGTTCTTCTCAACCTTTATACAGAAATGTAAACAAAACTGATTAAGTTTCATTGATAATTTCCATCTTTATTTCACTGAGGTGTGCTGTTGAATAATTGTTAAAGTCTTTGCACTTTCTTAAGGAACTTGCTTTTGGTCTATTGTCCATGGAACTCAACAAGAATTTCCCTGAGAGAATTAGGGTGATCCCAAAAGCTTTTGAAATTTAAACTAGAGAATAAATAATTGGCTTCAGAATTGCAACTTTCAAATTCATAATGCTGAATGACATGCAGGAAAGGAATATATATCAAAATGAGTAATTTTCTCCTTCTTAAACCATAAACAATCCTTTTCTGACACGTCCTTTTATTAATCTCTCTGCCAACATAGGGTTATTTCTACAGAATAGCTCTCTGTTTTCAAAGTAGTTTCTGGTTACCTTACGTAATTTACAATATTGTTTGAATGTTAATTTCACTCTTTCCAGTTACTTTCTGTGATATGCTGCCAAACAGAATGTCTCAACTGGCAAAATATCTTGGGGGACATGAAGAGCTGCTTTGGTTTTAATGGAGGATGGTACAGTGTAAAGGACACCAATTCAGAGGAGATTAGACTAATGCTACTGCTCACTGAGATATTTAATTAGTGCTACGCGTTCTAAGGTATAGCAAGCAAATTTAGTATTCAGTGGTCCCTTTATTTGATTGGTCTACATGTACCTTCTTAGGCAGCCTTTTGATTTCAGACCAGCTCTCTTCATTAAACAAGCTGTTATTAAAAGGCACAAACACACTGTAGTTTTCAGTTCTTTCATATGTTTGTATTTTAAAGCAGTGATAGAATTTACAACAATTCTATTAGAATTTGCCCAAGTTCTACAAACATGCTTAGTTACAAAATGTCCTAATCCAGCTGAAATCAGTTACAAACTCCTGTTACTTTTGTTGGGAAGAGGAGCATGTCCAGATTTTTTAGTCTACATTTTTTCTTTAAGCCATATAAAACCTTGTATGAGTTGTTTTTTGGGGTTTTTTTTTTTATTATTTAATCAATTGGACCTTTTAAAATGCTATCCTTAATAATATTGTTTATTATACTGCAGTGTTTTTCTTCTTTTCATGATGTACAATGGACTGTTACAGGATAATTTTTAAAAATACTTTTGTATGACATTATCGCACTGACATTTTGCAGACTTGATGTAAATTGAAACAAAATATCCTGAAGGAAATGTATTCTTTAACAACCTATATAATCTCTTGTTCTTGCTCCCATATCCTTCCTTATATATTACTGATGGCCATCTTTGACATTCATACTCCTGATTCAGCTGATATAATGGTTGTTTCATTTATAACTCACAGGTAGTTTGTAAAGATCACTACAACTAGCAATTAAATTTTTAACTTCAAGTAGTGAAATTTTTAGGAGTAAAATCTAAAGGTTCAAAAAAAAAAAATCTGTGAGTGGAAGCTGTGTTAGCTGTTGAAAGAACAAGATCTCCACATGATGTTTTTGATAAGATTAAACCAGTTAATGTTGTGGACTTGTACTTACTTTCACTAGTGGCCTGGTGAAATGCCTGAGTACCTTTTCTGTTTTTCCATCTCTCTCAACCAGTTTACTTAAAGGAATACCTCATCCTAAAAGTTACACATCTTTTAAATCTTTAGATCTCTGGCCTATAATCCCGCAATGACTATGGATTTTTAGAAGAGAGAAGATTGAATGAAAATGCAACTCAGGGGTTTTAAAAGGAGACATGGATCAGACACATAAAGAGTAGAATATTGGTTGGGGAATATAATCTGGAACTGGACTAGCAGAACAGTTTGAATAAGATATCTTTACAGATTTCTGGTAATTAGCCAAAGCGGAACAGCTGGCTAGCTGGAGTTGGGATGATGGAGCTGCATCCCTTGGAAAATGATACATTGTTTTATAAGATTTTAAGTTTCAGTATTCTGGCAAATAATGAACTTTTCTGATGCTTTGATTCTGAATGTTTTCTTCAAGATAGCTTTTTTTTTTTTGCTAGCTTGAGCCACGTCATCTTGAATGTGTGGAAAAATGGGTGATGTTAATTGGGAGTAAAAACAAGTTCAAACAGTAACTCAGTCAAGCGGCATCCTAAAGCAAAAGAGTGTGATTTGAATGGTTTGAGAACACTACCATAACTGAGACTAAATTACAGCCTGCTTAATATGAGGTCTGTCAATACTAGATGTATAAAACATTTTCATGTCTAAGGTCGAGCAGAATGAAAACCTGTTATCCAGGAGCAGCCCTGTTGCATATATGGCACAGTAGAATGAGAATAATAATGTGGTTAGGAAGAGAAAGGACAAGACTTTGGGATTCAGGATGGAGGATTATTTAAGGGCATGTGAACTAGGAAAATGAGGATTGAAGGACATATGGTAGAGAAGGAAAAGGATTACAGGGCCTGGAATATTGGAGGTCACAGATTACTGGAATATAAATTATGAATCCTTGCACATGTTCTGCTTATACTTTAGCCAGAGGAATTCCATGGAGACCTGCCTATTACTAAGGGATTGCTGTCTTAACAGAACAGTCATTTCTGCTGAACTAGAAAGGAATTGTGTAGTCTGCTAGCTAAGTATAGGCGATGCAAGCGTTATCATGCAATAACACATGGACACGTGTCACCCTGGAGTATTAAAATCATTTCAGAGTCGCAGTGAAGAAAATTCTTCCAATTACAATTTTAAATCTCTATATGTGTATGCTCACAGACACACACGGAAACAAATTGTAGGCAAAATACAATCATTGCAAAATTGCTAGTTAATAGTATTTTTTTTTAGCTTCTCCAGAGATTTGGAATATTTAGTGAGTGCTGATAATAAATTCACGTATTTCACATTTATACGTAGTATAGTACAGATATGGTGTCTTTCTCCTCACTTTCCTTTTTTAAAGAGATTAGTGGATTAACAGAATGCTAAGGAAGAAATAGGGTATAAGCATGCACTGTGAAATCTTCCCTTCACACACTGACAGTTTAGTTTTGCAATACCTTTTGTTCGTATCAACCAGAGGCTCATCAGAATGAATACTATGGTGTGGTGGTTCACTGTACAAAGCAAATTCAGACTGCAGACCATGAAATTTATGTTGGTGTGCAATTCCATCAAGGTCTCAAGAGGTTAGATTAATGTACTAGGGTAATGCATTCTGTAAGCCCAATTCTAATTTAAGCATGGTATCTAAAGGCCATGAAAAGCGTGCTGGAACATGCCCTGTCTGCAAGTAAATGTGTCCTGAGTGCGTTCTATCAGTGTACCATTGGGAAAGACAGAGTGGAATTCTTTATGGCACCAGTAACAAAGTTATTAGCCACAGAAACCTGTCTTACTGCTATGAACTTCAATGTAGCAAAGCATGTTAGCAGCACCTTCATGGCTGAATGTTAAGCTTATGTACTTTGCAGCATTTGGCAAGAATCAAAGACAGATTGTACTTCAATACATCTTTTTGGTATCTGTGTGCTAGCAACTGACTTTATACGTGGCAGAGAAAAGTGTAAGTAACCTGGGTGTTAACGTGTACCACATTAAATACAGTTTTTACTGGGACATGTAACACCACCACCACCACCACTAATAATAATTTATTAGTTATTGTTTATTATTATTATTATTATTATATTTCTTGACTATACTTCTCAGCACCAGATACCCCTAACAGAAAAAAACATTGCAGTGGATTCAGCAACACAAATGTAACACTAAAGGCTCAATTTTCAGGATTTACTTTGCTTCTAATTCCTAGGATTTCACAGTTTTCACAGGATATTACAACATTGTCCTGATAGTCTTTTATAAGAGCAGAAACTCTAGTTCCCAGTTATAATCTATGCAATTATTAATGTTTACCAAATATAAGATATCAATTTATAGGAATACGTTGGAGATTAAACTAGAGACTAGCTTTTAGGCATCTGGGTCTAATAGTAAGCATTTTAAGCTGAGAAAATAGTACCAGAAGTTCCAGTCAGCAAGTTCTTATATCCATTATGATTTTAGTGCTTACTGTTGTTCTTAAAATGTTAAGGGACATCTGCAGTGCATAAAGCTGAGCCTGGGAGTGTAAAATGCTATTTTCTCTGTGACTTTTTGTAAGGAGGTGAGGCACATTTCACTTCTGACGTTGGGAAGGAATTTTCTGATCTTTCAGTAGAGTTAAACAAATCCTTATTTTTATGGCTTGCATCTTCTCTTATGTTTTTGCAGCTTGCCTAAAAAACTTTCTCAGTGTTACTAAGATTAATATGTATTCTGAGAATCTCCCCAAATCATATTTTACCTCCTACTTTGGTCTGGTTTTGATTTGTCTTTGAGATGTTTCTTCTACATGAGTTACTTGTCGGTTTGTTAAATATTCATGTGTTAAACATTCACATTAAGTATTCATGTCCACAGTGGGCTGTGATTTTTTTAATTTCCACCCCCCCCCCAAGGAGCTGGAATACACTTTTCATGTCATTTGTGTATAAAGTGTGAGTAGTAGTCTGGAGTTGCTACAAGGCGTGTAAGAGTACCTCTTCCCTCTTAAGATAACAGTGAGGATCTGATCCAGCATTTACCTTTGACAAACTGCCCAGCTTTTGGATCCTGAATATTCTCTTCTTAAGGCGCTGCTAAGGCCCATGCTAGCATTCCTATAATGGAAGCAGACATTGGGCTGTGTTAGCAGTGAGTAGCCTTTCTTTTGAACAGCATGTTATTTAGACTGTAGAAAGCATTGTAGAAATGTTCCTACAGGTTTTGTCTTTTGTAATCACTTCTTCACTAATTCCACATACCTTATGGCTGATCCACATCTAATGATTCTTGTATGTGGGTTTTACTCCTGTAATCGTTTCAGTCTAGACTGAGCATTCAGGACTGTTATTTATGACATTGTGTTCGTGAATTTACATCCAGGATTATATTCTTCAGCTGTTTTGGTTCCAAATTGATATACCAGCAGCAACAGAAAACATGTTCCTAATTGCATCGCAAACTGGGAAATCTGCAAACCAGTTATAACAGGCTGAGTCTTAAACATTGAACACATCATGTATTTTGCTACTGAAATGGAGAGGGGGATCTGAGTCGTCTCTGTGTGCTTTGGAAAGTAACCTGACAGCTGCTTCTGCAGGAACAGGTTGTTTCATAGAAAGACTTTTCTCATAATGCACAGTGCTCTGTATAAAGGGTTGGGGATGCATGTCTGCAGAGTATCGTTGCAAGTTAGCCTGTGCACAGGTTAAAGAGTTACCATATATTGGTTTTTTTCAGCTATCTAGCTAATGTGAAGTTTTTCAGACTTAATCCTCTTACATTCAAAATCATTCAAACAATTTTCAGATAACCATTCAAATAATTTTTTTTTTTATCGTAGCACCTAATAATTAGATGTATGGAGACATTATTTTCTGCGTCAGTGTAAAGTATCTCATTAACTGTGTACATTGCAAATGTTGACAAGTTCTTTTTAGGAAGGAAAAGCTTTCACTAATGTTGGATTACTTAATTATTAACAGTCTTATTACCTAGGAATAGAACCTGGCTCAATAGATGCAGACCAACTTGGCATAACATGTTGTGCCTTTAGGGGTCTATAGAGACAGAAAACATCAGTAGTCACAGTCCCCTTCTTTTGTTTAAGAACACATTTGGCTTTGTTTAAACTCAGGCTTTTGATTCCACGGGATTTTTTATGAAGACGAAATAGAGAATATAGTGGAAGTCTGTTTTTTATTAATAAGCGGAAAAAACTTGGAACAAAAGGTCACTTCTGACCATTTCTAAGCAACTGTAAGGGATTTATTTGCTCAAATAAATTCTTAAATTAAATCTGCCCGTGTTATCGTTTTGTGAATATATTCACTGTTACCAGATACACAGAGCCATTGTTAACACCGGTAAGACTGCAGAGCACATCCTACAGTAAATGGCAGTAGTCTCAGAACTGAAGGCAAAATAAATGGAAATGTGGCTGCCTATTAAAATACTGGATCTAATTAACATAATCTTACAAACTCCACTTGTAACTGCGTATCTAATGGTTCAAAAACAACCATGGAGAACTGGTGCTTTGTTCATTATAGCGGACAGTGTGCTTGTACATAGACTGCTTTCAGAAAGGCAGGCGTTCATAATAACACATCTTATGGACAGTTACATAGACATAAATTTTAACCTCTGTTAAAGCAGCAGCAGTCATGAGTCACCAAATCTCCATCTGAACAGTTTTCTTCATATCATTCTTTCTTTCTTGTCTTTTTTAAAGACTATCTCTATAAGGTGTGTGTATCTATACAGAGAATAGCCAGCGAATTAGCAAGTGTCTAATGATACGGCTTTTTGATCTTATCCATGAGTGATTTTCTGGACAAATCTATTGTTTGCCTAACATTGTAATCAGTCTAAAGCATAACCAATTATTTTTGTATTCAAGTATCATGCCAGTAACCAAGTGAAAAATTGGTCATGCAATTGGGCAGTTAGACTTTCACACAAAACTGTGTGTGCATGGTTCAAAAAACACCCTGTGTAAAGGGAAAGTAAAACATTCTCTAGCTTTTGGAAATGCTTTAAACTATCAGCATACTTATGATATGTTAAATTGTCCACCCTAATGTAGTGTCATTTACCAGATATTGCTCTGCATACACAATCTATTGGTATTTCAGCAATGTTTGGGTAAAACAACCTTTCAAATAATTGTGGAGGGTGTTCTTTTAAGAGGAAATGTTTTACTAATGTTAAATACACTTGAATTTCTGATACATTGTTCTTAGAGAAAAATTAATTGGTCACTCTTTATGTAATCATCCTGCTGTCAGGGCACGGTTTGCCTTGGCGAGGCGGGCAGCGAGCCCCGTGACTCGGCCGGCAGGGCCAGGGCCTCGCGGGCCAGGGCCTGGCCCATGGCGCCCAGGCAAGGCTGGCCGGGGGGCCCGGGGACCAGGAGCGAGCCCAGGCCGTTGGCAAGTCTGCGGTGAGGAGGCAGGGCTGGCGTCAGGCCGGTAACACGGCCCGGCGGGTCAGGGTGAGGGCCCGGTCCGGCGGGGTGAGCGGGGTAGAACAGCTCCATGGTCTCGGGGCAGGCGGTGGTGACCAGAGAGGGCGAGGCCAGGCAGGTGGCCGGCGCGTGGCTCGCTGTCTGGGCGGCTCGTGGTCTGGGCTGGGTGGCCGGCACAGGCGTGGCGGCGATGCTGCGGGAGCTGTGGCTCAGGCCGGGCTCCCACGGGAAGGGGGATCGGCCCCGGCTGAGGCCTTTCTGCAGCACTGCCCCGGAGCCCCTCTCCAGAGTCAGCGAGGGGAGGGCAGCAGCCCTCCGCGGCGCCATGCTGAGGCCGGGCCGCCAAGCCTGGGGGCGAGGCAGAGGGTGCTTGCAGGGCGCTTGCTCTTAGTCATGCGTGGTCCAAAAAGCTATACCCTAAGGCACAGACCTGAAATAAGGGCAGAAAACGTCTTGCCCTGTTTCCAGTTCTTCAGTCTCTTTTTAAGAAAAAGAATGGGTTTATTTCAGATATGAAATGCAGACGTGGGGTGAGGAGAACCGCAGAAAATGTGTTGCAACAGCTTGCCAATAAAGATGTCAAAAATAAATGACATCCAAAGACTTGTTAAGGAGATAGAGTAAAATTTTACTAATTCCCCAAGCTATGCAGGGAGATTTTCTGGATGCTTTTCTGTTTTCTCTTGTACACAGCTATTCATAGCTGGGTGCAGTTTCCAGGCCAGATTCTCATGGACTGGAGGGCTGAGGCTGGAGTTTCCAAAAGCCATGCATTAAATTACTAGAGACAATTTTTCCAGAGACCTTGTGCTACTTTGTAAGAATGTGCTTTATAGATTTGTGTCTCCTTTTCCCCCAGAATAAAGGACCGTGGGGGTGAATATTTGTATATTCTGTTGAAAAACAAAGGTCGAGAGACAGTAGTTTGTTGAGTGAAATCAGGATGTCTGGCTTGCAATTTTTATAAATTATTGTAATTTCCTGAAGTTATTCAAAGAAGCGGAACTTCATGTGTATTCTTCTGTCAGTAGATTACACCAAGGAATAGTACCCTCATGCCATTTCTCTGGTTTTGAACTGACCAACACTACAAAGTTCTTATTCAAGTAATTCTACTCAAATAGAAGGGAAAACATAATTTGTAATGCTACTTCTGGTACTCCGTTTACAGCTAAAAGAAATTTTGACTTTGCTAAATAAGTTGTAACTTGGAGGTACTGTATAGACTATAATAGTTGTTTTCTAGTGGATAATTGTTAGGATAAAAAAATAATAGGCAATAAGAACCAATTTGAAATCACGATTTTCTCTTAGTTCTTCAGGGAATGTCTGTGAAAATCTATGAATTCTCTCCATTTTGAAGTAATTAATCGCATAGGACCAAGCTTCCATCTCACAGAAAATTACAGTCATTATGAAAGGTCAGAGTCCACTAGAGTGCTAAATATTTAGTGGAATAAATTTTGTTAGTCCTAAAAATGTATTGTAGAGGAGTATTAATAGTCTAATTTCCTCTTAACAATAAATTACAACTTGTTCTAGAGCTGAAGGTTATCTTGCTTATTTTATGCCTTCCCTTTGATTTCAGTATCAGGCTCATTTAGTTTGTAGTAATAGTGATGGGGTTTTTGTTGTTGTTGTCCAAAAACCCCAGAAGATTATTTTCAAATTCCTATGTTCACTTGCAGGAATACAGTTCCTCCTAAAAGTGGGGTCCTAGTTGTAAAAGTGAACTCACCAGTTGCTGAACATGCTCAACAGGCACGTTGCCAGAGGGCTGCTGAAATGGGAGAGTAGTACACGTGTACTATGCCAGGAACAGGGTAGTACACACCAGGAATGGAGTCTCCAAGACATGAAGAGCCAAAAAAGGGAGGTAAAACTGAGGTAGCTGTCTACAAAATTTGGGTGCCTGAAATGTTGTTTTCAAGACACAAGCTGCATTTTAAAATGTTAAAAAAAGTGGGGGGAGGAAAAGAAGAAAGGATAGAACCTTATCTTACTGTTTTGCCTTCTGAGAACTGATAAGTAATCATGACTGAAAAAATAAACATTAGTTACAGTTGGAATTAGGGAACAACATGAGACACATGATAGCTACATACTTTTTATGTTGGACATTTTAACAACATGTAACATTAGGATTTTTGATGTCTAATTTTCACAGAGAATGTTAGCTCACTAGACAAATTCAGCTAACCAAAACCAGGCAACCATTGGCCATTCTTAGTATAAATCAGCAGCCATTAGAAAAGGCCTGGTATACAGAGGAGGACAGATCTTCAATACTATGCATTGCTGTTAAGGCTCTGATTACTGCAGTTTCAGGATTGCTTTTGTGAATTCGACACTGGTTTATTCAGAAGCTTGTGGGTCTGACTGTCCCCTTGCTTGTGAAATTATTGAATGCATTTGTACAAAGAAAATAGTGGCAAATAGATGATGCACACAAAGTCCAGAATAATCCAGCTTTTGTTTCCTCCACCTGGCATTTTTGTATATGGAAAATGTGTATAATTGTACTTCCTTTCCCAGTAGAAACAGTGCAGTGGTTTAATTATTAATGGTAAATGCTGATAGATAATACCCTCTTTCTGAGGTTATGTGTCGTGGTTTAGCCCCAGCCAGCAACTAAGCACCACACAGCCACTCGCTCACTCCCCCTACCCTGATGGGATGGAGGAGAGAATCGGAGGAGTAAGAGTGAGAAACACTCCTGGGTTGAGATAGGAACAGTTTAATAATTGAAATAAAGTAAAATAGTAGTAGTAATAATAACAATATAATAATAATAGTAATAATAATATACAAAGCAAGTGATGCACAATGCAATTGCTCACCACCTGCCAACCGATGCCCAGACAGTTCCCGAGCAGCGATCGCTGCTCCCCGGCCAAAGCCCCCCAGTTTATATACTGAGCATGATGTCATATGGCATGGAATAGCCCTTTGGTCAGTTTGGATCAACTATTCTGGCTGTGCCCCCTCCCAGTTTCTTGTGTACCTGGCAGAGCATGGGAAGCGGAAAAGTCCTTGACTAGCATAAGCAGTACTTAGCAACAACTAAAACATCAGTGTGTTATCAACATTCTTCTCATATGTCGTGGTTTAACCGGACATCATACTAAATCCAAAACACAGCACTATGCCAGCTACTAGGAAGAAAATTAACTGTATCCCAGCCGAAACCAGGACATTATGAAAGTGTTATTTTAATGTTACTTTAATGATTTATAGAAGAGGTCTCAGACAGTATGGTATCTGCATGCAGCATTTTACAGCAAAAGATAAACGCAAAAAGGTTGCAATAATACATAATGGTATAAAGCATTTGGGGCTAGAGACTCAGCTAGGAGAAAAAATCATTGGCTAGTGTCTGTTGATCTAGGAGATCAACTGGAGTAAAGCAGCCTAGAAATGGAAACCTGTGGTGTTTTCTGACCCTGGGCAGGAAGCATCTGATTCTTATTTCAAAAGAAATCATCAAAGACTATGTTTTAGATGCTTTTTTTTCTAAAGCATGAGAATATGTTTCAAGACCAAGCACCCTTCGTAGCTGGATTAATAAGTAAAAATGTTGGGAAAAGGAGATATTTAATAAAATGGTTACATCAAACATAACTGTGTGATAACAGCATGCTTTTCTCTAGAGTTCACCTAGTCTTCTGGGCCCAGTCTCAATGAATCACGGAATAGTTGAGGTTGCAGAGAAGTACTCTTCCCACACACTTTGCTCCATTTCAGAAGCGTCTTGGTAGCTGTGTCTTTGCTTGGAATTTCCATGGAACTTGTGGCTGCAATAGTCCCAGAACAAGAATAAGAAATGGAGGCTGGGAGACAAAAGAACAGACATTATTTCATCTCTAAAGAAGAATTTGGGGGAACAGCTAATAAGCATATTGAAATGGAAGCCTTAATGAAGTTGTGTAGGTGATCCAAATTGCCAGCAAACTTACTGTTTGGTGTTTAGAGAAGTGTAAAACCTGCACTAGCTATCAGTATTCTTGATTGCATGGCAGAATTGCAGTTTAGTGATCAACTGAGTTGTAGTATATTAACTGTATACATTTTCAATCCCCTTTCTGTGAGTAGTTATTTGACAACTGGTGTATTTCAAAATCTGCCTAATAGCCTGTGTTATCACTAGTATCAGAAGATTGTTAGGTGCGGACCTTTGACATTTGATCATATCATGCTGGCCAAACAGATTTTGATGTTTTGTCTAATCTTAAGTGAACATGGACAACATGTTCAGGCACCACCTCAGGAAAAAACATTGCATAATTCTTGGACAAACTGATAGTCAGCTGGGTGTATGATGTGTTGTCATTCACTTTGTCTTGTGGCTATGACATGGAGAACATCATGCTTCTTCAGACACATGACTAATTAGGACAATGCAAATTAGGAGAATGCAATAACATCAATTTTGAAGTTTTGGATTCTTAGAGCCTAATTTAGTGCTTGGTTTTCTTACCTTCTCCTGAAGACTGTCAGACTGTCACTGACCTCAGGATTCCCAGGCAATTCTCTTTATGGTACGTACATATGTAGTGCTTATGGCCTGGAATGCTTGGGAAGCAAAAGAGTCTGTATGATGAATAAAACTGGTGCAGAAGTATATAGTACATTGGTCTTCTTGAAACCTCCTTAAGCCCTTGTCTTTTACTGTGTTGTGTTTTTTCCCCCCTCTTCTTTTATCATGTCCTTCAGTAAGACTTGTGGAGGTGATACTTGGTTTGTGAGCAGTGCTGGATGCCTGCAGCTCCACTGTAGTCACTGGCAGTCACTTTTGAAACTTGGAGTGAATGTGGATGGAAAACTGACTTGCATGTGAAGATTTGTGTCCCTGCAACTGTGTAAAGAAAAGGACACTTATGTGATGAGGTGACCTGTATGTCTCATCTGCCACCTCCTCTTCCCTCTTCACCCCTCAATTTTTTGCAAGTCATGAGCCAGTATCAGTAGTATAAAGGCAGTACTGGATTCAAATATTTGGGTTTCAACACTTTGCCTAGTTTATGAGTGTGCCCTGCATGACCATTGCCTCCCTAGTTAGCCTCTTGAACATTCTGAGTGGTGGCTGTCCATGGACAAATAATCCGAGCATAGTGGTCAGCCAGTGATCACAATGTAATTCCAAAACACCCATTGCATATGCTTTTGCCTTTCTAGAAAAACAGGGAATGTAGTGCAAAGCTGATGGAGAACTACAGGAGGAAAGGAATGTGTGGACATGGAAACGAATTGGAAGAATTGTGTGGGAGTGGTTAGAGAATGTAGAAGACAGACCATTTCAACTAGTGTCATTTGTTCTGCTGTTGAACCAAAATCTTTTTCCCATGTGTTAATCTTTCTGAAAATTCCAGAGAGGGAATGAATTCACACTCGCCTGATGCAGTAGCAAGTATATGGTGCCACAAAGAGTTGTTCCCTTGGGTGTGTAGCTTATTGGAGGATTTATTGCACTGTACATTAATAAAAATTTGCCTGTTCTGGTTGCTATTTGTTACTGCAGTTGCTCTTTTGTGAGTTGAACAAAAACCTGTTGCAAAATGTTTTGCTTCGAAATCTGGATGATTGTGATATGATAGAGCAAAGGTTTTTTCATTACTGTTAATAACTTTCCTCTTTCATTACCATTACCAATGCAATCCAAGCCACCAGTTAGATCACAGCTTGAAAGCTTTGCATTCTGGGAATTTCTAAGAAGGTGAATGGTAAGAGTACTTTTGGCATCTGGCAGAAAAAAGCTAACTTCTGTGTAATAGCATAATAAAAAATTTTTGGTTAAAACATGTGAAGGAAGGAAAAATTCTTTTTCATATTGGAAAGAAAGAACTTACTGATCTGGCTGTATGTGACATGCTAAATATTGGAGCAGGGACAGGATTCTACCTGAGCTACCCGAACGTATATATAATTGTGTTCTTTCTGACAGTAACTCTTACAGCTGCATGGAATACCTTTCTGTTCACGCATAAGGGAATGTCTTCCAGCCTACTGTTATGCAGTGTGCGTCTGAATTTAGATCTCTTGCATCTTGAGTTAGAGCAGTCTATTTGTTTAGTGGGAGACAGGCACCATCATCTCTTCTGGCATCTGTGTTTTTAAGGAAAGAATGCATTGTTTGTTTTTTTCATAAAAACTCCAGGGAAGGATGCGGGGCTGTGAATTTTGCCCAGAATTAGGTACCCAAGTACCTGTAGAGCACTGAGCTGAAGATGCACTCAGATTCAGCGGTTTTCTACTGGCAAATTAATCATCCCCTGCCTCAGTGTGCTGGATTCTGCTATCCTGTTTTGATAGACTTCTATTTTGCTGTTGTTAGATGGCCTAAGTGACATAGAGCTTCCACAAGAGATTCCGCTGTAAGAACCCAGAGTCCCTCTTCAGCCCTGACTTTAATCACCTAATGTTGCCATTTCTTAAGTTATTTTATTGTCCCCAATAGGTTCTACTTGTACCATTTTGTTCAACCTAAATTAATGTTTCAAATGTGAAGGCAAATATTTGGATTAGTTTTTGAATATTTACTTTATTAATTTGTAATGCTCAAGGTACCACAGCTCATATGCATGTGTGGGCACATGAAGGAACAAGCAAGGGGATCTCTCCTGCCATGCAAGGTTTCCAACAAACATGACATACATAAACCAGCCTGTGATTTATTATAGGATCAAGACTTTAAAACTCTAGTACAATTATTTAATGCAGTGATATTGCTATACTCACATTTCAATGTATGGCATCCATTCACTGAGACTTTTATGCTGAATTCTTAACTTTTAAAAGATGAACATATTTAATTGTTGTTCTGGAAAAAACAAATCTGTCTGCATGAATGGCTAATAGGAAATTAAAAAAAACCCCAAAACCAACAGAACCCAAAATAGGAAAAATTTGTCTTTGGGATTTAAAAATGGAATTCAGGGTGAGTTGTATTCTTCCCCTCATTAACGTTTCTGGCTGAAGAAGGAAAAAACAGAAAGACTCATACTGTCTGAAGATTGCCTAAAAAAAATCTTTAAGTAAAATTAAATCAACTGCTACTAAGGAGTAGTATGTCTTAAACATTTATTTGGATTCTTTGCAAAATTAGACTGTAAACCTTGCAAAGATTAGGCTTTCATATATGTTCAAGAAGTTTCTGTTTCTGAAGGGGATAGATGAATTGTGCAAGAACTTGTGTCATTTTGTTTTTTCCTACTCCTACCCAGAACAGAAGGGTAGAAGCATCAGAATCTTCATATGACTTTTTAGAGAAACATCAGCTGGGGTGAATCTCATTCAGTCCTAATACATCCCGAGCATTTATTAGCAGCCTAATTTGTTGGCTTGTGCACTTGTGTCTCTGAGCATTGAATTAGCAGATTATGTACACTTGCCCTAAAGGAGGCATTAGTATTGCTGAGGCATATTATAGGACTGTTTTTAATTACTTGAACATACCTATTTACTCCAGTAGAGGGAAGCAGCACATACACATACCGCTCCAATGCCTTTCTAATAAAAATACTGTTCTCTTAAAAAGCCACACCTATTCTAGCCACAAGCACATGTTATTGTTGACCAAACACCTAGGAAGAAACCTGAAGAAACTAATAGTTATTAAAGTAGAAATAGCATTTTATTAGAGTTGGGTATTATATTGCTGGCCAAATGCCATGTTAGATCTGTGTTTAGCACTGTCTGCTCAGCGCCTTCTGTTACTGTACTATAATGAGATTTATTGAAGCAGCCTTTGACAGAGGTGCAAACTTGAGTAGGAGCACAGTAGAATCATAGTCACTTGACTTCTCGGCTTTTCTTTTTTATTTGCCTAAGGATAGCAGGAAGTCTTGGGAGGTAGTTAAGTATGAGAGTTCAGTCAATGGTTAATATTTTACAAAAGATCAATCTACGTCCTCATATTATTTTTACCTTCATTTACTGATACTGGTTATACTAAATATCTCATTCAGTAAACATTAGAACATTGCTGTTAAGTTTTGTAATAACAAAATGGGCTGTGACTTCATATCACAGGCATCATTTGTGAACTATAATATGAGATCATTCTTTGTCATTGTGTACTACACAGTGACAGGGTTGACTTAAAAACATTATTTTTGTTGTTCCTGCATGTAGTTCAGCCCTGTCTGTAAAACTATTGTAGGAATGCATATACAAGTGTATGTGTTTTGCATTACAGAATTCTACAATTGGTGTTTTAATCATATTCCACAGAGAATGGAAATTTCATACTGGTCAGGCTCACTACATGGGGATTCTGTTCCTTTGTGGCTAAAAGGAGAGTCTGCTAGCTTATGGGTTTTTTTTTTAAAATGGCTTCAGGCTTTTGGATTCACACACTAACTACAATGCCTTGTACTTCCTTTCACTGTATAGGCATCACAGAATCTAAACTAACAATGCTATGACTTTCTAGCGCTAACTCTTTTGTTCAGCACTTTTGTGCTATGCATAAATACAAAATGTATGTTTTATTAAGAAAATAATTTAGTAAATTATGACTACTTCTACAGATAAATGTTCCACTTGACAAGAATGAAAATTTGATATACAGCAGGCAATTTACATTTTAGACTTAAACATGTCAGAGTAAATCTTGTTTTTCCTACTTGCATGACGTGTACTTTGGGGGAGCTAGTCACATGTATAAAAGAAGAAAGATTTGGCCAGCTGTGACATATAAAGACTATTTTCTCCCACAGTAGCACAGGCTACAAAAGCACAATAATTACTGGCAGTGTGATACCTTATCCTCAGTTAGCAAATCATCAGTAATTTTTTCGGTTGTATTGACTTCCCTTAGATTATTTTACAAATGGTATTCAGGTGCAGCCATTTCCCTTTCTGCTTGTACATTGTAGGTTAATACAAGCTGATAAGAGTCATTCTTATTAATTCATACTATCAGACTGGCTTGGAGTAGGTAGGCACGGCACAGTGATATCTTTCTATTCACAGAAAGGCCTGCCTACTTTGTGAGTTTCCATTCCGATTGGAGAAGTCCGTGACATTCAGCTTTATTTTAAAATCTATTTCAATAGTATTTTTGTGTATCTGTGCTTGCTGGGAAAATGTACTAGCAACACAGGAGTCCACAGTTAATATCTCACACAGCTTGCTAAAGTGATCCAGGTACAGTAACATGGATAGAGATGAAGAAAACTACTATGGAAAACACGGTAATTTACTTGCTTTCTTATAACAATTCATAAGCACCTGATTTAAATCTCATTTATTTCAACTGGGTTGTTTCAATTGACTTCAGTGGGCTTGGATCCAGCCCCAAGTGGTTTTCTATAACTTCTTCGATTATTAGCAATATCCTAATTTTTTTTTCCAGCATGACATCTGCAAGTTTATTTAAATTGCAGATCAAAGTTAAACTTTATATATTTTTTTTATTTTAGATAAGTAATTTAGATTTGTTTTTTTAAAAAATATTACAGTAATGAAGTGCAACAATTAAATGCACATGCTGTTTGGAGTCGGAATTGGTAAATGAGATATGTTGTGAAATATTTCTTGTAATGATATTATAATTCAATATACAAAAGTTTCCTGTTATAAAGCAGCCTGTAAAATAGATCTGTCTCATCTGCAGAGTGAATATCATCTCAGTTTTTAATCCTAGCAAAAAAATGACACTTGTTATCCTACACCACTGCTTTCTTCCTCAGGCCTACCAAACTCCTAAAGCTAGGAATTTGCTTTCTAAATATGTTTGGGCTTTTATAGCTAAGGAATGAGTTTGGTTTTGCCAGGAGCTATGTCAATACTAATAACATAAATAATTCCCACCTCATCCCCAAAGAATCTTCTCAATTTTTAAAGAATGGTAGTAATTAAGTAGGGAATTTGATACCTAATTTGGAAAAACAAGAATGGAACAAACAGCATCTTTCTTTTTTCTGTTGTTCCATGAAACTGTGGTCACAGTTGCTGCTTCATATGTTTTGGTAAGGAATATTCCAGTGATGCTACAGAGTACTTGTGTCAGTGAATTTTAGTGTATTTTTAACTTAGAATATAGTTGTCTTTTCCTATGTAAACTGCCATATTCTGTAATGGATTTATATCAAGTGCTAAGTGACAGAGGAAGACAGTTTGAGCAGTGTTGCAGTGCACCATGCCATGATAAGCATACTGACTGCTGGCAGTGAGGAACAGTTCCTGGAAGAAATTTGCAGGACTGCAATAATTTTACTGCTGTTAATGACTGCTACTATCTCACAGCATCCCTCTGCTTGCCTGATGGAGATGAAAGTCTCTATTTGAATCAGAGCTTGTTTTCTGGAGTGCTTTGTCTGGTTTTATTTTCTTGCCTATTAATTAGTGGATATTAGTTTTCATTGTAGCAGTGTCGTGGAGTTCACCTACTACACTTGAATATGCTCCATAAATACATGTATCTTTTGACACCATTTTCTTTGTTCCATTTCAGAAGCACATAGGTATGACATAAATAACAAAACTTGAGCTATTTACAATGATGGACACTCTGTTAATAATGATCTTATTATGGAAAGGAGAACACTTGTGGAAACACATTACATCTTCCCCAGCTGGTTACATTATAAAACCATTCTGCTTAATGGGGACATTCTGGAAGCTCAGGAGCTTGCCCCTGTCAAGAAGCTTTCTCCATACAACACAGGCTGACTGGAGAAACATCTATAAGCAAAATACAAGTGTGTGGCTTCCCTACTGAAAGTCTATTGTGTTTTTGAAAATCTGGCTTGTCACCATACCAAGATCAGAAATCACCCCTTTCTATCTGGAAGGTGAACAATGCTTAATGTGTGAGAAAAGATAAAAACAAACAAGCACGTTAAAATACATTCAGGGTGTGCTAGGTCTTAGCTGGCTGTAACCAGACAATTACAGCAATGTGGGGCTAGATGGACTTACAGAGATCCATTTGGCTGTCTCTGTGCTGTGACATGGTACATTTTCCTGTTCTATTCCCAACAGGTATTTGTCTAATCCATTCTTAAAAGCTTACAGTGAAGAAAATTCAGAAGTATGCTTGGAAAACCTGTTCCAGTGTATAACAGCCCATGTGTTCTGAAAGGTTTCCTAATGCCTAATCTAAGCCATCTTTGCTGTAAATGAAGTTAGCTTCTCTCTCTGGTAGAGGAAGCTGAGAACAACTGATCACTGTTGTTTTTATATGGTACTGGAAAACTGTTGTTTTGTGCTTCTTCCCTCAATCACAGTCATTGAAGTTTCCATTTATTTACTGCTTTTTGTAAACCTCTTAGTGTCTTCTTTTTAATCAGTCCTTCTACTCTCTTCAATTTGTCTGTATCTTCTGAAATTCTAGTGCCATGATCTAGAAATAGTTTTTCAGCTGAGGCCTTACATGTCCCAAGCATACGGAACAGTGACTTCACCAGTCATGCTCACACTCCTTGAATGAGTTGCGGGTTTTTTTGCAAAGACATTGCTTTACTGACTCATTCGCTGTTCGTAGTCTGTCGTAATCCTTTAGGGTTCTTCTTGCCAGTGTTGGTGAAAGCAATTATTCTGTATGGATTTGTGAATGGAGTTTGTCTTTATAACTTCTGTCAAGTTTACAAAAATCACTTTGAATTGTTAAATTATGTATCAAAATCCCTTTGATTCTGTCTCCAGAAGTATTTTAACACTTGTCACATGCACAGGTTCAAAGTGTTCATTCTACTTCATTGTTCAAATTGTTAAGGAAAATACTGAATAGCTTTGGAGAATAGGTTCCTCCTCCAGTAGTAGGATTGAGCTAACATTCAAGAGTGAGAACTTGGGGTCTTAATGGATGATTCAGTGAAAGTGCTTGCCCCCAAAAGCAAGTAGACTGTAAGAAAGAATTATTAGGAATGGACTGAGATTAAATAGGAAAAGTCATTATATGATTGTATTAATCACAGCCAATATTTGCGGTGAATGTGCTGTGCAGTTCTGGCCCTTCCTTTTCCAGTGCTACTATGTAGCACTGGAAAGGGTACAGAACAGGAATATAAGCATGACCAGAAGTATGGAATGGCTTATATCCGAGAAACAATTGAACAGACTAGGACTCTTGAAGATACACAAGTAAAGAGGAACATAATAACCTGTAAAATTATTAGTAGTATACCATGCTGCCATACAGGTATGAGCTGACTGATGGCAAGCTTAAAACAGAAAAAAGGAGGTAGTACTTTAATGTTTCATTAACCCATAGTACTCCATGATGTAGGGCATTGAAGATTGTTAAAGTGTATGCAAGTTAAATAGAGATTTATGAAATGAATGAGAAAGAAATTCACCCACAACTATTAAATACAAAATCACTACCTTTGATTCAGAAGAGAGCAGTTGCAAATCTCTGTAGTCTCAATTTTAGGGAAATACCACTATGTTTGCCTTGATTTTGCATTTGTCCTCAGGTATTTGCTATGGCCCCTTGTTAGACAGGGCATGGGTTCAATGGATCTTTCTTGTTATCTGGTGTGGCTGTTCTTACATGCTAAGCTTGGGTCCTGTATGAGCAATGAACAGAGGCTCACTTCAGTATGCCTTATAGCCAGAACTTGTCAATAGGGGGTAACATTACAGACTCTGAATTGTTCTGGAGATAAATTATTTTGTAGAAATACTCATTTTGTAGAAATTGCTGTACAAAAAGGTTCTTCAAAATACAGGTTTTGGCCCAGCATTAGGTATTGTGTATGGTACACTTGCTTTCTGGGCCATGGTGGGTTCCTGTAGTACCTCTGTAATAGCATAACTTACATCTTCCGCTCCCCAGCATTGCTGTCACACATCACTCCTCCAAAGTTTTAGGTTTCCCAGTCTCTTCTGTTTTAACCTGTATTTGTTTTAGGAGCTTGGTAAGGTGGACCTGAACACCTCAGATGAAGGGCAAATAGAATTTTATTATCTGCTGTGTTTATTGTACCGGTCTGTGTGTATTTTGATAAGGTTTTTCTGATATAAACCAAGAACAAAGTCGGGCATTTAGTTAATAAGTAAATTCTGCTTTTGAGAAGTTGCTGAATTCTTCTCTAATTGAAAAAAATAAGTATTTTTTCTGTGGGTGGGGGAAAGCTTAGGCTGGTGACACCCTTTAATACCAGGTATATTTAGAAGAGGAGATCCTTAAGAAGGCAGTGAGAAAGCACTCTGAAACAGTAATTTGTATTGTAGCATTGACATTTGAACAAAGAAGTAATTTTTCAATGCGCAAAGTTTGGTTCACTGAACTTAAAAAAAAAAATCGCATGAAGCTGAATAGCTAGCTTCAAAAGGAAAAATCCAAATCCTGGTCAGTTGAATGAAGGACCTGCTTCTTTCTCTTCATACAGAGCTTGAAACTTGAAAATTTAAATTCTGCCATAAATTTTTGTTACTCTTTCCCAAGTGAAATCATACTGTAATTCATCTTATTCAAGTTCACATTTGAAGCAGGTTGGTGGGTTAGTATTTGGCAGTTTACTAATATAGTTTGCTTATGTGTAGAGTGAATCAATTGGAACGATGCTAACCAGGACAGCCATGTGAATAAAAAGTATCACATTTGACTCCTTCCCTCTGTAAACTCTGGCCAGATGTTATTGCCCATTTCTAGGAGGGACCTGACTTGACCTTCTGGTCATTCTGAGATTCGTATAAAACAACAACCATGTTCAGGGATGTATGCGTAACAACTTTAACTTTAAAACCTGCTCTGCTTCCTACACTGGCATATGTGGTGGGTGTGTCCACTTGAGAGTCAGAGGAGATATTTGAAACACGTGCTCTTCTGCCTGCTTTGCGGCACTGTACCTCATCTCCGGCTTTGGAGAAGCTAATGCAGTTACAGTGCTTGTGCAGGTAGTCAGCACTGAATTTCTGCAGTCTCCAGCCATGCTTTGTCACCTGATAAGCCCAGTGCAAAAAGTGCAAACCTGCAACTCTCTGTCTATAAAGTCCTGTAACCAAAGCAGTGGGAAGTAAGAAAAACTCTGCAAGACTGTAAGTGTAACATTAAGTACAGACATGACTCCAAACTGTTCTTTTAGAGAAAAATCAGAAGGGCTTAGCCTGTAGGTCCAGAGTGGTAGGTTCACTCACGTGCTGCCAAACACACTTAGCATGTGCCTGTGAGACATAATCCTTGTCTCTCAAATATCAGCAACTTTCTACTGTGAACACCGTGCATAGGTGTAGTGATAGGATGTACATTAAAGGTAATTTATTGTGTGGTTAATGTGAGGCCCTCAGTGTTTTTAAGCTAGAAGAAAATAGCTTTGATCTCATCTACAAAAACTAGGTAATTGTATTGGTGAATTACTGATACTGCCTGCATGAAATTATTTTAACAGAACTGATTAAATAGGAATGTATGGAAGATGTTCTTCAAAGACTGCTGTTGACACCCCCCTCTCTATTGATTTTTATTTTAAATAAGGACAAATTTTTATACTGTTTTATTTTAAATGCAGGTGAACCAAGGAAATTTGACCCAAAGTTCAGAGGACCTATTCATAACAGGTAAATATCTTAACTCTTTCTATTTAATTCTTTTGGTTTTGCAGTGAACAGGGGATAAAAAATGTTGTTAGCAAAACTTGTGAGTTTGATTCTTCAATTCTTTTAAATCCAGAAGACAATCCCTACCACCCTTGAGGATGTATGATTACTGGGGAATATTTAACTGTGTGATCTTAAGTTCTTTCAATTTGAATGCCAATTCTGTATGCCTCATATTGTCTACTACCTGCTGTCTTACCTTGTGCTGATATAAGTAGGACCATTTGAGGTGTTGTTATATTCTGGGGTGCCATGGCCATGTGATGCAGTCTGTCTCGTTTCCACACAGCATGGGACTGGAACCCTAGCACGCTGTTCTTCAGCTTGCAGCTGGTTTTCCTGCTCCCGTAGTCACCTCATCAAGGGATTTAGTTCTCTCCAGAGTGTGGCCTGGGTGTGCACCATTACATTTGTACTGTGGCTGGCCAGCAGAGTAAATCCCTGGCAGAAAATAGGTAGTGCTTGAACACTGACAGCAGTACTGTCAGTGATGTGTCTGGCTGCTGGAGTGACTCAGCCCTGAAACCCTTACTCTCAAGTTCACTCATGAACAGCTTTTACATACGTGAAGAGTGTCTCTGAATTAAGTGAGACTACCTATGGTGCTGTGGACTGCAGAGTTGGATCCTAAAATATTGTAATTTGATGGTATTTTTGAGCAGTCTATTACTGTGCCTTTCTCTCTTGTGCGTGAGGAGTGGTGAAACTCTGGTGATGGTATGCCAGGAGGACTTCTCTTGTTTTTACTGTTAACTGTGTGATACAGTTAGTAAAAACTGGTTTTGCACTGTGGCTTGCTGTTACATCTGTGTAGTTGCTGTGACAGCTTCTGCAATTCCAGGTGTATATATATATAAGTGCTATTTTAATTGTACATCCCACAGCAGCTTCTTAAAACCACAACTAAATGAACACAATGCAACACTACTATACCACATATGTTCAGTGCATTTTATAATGCTTTGGTGAGATGGTATTGATGGAAACAATATAAAAAGGATCAGCTCCCTAAACTTTAAGGGTAAGGCTTCAATGTACAGTAGACCATAAGGCAGTGATAGCTGCATTGATGCTTATTGAACATACTTTGCAATGAGGTGCACTTGGATTTAGATTCAACCTACTGTTTCTGCAAGATACCCAAATGACTTGCCTGACCTTTTGGGGTCATCGGTGTGGCAAGGTGCAGTACACTGTAGACATGCCCTTGAAGTAGTTTAAGATGGTTATTAAATTTTTTTAAAGACATGAACTCTGTTTTTTTAATTAATTTTTCCAATTACTAAGATTAAATTATTAAGAAACCACAGTCTTTCAAGCAAATAAAGACTATCTAGTTCCTATGAACAAAATGCCTTCTCAGAAGATATTCCAAAGAGTTCAACAGGAGGAAAATGGGCATCTTCCCTGAATTTGTTTCTGACTTTGGAGCTTCCCACTTTTCTGTAGGAGAAGAGATACTAGGAAGCTGAAAGCATACATTGTTATCCAGACAAATGAGTGCTACTAATGAATATGTGAGTGGGGACAGAGCTGTTTGTACGCCTTGCCATAACTGGCATAACTCTGTGTACAGTGTGGGTGGGGAAACACCTATCTTTGCTTTCTGCTGATAAAACAATTTGTCCTGCTCTTGATATCATTGTCAGTTTTCATTGGTCAGGGAAAAAGTTTGTCTTCATTTTTGAAAACTGGAGAGGATGGGTTTCTAGGGAGATAGGCTGCAAATTGTACATATCTGCATTGAAAGGTGCAGAGACAGCTGGAAAAGGTCACATTCCATGATTGTGACTGCTGAAGCTGATGCATTTTTGGAGGTGTTGTAGAGTAGAAATGATGTTTTGAAGTTGTTGAGCACCAAGCTATATCACAAGCCACTAAAAACCTGGAAAACTGAGAAACAGAAAGCCAAGTCTTAATAATAGTGTATTAATGTCAATTAAAGAACGGATTACTCCCACAATTTTTGTCAGATAGATCCTTTGCAAGGAGATTCAGTTATGTGAACTTTTTTGTTTTTAATAGAACAGAGCCGTTGCCAGTGGTTAAAGTGTTGAGCAATGGTGGATAAAAGGAGTGTTCAACAAGGCAATGTGTATACTGCTTTGCTAGTACCATCATTCTCAAGGGGGTTGTGTGTGGAGTTCATGCAAACATCTTTTTATTAAAAAGGATGAAAATACAATGGCTGTGTTGATTGACTCTGAGCCAACCACCTCATGAAAATCCAAAATAATGTTATCAAGATGATGTCTTTTATTGGTATGACTACATACTGCAGTCCTTTCAGGTTTTTCCATTCTCATTCTGCACTGTTCAAGACTGTCTGCCTCTGTTCTCCATAGAAACATTAGCATACAGTGGAAATATGCATTGAAAAAGTGGATTGTATCTAACCTAAAAGTAGTTCTGAAACATACTTCTTTGTTACAAAGCCTCTTGCCAGGACAATCTGGCTTGACTTCACTTCACTTAATAGTCAGCGCTGCAGATGAAAGCATGTCTGTTACCTCTTAGAAGGTTCAGTAGTTTCCAAGTAGAGTGAAATTGCTCAGAAAGCATCTAAGAAATCATGGGCAATTCGTCAGTGTTTTCCAGATGTAAGTGTAACAGAGAATAAGTTCTAAACTAGCATTTACTATCCTTAGTGAGAAGAATAAATTAGAAAACCACAAGTTATTTAACAATTTTATCTTTCTCAGCAGAAAATTTATGAGAAGAACACTGCAGCCTTGTGGTACTCTCAGCTGAACACACACACTGTTCTCGTCTACGCAAGATGTATTTCTTCTTTTTCCTTTCTGAAAGCTAATAATTTTAGAAATAAATGGAAGTGTTTGTTTAGGGAGTTAATCCTAATCTGAGAAGTATCTTTATGATACTGCTAGCGAGGCTTTGTATGCACTGTATATAGGAATGAATTTAAGTGATAGTTTAGGGGTGTTATTGTGTTTATCTATGTGCATTACTACCGGAAAGTACTTGTAAGTTTTTATATATTGTATCCACCAAGTGAATAAGCTTACAGGTTGAAGCAGTAGCTCTGCAATTTCTCAGCTCAAAATGATGTAGCAGGAGTTTTGGGAGACAACTTTCTAGAGGAAAATAGAAACTCCTGATTGTTCCCTGTCAGTCTGAGCTCAAGATATATACCTTCCTCATACCAGATCTGATGATCAGTTTAACTGAATTCAGATGAGACAAAATCTAGTACATCATATTGTAAGTCTAAGCTATTCCTGATTCCTCAAAGGCAGAAATTTCCTCCAAGCCATCTTTCCCTGCCCCCAGAAGTTCACCCCTAGGAGCTGAGTAAGTTGGGCACCTCTCAGTTTCCGAATGTACAAAGACTTGTCTAGTGTCACAAACCTAAAGCTGTCTCTCTGTCTGTCTCTCTGTCTCTCTCCCATTGGCATTGAAATTGTCGCTCATACTGGACTTCAGGCAGATTTGTCATGTGAGAGGGGGGCTCTGTCGAATGGTCTCGGTATTTCATGCCAATGCCAGATGAAGGGGGAAATGTTGTGGGGAAGGCTTGTGAAGTTAAGGATTCATAAGAAACTTAGATAGAATGTGTTATGCTTCTTTAAGAATAAAAAAAAGCATTTCTTCCACCAACTTAAGATATCTTAAATATGTTTGTGGATAAATCAGTCAGATACCATCATACAGGTGGCAAAACAAGCTTCTCCTTTTCCTTAATGCAATTATACTGCTTTGGATATAAAATGAACTGTCTTCCTCCATTTAGATTTTCTCTAAATTCCAGTAAAGGAATTTACACAGTCAATACAATCATAGCGTATTTTTCTAAACTGCTTCAGCAAACTCAGATTAGTAAATTACACTTCTGATTTATCTCTAATTTTGCAGAGTTTGTCTTAACTCTTTCTCTTGCCCCTTGTTATTTTTCTCCCTCCTCTATGTAGTTTCTTGGGTTTTTCTCATATTCTTCTTGCTGGTTAGTCTCATTGTAGATTTTTTTTCTTGTTATGTTTTAAAAACTCCTGACACCTCCTGAACTATCTTTAATTGTTCAACATCTTTCTAGAAATTCAGTGTTCTTGTTAAGACAAAGATCACCTTTTCCTCTGTGATTAGAAAATGTAGTTAATGGGTTCTCATGCCAATTGAATATCAGTACATTTCCATTACCAATTAGCTATCTTCTTCAAGAGTTTGAAAAAGCCTAATAAAAATTCCTGACCTTAAGTAGCAATACAAACTTCACCTTCTCACAAATATAAATGTGTCACTCAGATATCTACATGGCACATCACTTGATACTGTGGTCAATATTGAAATAATAAATAATTTTGACATTTAAATTATCCTTTGTGCTTTTTAAACTAAATAGCCTACTAAAGATGTTATTTAGACTACACTAAGAGCCTACCATAGATAAATGTTGGTAGAATATAAAATTATTTTTCTTGCTACTGGTCTTTTATTGGTCCATATATGTTTCATTACATGTTGTTGTCCATATCAACATAATGTGCCGTGCACTCACTAATATGAGTTGGGAAGCCTAGATTTGTCTTTGAATTCTTGTTTCGTGTTTCTGGTTTGGGGCATACAGTGTCTACAGATGTTGCTTATTTGCAGATATCAAAATTTGAGTTTCCCAGAACTAAGCAATACTTCCTTAAGCATGGTGCCTGTAACTAAGACATACCAACTTAGTAAATCCATGCAGGTCAGTGCAGTTCAATCGTACTCATTAAGAAAATGCAGAATTTAAGTTGATGGAAAGGAAGCTTGTGGTGAAAACTTGTATAAATATCTTCTTCTATGCAGTTTTGGCCTCCACAGTAGTAGTGGCAATTCATGGGGGATTTTGAAAAGAATTTGCTCTGCAAATATTTAGTTTATGGGCGCCTTGCACATTTATTCAGCTGTGCAGGATGACGCCCTCAACGTCACTGGGCTGATAGAAATACCCATTTGTACAGCAGATCTTGTGTCTCAGTTCAGCCCCAGTGAAGAAAGGGGTCTTCAGAGCTATTCATGGCATTGTATGGCATAGTATAACATCACCTTGAAACAACATGATTTAGGGAAGTCTCAAAACACAAGCTGTTAGTCAAGCAGGAAGGAGGAACTCAGAAGTGAGGACATTAGTGGTCACCTTAATGTGTCAGCAGAATTGAAAGTGGTAACCTGAAACTCACACTGTGAACATCTTGAGCCTTGTTTTGCTCTGTGGTTGCACAGTGCCGGGCTCAAGACTTTGTAGGTGCTAATACACTGCTAGTGCTCTTTAACTAATAAAAGTTGTAGTTTCTTGCTAGTGCAGTATCTTGAGCGAGACTGCACTTGTGACAGCTTGTGCATGAAACTGCCAGAGAGGGGTTCTAGTCAGTCATTAAAGATTAAGTGCAGAACTGTCAGTGAATAAATGGCTTTTATGCACTAATACTCCGTGCGGATTATTTTATATTTGCATTCATTTATTTACTAGGATGCCATTACACATGCACAAAGTATTGTTTGCGTGCACTGCCACATGTAACACAGCAAGAGAAGCCAAGAAGCCAGTATGTTTCTGAGAGACAGTGGAAAGCAAATCAGGCTCCATAAATTAAGCTAAATGACAGCAGTAAGCAGTAAAATGTGCTGTGGGAGCCTGAACTGTGCACTTAACCAAATGAAGGTCTTTTATTACGTCACCTGAAAATGATGAATCTATTGGTTTTATCAGCAATTTATCTCTATGGAAACTCCTGTGTTCAAATACATAGACTCACTGTGTTTTGGTTCAGATTATGGAACTTGGTTATCTAAAAAGTACCAAAACCCATCAAAATTCCTATTACTGGCTATTAGCAAAAGCATTTTTAATGTTTTCATCATCTATACCATAAGAAATGTAAAGTGCTTTTTCTCATTAATCTTTGAATGTTTACACATAATTATTATACAAACGTATGATAGCTTTGTAAGAAAGATTATAGAGCCTGTATGATAAACCGTGTTCTCAGTTCCTATTCTCATAATCATATTTCCATTAATCCATCTTCTTTAGGGTTCTGTTTAACGGCTCAGTCTGCTGAGTGATTTTGCTCTCCCTTATTAGCCTGAAACAAACTGGAAAAGCAGATTTGCCATAACAGATTGCCACCTTAGTTTGAAAAAATTCATATCAAATCTGTTTTCAGTCAAAACATGGCTGGATAATTTCTGATTAGGTTTCAGCAATAAGCATGGGCTTCCAATATCTCCTGTTTAGGAAGAGACAACTTCCATCATTCCAGTTCCTGCAACTTTGGAAACTTGCAGAATCTTCACAGTATAACCTTGTATCTTTACAGAGTTATTTTCATTTATTTATTTAAGATGTTTTACATCTTTTTTCCTCTCCTGTGGAGCCTTGTATTTATGAGGTAATAATATGATCACGCTGGAAGTGAGCTACTTGAGCTAACAATGATTTTAAATGGAGACAGGGTTTCACCTGTAGTATCTACTAAAATAAGCAATTATTTTGTATGAACAATTAGTCTGTATGAACTGTTTCAAAATTTTCTGAAGCCACCCAAAAGAGGATTTATGTACTTATATATTTTTTAATTATTTATATAACAGCAATACTTGGCAACAGTGAGTTTTACTAGGTACTGTACAGAAGTTTGTGTATTACAAAGAACAGAAAATCCTGCATTCTGGTAAAGTGTTTGTGGGTACTTTTTCATGGTGGCTCTGCAAAACTTTAAAAGGAAGCTTTAGCACAAATGGGTATAACCTTTAATTGCGTTTAGGTATCATGAAATGAGACCTATGAGAATTGGACTGGAAGAGGGTTTTGAGACTATAGGAGTTGTAATTAAAGTATTTATGGTGCCACATTTCTCCTGAGACATCTTGAATTAAATATTGTACCTCTTAAAAACAGCTCTGATGGAGTGAGAGCCAAGCTTGAGCAGTGTCAGAACTGCTTCTGAATCAAGGCTGGGAAAATGAGCGGCATCATTTTAGCATCACTGCTTCTACTTTAAGCAGTTGTTCTTGCTTAGATTACTGTCATATTGACCTTGAATCCTGTACCACCTTGGCCTCACTAAAAATTCATTTCAGTGAGATGTTAAAACTGTGTCTCTCTAGAGAAGCGTACAGGATTTTTCATTTCTTTTCCACACCTGGAAACACTTTTCAAGTTCTCCAACTGTTTAAAAGGTCTGCCATCTTTATCTCCTTTATGCTAAAGAATAACAGTTCCCTTTAAGAGGAAACATAGATTGAAAAATGGAAAGAATAGTAGGTGCTAAAAATGACTGTGTGTCAGCTGGAGTTTGGATGCTAAGATTTCTTTTACTGGTGAGATTCAGCTTGCATCCACTTGGCTCCTTGTACGGAGTCGCAAGCAGAGATGAACATCACTCATTTTATGAAGGTAGTACTTTAACTTGAAGCATACAGTAGCTTTCCCGGGGTGATTATTGCTCATTCATCTGTCACGGAAAAGTGGAACAGGATTTGGATTAGGTCAGAACAGCAGCAGTTTGCTACTACAGCTGTGGGGACAACCCGGAGCAGCACTGACAGGGTCTTCCGACATGAACCCTGCCTAAATGGAGCGGTTACAGTTCATATACCTTTAGGTTACACAACCTGTTCTTCACCAAAACTGTGGCAGATAAGCAGGACATGGTAAATAACAACAGCGATTGAAATCCTTCAGATAAGGAGGCTCTAGGCAGCACACCCTTTTGTGACTAATTCACTCCTTTGTTAATTAAATCCAGGCAAGACCATTAGCTGCAAATATTTCTTAACCAGTGAGGCCTGCAAAGGCCTGTGAGACCGTAACTATTTTGCTTCCACACGTCTTTAGAAACAAGGGCTTGTGAAGTTGGCTTGGGAAGGAGAGAACTGCTGACCCCAGCTGGAGCCCTCGGAGTCGATGGTCTCCACAAGTGCGTATTGACCTTCTCCTGCTTGCTTGGGAGTGTCATACTTCATGTTAATTACAATCCTGGAACTGTTCTGATCAAGGTCAGACACTGGAGAAAAATTAGTCTAATGGTCCACATCTCCACTCCTCTGTCTGCATGAACTTAATATGCAGACCAGTAAGTAGAAGACAGTAACTTAATTGAATACTCACAGTTTACTCACTGGCTCAGTTTTCAGACTGGAGAGTGCTGTTCTTTGATTGCTTGTCTGTAAAAGAAGGTATGGCTCTCCACAATATGTGCAGGTTTTTTTGTCCTCTCCGTAGAGCATATTTTGATTGCATCAAATGAGGTCAAGCAGCTGAGTCAGAATTTTGTGCAGAGATCAGGGGTAGTTGCATATAGGCTTTTTTCATTTCATGCTGTTATTTTTCCACTCATAAGCTATTTATAATACAGGTAAGTTGTGCTGAATCTTTCTTTCATCACATTGTTTGCAATATTTGATGCCAGCTTTAAGGACATGCTGAGGCAGATGTCCTGTAGTAGCTTATACCATAAGTGACCTCATGGATTCAATGTTGTAAGGTATTATTTGGTTTAAGAATATTTAAACCTGTTCCTCAATATGCTTTTATTGCTATCTACAGTGCAAAAGGCATACACATTTATTTGCTGGGTCTTGCTGTGAAAGCAGGGCCTTATACCTCAAACGTGATTTTCTGAGTAAGACTTCTACTAAGTGCTGATGCGGACATCTTATTCAGGTGTTAAAAACCCTATGACACTTGGTGTTTTCACAATTTTAAAAAGTATTTCTTTCTGTCCCTAGGCACTGTACAGACGTTATTTGCTGTGTGATCTTCATAGTTGTCATTCTGGGTTACATTGCATTAGGAATTGTGGGTAAGTAAACGCAGGTATAGTAGTGCTTTCTCATACACAGGGGAAGCAACTTTGTGAATGTTAGAATTTTTAACTGAGATGTCCCTTTTCCTTATATCTATGTAAAGCTTTCCAATCAATAAGCAATGCCTTGCCTAGAAGCAAATAATGAATTAACATTCAGTGTCTATTGTAATTAGGGAGAAGTTCAAAACCATGTGTTTACTGATGAAAAACTCAACATTAGATGTGTTCAAGTAAAAATGACATGGTTTGATAATTTTGCTATCATAAAGTAACTGTGGTAGAAAAACTCACTTTCATTTGTCATTAATCTGACAGCAAAAGTTAGAGATAAACACTTTGGTTATAAGAAGCTTTTTGTTCTGTAAAATATTACTGAAAGAATCTATGTGAGCAGTAAAAGGAGAAGTAAGAGAATTACTTCATTTATTGTGGATCCAGAGTTGTTTGCACATCAGGATATTCATTAATAATAACCATTTCAGTTTGTTTGTGTGAGACAATTGCATGAATGCCTGCGTGTGAAAGGAAAAATGATGCTGTAAAAGTGTACTTACTGTGTAACTGCATGTCTGTCTGAGCTATTTCAATTTGCTTGTAAAAGATTGTTTTGACCCTGCCTTACACAGAAGAAAAGCCATTAGTTTTCTTCATAATTCTGTAATACCATTTTCTGTTCTGTAGAGAGAAAAGGTTATGCGATCTCCATCCTTGGGGATGTACAAAAGCTGTCTGGATGTGGTCCTGGGCAATCTGTTCTAGGTGACCCTGCCTGAGCAGGGGTTTTGAACAAGATGACCTCCAGAGGTCCCTTCCAACCCCACCCATTCTGTGAAAAGCTGCTGTCTGTAGCGTGAAAAGATGCCTGTAAGCAAGACTGCTTTAACTTGGGTGATCCAGTGACTGTCTGAGAGAATGCTCTATCCTCCCGCTAAATTGTACGGTAGCATAACATCCTCCAAGCCACAATGCTGAGCTGTCTCCTCTCACTTTGCCTGTAGTAGCTGAGCACTGGACACATTCTGAAAAGGCTGTTCTCTCTCTCAAGCACTGGGAATTCTCTGTGTGTATCTTTTCTTTCCCTTACTCACCTGCACTTACTGCCCCGTCACGAACCTTTATGTCTTCAGGAAGACAGAGAAGTGAGGAAGCAAATGGTATATATCAGCAAGTGAGAGAGAGAGGCATGGAGGACCTTTGCAAGGAAGTGTGAAGCCTGCACTAGGAAGCGAACACCAGGGTGACAGAGGGCTGATGATGCTTGCAGGTGGAAGAAATTATTTCTTTTCAAAAATCTTTGTTTTTTTCTTATCTAAATTTTTTGAGCCTCTGTTTCCCAAAAATGAATGATAACTTGAGATCTATGAATGTGAGAAAAGTGGGCAGAACAAAAAGCGAATTCAGAAGCTGTTCAAGCCGTACCTGATTTTGTGCCATACTTCTAGAGATTACAGCATCTATAGGATTCTTTTTGGGATTGGATCTGGGAAGAGAGTCCTTAACTGTACTACATGGCATGATTGTACAATCAGCTTCAGACTGACTTGAAATGCAGTCCTTTGACAATTTTTTCACAAGGTCAGTGTCTGTGATTGTGATGCTTAAGTTAAGATCAGTGGCATCTGTGTGGAGGCAAGTCCAGGATCTCTTTGTTTTGTAGCCACTACTGGATTCTGTGTATGCAAAAACACGCATGTACTCTCTCATCACAGTTCTGGCTACTGTTTGGATCCTGTGGGCCCCTTCCTTTGCTATGGAATGAAGCATCTTCTTGCCCTCATGGCCTAATTGCATTGTTCCCACTTTGCTTAAATCCAAATTGACACCAGTGTTTATTTGGCTTGTGAAAGTATTCAGAGCAGAAATAGTAGCGCAACTCCCAGTTATAGGAGATTGGAGAGGGAGTTACCAGAATATACATGGAATATATATCTCTGCTTACTAAACCTGCTCTGGAATAGACTGAAGAAAAGGAGGTAAATTATTAGTCCTAAGAAGCAACAGTAGCTGCTGGACTGTGCACAGCTGTTGCAGACCTGCCATGCCTCCCACTTGGTGCTGGGAGTATGCCGTGTCTGAAGGACATCTCTCTAATGTCTGTGCTGTTGTCTTCCTCTTCCTACCTGATTGACTGATTCTTCATTGATGTTCTGCTCTCTCTTTCTGTCACTGCTCAAACGTGAAGCCAGAACTGAAGAAGCTGGACTCAGATCAGAGGAACATTTGTTGTTTTCTTGAGCATACGAATGCTCTGGTGACTGGTGACCTGCTCCTGTGCAGACAGGCAGTACTCTGAAGTGCTGCTACCTGGACAAAGGGAAAGGAGAGCATTGGCAGTTTCTAGCTGTACAGTATTCTTGTGCTGCCAGATCTTGGCTCTCTTTCCAACACTATATAAATCTCCGTAATTTTTTGGCTAGAACTTTATGTCAGCTTTGTATGTGCAGTTTGCAAAAAACACCATGTGCTAGAAGTTGCAGAAGTGGATAGGAACAGAAGAGGACCGGCCAGTTCCTCGCTGCTTCATGTCTGTAATCTCAGATAATGTAGTTACTGTGATGTGAGACAGTGAATTGGTCATATTCCCTGCTCTGCACATGCAGCGGTTTCCTACTGGACACAAGAAAACCTTGTGTCTTCTCTTGCAAACCATATGAAATATTGATTAGAACTAGAACCTATTCCTGGAACCAGATACCGAATTTGTAGCTGGTGACTTTTTCTACCTTTCTTACAGAGAAGATTTGAATTTTCAATCTAGAAACATTTAGTTCAGCTCCAAATCCAGATCCACATGGTCCTTGCTTTTCGTCTTTCCTTGTACTGTGCTTCAGCTATTCTTTTTACTCTAATTTATTTCTAAGTAAAAGATGAGATCAGCTTTGGTACAGTTCCAGGGGCCAGCCCTGTACAAAATACATGAGAGTCAAAGAAGTTCACGTTAAGAGAAAATAGATTATAAATCAATCCTTAGTAATGAATTATGCCTTACTATAGGGAAAAAAAAGAAAAGGTGTATTTGTGCAATTTCTTGATTATGTGTGAATATTGCTCTGGATCCCTGTTTAATTTGGCTTGACAATTAAGCAATAAATGCATGTTCATCACATAACTGCTATGACTGAAAATCTGAGTCAAATTTTGCCCTCAGTATTGTATGTATAGCTCACAGGCTTCAGCTATATGTCTGTCTGTAACAGTGGGGTAGAAGTTTTCTGTGTTTCAGGGGGGCTGAAATGTAGTCTGAGTAAAAGGTAATCAATTCTCCTTGAAAGATGAAACCAAATGATTTTTGATACTAGCCTTTCTTAGTTCTGCTTCAGTGATGGCTGTTGTTGAGTGACTGCACTGAATAGAAATAGTTATTCTATGATTTACTTTCTTATCATTCTTTTAACTTTACAGATGAACTAATAGTGCTGATTTAACATTCCATGTAGTTTTTCTTCAAACTGACTTAACTCTTCATGTTTATTGCAGAGACACTGGTCTTATCCAGGCAATACTTTACAAATATTTAGCCTCTTAATTTAAGATTATTTTAATTCAGAAAAGTGCACGTAAAAAGCAGCAAATAAGTTATCTTGGAAAAGAGCCTCACATTCCAAAGGACAGGTTAATTCAAAGTAATAACTCTTGTTGTATTGCTCCAAGGGGTGCTTATACAATACCAGTGTTATCAACATGGATTTACAAATTCTGTGCCATGTGTTCTATTACCTGTTTCAATACATTAGTAAGTTGCTTGTGTTAAAAAGCCATACGAACAATTTGGCAGGTCAGTTTCTCCATACATTAAAACATTAAAAATATACCTTTAAGGGAAGCAAAATAATGATATGAAAGACTGCCCTTTCAAAAATACACAGCAGAGGAAATCAGACAGTATAAACAGATTTGCAGTTCATTTTTAAGTATCACAGGATGCCATTGTTCTAATCACATTTTCTCCTTGACAGGGACCTTTCCAGCCTTTACAACCACTGACATAGCCCATAGAGCACAGAAAAAAAGGAGTGCATCTGATAGACATTTAGTGACAGACATTAGCTATTTTTGATACTGTCCATGTGTGTTGGCTCCACATCAATAAAAGGACTGACATAACTGCAGGCCTCCCAAAAATGCTATACCAGTGTCATAGGATGTCACATTGCTGCTCTGAGGGCCGAGTCAACCATGTAATATGGTTCAGCTGTTCTTTCATTATCTTTTTTAGTCCAGATGTTTGTGCCAGCACTCAGACTGCAGCCTTATGAACATCAGAGCATGCTGGAGTAAAAATTTTATGTGACTGGATTCCTTTTCATTTAGTCCTTGATAGTTGTCGTGGTTTAGCCCCAGCCAGCAACTAAGCACCACACAGCCACTCGCTCACTCCCCCTACCCCTATGGGATGGGGGAGAGAATCGGAGGGGTAAGAGTGAGAAACACTCCTGGGTTGAGATAGGAACAGTTTAATAATTGAAATAAAGTAAAATAGTAGTAGTAATAACAACAATATAATAATAATAGTAATAATAATATACAAAGCAAGTGATGCACAATGCAATTGCTCACCACCTGCTGATCGATACCCAGACAGTTCCCGAGCAACGATCGCTGCTCCCCGGCCAAAGCCCCCCAGTTTATATACTGAGCATGATGTCATATGGCATGGAATAGCCCTTTGGTCAGTTTGGATCAACTATTCTGGCTGTGCCCCCTCCCAGTTTCTTGTGTACCTGGCAGAGCATGGGAAGCGGAAAAGTCCTTGACTAGCATAAGCAGTACTTAACAACAACTAAAACATCAGCGTGTTATCAACATTATTCTCCTACTAAATCCAAAACACAGCACTATGCCAGCTACTAGGAAGAAAATTAACTCTATCCCAGCCGAAACCAGGACAATAGTGAATCACCAACAGTGCAGCACAACATGCAAAACATGGTGCTGCTCTGTCAGGCTAGTTCTTACAATAACCTTCTTCACTCAGTGAGAACTGTTGAATGAGGTACTTACTCTTCACTGACTAGGCCAGAAAAATTGTGTATTTATCACATGGATTCTTTCACTGTCATTGCTCTAAGTTTGCAAAAAAGGTGATAGAGGATTAAATTTATTAATCTTGATGGTTAGCCCTGGCACAGGCATTGAAAGAGGCTGTGTATTTTCTCTTCTGTTGGTCATTTTCCTTCTCTTTCTGCTGCAGAGTTAATTAAATGTTAAATGGATATGTTGTAAATCAGACCAATTTTTTTGTTTCACTTTGGAATTTAGCTGAGAGGCATCTTCCTCCATCCACCCAGCAGATGATCCCAGTGATGGGATTTCACAAAGTGTGCTGAATCTCTTTTTTAAAAGCAGATTCTTTTTAATATTGTTTTATTAAAAACATGACTGAAGCCTTAGGCACACAGGACAACTACTGCCAAGCAGGGGTAGTTTTAGACAATTCGATAATGGCAAAGCAGGTACAGTCTGAACAGAAATTCTATTCAGAAGTGACTATATGTTCCATTGTTTATATTCTGCTAATTTCTACTAATAATTGAGAAACACCCTGCAAAAGATGAGTGATTAAGTTTGAGACAAAGGAGTGATACAAACTCAGTGAAACCAAGGGAGCCTTTTGAAATATTTCAGCAGACTTTGTATTAGAACTAAAAAGAATGCGAGGAGAATACACTGCTCTGCCCATTTGATGAGCTGAGTTTTATTTTTATTCTTGTTGGCTGTTAGTCCACCCAAACAAGCTGAAGGAAGTAAGCCTGGGTCGTATGGGCCCTTCCTATGGAAAGATCCTTAGTAAGACTGAGACAGCAAAAAAACCCGAACAAACATTATGTTGCAGTGTTGATCTCCTTTCTCCCAAGTTTGTCTGAGGAGTGAAAAATAATTCCAGGTTTAGGGAATTAGGAATTGGGATTTAGGAAAACTTAGGAAAGGGATATTGTTGGCAGTAGCAACTACTTCCAAATTATCTGTATGAAACAGATACAAGTCTTGCTACAAAATTCTCATTAGCACTTTGAATCTGGCATGGTGGGGCTTATCTCTACTGCTTCCTGTTTTGCTGGTGTTAAAGAAATACAGTCAAATGTGAAAAATTAGTCCCTTTAATAATGTGCCAAACTAATTTAAAAAAAACTAATTTGGGTGCTGGGAAAACACCGGTGTATTAGAGTCATCTAACATCATTCAAGTAAGGCCTGAAAGGTCTTTCAGGTCTGTATAGGAGCTTGATCCATTTGGGACCAGGCTTTTACACGTATGAAAAGCAAGGTTGTATTAAAGTAGAAAGAAAAACTCCCTCTTGTCAGAATCATAATGGAAGAAAGTGTATGTGGCATAACCTACAGACTCACTGCAATCACCAGAGAGCCATCTGCTTTCTAATGTCATGTACACATAGGAGTTATCAATTGACTATAGGAATTCCTAAGAGAGAGCTGATGACTCCTAAATGTTCCTATTAAGTAATGCTACTGAAATAAGTAAGTGGGGGCTAACAAATGAAAAATGAAATGGGGTTTAACACTGGTGAAGCATTTTAGCTTTCTCTGAGCATCATAACACCACAGTTAATCTGAAATGCAGTTAATCTGAATGTTAAGAAAGTGTTTGATACCGAGCAGCAGGTTAATTTACAAACTCTAAAACACAGGAAAACTAACATAGGTTAAAAAGAACTAGCAGATTCATTTTGGTAACCTAAACCCATTCCAGGTGAAAGGTAGCTTTACAGATTCTCTGTAACTATTTTCAAGTCATTGAAGATATGTTTTGTATCTGTCCCGACCATTTCAATAAATTTGCAGTCTGCTGCTCTGAGATTTTATATAGGTTCTGTCTCTACTGCACATATCATTATTGTTAAGGGCTGTTATTCTTACCAAAGTGACCTTGAGGAAAATGACAGTTTCACAAATGACTAAATACAATGTCACAAAGTTGAGAGAAAATGGGGTAATTACAGAGAAGCAAGTTCAAGGTGGTTTACATAGATCAAAGCCTAAAATGTATGCTAAGTGGGCTCCTGACATTCAGTATATAGTGCAAGAGGGGGAAGGTTGGGACTAAAATCTGTGTAATACCTGTAATCTTTTCCACATAATACAAGCACAAGGAAATGTTTGGGAGAAGATCAATCGTCTTTTCTAACAGTTCTCTAGCAACCTGATTTTAGGGTGTCAGCTCAGGGTAGTGGTATGGTATTATATTCTGGCATTAAATCTTACTTTTAGATGATACTTAAAAAGAAATTAAATTTCCGTTATTTAAGGTCAAACCAGCAGTTAGCACTCAGAACAGTTCAAAGGCTAGTCATTGGCTAGTCATGAAGGAAGTTTAGTCAGGTCGGCACACTACAGCCTAGAAATACCAATAGTGATAGCTGGTGTGTGCTTGAACCTCATAGGGAAATAATGGTGCAGGTGAAAATGGTTTGGAGAAGAAATCCTGCTTCGAAGTGGAGGAAAGAAGTTTAAAAGTTCAATATAAGCCTCTCTTCCCATTCAGTACTATGGGAAGCATATAATACCTAAGTTGCCAGGTGCAGACCTAATAACTGAAAAATGGGACAATTGCCAAGTGAGAGGTCAGGCAATGTTTTCATTTACAAAATGAGAGTTTGTTTCCATTCTTAGTGCAAATGGAGTCCATTAGATTTAGTCACACCATGCCCAGAGAGGTGGTGGAGTCACCATCCCTGGAAGCATTCAAAAAACGGGTAGACGCGGCACTTTGGAACATGGTTTAGTCTAGTCTACCCTTAATTGGTTTAGTGTGGACTTGGTAATGTTAGGTTAATGGTTGGACTGGATGATCTTAAAGGTCTTTTCCAACCTGAACAATTCTATGATTCTATGTGTGTTTCTGTCACCCACCCAGGTAATCCCATTAATTTCAATTGTGGTTGTCTGTGAACACTCAAATTTGTCTACATAGTTAGCTCCTCTTCTTTCCTCTTTTAATAATCATTATTTTTTAAGTCCATTACATCATATTTTGGATACAACCCAGATATATGTGCCCTGAAGATAAAAGTGAACTGGTTTGCTTTCTTAATGATTCATCCATATCTTAGTTCAGTTTAGTTTGTTTTATATTTTAGTTTTTCATTAGGAAATCTACAAACCAATACTCTTCAGTCGTGATCAGCAAAGATTAAAATGGTACATTAGAGGTGATACGTTTTCATGCTAGTTAGTTTCAACTATTAACTGTGTACATTTGACTAAAATGTTAAAAGATATGTGTATGTTTGCAGCTTGGGTGCACGGTGACCCCAGGAAAGTGATTTATCCAACTGACAGCTATGGGCAGTTCTGTGGTCAGAAAGATACCCTCAATGAGTGAGTACTAAATCCATTCACATACCTGTATTACTCATGCAGTATGAATAAGATGTGAGGTTTCAAATCTCTCTGTCTGCTAGGGTTTCTTGTGGGAAGTTGAAGAGACAGCGACCCTCTTGCTTATTCCAAATAAACTTCAGAAATAGATTAGTTGCTCAGTGCAAAACTAGACCCAAATTATTACTATACTGCAGTTGTTTTCATCATTCAGAAAATATTTTTGGTAAAGTGTCAGGATAACTTAAAGATTCCATCAGTAATTGCATAAGAAGTGCCGTAGCTGGTACACCTTCTAACTGCCAAAGTCTGGATAATTAAGACCCTGTTGAGTAATTCTTCTACCCACCTTGGGATAACAGTAGTCCTAAAGCATTGCAGCTTGGTTCTCAGTTTTTCTCAACATGGACCAAATAACAGAAAAGACCATAAGAAAAAGCTCTTGTTTTTTTCTGGTGTTTATCCAGTGCTAGTAGAGAGAAGACTGAGAGGTCTGGGAGACAGGCAGCTGTAACCATACTTTCCTTGGGGATATCAGCCAAATGGCTCTATTTACTTGTCTCAGTTTCCCAGTCTTTTTAAATTTTGAATTGTGAGAGATAAATTAATTAGTTGATATCAAGAGAGTACTTCTGCATGAAAACAGCTGCTCAGGAAAGAAAGATGTTGCATCAATGTTTTGTCTGAAAAATTAAGTGTTTTATGAAACAGAATTTTAAAAATAGCTTGCTTTTTCCCTCACCTTCTCCCTTTTAAAAAGTAAGTATTAGGCACCCTTTATGCCCTTGTCACTGTCAAGAAGCTGGATGCTATGCAGGAAGCAAAACAGAAGCTAGTGTTTGATAACAGCTCTTTGCTGCTGCTTTCTTTTCCCATTTAGTTGTCTGCGAAAAAAATTGAGGAAGCCACTGTCCAAAGGGCAATTCAGAAGGGGAGGAGCAGGAGGTAGGGAGTGCAACAGAGGCAGAGCTAGGACTTTATAACCTGTCAAATTTTTTTTTACAGAGGAAACAGACTAGATAGTCTAAGAAGACCCATTCCACCCTCTGACTAAGATTCTTCACAGCAGTTGGTGGAGAGTCCAACTTCCTGAAGACAAAAAACTAGGAGAAAAAGCTGCAGTGTTGTGTGTGTTCCCCTCACTGCACCCTTTCTCTGTCGCGCCCCCACTGCAGCCCCCCATACCCAATTTGGCTTTGTCCCCTCTCTGGTCTGTAGGAAGCAGTGGGCAAATGGGTTTGGGAGTCTCACACACAGAGCATCCACGTACTGTGTGGCATGTAGCCAGATGCTTCTCTCTGATTCTTATCATCCACTCCCATTCCCTCTTTCTCTTTGTTATTCAAGTCTTCCCTTTAGTTATTTCTTACAATGTGATTTCCAGTTTGTATTCACAAATGTCCCTCCATATATATGATTGCTGGGGAGTAATACAGCTACTGAGACTGTATTTTGGCATTTATTTGCTACATTGAGGAGTTTCTTATAAAAATATAAGCCAAAAGACACATAATACAAGCTACTGGAAAAGCAAGAGTGTTTATGGCAGTAGGTCAGGAGGCCCCTCTGAACAAGTCCCGCTAGTCCCTAAAAGTGGAGGTGTGGGATGTGCTTGTCAGGCCTTCATTGATACCATTGTCAGATCTTTCAGATGCCCTGAAAGTAAGCAGTGTGAAAGGCTAACCCAGGACTATGGTTTTCCATAGTCCCCACGGGCTTAGTCTGAGACTTTTTACTTGGAAAGTGATCACAGTCTCTGTGTTTTGAATCTTGTGCTTGGAACAAGCATTCCCATCAATCTGAGTAGAAAAGAGAAATTAAAACCAAGCCAACACTCACAGCTCATGAGAAAACCCATTTGAACTCCAGTGAATTCCATGCAGTCAAATTCTACCTTGTGTTGTCATACGAGTCTCTGTTAGGCCTCTCTGTGTCACCCTGTAACCCATCCATTAATCTCCATGTAATCTCTAAGCTTGTTTTGCCTTCTACAGAGCACAGCATAATCAGAGAATACAAAACGATTTCATTATAAAGAATACAGACCTAGTTCTCAGTGGCTGTTTTCTTGTGTTATGTATATGTTTAAACTTTCTTTTCTGTTGTCAATATCAGCAAGTGGGCTAAGACATAAGGAAAAAAAAAGATTTCATTAATGGCTTTGAGCCGCTCACAGATTATAAATACTGTCAAGAAACTACTGAAGAACGATGACATTTCAGTCCAAAATTTTATTCTATTGATTTGAAGAAATAACAACTAATAATAGTGAATTGTTTTTGCCAGGATTCATGTTTTGTTAAACAGTGCGTAGTAGAACATGCCTCAGTGAAAACAATTTAACCTTGTAAAATGTCAGGCAGTTGAGCTAATCCCAGTTTTAAAGGCAACTTGAATGTGCAGTGATGGTATATAATAGCTTTGAAGGCATAGCCATATTCAGCAATTGGTGGGAGCCATGTGCTGGTGGAAGATCAGAGGCTATGTCCTGGACTGGGGAATACAATGGAGAGATGCGGGAGCAGGACTTGTGCCAAGTCTGCAGAGAGAAGAGTGGCAGCCTTGTTAGCCCAAGCACACTTTGTTGTTAATACTGCCATCCTGCTCCCCAGGCAGAGCCCCCTCTGTGCTGCATTGCCACAGTGGGGGTCAGTGGTGGCTCAGACACCACTTACTGTGTTCTCTTGCACATCATAGACCATAGCGGGGCATAAGGTCCCTTCCAACCCAAAGCATTCTATGATTCTATTTCTTATAGGGACACTGTATAGTCCTGGCATGGCTAGCTGACTTTGAAGTCTCCTGCAAAAAGGGCAGGACTACTGCCATACCATCTTCACTACAGCTATCTGATAATTTTCTGACATAGCAAAGATTAACATCATATTTTGCTGCCTTCAAAACCCAGGCATTTAAATCCAGAGATCTTGGGGTAATCAGTTTTCAACAAATCCAAACTGCAGTGACAGTTACCTCAAGGTCCCAAGTTCCAGAAGCTGTCAAGTGTCTGGATTCTGGGGTGCAAACCCCTCAGACTGTCCCTTATTTATATCGAAGGAGGTTTATCAGCATTATTAGCAGATGCTATTATCATTCTGTTTCCTGGTCAGCTGCTTTTGGTTTCCCACCATAAAAAGCTTTTGATTGATTTTGGTGCCACCTTCTGATCAACAAAAAATAGGCAGCTTTTACAGTGTAGCATTTGCTGATAGTAATTTTGCATGTAGTACATACACAATATGTTCAGTGTAAGCAAAGGGACCACAGTGTTTTTGCAGGGGTATTTTACAGACTTCACTTCTTAGACGCAGGACTACAGATACCTGTAACAGTGCCTAGGATTGTTTCAGCTTAAAACCTTGCTGTGGAAAAAACTTATCAAAATTAGCATTCTTTAGAACCAATCCTTCTGGTTTCAGAGATGTCTTGGCACAGAACATTCAGGGTCTGCTTGAGATTTGGTTTTTTGTCTTGTGTTTGCAATAAATTTTTGAATGGTAGGATGTATAAGCACCCATATTTATAACATTAATTATCTTATATCCACTTCCATAGGAACAAGACCATTTTGTTTTACTTTAACATTCTGAAATGTGCCAGCCCCGTAGTGTTAATAAACCTACAGTGCCCTACAACACAGGTGAGTGAAATACAGAGATAAAATATTTTCCCTGCCTCTTAGTCATGGTGCTTAAGAACTAGACATACATTTGTCTGGATTTAAAAATTGCTGTTCATATCCTTCAAAATATAATATGATTGGTTTATAGATGACATGTAGCACACGGTCTCTATAGCCTGTGATGATCGGAAAAAATAAATAGAAATGCACAAGATTTTGTATTTTGGATAAGAGTTGACAAAAAAAAAGTCTGTTTAGTTGAATACAGCAGTTTGTTACTTATGAATTCATCACAAGCAGTTATCTAGTAGTAATCGGTGCATACAGAAAATAATTTTGATTGACATCTAGGGTTTTCCAAACTAGACATGTTCAAGCAAATGTACATATCCCCAAGTGACAGGAATATCTGGGTGTGGTTAGAGCCTATGGCACTTTCAAAAGGGAAGACCTTGAAAGCTTGCTCTTGCCTTATGTCACAATTTGTACTCCCTTAGCTGTGCTGCAACTTCTCATGAAGCTGTGAAATAAACCCAGTCACTGAACTTGTGTGGGTTAAAATTATCCTCCTGATATTTTTTACATGAGACCATTTTACTGACCTGGTTTGTTGAACAATTGCACAACCAGTTATGTCAGTTCATCTTAATGAGGCAGCAACTTATGGCATGGGGTAGGTCAGAGGAATTAGGTGCAGGACTGCTCTGATCCAACTTTGCTGCCAAAGTAGTTGTACTGTGTAATTAAACTGCAGGTGACAGTATGGTCTCAGCCATCTTGACAACAGTCAGTGAAGTCCAGTATTAATTTGGATGAGGGTTGTTATATGGTAACCAATTTACTGATTACAAATGTTAATTGTCTATTTATTTGACTATCATTTTAAAATGTTTCCCATTCCAGCTTGCCCTTACTCCTGATCCCTATCCTTGATAGATGTTTCTGGCCTATCAGTTAGTGTGACCGTATGGAATATTTGACACAGCTGAAGAGATGGAAATCTCCAGCAAGGAAGAGCAAGAACCCTCTTAACACTGACCAGTTGCTGTCAGAATGGAAACTTTCTCTATCAGCAGCAGATTTGCTTCAGGAATCCCCATCTGTCCACATGCAGACACCGACACTGTTACCCTGCAGTCTTTAGACTCTGTTACTGGAACAATTCAGCCTGTTCAGAAATACTGAGGTCATTGTGTGGGATTTGACTGGTGCTGTGGTCAAGTTGGCAGTGGTCATGAATCAAGTAAGGTGAAATACTTGTTGAAGGAGAGTTTGGGGGAGCAGAGTAGTTATTTTGTTTATTTTCAAACATACATCATCTCCAAAACTGAGAATGTTTTTGAATGCTGTTTGCTACTGCAGATGGTTAATTCTCTGGTCTTTTGTGAAAATGCTGAAGAAACATTTGATAATTCTTCTTTTGAACTGCAGACAGGGTCTTTCATTCCTGTCTCGTTCATATCAAATAGCAGGAGAAAAAAACCCCAAGAACTGTCATGGGAAGAGCTTCAGTTCTTGAGTAAGAGTGTGGATTTGCAAACTGTTGTTACAGTTCACTGGATCGATAGACAGCACATTTCATTGCCTGCTTCATAGATGGGAAACTGAGGTTATAGTAAAGTGTATACTTGTTAATCACCTGTTGTCCCAGCAAGGACAAAACTCTTCTTTCTTTGTTCCTTGGCCTGTGGGTAGTCCATAGGACTGTAGTACTCATCTAGAAAGACCCTCTTGCAGCATCTGCCCTGTTCTAAGGACTAGTACAAGATCTTTTCCCAAAATTCCTTTAGGTGAATCATATATGGTGGAATGCCCTTGAGATGAAATACAGTTTCATGCATGATGTCTCTCTGGTACTTGGATAGCAAAGATTTGTAAAGGGTGTTTGGGTAGCACGGCTTTGGAAATAGAGAACAGCCTTCTAGATAAGGCTCAAACTTACTAAAAAAATGGACTTCAAACTACCTCATAGTATTTAGAAACACTGAGGATTCAGAATGGCTGTACACTTGCATGATTCCAGTGACCAGCAGAGCCTTCAGAGTCTGTATATTCGGGCAGCTGCTCCTCCATTATGTAAATCTAAATAATAAATTCTGAGTGGATGCATTCATCAAACCCCAGTCCTCACTTGATTTCTCACATAAATCCGGTTAATAATGGCCGTACCTTGAGTGGTGTGAATTTCATTCCTGGCATGTACACCCCTCTTGCTTTGTAACTAGGGGAGATTCATCATTAGTCAGTAGTAAAAAGTCACCTTTGAGTGATTTACACCTAACTTGACTTGAACAATTATCTGTGGAGATGTATTTGGCTGAAGAGACTGTGTAGAAGGGTGGAACAATTTTAGCTGCATGAGACTTTTTAATAAAGTTCTCCTTATAAATGTAATAGAAAGAAATTACGTGTATCCTGTGAAGGTAGCTACTGCACGACCTTGCTCATATACACTGTTGCTGATGGAAGTAGAGGAGGACCTGACAGATTTTTACCTGGTGCTCAAAAATAAAGACCATTTTTTCCAACAGACTGAAAGCTCTGCGTGTCTACCAGAACGTATAGAACGTAAGAAGATACAGAGAGTGGCTTGATATGCCAGATATGAGGAGAGACTTTGAAAGTGTATTCTATCAAAGAATTTTAGAAGTATTCATCTAGGGAATCAAAAGGAGAACACATATCCCTTTCTAAATACTGCAGTAAACATTACTGAAGGCAATTCCACAAAACAATGCAGTTTTATAGGTGGCCTTTTTCTTGCTTTTTAATTGCACTGACCTCCCTTACCCTTCTCTATCCCCAGTGTATTTTTACTCATTTTTTTCTCTTCTCTTGCAGCTTTGCGTCTCAAAGTGCCCAGACAGGTTTGCAACCTACATTGATGTTCAGGCTTCCTACAGATATAAACCAGATCAGTGGAATTACTTCAGGCAGTTCTGCAAACCTGGTTTTAACAATCCTCGCAAGGTGTGTATGTATCAGTAGCTGATGGAATACATTTTTTCTTCAAGCAATATGTAATACGCATGATATTACTGAGCTACATCGAAACTTTGAATTATTCTGATTTCACCATATAAGGAGTTGTCCCATCTATATGGTTTGACAGTGATTTAATCAGGGGCGAAGGTCTTGCACACCAAATCTCCCACTCTTTAAATGATTATCGATTGCTTAAAAGATCTGCAGCTACCCATGTAGTTGCAGTACTGTGGCAAGCAGTATCCTTTAGTACTTAGGTACTCCACAGCAGTAGAGTATCTCAAACCAGTTCTTAAGGCTCCTGAGTCATCTATAGCTACTTAGTAATTTAGCTAGGAAAATTAATCTATCCTTCATGTAACTGATTTTGCACTCAAATGTACTGTGTTATTTCTCCCATCTTTAAAACACCTTGCAATTCAGCTATATTAATTGTGTTAAATTCTTACTGTACTCTAAGAGAAAAGGTGAAGGGGAGGCAAAGAACAATTGCCCAGTCACTTCTGGCTTAGATGCTGATCCAAAGTGAACAGGTCTTTTCTTTTTTGTCACTAGACAAGGAAAGAAGAATAGTGTTTTCCCAAATCACAATGACAGTTTGGATTCTCACTTACATCATGAATGTATCTTGCAGCTCCACCAGTCAAGCTCGGGGAGGAGGCTACAAAGCCCAGCTTGGGGCATTTTCTCAGACTGGGTGAGAAACAAAAAACATGTAGTTATTCTGCTATGTATTCAGCATTCCTATTTTTCCCCTTTTTAGTCTGTTGCTCAAGTTCTACGTGATGAAGATTGTCCTTCGATGATCATTCCAAGCAGGCCTTGTGAGTGGTTCTACTTCTTACACACATCTCAGCAGATTATAAGTGTTCACATTAAAGCACAACTCCAGTCTGAAAAGTGTTTTGTGGCAAGGTCACGAGGAGCTGTCTGTTACCTGACAGTGACATCCATTCAATTTTAAACAGTTTGAAAGTATAAAGTTTTATTGTTATTTTTTCCAACTGCCTTCTGTGAACATTCAGCGTGTGATCAGGTCACGCTAAGCTCTTTCTTGCTCTTGAATCATCACTGATAGCAAAAGCTTTACAGCTCAAATTGTGCTTTCCAAAACATGTGAGCAAGCAACCCCACTGGCATCAAGAAAATGCCACAAATATAGGAGGGATCATAGGGCCAGCTGTTGAAATTCAGATGGTACTTGAGCCCAGTTGCAATGCAGCTTGCTTTTCAGTTGCAGTGCTGGCTATGCAGGGCAGATGGAGGAATTAAGGGGCCAAAAAATGTTTTTGTCACTATGGTCAGCAGGTATTTCTGAGTAGATAACCACAAGTCTCAGCTGCATCTCAGCTGTGAAAGTGTATCTGTCACTGACCCAGAAGCTCATGCAAAGAAGAAATTGTTGTTTGTTTTTCCATGCTTTAAAATAGCTACCATGTAAACAAGGGACAGGTTATCAAAAAGAGAAAATATGGATTAATTTTTTGAAAAATATTAAGAATTTGTATGAAAATTGATGTACTGGCCCAAAAGACAGAAAGTAATTTGCAAAGAAGCTATTATCTTCTTTTAGACTACAACAAGGGGCAAAGATAACAGAGGGAGGAAAAGAGACGTGTTAATTATTTCCTTAGAATAATTGGTGGGGTAGATATTCTAGACTGAATATTGAACCCTGGCATCAGTATTTGTTGGAACCTGATAAGAAAAGCACAGAATTGTTATATAAAGTGCAGCTGTGTAGGAGGACTGACCTGCTCTTCCCTTTGGAATGAAAACCAGGACTTTTTGCAGCAAAGAGCAGGGCAACATAAATGAGTACGTAAACATCTCTCATTTTCTCTCTCTTTTATAATCTCCTCCTCCCTCTGACTAACCAATAGTTTCTGTCTTTTTTCCATTGCTTCCTCTCCAAGAATATCTAGTGATAGTGGCTGGTACTGCAGCTCATCTGGCACATGAGGAACTAACACTTGCTGTTATATATTGGTTTGGGTGCTAATACCATTCGTGACCAGTTATGTTGAGTCTGTCCCTGGGGGCTGTTTTGATTATTACCATGAAATGACATATTTGAGAAGCTGCAGTTTTTGTAAGCTGCCCAGATACTGACAGAGAGTAAGTTCTGCATTTATTACAAGTTCTTAAACTGCTACAGATACTACTGTTGTTATTCAGTAGCACCTAGAATCTCCAGTTGAAAGCTGTGATCCCGCCATGCCTGAGCTTGGACAAAAAGCCCCAGAGCATAAAAGATCATAATCTTGAATATAATGACTCTTCCAAGATTTGTCAAAGTCAACGTGTCATTAGATAATCAGTTGAAAAGTAATTGACTGTGAATATTAAATGATTTAAATGTGTTACAAAAGACAAGTGATAAAAGTGGAGCTTGACGTGAAATGTAATATGCATGCTTTGTTTTGATATTTTGAATAGTTCTTAAGAGATGCTTCCCAGACTTCTCCACAAAGAATGGTGTGCTAACCGTGGCAAATCAGACTACGTTCAAAGACGGAAGAGGGAAAACAAGAAATGTAACTGATCTCAGGGAAGCTGCAAAGTAGGTTTTGCCCTTCTTAAGCGCTCATTTGTTGGATTCTGAGATTGTGAAATAATTTAGGAACTGAAAAAATAATCAGAATCTGTTGTAGCAAATGGCTGAGGGTACCCAGGGAAGACTTGCTAGTCAATGGTCTCTCTGTGCCTGGGCACTTGCAAAATTCCAGTAAGGAAAACCAGCACTGTGGTATGCAGAAATGAACAAGGAACCAAAAGTTTTAGTCTAATTGCCTCAGAGTGACTGTCAGTTTTTAAATCACTCTTGTTGTTTTTCCTAGCAAAAATTAGTATTAAAGAAAGCTAAAGGAAGTTCAAAATGAAATTCTTGTGCTGCAGGACTCAGGCCAACCAGTAATGGCCTTGGCTATTCCTTCCTACGATGGCCTTTCCACTAACATGGACTGTCCTAGTACTTTGGGCTTCTCACCTCATCAGAGTGCTCCTGGTTTTAGTACATGTCTAAAGGTCAAAAAGCAATGTACTAGGCTCTGATGCATGACAACACCTCCCTTGCAGATGGACAGCAAGCACCTCCAATCCTGGGCATTAACCAGGATGAGAGAAAACTGCTGCAAGAGCCTCACTTTTCCACCTGCTGCCAGTCTTCAGCCTGTCTGGAGCACAGGGGTACCTTTTCTTACCTCTCGATCCAAGGCTACCACATTCTAGCACCTTACCAACACTGATAACACCTGCACCTTATTAAGTTCCCTTCTTCTGGCATCTACAACTACATTGTCTGTTCTTTGACAAGAAGATCCTTCATTTCTTCTTAGGAAAACATTAATATGGGCAAGCACTTTGCAGGACAGGAAAACAGTTCCATAAAGTCAACCTTTTGCTTCACTGAGCTGTTTTCTGATTCTCTGCTATTAGCAGTTCTCGAGTCACAACTGTTTGGCTCTTGGTACACTGCAGATCTTAATAGTATACACTTTTCTTGTGACATAACAAGCAATTGTATCTGGCAATAGTTAGTACTCATGGAGTTTTTTTAATAAAGCTTTTTAAGGAGCTGTATAGACCTTTTTGCATAGGTTTTTTCTTTGGCATAACTGTGATTGATGTTGGCTTGGTTACAGAACTGGAGCTGGAGGACAGTAATATACTCATATCACTAACAAAGATATTTCAAATTCTTTCACTGAGCCTATTTGTTGTTTAAATAAATTCTGCTTTTCTACCTAAAGCAACCTTTTTTTTGGTTTGTCTTTTCTTAGCGGCATCAATAATGTCCTGGATGCAAGATCAGTTGGAATGAAAATTTTTGAAGACTATGCCATTTCTTGGTATTGGATTTTAATGTAAGATTTTCATGGGTATTTTTAAATTTTCCAAACTCACTTTGGGGAGTGCAGGGAATTAAAAAATAGGTCATGTATGTGTTCGTTACCAAACGTACTTTTAAACTCAAGGAGCAACTGTGATTTCCTTTCATCACATGATAATAATGTTGTTATGGTTCTGTACATGATGTAACGATAGCACAGCATACATACATAGAGTGTCAGTTGATCTGGGGTAGCTTTTTAATATCCTACCACGCAGGAAAACAGGAGGTGCTGTCTTCTGTTGCAGGACCCATCTGCGTGGTAATTCCAAAACTGAAAAATCTTAATTAAGAGACTTTCAAACCAATTGCAGTTGCGAAGTGTCATTAGTATGTATATAACACACATACTTTCTAAATCTATACTAGCAATATATAGTTAAATCCATTATAATCCATAAATCCAATATAAATCCATAAATCCGATGCAGCAGGCAAAGCAACATCAAGAACAAAAAGTACTGAACCGTATTAACTTTATCTTGCAATTAAGACTTACTAATCATAAATTGGTAAAAATGCAGCACTGAAACAAAGGAAGTAGCTATTTTGCTGAAGGAAATAGATAAGTATATGTTCATTCTTAGCCCATTAATACTGTTTTTGATGGACCGGGGTGTCGATCAATTTAAACAGGAGCAGAAGTCTTTGCCAGGTGAAAGCCTATAACATGCACACATTAAGCATACATTATTCAAGCCTGAATGCAAATCCACAACAATAAATACATAAACTTTAGATAATAAACTTAATATGGAGAATTAGTTCAGAAACATAAGTTGTCAGCTTTTAAAGGTGTTCAGTCACTGGTGGGAGGACAGCTTTCTCATAGTCTGATACTGTACTCACAATAGTCAGTGGCAAGAAACTCACTGGTATTCAGCAAGCTCGGTTCTCTTTAGATCTCTTATTGAAATCAGGCTTATGGTGCAGATTCTTTCAAAGGAGCTATCACTGAACAGATAGGCTGGAGAGAGAACTATCCATTTTTTGAACAGAAATTCTAAGTACTGAAGCCAGTTTCCACATTTCAAATATGATATTTTTATAAGGAATTGTTGCTACTTTTAAAGTAGTTGGCTAGAATTTTCTTCACACTTTTCACCAAATGGTAACACACATCAAACAATTTCTGGACAAACATATTTAAGTGCCAGAGTTTGGGTGATGACAATGAAGGCCTGGTAGTAAAAGGAGGCAGGATTAAAAATTAAATATGGAATTGCTCTAGTCTTTTTAGCATACCCCAAAAGAACTGCTGCTTTCAAGCCTTAGTTTAAGGGAACCAGTCTATTGAGGACAGTTGTTACCATGTACTCAGTTTTGGTGTTACTAGGACTTATGTATATCTAAAGACAACTTTAGATAAAGGTAACTGACTGCTTTCAAGAACGGAGTCATAAGCCCTAAACTACAGCTTTTTTTGAGGAATACATTCTGAATTTCAAACAAACCATGCAGAAAGGGAAAATACATCATGCTAGGAAGCCTTTAAAGGGCTAGGACTTAAGACCAGCTTACAAAGGTTTAACTAAATAAGCTGATGTTCTTTTTTCTTGTCCCTCTGCCCATCTGGCTTAGTTTGCCCAAAACATCTGGTTTTGATTGTTTATGATCAGGCTGACCCATTTTTTATCTTTGGTAACTGGCTAAATAAGCTGGGAACGTTCAGAAGAGAAGTTACTGAACACAGGCAAGAAGAGATTTTAGATTTTTTGAGTCTGCACTAATACAAAATTCTGATGTAACAACTACTAAAAATTCTGAGAAATTAAAAGTTCTGTGAAGCATCTGAGCTGGGTGTTTGTTGGATGGGATTGTTATTCACATTGCTTTATTCACATGGCTTTAGAAGGCCTCGCTGAGTAAAATGTCCTTTTGCAGTAATTTTTTCCTTTCTGACTTGCTTCCTGGGAGTGAAATGAAAACAAATATTTCCTTACCACAGACTTCATAAAGAGAAGGCACTCTGTAGATGTCTTTCCTAGGGGCCCCATTGATAGCTCTTAACAGTTTCTTTTTATGCATCACAATGCCCTGATCATTTCCTCTTCTGATGGGTAGAAAAAGTCACTGGTTTTCCTCCTAGATATAATTCTTTTTTTTCTAGGAAAGCTCCTAGAATGTTGCTTTACTAACATTGTTTCTTTGCAAGTAGGGATTTTTAATGGAGGACATAAAACAGCAATCTCCCCACGCATAGGTAGGTATTCCTCCAATTTAACTTTCTGTACTGCAGACTAGACCATGACCTGAAAAAGGCAGTGAGTTGTGTAAATGACCAAAAAGTCATTGTACTAGTCCCATTCAGCCAACCTGAGAACCTAGAGTATACAAACATTTCTGGCTCTGCCCTGTGAGATCATCATATATATGCCATTTGTTTCTAATAGCAGATAATAGCCATGAAGATGTATTTCATAAGGAAGGTTTTGAAATACTTTTTTACAAATCATTCTCTTATGTGGGAGGAAGTGACCCTCATTTGGAATAACAGGCATGCAAGAAAGTGAAGATTCTCACGTTCTCCCTGTGTTTCTGTTTCTTGTCTTTCTAGTGGGCTGTTCATTGCAATGATTGTGAGTCTGCTCTTCCTTGTGTTATTGAGGTTCACGGCTGGGGTTCTCTTCTGGATTTTCATCTTTGGTGTGATTGGAATTATAGGTTATGGTAGGTGTAATCTAGCCTCTGAGGCTATTTTTCCTTATGGTTTAAGTTTGGGCAAGGAAAATCAGTAATTACATCAATTAAATGGTACAATTGGGAGAATTAATGCCTAGCTTTAGACACAGTTAAGTGAGAAGGGCTTAAATGGCAGCAAAATCTAGTAAGAATCCGGCTGTGCTGATACTTAGAACCAGATGTAGTAACCTGCATTAGGTACCCACAGTATGCTTAGTCTGTATTCACTTGTACTGATATTTCTTTTCTATATATGTGATGTTATAATTGACTAGTCTCACAGTAATGCATTTTTGGTTTTTGCTTACCTGACATGCTGAGGACAAAACACTTGGCTTGTAAAAGATTTTTTAAAAAAACTTGTCTTTGCACTCTTCAGAAATGCTCATTTTGTATTGATGGTTTTTTAAAAGGCATCTGGCATTGTTACTGGGAGTATGATCATCTTAAAGGAATACCTGGATCTGACCTCACTGTTTATGATATTGGATTCCAGACAGACTTCAGAGTGTACCTGCAACTGAGGCAGACATGGTTAGCATTTAGTAAGTGTCCTTTAAACTTGATATATATTAATGGATATTTAGGAGAATCAATCACTGTCTTGCTACAGTTTCTGCTTTGTTAAATCTCCTCCTTTACATATGTCGCTCAGAGAAGTAAGCAGAATTCTCTTTCTTTGTATTGTGCAAAAATCTACTTTTGCAAGGAGACTGGTATATTTGTAAGGGGAGATAATGCAATCACACTAGTGATGAGAGTGAAAAATGCTTGTGTTATTAGCATTCCACTTCCTGTGTGTTCAGTCTTCATAATGGGGAAGTAGAAGGCAATAACTAAGTCCTGATGAAGTTGCATAAGGAGGGGCATTTTTCTCTCCCAATCTGTTTATTCTCCTTCTATGAGGGCCCCAGAAATGAGATTAATAACTCTATGCATCTTTGTAGAACTGTTTACATTCAGGTCACTGAATTTTCTTGGAGGTTGATCTAAGACTGTGGAATGAACGATCACAAATTTCATCACCTTTATTTTCAAAAGTGCTTCATTGCCTTCTCTTACAAGGGCAGTGTATTTAAAACAGAATCCTACTGGAACAAGACAGCCTGCAGCATACACATCCCTCCCCAGGGAAGGAGGGGTGGAAGAGAGAACAATGATCTTAAAGGTCTTTTCTAACTTAAATGATTCTATGATTCTATGAAATACCTGTCAAATATTGCTTGCACTGTCAAATATCTTGTTCAATATCTTTATTAACGATCTGGATGAGGGGATTGAGTGCGCCCTCAGTAAGTCTGCAGATGACACCAAACTGGGTGGGAGTGTTGATCTGCTGGAGGGTAGGATGGCCCTGCAGAGGGACCTGGGCAGTCTGGACCGATGGGCCGAGGCCAACTGCATGAGATTTAACAAGGCCAAGTGCTGGGTCCAGCACTTTGGTCACAATAACCCCATGCAACGCTATAAGCTTGGGGAAGAGTGGCTGGAAAGCTGCCTGGCTGAAAAGGACCTGGGGGTGCTGGTTGACATCCGGCTGAACATGAGCCAGCAGTGTGCCCAGGTGGCCAAGAAGGCCAACAGCATCCTGGCTTGTATCAGGAATAGCGTAGCCGGCAGGAGCAGGGAGGTGATTGTTCCCCTGTACTCAGCGCTGGTGAGGCCGCACCTGGAATACTGTGTCCAGTTTTGGGCCCCTCAATACAAGAAAGACATTGAGGTGCTGGAGCGTGTTCAGAGAAGGGCAACAAGGCTGGTGAAGGGTCTGGAGCACAGGCCTTATGAGGAGCAGCTGAGGGAACTGGGGTTGTTTAGCCTAGAGAAGAGGAGGCTGAGGGGAGACCTTATCGCTCTCTACAACTACCTGAAAGGAGGTGGTAGTGAGGTGGGTGTTGGTCTCTTCTCCCAAGTAGTTACCGATAGGACGAGAGGAAATGGGCTCAAGCTGCGCCAGGGGAGGTTTAGGTTGGAAATTAGGAAAAATTTCTTTACGGAAAGGGTAGTCAAGCATTGGAACAGGCTGCCCAGAGAGGTGGTGGAGTCACCATCCCTGGAAGAGTTCAAAAAACAGGTAGACGTGGCACTTTGGGACATGGTTTAGTGGGCATGGTGGTGTTCGGTTGATGATTGGACTGATCGTAGAGGTCCTTTCCAATCTTAATGATTCTTAGTTTTTACTTTCATTATAAATGATCGAGCCACCAAGCCAGGAGGCGTGGGGTTGCTACTCTACCCTTAATTGGTTTAGTGGTGGACTTGGTAATGTTAGGTTAATGGTTGGACTGGATGATCCTTAAAGGTCTTTTCCAACTTAAACGATTCTATGATTCTATATTGTTGTTACTGCTCTATTAGAAGGCACACAGACAATAACTGATAATGAATGGGACATAACCTAAAACACTGCCTCTCCCTATTAGTAGCTAAATTAACAGAGCAGTAGTTTACTGCTTAAATCTCCTTTTTCAGTTTTGTGTCTTTATTTAACTCTGTGTTGGATCATTGAGCTCATGAGGCATCTTCTACGTATTGTTGAAGCAGAGCTTTTTAGTATGCTAACCCTAGAGAATATGAGGACTTTATTATGTTTTTCCTTGTCACTCTCTAAGCTCTTAGGCTGCCTGATTCTTAGCAGCCAATGTATAGTTTATCTAGAGGTCAGTATCACTTTCAGATGAGTAAATTGAGGTACTCGGGAATTAAATTACTTTTCCAAAGTCACCCAGCAAAGCACTTAAATATCCTTGAAAAAAAAATAGGTTCTCATAGTCCTAGTCTAGAACTCGTCATGTACTGACATTGCTTTCCTTTTTCACAATGTTTGGGACAAGCTACATTAATTTAACAGAGCTGAACTGGAATGAGACCAACATTTAAGAAACCTGATTATGTATTCTTTCATGGGGAACCATAACAAAAATAGGTGCTGAAATGTGTGTAACAAAAACTTTGTTCTGAACACAGTCTGTGGCTCTGAGCACCACAGTGGTCACCTTGCCACCTGCAGTTCTGATGGCCAGGGGTACTGATAATACTTGGGATCACAACTGAACATCATCAGTGACTATCTGGGTCTGGATTCTGAGACTATGTCTAAGCTGTGGGACCCAAAGCCAACTCCCATGTCCCTTTGCAAACCTCCAGACAAGCCAAGGCTTAGCAATACTATCCCTTGTGTCTTCCTCTCCCTCCACAAAACTTCTTGGTTTCAGCTGGAGGAGACAGGTCCTGCTGTGTGCAACCATCCACAACTGCTGGCCTGGATTACATGTCGTCTAACTGTCTGAAGCACCCAGAATTAATGGTTATGTCTCAGAGTCAGAGGAGATGCGCTTCAGGCATTACAGACTCTGTCTTCTCTAGATGAAGTCCAGAGAATTTTTTTTACTTTCTACTGCAGAAGTAGGTTTTGAACTGACACAAATAGAAATCAAACTGAAGCAGACCCTTTAAAACAGATCTGGGTTATGATTCAAACACTGCTCATAACTAAGAGAGGAAATGTTCTGGGACATGGTGCTCTCAGCTCTCTGACCTCAAAGCAAGTTTGTATGATTCCAGCAGCACAACTGGAAGGTGAAAATAATTTGTCCAAAACTGCCCTATGTTAGCCTCTTTTTTTTTTACTGAAAGGAGTTCATGCCAGATTAATACTCAAACCTATTGATTTAAGTACATCTAAATGTTAGAATATCAGAAAAATACACTCTTCATGAAAAAGTTGACTCTTCATCTCCTCTTTATTTATTTTATTGTATCTAAATGCTATAAATTAGCAGCATTAGAGTACAAACATGCAAAATGCTTGTTTATGAAAAGTAGAATTTGTTAAGCGTGAACTGTATCTAATGCCAAATACTACAGTCGCATTTAAGTAGATTATTATCTTTGTCTGAGAATATGTTCCATTTTTCTTCTAAAATTATAAATGCTCATGTCAGGGTCCTACACATTCTGACTAACTCTCTGCACATAGAATTTCCCTACACTATAACTTACAAAACTATGAAATAGGATTGCAGATTGGCAGGTGCAGTGAGAGAAAGAGAGAACTGCTCTAGCAGAGCTTTTTATGGAGTTCATGAACAATAGTGTAAAATACAAGGAAAAAAAAGAAAACCAATTTACAGAGGCAGCATATTGGTCCGATTCTTGATAAATCTAACTTTGTTTGTTTGTTTGCAGTGATAATACTTTGTGTTGTTGAGGTCATAATCATACTGATGCTGATCTTCCTAAGGAATCGGATCCGGATTGCTATTGCACTGTTGAAGGAAGGTAGTAGGTATGTTTGATTTTTATATATTTTGAATTTTATTAAATGATCTCTAGGGTACACTCTTCCTGAGCTTCATCTTGCACTACCAAGGGCAGAAAGCTGGGGATTAAAGTACAACACTGGATTTGTTGAGCCGAACAGGTACTGTGAGGAATGACAGTTCTCTGTTAATGAGTTTGTGCTTACAAGAGCTTTCTCTTTTGTGGTAAGACATTTCTTCTCTCTCAGCTCCCTGCCTTAGAAGTACTGTTAGTGGTACCACGTATCCTCAGTGCAAGAAGGTCTATCAGCAGAAATGCTAAATGTGGTACACTGTTAATAGGAGCCTGAGACCTATAGCTGCCAACTTTGCTCTGTCATTGGATTGTCTCTGGAGTGACATACTAGTGGTAGAGGATTGGTGTTTTGGCTGTGGCTTTTATTTAGAAAAGACTGGATTCTTCTGGCTCTGATCAAACTTTTGCTGGACATGCATAAATCTGCAGAGAGAAAAGGAGACTTCCATGACCAGACATTGCCGTATGGTGCAGTCCAAGATACTTCATTTCAGCTCTGAGTAAAGAAGAAAGCAGAGCAGGATATGAGAGTTGAAGGCCTAGGAGACCTCTTCATTTTGTGTTTCCTGAAGTCTGCACAGACTTTGTTCACAGTGGTTCCTCTTTTACACAGTGCCAAGACTTAGTTCGTTTTTTTAAAAAAATGGGTATATAACAAAGGAGAAATGGACTTAAAAGATCAGACCCTTGGATTTCATTGCAAATAGGCTAAGGTCTCATAGGCCTTGGAAGTAGAGCTCTGTTGTTAGAGCACATAGAGTTAGCTCTGAGTTTATCTGTGTGCACTTGCTTGTAGTTTTCTGCCATCTCTGTTGACATTGTCATTCTCAGGAATCAGGATTTGTGATTTTTGTAATGGGATTAAGAAATATTGAAGTTCTGCATTCAGCCAGGTATCTGTTTCCTGTCTTATGGTACTGTGCAATTACAGCATAGCAATTAATTTTGGCAGCACTAAATTATACTCCTTAATTCTTGTTCATTAAAATCCAGGAACACTTATAACACTCCGCAACACTTTTGTTCACAACCTTGACAGGTAGAAGGATTTCAGAAAGTTCATAAACTTCCTGCTGAGAAGTAATAACATTCTGTAGTTTTTCAGCAGCATGGAAAGGTCACTTGAGGGTGATGTTTTTACTCTCATGCATAATGCATGAGGTGAAACACTGTATGTAATTACTGTAAACCTAACAGACCATGCCCTGTATTCAGGAAGATGAAAAATTTGCTGCTAATAACTGGAGAACAAATTACATTTTTCAATACCTTTTAACTACTCTTTCAAAAATATTACAATTATAATGCTAATAATTACTTGAAATCCATAGTTAGAAACAATTAACAGTTGTTACTCAGTTTGTTGGAGTAACTGTCCATGGTCTTAGTGGTAACGACAAGGCCTACTATTAACTGCTGAACACTGCTAATATGTACTGATTATTTCTCAGAGAGCATAAGTCTGTGTCCTCCTGTATGACTCTTAATAGACTATTACATCTCTAGACTCAGACAGAAATTGATGTGTTGCTCTTAACCTCTTGATTGCACATAGAATCATGGCAGTTCCCTTGCATTCCCCCCAGCATTTACTAGTTTAGCAGCAGGAACTGAGTAAATTTGTCTCCTTTTACATTCTGTAAACTGCCTCCTGTAAAACAAATAGCATCAGAAGTGCCACAAGTCATAGGAGAAATACTATATGAAATAGTAAGAGACAAAAAGGCTTGTGATAAGCTTACACGGTTGCTGGAAAGAAAATTTAGAGTAATGGGAAGAGGTAGATGACAGGAGTGTAAAGAGAACTAACCTGTAAGCTTCAGTGAAGAAAACACATGCTCTCTGAAATCACATCCAGTGAAAAACCCAGCTGGAGGTGTTCACCTCTGCAATAGCTGCAGCCGATTTACCCAGAGGGGCTGTATCAACTCACTCTCTTCCAGAGGAGTTGTCCCTGGCAGAGCAGGAACTGGAATGCTCAAGTTCCTGCTCACTAGTCACATTCTAGCCGCAAGAAGCATTAGTAGAATGTCAGCCTCTAAAACATCGTCCTTGATGTTAAAAGGAGCTCTCTAAGCTGTCAACAGTGAAAGGCCATTATTCTTTCCGCCTGCCAACAGCCAAAGGCAAGCACCACTCATTTATGGCACATGCAAGCAAAGTCACATAGTCACAGGAAGGTGTTAGCATATCCTGGCATTACAGAGACAAGTTGAATGTCCCTGCACCAAAATAGTTAGTACTTAAGGCAGGAAAGGGGCTGGGAAGAGAGTCCTCAAATACAAAGTAGCAAGAGGTAATTTCAGGTGTGTAGAAGCTAAAGGAAGAGCATAGGAGCTGAGCACAGTGGGACAAGGACATAAAGGGTAACGTCTGCAGCAGTCAGCAAGGAGATGTGATTGAAATGGGTTTGTGACCTGCAAAGAGCTGGATCTGTGAAGCAGTAACGGAGAAGGGGAAAGTAGAAGACAGGCTTGAACACGGCAAATTGATAAAGTTGACTGTAGTGCTGCCAATAAAAGTGGAGTGGTAGAAATGACAAAGTGAAGAATTTGAAAAAAGAACCTGCAGTATTCTGAGATCCCAGCACTAGATTATGCTACCACTATCGACGAGTAGCTCAAAGTAGAAAGGATGATGCTAGAAGAGGACCGATAAAAAGCTTGTTTCTTAAACTGTTGTAGCTTACTGATATGTTTTGTTTCTTTCATAGGGCTATTGGCTATATAATGTCTACGTTGTTCTACCCAATTGTCACCTTCATACTCATTGCAATTTGTATTTCCTACTGGGCTGTGACAGCTGTGTATCCTTCTGTCTATGTACCTCTCTGGAGGAACGGTCTTCTGGTCTGCAAGACCTGTTAATGCTCTGCTATTTCACCTTAACCAAACCAGCGTTAAGAAGACTATTTGGCCATTTAGCATTTGCTGCACTGACGCACTCTTCCTCACTGTGCGTTTGCATGTGATGTACAAATCGGACAGTGAATTTCAGTTCTTTAAAAAGAACTGGACTAAAATTCATGCCAAGGCAGGGCAATCATACAAGGCCTTGTGTACTACGTAAGATTGACTTTAAGGGGTAAAAAAGGGCCCTCAGCAAAGGGTGAATATGGTCTTTAATGTGCTGCACGCTCTATAGGCCTGATGCTAGTGGTCTTTTAGTTAGCTGGGGGTGGGCTGGGCTCCAGGTGTGTTTTGTTCAGAAAAGTTTAGGAAAGGAGTGAGAGAACATACAGTGCACTGAGTCCTCTCTAAATTGCATAACAGCAACCACTGTCTGTTTATTCCCAGCAGGGGTTTGGCAAGGTATCAGAAAGGAGAAAATTGCTTTTTGAAAACATTGTTCTTTCACATGCAAAGAGGGTCAGTTATTGCTGTTCAGGACAATGTTAATTTATCCTTATGCTCTGTGTCTACCTGCACCAAAATACGAACTGTCAAAGAACTACTGCATAATCCGCCTTGTCAAAGGTAGATGTGCAGGAGACACTGAGTCAACTTTCAAGGTTATTCCCCTTGACCATTCTGGTCAAGGGACATTACAGCTCTGGGATGGAGTTTGCCTTAGTTCTCTAAGTAATGAGAGTATTCAGTCTTGCCTATCAAGCCCTGGTATACATCTCTGCATAGCAAGAGCAGTTTTTCTGTTATCTGCACAAATTCTTTAGAGCTAGTGGTTACCCACTGCAGAATCCTAAGTTGCTCAAAGCCTACAGTTCTGTGATTCCTCCTTAAAATACTTCATTCAGTTTTCTGGCTACATCAGGAGAACCTGTGTATAAAGTAATGGCTAATCAAACACTGTGCAAGTATGCAAACCTGACTTGTGACCCAGAGGTAAGTGTAACAAATATTTACCTATAGTGAGAGCTATACTAATTGCATTTCTTAATCATTGTGAAATGCAATGATAGTAGAAAATGTGCATATTTTAAGTAATGATTCCTCATGTTAAATCTGAAAATAGTACTTAGTGTTCAGATAACACTTCTTTTCTTTGTGCAAAGTAATTTACAGACATAAGCTAGTTTTTCTGCTAAACTGTCCTGTGAGGCAGGTAAATATTAACTGTTCTAATTTACAGGGTGAGAAAGGAAGACACAGAAATAGAGGTTTATTTGGAAAGGCGTTCTTGAATTCATGACAATTCTATTTCGTGGTCCTCAAAAGGCAATGGAAGACTTTGAAAGCTGTGCCTCAAACTTGCCCAAGGACCAGCCATGTTTTGAAGCAGAGGCTTAGCTAAATATTGGGGTTCTTTTGGCACAGCAATGACCTTTATGAAGCTTAAAAAAATATTTGTCTTTTTTTTTTGTTTTGTCTTCAGTCAAATGTTTTGACTTGACTGTGGGGTTGAATTTAAGTATTTTTTGAAAACTAGTAATATTTATCAAATGTTATATCAGGGTTATTTTCAGGTGTTTAAATTTCAATGTACTGCTGTGGTTATGTATATTCCAAACAATTCCCTCCCTGCTGATGTCTGAACACTAAAAAAGAAAGGGATTAGAAATTGCCTGGTTTTATTTCATGCCCAAACTGAGCAAATATATGAAATGAACAATAGAAATAAGGGAAAGTAATTCAATGTAAAGACTACTCCTGCTTTAATACTCTGAGATAGGTAAGGGAAATTGTGACCACATCCACAGCTTATATGAAGTGGCATAGCTCAGCTGATTTCAGTTCAACTGCGTGATTTACCCAAACTGCAGATTTGGCCTCTGGTTTTCAAATAAATAATTTTTTTTTTTCAATGTGAGCAGGTTTTCTTTAATGAAACCAAAACATTTATGTATCTTAAAAGTAGATTTCTGAAATTCAAATTCCATTTATGTAGGTTTCAGGCATGTGGTGAACAGCCCTGTTTACTAACTGCATAGTTTAAAGTTAAGCACCTGCATAAGACATTAATATGAATCCTTAAATATGTAAACAGGTTACATAGTATTGGAGTGCAGTGCTGAATGAGCTAGTGAAACATCAAACAAAATTATGTTATTTGTATTAATGTTAAACTTCAGAGACTGTGTACACAGAATTCATCGCTTATCATTGTGGTGTTTATTTTTCTTTCTATACAGACTTTTAACACAACCAATGTGACTAAATTGTGTCCAGGTGCTCAGTGTACTTTTGCTTTTTACGGAGGAGAAAGCCTGTACCATAAGTACATCTTCATCTTCCAGTTAGCCAATGCCTTTGTCTTTCTCTGGCTGGTGAACTTTGCAATTGCACTGGGTCAGTGTACCCTTGCTGGTGCCTTTGCCTCTTATTACTGGGCCTCTCGAAAACCAGCTGATATTCCACTGTGGCCACTCTTCTCTTCATTTGGACGAGCAATACGGTAAGACTGTGGAGCTGGATGTGAGCCTTGTCATGTATCCAACAAGTGCTCTTTTTACATCTAGGGAAGCCAGACTTAGAATATCAAATGAAAATAATTAGTCAGCATTGTGGTTTAATCCCAGCAGGCAGCCAAGCCCCACCCAGCCACTCGCTCACTCCCCCACAGTGGGATCGGGGAGAGAATCGGAAGGGTGAAAGTGTGAAAACACGTGGGCTGAGATAAAGACAATTTCATAGGTAAAGCAAAGCTGCATGTGCGAGCAAAGCAAAGTAAGGAATTCATTCACTACCTCCCATTGGCAGGCAGGTGTTCAGCCATCCCCAGCACGGCAGGGCTTCATCTTGCATAATGGTGATTTCGGAAGACAAACTCCATAACTCCAAAAATACCCCTCTTCCTCCTCCTTCCCCCCCACTGTTATTGCTGAGCATGACATCATGTGGTGTGGGATATCCCTTTGGTCAGTTGGGGTCAGCTGTCCCGTCTGTGTCCCCTCCCAACTTCTTGTGCACTCTGAGCCTGCTTGCTGGCAGGGCAGAGTGAGGAGCAGAAAAGGCCTTGATGCTGCTCAGCAGTAGCTAAAACATCAGTGTGTTATCAACGCAGTTTTCATCACAAATCCAAAACATAGCACCATGCCAAGCTACTATGAAGAAAACTAACTCTACTCCATCCAAAACCAGTACAATCAGGAATACGCAGTTGTTAGGGGGAGACTGAAACCAGTAGCCCAATAGCAGCAAGGCTGCTGCACCTCCATGCCCCCAGGTCCAACCAGTTAAAAGGCTGAGCAGGTACTCCCAGTAGGTGCACATGTATACAACACATATATATACAGTTGGCCACACAGATCAACAAACAGACACAGCACTCACACAAATACCAACAGCACTGATGGCTTCATCCTGTTCCTCTCTCTGGCGGATCGGGATGAAGGTCCATTAGTATATGTAATTCCCACTAATGGACCTTTCTCCAGGTATAATTTTATTTTTGTATATACACACACATGCACATACATAGGTAATTGTACATGCACACGTATGTGCAACATAACAGTCATTTATTTTGTTTTAGATACCATACAGGTTCGCTGGCATTTGGAGCCTTAATTCTTGCAATTGTCCAGCTTATTAGAGTAATACTGGAGTACTTGGATCACAAACTGAAAGGTGAGATTTATGAATCTGCTCTAGGTTATTAAGACCTTCTTTGGTAAATTACTTCCTTACTTTCCCAAGATATTTTTTCAGCAATGAAAAGAGATTAATTCCACATTATTTTTAGCCATTGTAGTTCCATTTGAATCAGTGAATTTGTGCTGATTTACTCAAATTGAGTCTATGTCCTTGGGAACTTAAAGCAAAGTTCATGCGGGATGTGGATATGATCTAATTGAAAGCTAGTAAGCTAAATTTGGTTGAGAAACAGAGTACATACCTAGAAGAAAAGAAATAATGTTTCTGCTTTTCTCACAATTTAAGATTTTCTTCTGAATAGCTTTCTATGTTCTGAAGACTGTTCATGAGTTCTGTGTATGATGTACTCTCTCCTTTTTTTCAGGTACACAGAACTCCTTCACTAGATTTCTACTCTGCTGCCTCAAATGCTGTTTCTGGTGTTTGGAAAAATTCTTAAAATTTATAAACAGAAATGCCTACATCATGGTATGTGCTGCCTCTGCATGCGGTCTCCCCTATCTGGGACACTAAAATACCCGAGCCACTACCAGTTGGTCAACAGCCAGCAGTACTAGAATCTGCTGAATAAATAATGGGATTTGTGGGAGTTTTCAGGAAATGCATGTGGTCCTACCATGAAAAAGTAAAATCTTTTTTATCTTCTTCTAAACTCAACCTCTTTTCATGCCTGTCCTTGTCCATCCCCCTCACCCGCCAAAGTAAGTAGGAAGGGATGGCATAACTGGTTAACTCCCCCTCTGATACAGCAATTGCAATCCTGATTTCAACAGGAATATTAGCTTGTTTCATATTGCATGTTGATGACACTTCTGTTTGGAGGCAGTGTTTGAATAAGGAGGTCAGAAGGCATGTAGTATCTGTATTTCCTCCTGGAAGTTAAAAGCACAAATTCTACTAGCAGCAGCAGTGATATTACTCTAAAGTAACCCTCCTTAGCTTCCAGAAGAGAAATTCCAGATTTTCACCTAAATAAACATATACAGTTTTCAGCCTAGCTTGTTCTGACTTGAAGCAATTTCAGTGATTGAATGGTACAGTCACAGACTTGGTATCTCAAAGGAGGTGGCTGTAATGGGTCCATTATAGAATCATAGAATGCTTTGGGTTGGAAGAGACCTTGAGAGATCATCGAGCCCAACCCCCCTGCAGTAAGGGGGGATTGAACCTGTGAACTTGGCGTTATTAGCACCGTGTTCTAACCAACTGAGCTAACCCGGCTGGTCATTATAACCCATGCTCATGCAGCTGATGTTTCAAATTAATGCCAACCTGAAGAGGAAGTATTCTTTTTGACTATCTTGTTTACACTTAGTAAACTGACTGCACTAAATGCTGTTCTAGTATATCTTTTACCCTTGTGGACACTACTCCAGGAAGAAGAAATGGTTTTGTTCCTGAATAACGTTGGCTGCTTTACTTTATGCTGATGTAAATCCACTGACTTTGATATTGGTATTGCTGATTCCTTCTTAAGTGAGTGCAGCATCAGGTCCAAGGAGATACCTACAGGGGTCAACTCATTTCGGCTCTACAAGTGTTTGTTTCTTTCCACTGACTATAAATCTAGTGTAGATAACTAGCAAAGTGAGAAGAATTCCTCAGCAAGTACCTTATTTGCCCTACTTGGCAAACTTAAGTACTGAGTCTACTGCATGCAAGGGGTGGCATGCTCATCACCAGGTGATTTGAAGGGGAAAGATGGATAATATGCTGTCCCAACTTGGTGGGAAGCATTGAGAGGTAGCAGGTGGCTGGGGGAAGTGCTTTGTGTTCATCTGAGTTTCAAGACCACATATTAGAGAGATCTATGCATTACATGCAGTAAGATTCGGCATACAAGGTGGTATCCTAACTATTTGAAATACTTAACAGCTACTATTATTTTTCAGATTGCCATATATGGTAAAAACTTCTGCACCTCGGCAAAGGAAGCATTCTTTTTGCTCATGAGGAATGTGGTGAGGTAAGGGGCCATCTCCCAGTCCTTGGAAACGTCAGGATTTCCTGCTATTGCACTCTGAAGACACACTTATTTCCTCTCCCACATCTCCTCCAAATATTACTGTAAGCTGCTCCTGTCCTCAGACATGGCTGTCACTTCTAACACTCAGTATGTAACAGCAGGCTGTCCAGCACAGTAACAAATGCAAAGTTGATATAATCTAACAGTTTTGTTGTGATTGCTCTTTTAAATTCATAAGCACCCATTAGACTGTAATAGTGCCTCCAAGGAACCAATGGAGCCCCTGAGAGGAGATCTACAGATATACAGGAATGGGGTGTTCATCATCTGCCATATGTGTGTTTCTCGAGCTTTGGTCCACTCACTGTCTGTGAAAAGGAAAGCAGAAAGACCTAAGTCTTCAGAGTCATGCAGAAAGCTTATAGGGTGTCAGAGGGTGGCAGTAAAGAAGAGAGAGTACTTTGCTTTCAAAACCAGTATCTTTAACATAACCAGATCTCCCCTGGTGCTTGGAACTCCCCTGGCCCTTTTCCCCACTACCAAGACTCCTGCCAAACTCCCTGTTCTCGTCAGTACTTTTCTTCATTGCTCCTGGCTCTTCCTGTACTACTGTGAGATCAAAAAAACAATGGGAGAATAACTTAGGAGCAGGCCATGTTGATGCAATAGCAGACAATCTAATTACCAAGCAAGAGACACAGTAAAACTGGTTAGGTGCTTTAAATTATTAAGTGAAGGACTGGGAGGAGGAGAGGAATGGAGGGGGAGGCTGAAAGACAGGAAAATGGAAACGATGCTTAATAAAGAAGAGGAAAGGATTGGAGATGGGAGAATGGAGTGCATTCATGCTGTTACCCTGTGTTAATATTGGTACAGTGGTGTCCACACTGTGTAGTGCCTGTGCAATAGGAAGGAGAAGCTGCCTTCGTTTCCTTTCAGAACATCACCTCACTGTCCTTTGTGCTTTTGCTCTTAATCAGTAAAAGCAATAGCTACAAGCCAGGCATATAATTTTATTGTTTCAAATGGAGATATTTTCATCTTGTGTATTTTGCTAATTCTGAATTCTGACAGGTTAATGATCTGTTCTCTTTAATATTTCTTAATGTTTATCTTTCATGGTAGTCAGTACTGTCTATTACCATATCCATAGCCTTCAGTGCTGTCAAGAGGCTGATGATAAAAATTTCATTTTCCATCCCATTATTTACCTGCAGTTTCTGACAAGACAGGCTGGCAGGATTTCAAGCAGAAACTCCCTGCTGTTGCTTTCAATGAGGGCTGCAGATTTACTGTCAATTTTTCTGTCTACCTTCATTCATTCATCAGTGATTGTCTCCCTGCTTTGAGGCCTCCTGCCTTCAGTGTTGTACCATGATATCTTAAAATAGTAGATCTGGCATGTTACGGGGTCATGAAATGTGGCCAGATAGGACCAAGTGAAAAGATGACTTACCAGAAATCTGCAGAAACATTGCTTTTTGTTTTGGTGTGTACTTTGCCTCTTCTGGGCTGGCTTATCTGTGACCCTAGTAGAAAGGCTGAAATAAAAATATTTTGATGTTTTGGTTTGTTTTTTTTTAACCAGCAAGAGCAATAAACAGTCTTCAAGTGCTGTAGCAATATTGCTGCATTAAGGCCTAACTCAACAAGAGGCTCAGTGCTTTTTTTGTCTCATGGGATTAGGCTGTAACAAAGCCCATCTCAGTGTTGTGTTTCTGCGTTGTTTTATTGTCAGCCTGTGAAACCAGCAGAAGACAGCTTCTTGGTCATGTTTTGTTATTTAACCATAGATTTAAGGAGAAAGAATACAAATGTCCGGTTTGTGATTATTATGTATCATTTGTCTTTTGCTGAACAGAGTTGCAGTTCTGGACAAAGTTACAGACTTTCTTTTATTCCTGGGGAAAATTCTCGTTGCTGGTGGTGTAGGTAAGCTAATCAATTTTTTCCAAATGGTATGTTCTATTTTCTGGTACCTACAAGTATGACTGCCATATTCACATATGCTTAGTTAACAGCTGGAGGTTCTTATTGGTCTGACTATTTGGGAAGCTGTTCCCGTGTTTCTAGGATTTGTAAGATTGAACTAAAATATATTTCTTCTTTTTCTCCCCTTTCCCCCTGCCCCAGTGTTTTGTTGACAGCATCTTTTCCATAATTGCTTTTACTGCTCTTGCATGTGTTGCTGGTGCAAGGCAAAGCAACCAAAGCATCATAGCTGGATCAAACCAAATTCACATCCAATAAGTCAGCCACAATTGGTTCTCCTTTCATAAGAACTGAACAAAATTGCAAATGAGATTCACCTGGCAGCAGACAGCATGCATACAAGAGGAGGTGGTGCAGGTCTCCAGGAGATGGGCCTGAAGCTCTGCTATATTCAAGCCCATTATAGCTATAAGCTATAGTAAAAGCAATAGAATATTTCTAACATCCTTATAGGGTTTTCCTAGTTATCAGTAAATATCAAAATATATTATTCATGTTTTGCTGTGACAGAAAAGTGCATTTTTTTTTTAAATGAAGCACTTTCAGAAATTCAAGTTGGCAGTATTCCCTTATGTTTTTTCTAAATTGTCGCAGCAGTTTCAAACCATTATTTTACAAATAGCTGTATTTTGTATTCTGTATACTTTAAAAGATTATTAATGAATTATATTTTAATCAAAAGTTGAAAATTAGTACCAAGAACAGATCTGAAATATTTTGTCATTAGTGTAGAACGACTTTCAAACTGGGGTAGCAAATTTGGTTTGAAACATATTCTCTGAAATGTAAGCCATGAAATACTGAAATTAATTCATGTCTTCGTCCTCTTCGAGAATAAATTCTTTGGGCGATTACTGTTGTAGATGCATTGGTCTGTTCTAAATTTATTGCCGTGCTTCTCACTAGCACCGCCATTTCTCCTTTTAATCTGAAATACTTAAGTATTTCTTCAAGCAATAGAATTTAAAGCAGCAGAATTTTACTCACTTTTTTTTTATTTTAGAAAAGTTCCACCCAATGGTCTTCGTTATCCCATGTCATTGTCTTGTTTATCATTATTTATTAATTTTGCTATTAAAACCAGTAGAATGATGAAACAAAACAATTCATTAAAGTCTTTCTGGGCCCATTAATATCTTTATGGTAATTGATTCATTTACATATCTCTTCCATCAGAATACAGATCCAGCAGATAATTAGTATTGAGGAATTTATTGTTTACAAACTCATATTTAAACCAACCTGGGATCTGATGTCTGTTTGTTTTGTCTCATCCATTCTTTAGGTGTTAGGAAATCGGAGTTAGCATAGGAATCGCTAATCTTCTGTGCTTCTTGCAGGTGTTCTTGCGTTCTTTTTCTTCACACAGAGAATACCAGTCTTTGCGCAGGAAGCACCAACGTTAAATTACTACTGGGTACCATTGTTGGTAAGGCAACCATCTAATCTCCTGAACACTGAGGGCAGTTTGAGGTCCTCAGACTACTCGGGGCATGGTCTGGTAACAGCTCCTGTTGTCATCCTCTCAGTGGCATACTATCCACTGAAGCAAGGACTGATCTGCTACACTCTAGTCCTTTGGATCCTTCAGGCAGAAGTGGCACTGCAGTGACTCTGCACCTTCAGAAAAATTAGGTTTCAGATCTGCTTTGTTCAGACTTCCCAGACAGCAAAAGCTGGCGGTGAGGCACCAATGACAGTGTGGCTTCTAATGGAAGGGACTTGTGATGCATCTCTTTCTCCTTTTGTAGCCCCCCTAGACTCGGGAACATCTCTGGGATGAGTGGTTCTTTAGAATAATCTTGAAGGAGTTCAGGACATTCTTGGCATATATTCTCTTTGGGGGTTGAAATGGCTCCAGGGTGGCAGCTGGAAAACTAGCAGTTACTGCATGTTAGGATACAGTGTCTTGAACCCGTGATCCCTTTCCACAGCAGCAGTAACCTTTGATAGAATTACAGAGCTGCCATTAAATCCTCCCAAATTTGCTTAGCAGATTAGGCTTCTGAATTGTGTTAACGCTGCCACATTGGTGCCAAACTAAATTTGGGGGTTTATTGTGGTTTTTTTTTTTTTTGTAGACAGTCATTATTGGCTCCTACCTAGTTGCACACGGGTTCTTCAGCGTCTATGCAATGTGTGTCGACACACTTTTCCTCTGCTTTTGTAAGTACTATGTTTTCTTTCACTAATACCTGCCGGTCACAGGAAGAGGAGTAGAAAGCCACCTTATCCATTCCTTACAGAATCCTGGTGACATGCTAGCAGACTCTGTGAAAAATGAACTGCTGCTGCTATTCAGACTGGCTCCTTGCTGCATTCTTCAGTGCAGAAGTGTTTTAGTATTCAAATTTAATTAGTTTAAGTAATGGAAGGTAGCTATATGGCTCATGGGGATATCTGGCTTTTGCTTTTCAGATGTTCTTTAACTTTCTTTAACAGTTTGCTTCTGGGTGCTTTGTAAAGAGCCCTGTACAGCAATGATTCACTCAAACTTCTTGTTAATAACAATTCTTTGGTATATAGGTTGTCCTTTGTTTTCAGCTTAATAGCCCTGAACAAAGTATTAGGCTGAATTACCTTCAAATTTGTGTGAAATACCATTTAGAAAACTATCTGTCCCTTGGACCCCGCAATGGCAAGCAATCATAGGCACTCTCAAAGGCACCGCAGTTCAGTGTGTCCAGTCAGAGAATACTAAAATGACAAAAGAAATCTGTTGGTCTCAAATTAGGACATGATTATAAGAAGAGGATGTACTTATTACAAAATACATTCCATTTGCTAGATTTACTAAATTAAAGAAATAAAGATACAATTTTTCTATAATGAAAGTCATTCTGGTAGGTCCAAGTAGAAGTTACATGGTAGTGATTGTTCTTGCAGTTGGTGAATTATTTGATAATACTAAGGGAATACAGAAATAGTCATAGGCTTGATCTATCACATGCACAGTGGGTCACTGAGGCAAGATAAACATGGTAATACTCATTCTCCTCTTACAATAGCATAAATTCTTTTTTTCCTTTAAACACTCACCTTCTTAACCCTACTTCCCTAGGAACTAAGCTTAGCAGTGATTCTGGAAATACTGGGTTGCCAAAGAATCACAGGAACAAAACCAGTCAGAAAACTGAAAATTGATGTCTAGTTGAGAGCTATGTCCTATTTATCTCGAGTTACGGACTTTGGTTCTAAACAAACATGATCACAGGCAGACATAGCACTAATAACACTCCAAGAAATAAGCTAAACCATAAATAAAAAAAAAAAGAAGATTACTATTATTTAGAGTGAAATGGAAATTGATCAAACTAATAAAATTTAGAAAGTTTGTTGGTGCACTAAAAAATTAATAGATTTTCTTTTTAATTTATTCCAAAGACACATGGTATATACTGCCATGGAAATATATGAAGATTTGCTTCCTCTAACCTCTTGGCCATTCCTTACAACTAGTGCTCTCTTTTTGGCTTTGCAGACACAGCTGCTTGCCTCTGCAGGGTTGCAGTTGCAATGACTGGGCTTCACTGCACGCTCCCTCCAGACTGCCCATCAGTGTGAAATTGTTCACTGGTCTGAACCCAGACCAGTGATTTAGTCACGACCTTCTGTAGGAAAAAAAGAAAAAAAATCTGCCTCATTATTTTAAATTCATATTCTGTTTTGCTTCCCATGCTTCCATTCAGTAATGGACAGTAGGAGATCATATAGAGTATCGTGCACTTGTGACATCAGGTTTTCAAAAGACTTTTATCTTAGGCAGTGAAAAAGGGTCCAGTTTTAAAAAGTGCTTAAATCCACAGCTCTCTCTGGGACAATTTTTATAGCAAGAAGTAGCCAAAATGCCAGGCTCCGGTGGAGGCGTGTTTCTGAAAATTTCCACCCATACTGCCAAACCAAAGAACTGGAGAATAAAAGGATATATTGCTGTCATTTTAAAATGGTTGGATGTTTGTGTCTCTGCTTTGTGTAAAACCTCTTCTGGTTTGAGAAAATAGAAATTTTATAGTGTCCTTCATCAACTTAACAGTACAGCTAAATTGCCTTGATTGAGATTTTTTTTTAATGTTGCATCTTTTGCTCTCTCCTTTGTTCAATTCTCTTTCTCTCTGTCTTTCTCTCTCTGTGTGGTTGTACTGCTGTTTTCTCCTTTGGCTGCTTTTGCTGTGTAAATTCAGGTGAAGACCTGGAAAGAAATGATGGATCTACAGCAAAACCCTACTTCATGTCAGCTAGCCTTCACCGAATTCTAGGGAAGAAGGAACTAAGCCCTAAGAAGGCAGTGGGATAACGTACACTAAACCTCAACATCAAAACAGTGTCACTTTTAAGCAAAACGTGTACAAAAAGTAGGCAAAAGTAAAAACTGTAAATGATGCTTCTGGTTAATGGGTGATTCTTTTTTCCTTTTGCTTATATCTAAAAAAATGAGCAACATTGGTAACATTCAACTAGTTTAAATGCTTAAACTAACAGCTGTGAAAACAAGGCCACGTTTTAGTTTATAGAGTGCCTATGAAAAGGAAAATGTAAATTTGAAGCTTTTCTAAGTCTATATGATGTTTTAATAACTTTTGTAACACAGGTTGCTGCCTTAGATGACAGCAGTTTTGATAATGTTTCTTTTTATAAGTGTATATTTGTAAAAGAAATTCAGGCAATTTTTTGAAAGCACTACCATATAACCTAATTAGCCATAAAAAGATAGTTCGAGACTCTCTAGTTAACCAGGAGATGGTACTAAATTTGTAAATATGGTGCTATGATTGTATTTTTTTGTACAAGCTGGTTCACAGCTATTTAAACTGTGATTATACATGCATTAATGATTCCCTACACTGAAAAATGTAGTGATATTTTAATCACGTTCACGACTGCGTCTTTTTAAGAAATGATGGTACCCTGCAGGTCCCAAAGAAGGTAGTCAGAGAAGACTATAGTTGATACTGCTTAAAGTGAAGTTTTCTGTGAGTTGTGCTTAAAAGATGATATAACTGAGAGAAGGTCCCACTGCACTTGAAGTGATTTGTCGTTTGCAAATCACACAAATGAGGTTTCATCTGGTACAAGATGGTGAATGTATAATTTTTATTTGATGTCTAAGAGAGATGCACTTGTGTTAATATCCCCCTATCTGATGAGTCTCTGATTGTGTTCTACGTTATGAGGAAGTTGAGCTTCACTGAAAAGAAAACCAAATGCAGTCTTTTTTTCCTTGGAAGAAAGTCCTGCCTGTGTATGTGCACAAGGAATTCCATTGTCTCTGCCTAGCTCAGAAGGGCTTCTTAACGAGACATTGCAATGACCGTGCGGGTGCCGAGAGCCAGGTGCGCTCTTTCTGCGGGTCTCCAGACTCTCAGTGGCTCACACAGTAAGGTACTAAGACATTGAACTCAAGTCTTCTCATGATACAGGATGAATTATTTAGCTACTGAAAGATGCTCCAGAAGATTTAGTTTGCTTTTTGATTATTAAGTTTTCCTGGTCATTAGTACAAAATCTGTTGGTAGAAAGCACATCAACGTTCTGTTCAGTTTTATGACCCTCCCGTTAGTGGAACTGTCACTGAGGTTAGTAACAGCTTCGCTCATGGAAAAAGTCTTACACGGCAGTACTTCTCAAGTCTGTTACTGCCATGAGCTGAGCTGAAAAGGTTTTAATTTATTAGTCTCATGGATGCCTAAGGACTCAACCATAGTGAGGCCTGCCCCTAGTTTTCATGGATTCCACCATACTGAGTAAGGTATCCCATTACTGTCCGCTTTCCAGGAGTGGCATGTACCATACCTCTGCCAGATCTGTTACAGGAGTTCAGCGCCTGGAAATAACTTTTCTAGCCCCAGGAGTCCATTGGTGTCATAAAGAGAAAGGCAGATTCTTTTTCCAGATGATTTGAATGCAAGTTTCTGGGGAAAATTTACTGATGATCCACATCCCAAAGTGATTTTGCTCTCTAACTTATGGCTCCAGTTTGTGATGATTGTAATCGCTACAAAGGCAGAAATACTGTCCTTCATGAAGGGGTCTGGGGTCACGTTGATGCACAAGTGATTACCACCCACATGCCTGCAGTCACAGGCATGGTAGGATCTTGAAATCCTGTGAACTGAGGTGCAAGTGACAGGATACTCAGATGCATTCTCTGTGATCCGGTGGGCACCGTAGCCCTTTCCCCTGAAGCAGAAATGAGTGGTTCAGTTTAGGACTCAATGTAAAATAAAGGCGTACAGTTTCAAATATAACTACTGATTGTGGGCACCTTCAGTTTTTGATAACCCCTCTTGAGATACCCTAGAGTAAACCTGACTTTCAGAAAGGGCTGAGAAACCTACCTTCAGAAAAAATCAGACTCTTGACTGATGAGGTTTTTCATCATAGTTGTCATTCCTTTCTCATTATGTGTGTGGCATTGAATATACAACCTCCCCGTTATTCTAAACTCTTCTGAGAATTAAGTCAGTAACTTTTCGGGGTATGTGTCACCATTCTGTGATTAAAAAAGCTGCTGGTCTGATTATAGTCCATGTGCTAAAGCTTTTTTTTTTTTTTTTTTTTTTTTTTTTAATACTACCGTGTAATTAGTTTGCAGCTAAAGAAACTGCATTAAGTATCTATATTTCTACTGGACTTGAGTGTCTTACGGGGAGCTCAACTGAAAAAGCGTATTTCTGAATACAGCGTGCTTTTTTTATCATATGAATGTAACAATAGAGTTTACTAGGAATAAAACATAATAGAAATAGTATACAGTTATTTGATTAGAAGACTTTTGTAACAAACCTATGCATTTACTAAAGGAATTTCTAAAAGTGAAAGTTTTAAATTGTATTATTATTATTTATATACAGTAAAAATATATATATGTATAAATTTGCTCCACTCACTATTTTGTGAAATTATTTAGAATGTAAGTGATCATCATTTCTGAGAAGAAAATTTAAAAGCCATTTTCTTAATGATATAATTATGAGAACTGTGAAAATACAAAGCAATACCGTGTAGATTTTGTAATCAATAAATTGAATAAATAAATCATAATGATTTAATATTAAAATTGGCTTTTTAAAAATAAATTGCTATTAATGAATTAAGTAGAAATTAATGCAAGTTTTTACTTGGGAAAGAATCACTTAAAATATTTTAAGACAAACTTATGATGGTTCCTAACTAATCCTGTGGGCCGCAGTCTGCAGACTTACACCACAGAGGAGATACTAGTAGCGACATGTATGGATTTGGACATTTACTTTGTCGCTTGATTCAGTACAAAATTTAAAATTCCATTCTTCACTTTAGAGAGTGGAACACGGTAAAATATGTCATATATGCTTTGCTCCCGAGCCCATGGGAGTCAGTGACAAAATGCCCACCCGTGCCATGAGGCACCGGCCAGCCCTGTGACCAAAGTGACAAAAGGCTGGTGGTTGTTCTGTGCTCAGAGTGCAGCAGAGGAGGAGATGTTAGCACTGAAAACCCGCCGGGAGCCCATCGTGCTGCCGCTCGCGGAGCGCTCAGCGCGTCCTGGTCCTGCCCGGCCCTCGGCTGGCCGCCTCCTCCCCTGGGAGAAGCTTTGGAAAGGCAGGGTGGCTCTGCAGAAAGACCCTTTTACATGAATAGGAAGAACTCTTCAAAGATCTCGAACAAGCAGAATGTAGAAACCAAGAGACAGTAGAAAACACCCGCTATCATATCCACGCAATCATGTTTGGTTTAGTTCTGGTTGGATTCATTGTGTCTCCTCCCTATGACATATTAACAGATGGCTTTCATTTACATGTTTTAGACCAAAGTTTTAATGTCAAGCCTTCAAATTTTGTAAAAAAAAAAAAAAAAAAAAAGAAAAAAAAAAATGAAAAAAGTGACCCCAGAAACAAAACAAAGACACAAGAAAGATGGGATCATTTCTCATGCTGAGGGTTTTTTTTTTTCCCAAGTATTATTCAGCAGCTGATTCTTGGGTGTTACAAGGATGCTGAATAGTCTTTTAAACCTTAGCATTTAAAAGTATGAAATATTTTACTGTTGCATGTTCTGCTGTAGAACAGGAAAAAGATTTTGGCGGACGCAATGTCGAGCTGATTCTGGGACAGTCAGTAAGTATTCTTCTAGAAATGGGCTGTCAGAGAAGCATTTATGAAGAATAGACTGACTGCTCTGGGTAATGGAGAATGTCTCCCTTTGACCAGTTGCTCAGCCTGGACAGCTGTGTCCTCTCTGACAAAGTGCCTTACTGGCCATTATTTTCCCTGGCTTATATTTTGAAGTTTATTCACACCATGTAAACTACAAACCAAGAAAAGGCTAGATAGGAGAAACAATATGCTCTTTATTTCAAATTGACCGATATAAAATGAATTGTAGAAATGATGTCAGATGTATTAGGAGAAACAATATGCTCTTTATTTCAAATTGACCGATATAAAATGAATTGTAGAAATGATGTCAGATGTATTTGAACTGCGTAACGCAGCACGCACAGGTTCCCTGTTGCTGTTGTCGGATCATGAAAGTAGATTGTGTGGTCCAGGAGAAGACACCTGACAAATGTGGTGTTGCAAAGAATTAAATAAAAACAATGCAAGACTGTAGATTTTTTTTTTAAAATAGCTTTAATTTATGGTATAGTGAACTTCCGAGTAGGGCCTGTTCTGCTTTCAGTGACAGTGACCATACGTATCGTACCTGTGTAACTGCGGGGAGAACCAGGCTCTTGCTACTTAAAACAGAAGAGAAAAAAAGCTGGCGAATACAGAGTACGTTACTGTAATACATCTATTTGGGTGTTCATAAGCATAAAGTTCATTCTCCATTTCAAGACTGATAATTTGCTATTCTGGAAGTGTTTTATAAATTATTCTAAATTTTTTAACTTTTGATACAGACGATGATTTTTGAGGTAATACGTAATTTGTACTGCGCTGCTGTAGGAAGATAACGGTTTCTTCATGTTTAAGTAACGCTAGTGCTACTAATACTAAAATTGTTACTCTATGCTACAAAACGTCCACATGTATTTGTCCCAAATAATGAGTTGTAAAATCACAAAAAAGGCTCTTGAAGAAGTGGTAGGGAGGTTACCGTTTCATTAATGTGATTATTAAGGCTATATTATCTTCTCGCCAAAACCAAATTAACACGAGCATGACAGTTTGAGCTCTAAAACCTGTTTGCTTCTGCTATGCAGAAATAGGAACGTATTGTTTAAATATCTTTGATAACTGAAGTGTTTAATATTTAATTTTGTTGTTACTTCACTGTTTTGCAGCTCGGGGGGATTGTTCTAATAAAGATTTCGATACAAAACGGACTCCGCGTCTTCGTGCCCAGCGCTGCGTGGCCCTGGCCTGCAGCGGCTCTGCCCCGCCGGCGCCCGCATGGGGACCCCGCGGGGCGGCTTCCCGCGTGGGGCGGGATGGGGGGGTGGGTGCGTGGGGCACGCGGGACGCGCGGGGCGGCCGCTGCCCCGTCCGGGCGGAGCAGAGGGAGGCCGCACACGCCCGCTCCTTAACCAAAAGAAATTCTTGGGTTTATTTATAAAGGCTTGAGGATTGCTTGTGACATTTCTTTATTTAAATTTTTTGAACCACGTCATAATAACACATGGGGATTTTTTTCGGCCGAACCGGTTTTTTTTCTTACACCAGACAAGGGGTATTTTAAATCAGCCAAATTCATACTTTGTTATTCAGTAGAAGGCTCTTTTCTGGTTTTAGGAGACTCCCTAAAACTCGTATTTTTCTCCTGTCTTTGTGCGAGGTCAACAAAACTTTTACTGTGACTTAGCTTTCACGGGAAATGCTGCTGTAGGTGTTGAAGCCGCGGCTGGAGCTGCAGCCAGCCCAAGACCCCGTCGGCCAGTGGCCCATTGGGCCAGTGGCCCATTGCTGCAAGTAGGGGAAATGGGGTGGGATCACTGCCTGCAGGACATCTTTCTGGCTGACGGGGCAGGGGGGACAACCCCAAAACAGCTAAAAAAAAAGTGCAAAAGCTTCTCAGACATGAGGATGGATTTCAGCAGAGGCAGCACTCTTTGGAGACAGGACAAAAGGGGGGCTCAAGGTTAATATCTAAGGTATGCATTGTAAGTCATTCCATATGCAGGGAGCCTTGTTTGAGGATGCTTCTGGCTTTCAGCAATCACTGCAATGAAACCTCGAGATAAAGTTTTTGAATTAGCACAGAAAGCTCTCATGTCATGCTGAGTTATGGCCAGCTGGGCATCGCTGTCATCTGGGGCTGAGTGGCAACTGCAGTGGGAGGAGACATGAGCTAGAAATGCTTTAATGGAGAAAGTATGGCTATATGTTTGCGATTCAGTGACTGAATAGATGCATTCGAGCTCACAGCTTACACAGAAGCTTTAAATTCAGAGTTGCAGCATATATCATTTAAGGGAAAATGATCAGTGTATTAGGCTTATGCTGTAGGATGCTATTTCTTAGAGAGGGTTAAATGCTGTCAGTTTTGGTGGGTTTGCGTTGTCCACTCAGCCATATGGCCGGTCAGCGGCCCCTGCACCCCGAGCAGTGGTACTTGTACAGCACAGCTCTGCCGCGCAGGAGTCCTGAGTTGGCTGTGCCTCGGGGAGGGGCATGGATGTGAGAGTCGCTGGAAAAGCAAAGTTATGACAAGGCAAATGCACACAGAGAGGAGAATGGCTCAGCCCGGAAGGTTCAGATGTGGGCAGTTTCAGTCCAAACTAAACAGTGAAAGGCAAACTGTAAAAGTAATCTTCAGAGGGGCAGTGGTGCTCCCTGAGCCCACGTTAGCAGCGAGGCTGACCGAGGCCATGCAACACAGGAAGAGACACAAGCCTGGTAGAGAACAGTTGCTTGGAATTGCTAAAAGACACTGCTGGTCCTACAGTAGAGCTTCATGAAAACATACTTTTTTCTTTTTTTTTTTTTTTTTTTTAACATTTTGATCAGACACAAACTTGGCAAGCGAAGACTGCATTCTTTTTGTTCTGTAAAGCATCACTGTAAAGCTAAGTTCTGACCATGGCAATGAACAACAATAATAGTAAAGCACCGTGTATGTTAAAGCACATATCAGTGTTTGAATTCAGGTGATCATGTATAGCCCTGCAGAATCTATCGTAGTGTACCCAGACGCTGGAAGATACATCTGTAATACAAAAGTTATTGTAAGGGGATTTTGAAGCGTAGAGGGCCTTTACTATGTGTCTCATATGTACACAGTTATTTTAATTAAATCTGGATTTTTTTTTTTTTTAAACTACATCAGTATCTCCTGTTAACACACATGGTCTGTTGGAACTGACTGCAGCTATTAGTTGTACTGTCCTCCTTCAGAAATTTCAAGCTTACGAACAAAATTGCTTTCTTGCCTCCTTTTAAATGTGTTTTCAGACTGATGTGTTTTATATCTCACATGGTTTTCTTGCCATTCGTATTACATTTAAATCTAACGCTGGCTGCATGCCATACAAACTTTAATCTACATCCAGCTGAATTCAAACCCTAGCCTGATTTTTCTCTCGTGTACCAGCGGTCTGATCTCCAGCCTTTTCTAGGGCCCCTGCTTCTTTTGCAAGGTTTGTTCTTTCTAGTTGCCTGTTACCCGAGGGGAACGTCGCGCCATGCCGGCCGGGGGTGCGGCTCAGTGACCCGTGTTGCCGCTTGCTAAGGTGCAGCACGGCTGCTCATTTTCAGTCGACAGGTTTGTTGCAGGAAACGCCGAGCTTCGGTACACCTTACTCCCCCGCGTCAGTGCCTGCTGCAGAGGGGAAGGGGCGAAGAGGCCGCCTTACTTTCCGCTCTGGCACCGTCAATCATCACTGTGCTGCAGTTACGCCGGGACAGACCAGTGGTGCAGTCAGCAGTGGTGTGGTCTGACTGAAATGTCTGCTGAAGAAGGAAACGATAACGTAACTGCCCTGTTATAATGAAACAGTCCCTGATCATAAATATGGGATGAAAATGTTTCTGCTTTTGTCTTGGCTGGTGTTTGATGTGTACCACCTGTGATGTCTTTGCAGTTTGACTTTGCGGATGAACATTGTCATTGGTGCATTTTCTTCTAAGAACTGGCATGCTACTTCGCAAATCCACACATCTGCAGATGGCTTGGAGAGGGAAAGGAAGGGATTGTTATATACAGAGCTTCATAATGTAGTTTCTGGTTGCCATCATTTTCAACACATCTGACCAACTCAATTTCCTGTCTTGAATCAACTTTCATTTCATCAAGTCCCAAGTTCTCATTTCTGTTGCTTTGGCTGGGCTCTGCAGGCGATCTATTTTAATTTCGCAGTCTGAAAGAGCCCAAGTTTGGAAAAGAATCGAAGTAGTCTCAGGAGAACGTTGCGTGCTTAATTTGCTCCAAATGATAATGTCAAAAGGGGTTTTTTTTGTAGTTTGTTTTTATTTTACTTTTTTTTTAGCTTATGCAGCTCCAGTTCCTTACAGAAATACTAAGTACTTAAATAGCATCATCATATTGGTATGATTAAGCTCACAAGTGGGTTATTTTGTGAGAACACTAACACTAATGAACAGCTTAACAAATATTGTAGTATAATACTCAGCTGTAGTGGTTCTGGGTCACGGGAGCTTAAAAAAGTAGATGTTATCTTTGTGAGTTTAATATTAGTGGCTCTTGGTGTCCACCGGTGGCAACGCTTTCTGAACTGATGTCATGACAAGAAACTTGTAACTGTATGTTTGAACATACCCTGCGCAGTATGTCTTAGCATTTCAGTCCACTACCAAGACGCCTGTACAAGTTCCTGCAGACACTGAAGATCAAAATGTATATCGAAAGGAAACATTTCTATGAATTTAACTATGCATAACATACGTGTGCATTTTTTTTTGTCTTAAAATCATAAATGCCTGTATCCATGTTCCAAGAATGCTAGCATTTCTGCTGATTATTTCTGAAAATAGTAAAAAAGGTGGCTGTTAGTTGTTCCTGCATTTAGCGAATTACAGTTTACATCCTATTTAAATGGTATGTTTATGGTTAGCTTTCTTGGATGACCTGCTAACTCACATTAAAAAAAAAAAAAAGCCCAAACATTTCCTTGTGTGACTTTTTTAATGGAGTAGATGCTTTTCAAATGCAATGGCTTAATTTTAAAATAAGAAAATGTGTAACTTTTTTATGTACTGATATACTGTTACTTGTTCTAGGTTTCCCATATTTGAGTAATAAACTTGGTTTGTAGGAGGTTTGGAGCAGGAGACAGCTTTCTCCCATGAGGTCAACTTGGGAAATAATATTGGTGCAGTTTGTGATGGCAGCTGTTATAAGATACCGTTCTTGGGGGTGGGGGGAGGGATTGGTTCCTGTTGAGATGTGGGAGGGCTTTAAGGGGAAAAAAAAAAAAAACAACCCACAACAACCAAAAAAACCAACACAAGACAGCAGTGTCCGAAAGAGAGCTGATACATAGTCATGTGCGTGCCCAACAGGGACAAGCTCGCTGTGAGAGGGGTGGGGAAGAAGTCCAGGGAGAGTTGTGTGAAGAGAGGAATGTGCAATTTGCAGGCAGAAAAGGAAGTTGCGAGGTCTTTTCCCAGCACTACAGTTGATTTGCTGTATGCTTATTTGTGGGGGGGGGGAAAGAAATTAGAGGGAGTAGAAGAGAAAAGATGAGTGCTGGAGGGGAGACAAATAATGGATGGAGAGTCAAACATTTGACTGTTTTTGGTTACTCCACCTGTAAAACACAGTGCTGCTAATCCTGGTAATAATTAAATACTGCAAAGTTCACGTCTTACATCATACTTTAAACAGTCAACTGTTTCAACCAAAGGAGTAAGTGCTTACTTCATTATTCTTTTTTTTAACTTAAGGGCTTCACAGCTATATGTAACATATGAAGTAAGTACACTTTAAAGCACAAACCAAATGAAAGCAAAACAGACACAGATATACACGTTTTTAAAGCATTTGTCTAAAGAATAAACTGGTCTGAGCTATGCCCTGATTTTTTTTTTCCCCCTGATAGATTTTACCCCATTGAATACCTGTTTGCTGATACAGTCCCTTCTGAGGATGTAAATACCCTGCTATAACACTGACATGTTTGGATATCTTTTTGTCATCTTAATATTTGCATGAATAATTGCTCTCACATAAGAACATTATATATTGACACAAAAGCAATCACCATGGGAGTGTAGCTGTGCTGGAGCAGGTAGCATGACATAAAGAAGCAAAATCTTTGTCCTTGTTCTACTGGATGCACGTTCCCAGAAGTTGCTTTTTTGCACACAGAGATGTCACCAAAACCTTCTGCACATTGCCATTAATATAAAATGAGAGAGAAACTGAAGGGCATCAGGAAAAAGTATGTCATGTTTAAATTAGATTTTGTGTGATTTTTTTTTTTCTCTTTTTCTTGCAGAAGTAGTGTTGTTTCCTTATTGGTTTTATTCTGATTTGAGCCACTTCAAAATCTACTCTCAAAAGTTTCTCTATACAGATTTGATTTTTCACTGCTTTCTTTGCTGTGTTGAAGCCTTTCAAAATGGTAGGCTGGAATACTTACTGAAAAAGCCCAGGTAAACTGATTTAAGACTAGTCTGTAGTAGTGCCAGACATAGCTTAGAGATTTTTTTTTTCCCCCTAGCCCTGATCCTACTCCTGAAATAAGCTGTAATTCTCTCATGCTGGAAGTACCTTTGATATTAATAGATTGACTGTGGGTGTCCTCATCAAATTGATTTACCCAGTTTTTAACAAGAAGGGAGGGATCAATATTCTGTGTGAAGGTATTGTGTTGCACCAGCAGCTTAGTGAGAAAAAAGATGTTAGACCTCAGAAGACTTACGTTGTGTCACCTCATTTGATGACAGCAAGTCAGCAGGTTAGGAATCAGCACTGATTCTAAAACCACTGTCATATTTTTCATCTCAGGGGAGTATATTTGGAAAATACAGGGTACACTGCACAGATTTAAATGACTAAAAAAAACCCATAACTGCCAGACAACTTATCCCTCAAATCCAAGATGTTACAAATTGACAAAGAACGGATTTTGGTTCTAGGGCAAGTTTACATTTGAAACCTCCTGACCTTTACCACCCTTACTACTCCACAGAAGCTGTATGGCCAGGCTGGACTCCTAGGGAGTTTAACAAATACATGATCTCCTTTATGCATCTTTGGGGAAGAGCACATATTACTGCATTTCTGGATGATGTCCTTACACATGCAGCCGTACTTGTAAAATGCTTAGAAAGTATATGGACATTATTGCAGCAGCTTAGAACAAAGAATTAAGCCCTGGGCTTCTAAGCCTGAGTTCAGAGAGTTACTTCCTTTTCATGAATACTCTGTCTGGTATCTTCGACCAGTGTCAGGAGGTACATTCAACACTTTTCTCAAACAGCAAAAATACCACATATCTTCTTAATCTCCCTGCTGAACTAGCAAAATACAGACTTCAAAAAAAAAACCATGTCCAGGTGAAGAGGAAAGGTGACTGCAGAGGCATTCTAACTGGTCTAAGAAACAATAGAATAATGTGAAACTACCTGTTGTATCTATCAACATAATCACATTTTTTTTTGTCTTACACTTTATTCTGCCTGTGTAGAAGATGAACTCATTTCTTCTTGGATATACTAAGGCACTAGCTATGGAACAACATTACTAAATAACTTCTTCATTCAGGAAAGTTTGCATTTTTAGCTCTGGAAAAGCTGGGATTTTTATCTTCTCTAATCTCCTCCTATTCTAGGTTACCATGATAATTTTCAAACACTAAAACACTGAACGCTGCAGCACAGCAATGCAATACAAAATTAGCTGCCGTTTAGCTTTACTATTACTTAGGAAAACCTAATGTCGATCTAAATGCTTTATCCAGGACAGCCTGTTCTATACTAGCGGAGTAGTAAGTGTCCCACAGCTGCTGGCTGGTGGCAGAACAGCTCGGCGAGGAGGCAGAACCATCAGCTCTTGAGAAGTCTTCTGTGCGACAGCAGCCTTGGTGTTTCAGCTTATTACATGAGAGCAAATTCTTGGCAGTCCACAAGCAAAGTATTCAGGGCATGTTTGTCAAAACCGGCAGATACAGCAAAAACATGAGAGTTACATGTAGGCAAAGATATTGAAAAAGCCAAATCAACTACAGAAGAATCTTTTTGCAAGAGACCTGTTCAGAGGCTAAAGGGTGTCATTCTGCATTACTGCTGGCACTCATCCACATCAAGAGAAGAGTCACTAGCGCTGGACTATTGCTTACGGTACAACCATGTTGGGTTGTATCAACAGACTCCTGCATCTAGAAATATCAAAGCAGTCTCCTCTGCTGCTAGTTGGTCAGAGGGCAAAGTGATAAACAAGTTCAGTTGCTCTGCTTGCCTTAGAAGGATCTGATTGAAGCGCTGAATTTGAAACGAACTGAAAATAAACACTCTTCCAGAAACTGAGAGCAAGCACTGCACCACTTTCTACACCTAGAAATAAGCAGGGATCAAACTCTGCTAGTCCTGTATCAGAAAACAGAAGTCAAAGGAGTTTACTTTGTCACATGCCATGTAAAGTATTTTGTTTATAGCTTAACTCATATTCTATTTCAAGTTTCAGCCATACTATGTCAAAACAGAAGATGGTCTGAATCATGAAAGATTTGGCTAGCTTTCAAATAAACAAAACAAAAAAGCACTACTTGTACTTCAATGTTCTAAATACTTTTTCATATGTGGAGTGATTTTGAATTTTGTCTTTTTATTGTTGATCCAACTCTGTAAGACACAAATATCTTGGGAAGTCTGCCAAATATAAGGACTGCATTTAATAGAATTTCTGCGTAACTTGGGATAAATGCAAGCAATACAGAAGTTGCTGCCCTCAGTACCAGGAAAAGAGAAAGGGGAGGGTTCAAAACAAATTGTAAATATGCAGCTCTTACAGACCATTGCTACTATGACCAACCACATTATATTTTGTTAGTAGAAATATTGGCTGAAACTGCTTTTTTTCAGGGATGAGGAAATGTATTTCTCTCAGGTGCTTCCTTGTGAATACTTATTTTGCTCCTCTCAAGGGCTGCTGGAGAAGAGGAAAGTGAAGGAGAGCGCACCGCAAAAGAGGATGCAGTTGTAACAGGCAAGTTTGGTGTACCCCAGGAAGATTTTACACATTGAAAAAGCTCCCCTGCTAAGAGGTGGTGGGGTTTTGTGTGCCCCTCTCCCCTTCCCCTGGCATCCATTTCATAGAAGATCAGATTTAAAGCCATTTGATTCAGAGAGTTTAATGTTTGCCTAAATCACCATCAAGTGTGGAATATAAAACCACCATCCTTAAAGAGAATGAGAAAGACTAAGTGTTGATTATGAGCCAGCTGGGGATAACGGTGGATGCCAGGAGAGAGAATGAATGCAGATAAAAATTAAGATTTATTTTTCCTCTTGGAGACTACTCACGATGCATAATTTCTTTAGAATAGAATGCAGAAAACATTTGTTAGGGAGTTGTTTTAGCATATATGGAAGAACTACAAATGACTCGGTAAGTCTTTTCCTTTAACTTCAGTTTATACAGCATGTCAGTCTACAGTAATGCTTTTCCCCACAGCGGACCAAAATAGCGATGTTACATTTGTATTGCAGTTATTACTACCAGACTTATCGGAAAAATCTGTAAACAATTTAAAAATGGTGGTCTTATAACAAATGTAGACCTCCAGAGTTTGAGATTATATTGTTCGAAGTAACATAATCCCAAACATACCTGCTTTTTCAAATTTAAGTGGTTGATGAAAGCACACACCTGAGTACCTGCAGTATTCCCATTTTTTTTAACCTCTAGAAATAGGGAGGCTGCATGAACATTACCCTGCTCAGAACATGTTCTGGACTCCGCATTTCTTATTGGGGTCAGCATTAGTTACAACCTGACCTATAACTGAAAAGGCATCCTCTTACAACTTAAACGAAAAACTATTCTGCTTGGAACCAGGATAGCTACAGAAGACAACAGAAGGTCACACTCTAAAATTAATGTTAGAATTGCATTCCATTACTGTGTATTAAAGCCAGTTAAAAGTACACAGTAGTGCAGTAGATACCCACTACAGCATCTTGTTCTCTCATGTTCTACCCAAGAACATGTGAGAGTTAACAGATTGGTATGTTCTCAGTAACTATTCATTTTATTTTAAAAGGAAATAGGAGAGTTAAAATGTACATATACTTAAGCGTAAATTGATTTATTAACAACTTAAGAGGCAGTTTGTGTTTCTTTTGTTATTAATCTTGTACTATCTTGCTCTGTCCTTAGACATCACTATTCTGGAGACTCATCCACACATAAGCAAGCTGTGGATTTTCAGAAGTTTCAGGGGTTTTTCCACTCTTCATTTAAACTAATGATAAATTCATTTTTTTGAAAAAGCTTGGTTATCATGCTGTTAGTGACTAATATGACAGGTCTAGTTGCTTAATTTTTAATTCTAGAATGAGCAGGAGTTAAAAGTTAACTAGCAACAACAGTAATACACAGAATTCAATTGACAGAAGTTAAATTTTTCAACTTGCAAAATTTTTTTCTGCTGCAGGCGTACACATTTTTCCCAAGTAGCTGTCTAGGGAGTACATATGGAACAGCTGGATATTTGGAGTTTAAATGTACGTTACTGTAATGATGAAAGGCATGGGTGAAATCAGCAGTATGAGATCAAGTAAACCCTTAGCCAGGTTTTGCAGGGCTATGGACAGCAGGCAACCTTTATCCCTGCACAGGGTGACCAGAGCAGTGGCCTTCTGTGAATTTCTAGCTTGGTATTCATATCACTAGCAGGGCAGAGAATGGCAATGATAATGATCGCCTCAGCTGTTAACAGCAGGTTACACATGTTTGCATAAAAAGCACAAGGCTTGCAACTTCTACTTTAATAATATACACCTTGCATCATAAATAAGCTGTCATTCTGAATGAAGGATAGAATCAGTTTTATCTGTCAGAGACTACTGTGACTTTTGAATCAGTAATGATTTTAAGTGCAATGTAATTAAAAAAAAAAGACAAGGAAAAGGGAGACAAAAGCACAGATGCATGTGTCAAAATATTTCTGGAAACAGTGTCTTTTTATTACAGTATTCCTTGTACACCTATTTGACTACCTGTCCTTATAACATCACTAACTTTGGCACGTCCTAAGGACTAGTGTATTGTAAGATGAAAGCACCGGGGTTCAAGAGGGCATACCACAAATCCAGAGCTGAGCCGTAAAATTTCCAGGGGTGGGGGGGGTGGGCACACAACAGGGACAAGAATCATCAGTTTCTTCAGAAACGAAAACTATTCATAACAGTTATCTATACTTACAAAAAAATGAATGAATAAAGGAGAGGTAGAGGTGTAATAAGATCAACTTGCCTAAAAGCAACTCTTCAACTTCAGATGTAATCATAGAAAGGATGCAGAAAGTAGTTATGGTTACTATAATGCAAATATGAAAAACAGTATGAACTTCTAGCCTAAAAGCCAACTCACAAAAGCAGGCAGCATTAGCAAATGTCAGCAAGGGTAAAGAAAACAGCATTGTGTACATTTATTAATAAATCTAATCAGGAATACGGCTAGTGCTGATCTGCTACTCGGAGTCAAAACTATAGGCAGTGATACCAGAAGGCCTTGTAGACCTTCACCTGTATCAGTTTTGACCAAAAAAAAACCAACCAAACAAACATAAAAAGAAACATATGAACAAGTCACTAGCATAGTTAGTACCAAGGCCAACAAAAGCATGCTCACTAGATGATTTCAAACTAAATGTTTTCAGGTAGCTTGGGCCTGCTGCATTTTGTCCTAGGACAGCTGAGCCAGATAGCAACCTCCCCTAATGATGAAGTCTTAATTTTTAAGAGACACCAGGAGAAAGAAGAATTGATATAGTACCTAAAGCCCAGGAAATGAGCAGCAGAAAGCCAGGGAACCCAATAATGCAGTTTCAATTCAGTCCAATTCTTTTATTCAAGAATTTTAAAATCTTAACCGCACCACAGCAATAATAAGAATACAAACAGTGAGACTGTCAAATCAGCTCAATTTCCTTTTAGCAAGGGTAACAACTGTGTGGGTGGTCAAGAAGTTGTACATGTCACAGTCTGACATAAGATAGGGAAATAACCTAGGATAGAAAAGTTGGAAAATAAGTAGTTGTAAGCAGTTCACACAATACATTCTCCTGTTTGAAAAATGGAATTACTGAAGGATAAAGTTCTAGTCAGTATTTTAGTTAATTACCTGGGTGATAGAATAAAGATATTCTTAGTGAATTTTTGACAACAGAAAGGAGGCAGTACTGGGGAGCTCAGAACTGGAATGCAAGAGGATTTTGAAAACTTTGAGAAATAGTAAGAAAGAATCCGGGTGAAATTCAGTATGGCAAAATAGAAGCTGCTTGCCTAGCTTGCAATGATCTATGGAGAGTGGCAAACAGGAGACAACATAACAGCTGCTCACAAACAGAATGTGGAGGGTAGTGATATTAGAAGAAAAGCAGTCATCATCCTGGAACACACAGCAATGACCAACTTACATGCCCTAATTCTCCCGCTGAGCATCAGCAAGGGCTTGGCTAAAACCGAGTTTCGTGCTTCAAGAAGATGGACAAAGAAAACAGCACGGAAACAATTAGACATTTAGAAAACATGACTTGGTATGAAAAACTCGATGAATCAGATTTGTTTGGCAGGGAGAAGGCTGGGGGTTTTCTGTTGTTGGGAATTTTTTTTTTCCTAAGAAAGTGCCAGATTTCCTGTGCAGTCTGTAAAAATTTCTACTATTGGAGACATTGAAGAACAGATTAGTCAAACATCTCCACTAGCAGTAGCTAAGATATTTCATTGGGATGAAAAGTGGACTAGAGAATGCCTGAGTATCTTCAGATTTATCTTTATATGAACACAAACCCATATTTCCAGTGAGTAGCTGGAATTTCAGAACATCTAGATTCTAGTATTTCATTTAATTGCAGAGTTTGAAATGTTTCCAAAAGGTCTTGAAGATGCTGTAGCAATAGACTATTTCTCCACTCTGCAAACTGAAATATTACGAGCTTCTAATAATAAACAGACATCCTTTAGAGATGCTGTGAAGTTTGCACTAGGAGGATATATTTCATCTATATTTCTCCCTACAGCAGCTTGAATATAATAAATTTTAAGTTTTATTTTGCAGTGTAGTTACTTGTTCCAGCACACAATCATGTGGCCAGCCCCAACTCGCACTGGTTAGACAGGTCAGGGAAGGAAGGGGAAAAGGAGTGGAAGTCAATAGCCAGTCTTCTCACAATACTTTTGAGACACAACTTTAGCTTTTTTAGTGATATTTCTTCCTTTGAGAACCTCTTGATGCAAAAATATGTTTTGCATCATAAGTTCCATTTTGGATTTCTTAAGATATGTTGCATTGAAACTATCAGTAAGTGCCATATGATCATCCTACCTTGTAGGCTAAACACTTAAGGATCAGAGAGAATTATATTACAAATACAGTTCTCTGCAAAAGCATCCACATAGCAGAGCACTAGGCAGAGCTCTATATTGTTCTCTGTTCAAGACAGGTCACTTTTAAGCAAGATGTTAAGACCAATTTCACATGCTGATTTCATACAACATTTCAGTTTTAAATTGAACCTGTGCGGTCTAAAAGGTGCTGATTCAGCATACTACATGTTCCTGCTGTAGCATTCTCTTCCTGTAAAGAGAACCCATGAATTTCCTCAGCATGGCAATATCCAAGTTACTCTTTTAAACAGCAAGAAGCAGTAAGGATGGCTCCAGGGTCAGAAGAGCTCAGCAGAGTCACAAACGCAAGCCAGTGCACAGCCAGCAGAAAAAGACAAGCATTCAAATTTGCAAGTCAGGCTACATCAACAGCTTCAGTTGAGAGCAGCAGACTAAAACTGTCCTCAGTTTTCCAGACACTTTGTCAGCCCCACACAGCTGAAGTCAGGCAGTGGCACAGGTCTGACATTCTCAAAGGGAAGACTCAAAAGTCCAGAGCCTCTGCTGGAGCTTCCTATTTTCAACTCCACGTTTTCCCAGCCACACTTACAAATAGCTGCTCAAGCATTCACAGTGGCAAAAGATGATTTCTCCTGCTTCCTATTTTCATAGGGAAATGGGAAAATTGCTCCCCATTTACTTTAATCCTGCACTGACTTTGGAACTGAACAGAAGGGGGTGTTTCATAAAGAAGCTTAGACTTACATTGTTTCAGGCAACCTGAAGCTGCTTAGTTCTTCAAATTAGAGTAATTACTTTTCCTTAAAGGGACTTAATGTACGTCAAGTTGCATTTTAAAACAAGACAACCAAATAGTATTTTAAATAGCCAAGTTATGTTAAGACCTAAATTAGCATTATTTAGTGCTTAACTGGTAAAACTTCAGCAATAAGGTTGTTCTACTTGCATATCAGACCCAACAAATGAACAAAAACCAGTTTGTCTACTGCTATGCATGCAGTTATGTATCATGCAGATATATGGAGCTAGCTCAGGTACTGAAAACAACATACTGAATTCAGTATTCCAGCCAGACTATTTCACTAAGTTATGTATGTTAGAATAAAATGTAAAGTCAGTCAAGTTCCACAACACCCCATGTCTTTAGAGTTTTTTGTGAAGAAAGTGTGTCAGGGTAATATTAGCCTAGACAAACGGCTGTGCCAGTGCAAATAGATTGCCTTTGCTACTCAGATTAGCTCAGACATCTGTGAGCAGCACTTGAAACAGTGCCAACATTTAATTTACAGAACTTGAATAATTCAGAGCTTGCCATTAAAGTTATGCTCTCAAAAGCCATCATCTTTCTAGCAGGCAGAATGCTACCTTTTCCACTTTGAAATGGTTTGACCAGGAGAGTTAAGAAATTTCAGAGACACTAACTCGTAGTTGGGAGAGGAAAGAAAAAAAGAAAAAGGACAGGGACACACACACCTTCAAAATTATGATTTCCTTCTGATGCAAGTAAAGCTTAGGTGTGCAGATGGGATCTACCCGTCTTAAATCCTTGAAGGAAACTAGTCTGTGAAGACAAAAATCAGTTGAATTGACAGTATGCACTAGCCTTTGTCCATCAGTGTATCAAAACATCAAAACATTTCCAATTAAGTCTTAGCACATTAAGTTTAAAACACAGTAGACTTTTGTGCATTTGACTGAATCCCAATCTTTGTTCATACTCAGTTTGATACAAGTCAGTTAAAATACTGAACTAGATTTTACTTTAAAATGCAGGCTCTGTTTAAGTATTGCATATTAGTTACCATCCTGCTTAACAAAATTGCAAGATAAAACCACTGAAAAAAACAGAAGCTGAAGTAGTAAAAATTCAAAACATTAAAGCAGATGTGAATTTAGGTTCTCCACTTGCCAGCTTAAATCACAGTTAAAAATCTATCCTATACATCCACCATTTCCCTCACCCTGCAGGTGTGCACCCTCATTCTCAGGAGCAGCACTATTTTGCATATGCTTACTTTAAAGTACCTATTCAGGGTGTTTGAAGACCCATCTAAGCCCATTAAAGGATTTTTAAAATCAATTGAGACAGATATGAACGCTCCTGAGTTTGGTGTAGTGTACCTAAGTATACGATGGACCTTCTCTTAAAATTGAAGATTCAAGTTAAGCACTTCACAAATGATCACAGTTCAGCCATAAACAGAGCAACATTTTTGCTTAGCATGCTACAGCAGAAACTTTATTCAGCTCATTTTGAAAATATTTGCAACCAAAATTTATTTTCGTAAACTCACGGAAATAAGCTTTAACATATAGGCTGTATACAACTCAAATACAGGTAATACTTTTAGCAATAACTTACAGATACAAACTAATGATAAACTACAATTTCACAAAGAATTGTAAACATTTTGCACAATTGTCAGTCCTTTCTTTTAGGCAAAGTGCTCTTTTGATGACAAATAAATTAACACACACATAACTAGAGTGGACTACTTCCAGACAATACAAAAAAGTGTTTAATAAGGCTTGTAAACAATGTAATAGTTATTTATGCAGAATCCATAAAAGTGTCTTGCAGGCTAAATATACTTACATACCCGGGCAGCAAAAATGATCTTGAAAATGCTTTAGATGTTAAATAAAAAGTTAACATTAATATCTTTCCAATGATATTTTTAATACACAATAAATGACTTAAGGTTACATCCTTAATAGTTTATATCCCTGACAGAAAGGAATTAGGTGTGACTTATTGGCAGTTGTGTCATTGAATGGGGTAGCAAAGGCTGGAGTCCAAGAGCTGTAGGTGAATGAGCTACAAAAACAGAAATATTTACTTGTCAGCTTCATCAGAGGTAGAATAAGATTACATGCTAGTAAATTCCATTGGGTAATAACAGTGCGCTGGTCCCAACCACGGCAGCATGCTCTGTTTTCCCAGCATTCACACTCCTCCACCCACAGCCCACCTTACAGCACTGCTTTGGAGAAAAATAAGCTCAGGCCACACGTGCAGCTCAGAGTCTAGTTCTCCCAAAACCTTCACAGTCTCTCCTAATCACAAGCCAAAGCTGTTGACTTGCTGAGTCATAAGACACATGATGACTCAAACATACTTTTGACCACTGGGCTTCCCCCACCATATGTTACTGTGAGGGAAGCTAAAGTTTTCAGTGAAATTGCTGGATTGAGCAGACCTACAATTGCTGGGGTAAGAGTCAAGGAGCAGGGGGTAAACAGTTTTCTTTAAAGTTACATATTATTAAACACGTTGCACAGGTGTTTAAAAGAGGGTTTGATTTCTTATTGCTAGTATTCATAGTTCGGAGGAAGCACAAAAAAGTGGTCTTCCTACCCAGATCTTCAGCTATGCTTTTACAGTGAAGGACTACTGCTTGAAGAGGCACACTTCTTAATGAGGTGTAGATAGCAAGTACAGTATTAAGATATTCTATAAAGAATAGTACAAATTAAAAACCCATTAAGTTTCTTTAATCAGTACTTAGTGAACTGTTCTTGCTCCAGTCAATAATGATTTTACTTGGAAATGCAAAGCTGTTATACCTACCATCCATATAGCTGTGTAGAGCAGTTAACATAGTCCCATCCTGGGGTACATACGCAGAGTATGCCATTTCTTCTAACATGGGTGGAGACAGCCTGGAGGGCTGAACTGCTGTGACAGGAGCAGTAGATGAATGATTAGGACTAACATGTTTCTTATGGCGTGCTCTGCAATTTTGAAACCACACCTGAAAAGGGGGAAAATTTACATCATGTTGATAGATTGCATTCTGTTTCAACATTAGCATAATAAAAGCCTGAGTTCTAACTTCAGATGAATTCAGTTAGTCAGGCCTTTAACATAACACTGACAGTCCAAATGAAGAAGAATTCATTCTAAGCCTACGTGGTGCCTCGAACAAGCGTGGTCAAGTCAGGAAAGCTTCTGCAGTGGCCAGCAGCCCACAAAGGACAGGCACGGTGAGGGGCTGCACAGCTCCCGGGACAGGCACCCCCACCGCTGCTGAGACTGCTGCCCCGAGGCACGTAAATGGGACACAGCCAGCTCCGTGCCTGAACGCTACCGACGGTGAAGCAGGTTTTTCACAGGATACCCATTTTCTTTTTCATGTGGAGAAGCGTGCAAGCTTCCACTTTTTAAGGCTTGATCACAGCTGCCAGTTACCTCATTTCTATAGAAACACTCTGTCAATCTTCCAGGCTAGAATAAGCCAAGGGAACTGCAAACTTACTTTTATTTATATAAACATACAAATGTATGATTTATATTCTATACAAAGATTCTAAGTTTGTGTTTCTCAGTTTTGGATGGCATGGGTATATATTTTAACTCTGCTCTATAGAACAGATCACTAGATATTCACTTACTCCTCATGTGTCATACCACAAGCCATTTTCAGAAGGAGTGCAGGTCTTAAGAACAGACTATTAAAGTCAGAAATTTATATTTAGAAGAGTGCAAATTTATATACTATTTAGGCTGAGAAGTTTCTTCCTGGAAGATTACTAATCCTCCACACAAAGTGCAAAAGTAATACAGCAAGTTTTCCAAATTAACGTGTTTGTTCTAGACCTATTCCTGAGTAAGGATGTTGTCTGAAGTTACGTTAAAACTGCCAGATTAGATCTTTTTTCCATCTCAGAATAACTACATGGAGAAAACTGTCATTCAGCATTTCCAATGGATGGGTACCAGACTTTGTGAGTCAAGTAACTTAGCACAGTTACCTGTATAACACGCCTGCTCAAGCCTGTTCTTTCTGCCAGTTTCTGAAGCGTTTGTGCATCTGGATTGTTGTCCTGAGCAAACTGTGCTTGCATAACCTGAAAAGGCAAGATAAGAGATTGCAGTTTTTTGTACGCAGTCCTGAGAGCAGCATCAGAGACTCCTCTCAGACCGTGGTCCTACTCCTTGCCTGGTTTTAGGAAACTGTTGTAATCATTATTCCCCAGACAGTCCCCAAAACATTAAGAAAAAAAAAAAAAAAATCCCCCAAAGCCAAAATACAAGCCCCTTATTAAGCTTAACTGAACCAAGACTTTTACCAGAAATGAAAGAAGTGAATTCTGCTTGGCAGTAGTAAAAAATGGAGGAGGTCCTCTGTTATGATTGCATTAAAAAGACTGTGGGAGAAAGTTCCCTGCAAAGCAATTCAAACATACTTGATGAAGAAAACATCTATAGCAGCAGCGTGCAGCATAAGGAATGAACTTTGATCCACCTCTCTGCACTATCTGCATCTTGCATTATACAGAGCAACTTAACCCTCTTCTCAGCTGCATGGAGGATGCAGGCAACTGGGAAACACTTGGTGCCTCGTTTACCTTTAGCTGACCTGAAGAACACCTTGGCTGACCTGCACTATGTAATTCTTTGGTTACATTCATCTTTTTACAGAAAATGGCAGTGAACACTCATCATTAGGATATGAATTACATTTTTTTGAAGAAGTAGATGTCAACTTGGCCTGCATCCTGAACAGTTTTAGAGCCTGTAAGAGTTTACCTTATTTAAGGAAGTAAGGCTTCATGGATTTCTGCAGGGTATCTTCAGCAACTTAATAAACTGTAGTTTCTCATTTCTGGATTTTGTCCCTTGATGGTCTGCAAATTTTGCCTGGCTTCATCTTTGAAGATTCAGGCCACTTCTCTCCACATTCAGAAACGCTGAAACTATTTACTTTCCTGCTGTTTCATATGAAGACATCAAAAAGCGTGGACATCCTTTTGTACAAGTACTTCACGAGGTGTGTTACTACATGCTGCCACTCTGACAATCACTGATCCGTCTGATGCTTCTCTTGCTAGAAGTAGAGTCTTGTACCAGCATCGAGGACAGGTACAGAGACACATGCACGGAGCAGATAGCAAGTGTCATTAAATAACAAGAGGCCCTAAGATCTCCAACACCTGAAGTAGGTTACAATCCATTTAAAACAGGAAAAGAGGGAAACATGGAAGTTTCATTGACAGCAAACGGGAAGAAGCCCTGAATACAGTTCCTACTTTGATGTCTGGGCCTATCTCCCATTCAGCTACTGCTGGAAAAGAAAGTTCCGTTTCGCAGAAGTTCAAGCTTGATGTCCAGATGCCCTGTGTCCTTGTCAAATTATTGCTAACAAACTTGGTTTGTATTGACAACACATTCTGCCTTCAGTCACGGGTGAAATAGCAAGCCAAGCTTTGAACTGCCACATTATACAGCGCTGCTTAAATGCCTCACGTGTTCTTAACACCTCAACCTCAGCTTTTCTCAACTGCTTTCAGTACGAACAAGAGGAGGACAGGCCAACAAAACATAACTCAGACTGAGACAGTAGAAAACGGATGGTGTAGTGGCCACGTGTGACCAGAAATCCAAAGACATGTTATGAACTGAAAGCAGGAATGCATAGCTAGGATTAGGTAGAAAGCCGCAAGCTTCCTTCCCACTACAGGCTGAAACCTCTAAAATCTGCTCTCACCACTACCCCTTTCATGAGGACCTGGCCCTAGTCATGGTGTTTTTCCCTAGAAGGCTAATTGAAGTGGTGATCCAGAGGATGAAATAACTCATATCTGAGGCAGTCCAAGAGCTAACTCTTGCCAAGGTAGCAACAAGACAAGAAGCCTTGAAAGCAGAGCAGATGCAGGCAAACTGCCTCCCTCTCCCTTCAGGGCAGGCTTGACCCTACAAGGACGGGTTTCCATTTGGCACTTCCAGACTTTCTAGCTCCCACTTCCCTTAGTCCTGACCATCGAAAGGAACAGAACTAGTGGCTGAGCTAGTATAAAGGGATATTGGAAAAACATACTTCAATAACTCGTGTTCAAGAACAAATTGGACAGTACAAGAATTGCTGCCAGGTACTTCAGACACACCTTCCCTTTATTTAACTCCACCCAGCTCTATGAAAAAAGTGGGTTTTTTTCCCCCTAAAATCTGCAGCATTAAATACTGAAGCTAGGTCTTGAAATATGACACCAAGACTGTAATGACTTTAGTATATTTTTAACAGGCAAAGCTCAAAGACACTTTGAGGAAATCGGCATGTGAAGCATTTTGGAAGGGCTGGGAGAAGGAGAAGGGAAGGAAAGTAAAGATGAGCCCCTGTTGACAAGCCTCTCTTCCTGGTGTACAGAAGTATAGCCAAGACTATAACATATGATCTAAAAAGCAAGTGTTGAGGAGAACTCTTAGGAGGAAAAAGGGCAATCAAGAAATAAATGCACAACTACTCCCTGTCTTCTCTATAAACCAAAGCAAAACAAGAAACAGTCACTGACAGGAGTCAACCTGCATTCACATGAATATAAACAGGAACCCCCAATACTCACCTGTTTTGAGAACACAATCTTTTGCAGCCCTTATTGTACATTACAACAAAATTCAGACTTCCATCCTGTTAATGTCTTGAAGTCACATACAGTACCCATCTTTAGTACAACTCTTCACATTACATAATTCTAAAAATATTTTGTCTTTATTACGTGCAGCGATGTAAATGCCTGATTAAATAGATTTCATCGAGCAATCAAAATAGAACAACCTTTTTGTTTCCACTCTGCCCCCAGGGAAATAAAAAGCCTGAAGAGTAACTAGTTCATATTAAACTGCTGAAGCTAACAAACAATTCCAGAAACATGCTGTGTCTTGATAGTTTATGAAATAGTTTAAAGCATGCAAGCTTTTTTTTTTCCCCCATACGCATCCGATTTCCTATCGGTTCAGCACCTATGTCCTGCATAAACCTGAACTAAGCAAGTTTTTAGCACTGCCTCTACCTGGAGTTGATCTGCTGTGAAGCTGGTCCGAGCTCTTTTTGCTGGTTTTGGATGATTAACATCTTGTTCTGTTAGTAATGCTCCTTCCACGCTAATCCCATTACCTGAAGCATTAAAAAGAAAACAACACCGTTTGCTAAACATTCAAAATTATGTTGTTCGTAAGTCAAGACTGTCCCCCAACAATAACCGACAATACTTGGCCAGCTGAATCTCAACTTCAGAAAAGCCATATTCTATTCAAAGTTAAATTGATCTAGCACCATTATCCATTACACCCCAACTGACTCCCTTGCAAGTGAGGGAAGGAATAGATCCAGCATGACATTTTATCAACTAGATATGCTCTTGCTTTCTTTTCCTTAGGATAGAAAACAAGTTATACAAACTTAAAAAAAATTAAAACATCAAATAATTTGCACATTATTTTAATTCAAGAACCTGTGCTTCCAGCCTTAGTAAAGCTAGGTAATTACCTGTTAATAAGGAAGATGAGGTAAAACCCAACAATTTCATTAAAACTAAACCACATAGTTCTTAACAAAAGCAGCATGTTACCATTTTCAACTTCTCTTTTCAGATTGTCCAACATGCAGTCGTAATGTACTCTACAAAGGACTTTCTCTTCAACCAAAGCAAACTCCTCTCCGGTAGAAAGCTGTCTTTTGCAGGAGAAGCACGCAAAGCATGCCAAGTGGTATACATTTCCCTTAGCCCTTCGGACCCAGTCAGTAGAATGAATATGCCTCCCGCAGCGGGAACAGCGGGTGCCATACCGCCTGCAAAAACAAAGGCAACAGGAGGGTGAAGGCACGGACACTAACCATCTCGGGCAGAAGGGTGACTCCGGGAGGGTTAGAGGCAAGCAGGATGTGGCAGCACAGCTGAGACCCGCAGCAAGTAGGCAGACCACAAGGGATGAGGGGACAGCATAATTGTGTTTTTATTGCAACAAAATCAGCAAGCTCGTATCTGATAGCTTAAGGCAAGACCGCTACTGAACTACAGAAGTTAATATTTTCAGAAGGCGAAGAGTAAAATTGAAACATCTTAACTGCTACATGAGTTTACAACTCTTCATCTCTCCTTTTATAAAGATAACTAATCTTTAAAAAGCTGTGAGTGGGAGACGGAAACAGCTGCGTTTGTGTTCAAAATTCTCCCAATTATTCAAATATATTTCACATGACTCTAGTGGTAGTCTGAATTATTATATTTAGCTACATCATCCTTCACTAATAGTTCAGTCCCCTTCAGCAGAAGGGGGAAAACCTGTATCTTCATAGTTATTTCCTTAATTACCATCACATTATGATTTTAAAAAGAATTCAAATACCTGCAAGTATTTACATTACTACAGTAGAATACTTCTCTTTGAAGATGAAACTAGCCACCATGGTATGTTGATTATGTAGATAAGAATTTGTCCTGAAAATCTTTGCAGACTCATAAGTTCTTTTTTTGAAGTCCCACAAATCTTTGTTCTTCCAGAAGTTCACAGTATTCAGCCTGCCCCCTCCCTCTCCTTCAGTGTCACAAGCGACTAGCTGGACATAATCCATTCACCACACAGGTGAGAATCCCATAAATAGTTTGGCCTGGCAAAGTACTAGCAATCACACCAAAATTAACAGCAAAATTTTTTGCTACTTTCTGGACCAAAGATTTTGTACCATGAGTACTTCCAATGCCAGCACAAATAAATAATATTCTTCCTTACAGGATTAGACCTCAATCTTGAAGAATGCTTCATGTTCTAAATCACACTGATCACAGAAAGGTATAACTGCTGAAAGCTTCTTTTAAAGATCACGGGATTTATTCTGGGTTGGTTTTGTAGTTCCGTGTGATACCCTAAATCTCAGCCCAGTGGAGTACTAGTCCAAACAGAGTATCATCTCAACTCTACCTTGTATTTGCAATCAGCATTGCCTAAGGATGGTCCTTTGCACATACAGTAGCTTTACAACCTTACTGTGGCCGGGACTCTGACTTACTTTCCCCGCCCCATGCGTACAGAAGCAAATTATTGTATAAATGCAGGAGCTGTGCATAACAATAGAGGGGCAGAAGGGTAGACTTACTAGGTAGTTACGTTAGACAGACTTGGTGTTTCATAAGCCCCTCTGCAAGAAATGTCAGAGTTTAACTACTGAAAATAAACCTAGCAAATAAAAACCAAAGAGCCTAAGCATTTATTTTAGTTGCAGCTTAAGTGAAAAGCAACAAGCAAGCGTAACATGTTATCTAATAAAATGGTATTCCTGTGTATATACCTGAAATAATCAAGTTTGCAGAAGATATCTTTATCTTTGATGTAACAGCTGGTATGCCTTCCTAGAGACGTTCTGCAAACACTGCATGAGAGACAGCGCACGTGCCAGCAGAGGTCGTTTACCTGCAAAAACACAAAAGAAAAACGCCCCTCAATGTTTATGCTACCAATACTATATTTCATATTTACAAAACCTGTTTTTTCCATCCATACAGACAAGGCTAAAAATTACATATACCATGATTCACAGAAAATTTATCTTCAAGGCAGAACATTTTTCCTATAGAACTGCATGCATATTAAGGGTTAATTAATTTGATGGAGGTCTTCAGAATAAGCTTTCATGGTTTTATAATTAAAAGCACCAGAAGAGGAAGCAAGAGATTCAAGTTCCACGTAGATATTTTGTGCCCAGTTCTGTTCTCATAGCATTAGAGTAACAGAGCAAGTTTTGGCCTCGCATGACCTTGGGAAGGCAGCTAACTTACATACTTTTATTTCCCAGTCTGTAAAAGAGTCCTACCTAACAAAGAATAAACTTTGCAAAGTGATTTGAATTTTAAAATGCAAGCATTGAAGTGTGGGGGGGTGTCTGTCAAACAGAAACACACCGTGAACCACATCTTCATTTGCCAGGTTTCTGTTAAAGCAAAGTTAGTGAACGGAGTGTGAGTTTCAAAACATCAGCAGTTGTTTTAATAGCAAATTCAACAATCCTTTAACATGTAATATCCATAGTAAAACTAGACATGGAAAGCAGCAGAAATCAGCAGTTTTGAAAACTTGTGTATAATTTGGGGACAAATAAATGGAGTGCAATTATTTTCATTTCTTCTTTCGTATAAAGAGAACTCTTTGTCGTGCAGACATTGTGCATCACACGTCAGCTAAATAACTTAAATAATTTGAAAACCCAAGATTCCCAGTAACCATAAAAATTAAGTAATAACCCTCCGGATAACCCCATGCTGCATAGGAAGAATCCTGTAAACCAAACAATGACTAAATTTAGATTTTTTTTTTTTTTTTTAATTTTCTGAGCCAATTTCTCATCTCATACCAAACAGCACATATATTGCCTGTGGCAAAGCAGCAGATTTGAGATAATCCAAGAGATGCCTTTCACCAGAACACTGCCAGACAAACCACAGAGAAAGTGAAGTATTGACTCCAACACTCATGCCAGAATCACCCGTTTCAGTCATTCTTCAGCTTATAACATTACAATTTGCAGTTGCCCAACGCTCTCCCAGCTATTATCCTTGTTGGCAGCCATCTTCCCCTACACTGACAAATTTACACCACAATATAATGTGAAGCTGTTGATAACAGCTGTCACCAAATTGATCCTCCCAAGTCTTTCTTAAAACAGCTGTGCTGCAACACAGGGTAGCACTTGGGCCAGACCAAGCCTGCTCAGCAGTCCCCCCGTGCGAAGGCTCCCCGGGTGACCCCCGCGGGGGCCACACCAGGAGCCCCGGCGCAGGCGAGAGGAGCCTGCACGCAGCCGGGCTGCTGGCGCACGGCTCTGCGAAGCGTGAGCCGACATCCCAGCCACACAGAGCTCACCTCCCTGCCTGTTCTTTGGAGGCTAACACTCTTCCGCAGAAGAGGCCATCGACAGCTTTGACAGTTGTCCTGTTTGATGTTACCCGTCCACATTCTTATTAATTTACAGGGCTGAAGTTGGAAGACACACTGCTGATGATCCGCAAGATACCAGTTTACCAGCACAGACTCCCTTCCCTCTCTGCCTGTGCAAGAAGCAGTAACAGATCATTTAAACTTAAGGCTAAATCATTTAGAGGTCTTTTGCTCCCAGCCACATTATCCTGGTCCTTCAGACAGCAACGAACACTAATCGAGCTACCGAAACGTCACTGGAGTTAACGGGACTGGAACCAAGTTCAAGTTAGCTCTGCTCCCAGTCCTGCTGCGCTATTCATGTGCAAGCCCAGCCCGTTGCAAACGTGGCTGGGATTTGCGAGAACAAAAGGTATATAGCAGCTCCCCCACACCTGCACCTACCCTAATTTAAATGAACACCAACCCAGCATACGTGTTCTTTTGACCTCCTCACCCCAAGTGAGATCTAAGCAAATGATCTAATAATAACATTGAGATGTTTTCAGCAGTGTTACCGACTTTCACTTTGCAGGATACACAACGGCTTTATTTAAGGCTGCATCTAATGGAATCAAGTGACTTCTAGCATGCTTGTCTAATCTCACTTTTGAAAGGAGAGAGGGCAAAAGTCTGATCCAGGACCATTTTAACGGCTGTAATGCAAAAGGAAAATACACAGCACCACCACCACCCCCATCACATTGACACTTTATGTTTAAAGTCACATGGTTTTGTTTGTTTTTAAATGATCTTACTCGGTCCTGAATGCTAAGGCTAGCAAAACGCCTCTGCAATCACACAGCTTGTTTCCTTCACAGACATTACTAGACCACCTTTTACAGCAACAACTCATTTCCACGTTTCTCAAGAGGCACTTTTTGCTTCGAGATTCACGACATCACACTAGAAAACTTAACTTTAGCTCACAGCAAAGGCGTCACACCGCCAGCGCTTAACCAGGAGCATAAAGCAGGGCAAGGAAGTTATCCGTGTCCCGAACCCTTAGTTTTCTTTCCCGCTCTCTCCTACAGCACGTCAAGAAAATACGAAATCCCCGCGCAGAAAAGCGTTACCCGAAACATAAGGAGCGATTCAGTTTTCCTCTAATGCCCGCATCTCGGGGACAAGCACGCAGCTACCTTCACGCTTTTAGGCGCTCCCACGCCCGCAGGGACCCCACCGGCGCTGGCCGGCCGACGGGCGCGCCGGGGCGGGCGGGAAGGGGAGGAAAGCCACGACGATGGCAGCGGCGCCGACAGCTCGGGCAGGCGTGCCGGGAGGGGGCGAGGGTCCGCCGGGCCCGGCTCCGGGAGGCTCGCCAGGCGCCTCCGACGGCCCCAGCCCTCCCGGCGGGCTCTCCCCGGGGCAGCCCCGGCGCCAGCCGCGGCACCGGGGCGGACGGCGCCCTGCGAGCGGGCCGGGCCCCGCGGCCGAGACCGCCCCGCCGTGCCACGTCGGTGGGGAGCCGCTACCGGCGGCGGCCCCGCCGTCCGAGGCCAGGCACCTCCGCCCCGCCGGGCGCCGGGCCGGGCGCTCTTACCTTCAGCAGGTACTTGTCCACGATCTCCAGGCCGCAGCTGCTGCACACGCACTTGCTGGGGGCGCAGCCGGGGCCCGAGGCCATGGACCGCGGCGAGGAGGAGGGCGAGAGGGCGGCGGAGGAAGAGCAGGAGTCCTCGTCGGCCGCTGCGGGGCTCGCCTGCGGGGGAGACCGCGGTCAGCGCCCGGCCCCGCCGGCTGCCGCCAGCCTCGCCGGGGAGAGGCGGCGAGCTCCGCGCCGGCACCTGCGGGGCCCCGCCGGGAAGGGTCGCGGCGGGAGCCGGGGCGGCTGCGAGCGGAGGGGCCGCGGCGGCACCGCAAAGCGAGAGGAGCGGCCGCCGCCCCGCAGCGGGCACCGGCGCCGCGCTCGCCCCGCGCCGCCCCCTCCCCGTGCCCGCTCCCGGTGCCCGCCCCGCACACCTTCTCCGAGGGGCCGCCGAGCGCGGGCAGGTCCTTGTCCTCCAGCCTGCAGACGAACATCGGGTCGCTCTTCCAATACATGGCACTGCCCTACCGCATACCAGCTCCGCGGCGGGGGCGCGGCGAGGCGGCTCCGGGGACCCCGCGCCAGGTCTCTGCTCTCAGCGCCTGCAGGAAAAAAGTTTTGTTTTCAAGTGGGTGGACCCCGCCGCGCGGGGACCTGCCTCGCTGGCCTCACCTCCTGCGCAAAACCCGCCTTCTGAGCATGGCGGGATCGCTATCTCCGCCAGCGAGCCCGCGCCGGGTTTTGCGCAGGGGGTGGGGGGAACCCAGCAGCAACAACAGCAACAACAAAAAAAATATCAGCAACGAAAAAAACCGGAGGATCTCCCCCCCCCCCCCCCGCCCCGTTTGTCTTCGTCGTTTGCCACAGCTTCCCCCCAGTCTAAACAAAGATTCCAGTTACATCTCTCTGTTAGCAAAGAAGGCAAACGCGACGGAAAGCGAGAGTACGTGTGAACGGGAAAGGTTTTTCCACACTGCTGAAAACCCAAAGCCCGAGGGTATTCCTGTAGCTTAGACTCACAACTCCTAAATCTGCCTCGCTGCCTCTACTCTTGCTCGCGCCTCCGAGATCCCGTGATAAAACCTTTCTCATTAAGCTAAAAAAGGAGCATCTGAGCTGCCCAAAGGCCGGAGCGTTCCTTCGGTTCCGAAATCAAGCCTGAAAGAGCACGCGTGTCGCTAATTAACATCAGCGTCTTCGGTCGCGCCGTGGACAGAGGGTGCCAGGAGCTGGCTGGCCGCAGCTCCCCGGAAAACTAGAAACTTTCCTTCAGCGGAGGGGGGCCGTAGGTTACTGGCACGCTTTTTTTTCCACGATTACAAACCTTGCCCGCAGAGCTCCCTCAAACCAAATACTGCTGGTGTTTTCGGGACATTTGAGGAGAATAAAAACAACAGCCTGTCCACCGCAGGTGAGGTAAATAACGGGGGTGTCTGCTTCTCTGCACGTATTTAACTAGCCAGGTGTTTTTAATTAAACTTGTCGTTATGTTTCCATCTTTTCCCCCCTCTCTTTGTTTCAGCTCCGCCTGACGATAGATGCGAGACATGTTGCAGAGCCTCAGTGAAGGCAACTGAGAGAATGGCCCGTGCACTTAGAAATACGATAAGTTTGGTAAAGGGAATTCTGCTCTTGAGAAGCTGTATGGAAGGAGAAGCCCGGTATTCTTCTCCCCCTAAAAATTACGATCGTTGTTTCAAATCCCAGGACCCGATTCTGCAGGACCGTAACTGAACGAGTGGCGGTGCCGAGCCCCGGTAAATGCGGGACGTCCCCGGTCACTCACTCGTTTGTCCAGCGCTAAAACCGACCTAACCCTGGACAGAATCTCGCTTAATCTTAGTCCTAATGTCCCTAACAGCCGCTGCCGCAGCGAGGCAAGGAGTGGTTTGGGTTGGTTTTTTGGTGGTTTTTTTTTTTTCTGGCCGCGACGAGGCTCGGGGCAGCGCGACCGCCAGCCAGCGCAGCCGCGGCGCGGCGGGCAGAGCGGGGGCGGCGGGCCGGAGCCCCGAGCGGCCCCGCGGCGGCGGGCGGACGCGGGACCCCGCCGTCCCCTGGACGCCCCGACCCGCCCCCGCCGCTGGCCCGGAGGCGGCTTTCGGGCGTCTCCCCGGCGGGCCCGGGGCACCCCGCGCCGCCCCCGCTCCCTCGACGGCCGGCGCCGGCCGAGCGCTGGAGCGGCGAGGGGCCGAGGCCAGGCGTCGGCGCGGCCCCGTGGGCTCCGGCGGGGAGGAGCGCGCGTCCGCGTCCCGCGGGGAGCTCGGCCCGGGGCCGCGTCCTGCACCGAGCCCGCCGGGGCCGCGTCCTGCACCGAGCCCGCCGGGGCCGGCTGCGCGGATCTCCCCGTCCGTCCGCCGCGACCACCGGCGGCCCGACGGCAAGCGAGCACCTGGCGGGGTGGGCCTCCAAAGAGATGTGCCCCGGAGGGAGAGGGGCCAGACCCGCCGTGAGGAGAGCCCTCGGTAAGCCCGGGGTGCGACGAGACCGTGGCACGGCCGGGAGCAGCGTCGAGTTTGTGGCTCGTCGGTCCTTGTCCTGCGCCGTCAACGAGTTAGCTCAGGGTGTTGGTGCGCGCTTCGCGGAGGGCCGCGTGTTAGATTTCTATAAAATAACTCCTTTTCTGTATGCATACACCTTTTCTCTCTGAAAACTACAGCAGTGGAGCCGACCGAGGCAATCCGCGCGTTGTTCCCCACGGCGACTGTGAACGTGCAGCAGCAATTCATAAAGCGGGTCTCGGAGGAAAAAGAGCGTACGGGAGGTTTCTCCGTGATTCTTAGAATTTTCGGAGCCCGGCTCCGCCGGGAGACGAGCGGGCGCAGCGGACAGCCGCGGATGCGCTGGCGGCGGGGAAAGCCGGCCCCCCCCGGCCGCCCAGCTCCCCACGTCGCTGGCGCCCCGCGACCGCCCCCCCCCCGCGGTCCCCTCCGCTCCCTGCCTCGGCTCGGGCCGCGGCACCGGGGTCACCTCTGGGGGTCTCGCCGCTTCTCCCCCCCACCTCCGCGGCCGCCCGCCCCCAGGCTCGGGGGAAGCGCCCGCGGGGTGCGAGGGTCTCTGCGGCGGCGGAGCGGGGGTACGGGGCTTGTCCGGGGCCTCGCCGAGGGCTGCGCGGAGCCGTGGGCGGCCCCGGGGGCGCGGGAGGCGCCCCGAGAACCGGCGCGGAGACAGTCAGGTAGCAGAGCCTGGTTATTGCTGTGGCCGGGGGTGCCTCGCAAGAGGTGAGCGTTCTTGCCGAGCTTATTGGAGAGGCGTCATTTATGAGAAGAGGCCAGAATCGCTGTAGCATGCACAGGGTGGACGTGGAAAACGCATGGGCTCAGTTATGCGGACTCCACCCGTGCTTCGCCCGTGCGCTTTTATCACCTATCTCTCCGAAGTCCAGCTTAAATTTCAGCGTTTCAATTACACGCCCTCGATATTTTAGCGAGTATTCCCAGCATCGTTTTTTGAGGAGATGAAAACACGCAGACGGGCAGGCTTTAGGGCATGTCCGATTGCTGCGCGCCTCGTCTCCCTGCGGCTGCCTCCCCGCAGCCCGGCGGGATGCGCGGCTCAGCTGCTGCTTGCATCCCGCCGCTCCTCGCCCCGTGGGCTCCGCGCTTGGGGCGCCGGGCCCTGCAGAAGGACCCCGCGGCGGGGGGGCCCGTCGGCCGGCTCTCAGCAGGGAGGGAAGGGGGACCTGCCCGGGGGCAGGCAGTCCGCCGCGGCCGGGCCGGGCCCGGCGGTCCCAGCCTGGTCCTGTCGAGGGTGAGAGCGGAGCGGGGGACTCCCGCGGGACCCTCCGACGGGGGGGGGACGGGACGGACCTGCGTCTGGTTCTGATTCCTCTCTCTCACAAGTAACGCAAGGATGTGCGTGGGTGGGAGTGCTAATCAGTGGCACACAGGAGAGATCTCTTAAATATTTGACGGTAAGGCAAAGCACGAAGAAAATACCGGACGCGGAGAATTAGGGTTGTTTTAACGAGAGGGTGTCGGCATACAGACTTCTGAAAGACTGCACCGTGGCGCAAGTGCCTGCGGCTGGATGGTTCTCCCCGGAGGTTGCTCTAGCGAAACCGGTCCTCCCGTTAAAGCACGGTCCGCTGGGGAATTAGGAATGGCACTGAGACCAGGGCCGCGGTAAGCCTGTCCCCGGCGAGCCCCGTCGGGTACGGTCGCGGCCCGGGCCAGGCATCCCTGCCCCCAGCCCCGGCGGCTTCCCCAGCGCCGCGCCCCGCCCGGCCCTGCCCCAGGGCGGCGGCGGCGGCGGCCCCGGCCCCCTCCGCGCTGACCGCGCCTCTGCCAGCGCCGCGGGGCCGGGGGGGCTGGCGGGACCCGGCGGGACGGGCCTTTCGCTGGCGGCGCTTCGCGGGGCGGCCGGGGGGCCGGCAGCGGAGCTGTCCCCGCAGCTGTCCCCGCAGCTGTCCCCGCCGGGCCCCGCCGCCGGCCCCGCCTCCCCTTCCCGCTCTCTGCTCGGCGGGGTTCGGGCCCCGCTTGGGTGGAAATGCGTGGCTGTGGTGTGTGTGTGTGTGTCCCCCCCCTTAGCGGATGCGTGCCCTGGTCTCGCAGTCTCACCTCCCCGTTCGCTTTGGGCCTCCGGGTCCCTCCGTGCTCCCGAGGGAGGCTTGGGCGAGGCGGGGAGGGGGGCCCGCGGGCGGGCTGCTCCCGCTCGCTGCAGTTTGCTCCTTGTGTAACGGCGGGGCCGTGCGGTCACCTCCTGCGCCAGCAGCTGTCTGGCAGGAGAGACAGATCGGAGAGGAAAGCCTGGCAGCTATTGCAGGACAAAGTTCACTTCCATGCAAGCTCCCCTCTCTTGCCTCAGCCATCTTCTTACACGTACTTTGGCATTTGCACACCTGCCAGTATCCGGAGGTTTTCCATCTGTAGACCACAGCGTCCTGGGCTGTGGGGGCCTCTGTGGGCTGTGGAAGACAGGCAAGGAAATCAAGCCAGCACTCGCGGGCTTGCTCTTTGTGAGTTCGCATCCCCGCTGGCTCCAGCCACTGGTAAAAGCTGCAGGGTTTGGACTAGCCCTGAATTCTTGGTTCTGGGCTGGTTTAACGAGAAGTAAACGAACCCGGTCTCTTACTAATGACTTGTTTTCCAAATCCGTGCAGTGCACTTTCCTTGGGCTAGGCTGTCTGACTCTGCTTTGTGGGTCCAGGATCTTCCAAAGCTTCACACATGTGGCTTTTGTTCATGGCTGTTCCAGTGTGGAGCTCTGCGTTGCTTAATTGTGAATGACCAGATCAGTCAAAGGGAAAAGTTTCTATTTCCTAATTGGATTCCTGAGCCAGTGGTTCCCTCAACAACATCCAGAACTTGATGCAATTTGACTTCCCCCCCCCCCACCCCACCCCCGGAAAAAAACCTGGGGGCTGGAGGGGTGGGGAGGCGGAGGGCAAGAAGGGAGTTAGTGGGATGCAACCCTGCATCTTTTTAGAGCACTGGCCCTTGCACTGCAGGAGGAAGGGCAGGGAGTAATTTCGGCACCCCAGTGTGTAACTGCAATAATTTTCTTCATTTACTCAGATCTACTTATTTCACCTCTTGGTCCCTGCACTATGAACAGACTATCTGAAAGGATGAAACCTGTGCGTGTTCGAATTAAGTGTTCCACCTATGCGTTCCTGAAATCACGCTGAACGCTTTATCTAGAAGTTGACTTTTTAAGTGTCAGTGCTAATTGTGTCACGCTGTCACTCAGTTAGGCAAAGTGCTGGGGACAGAGGAAGTTAAAGCAGCGATCAAATTATGTAAAAGAACATTTTGCCCTTAACGTACTGGAGGGCAAAACCAAAATGGAAACCATCGCCGGTGGTTTATATATAAATACCTACAAAGCTCGCTGCATGTTTTCAGTTGTAAGGATGTCCTGTTTTCTGTGAGCACGGTAACTCCATGCTGAAGGGCCCGAAAGGTTCCCCGGAGCTATCGTATCTGCCCGCTTAATTCCTTTCACTTCTGTTTATGCGATGAATAAACACTACTCTGGCAGGAGACCTGGGCCGTCAAATGGAAACGCCTGTGCCGGGGGGAGGAGGGGGCCCGCCGGAGCCGCAGTACCTCCAAAGATTTTCAGCTCCTTCGGCCGCCGCCGATGAGGACAGGGACCCTTTTTTCCCCGTGCACCCCTGCGGGCTGCGGGGGGGGAGACGGGACGGGGACACGTACCTCAGGAACCCCCACCCTAGACGGGCTTTTGCGAAGCATCCCGGGGGCTGCGGCAGGAGGAGGGCTCCCCCGGGAGAGCCATCTCTGCCCCCCCGCAGGCTGCCCAGCTGTTCCCATCCCCGCTCCACCGGGGCCGTCGGGTGCGGCCCGGCCCGGGTAGCGGTGCCACCGACGGCCGGGCGCACCGGCGGCTCTTCGCAGCTCGCCCCGCAGGACGCGGCGAGGCCCGGGAGGGGCGGTCTGCCCCGGGACCCCGGGCAGGTGTTGTGGAAACCCTAAACCCTCCCGGCACCCCCCGAGGAGCCTGCTTCGCCGTGCCACACTCGTGGGGCCGGAGTCCCGCCCCGGTGGGGGCGCGGTCAGCGCGCCCGCGGTGCTGCGCGCAGCCCCCCCCGGCTCTCGTACGGCTCCGCACTGGCCCCCCGGGTCCCGCACTGCCCCCCCGGCCCCCCCCGGGTCCCGCACTGCCTCCCTCCCGGCCTCCCGCTCCGTCCCGCGCCGTGTTTCGCACTCCCCCCCCGGTCCCTCACCCCCCGCCCCGGGGGCAGCGCTCCCCCCGGACCCCTCCGGGCTGCCGGCCGCCCCGTGAGCTCGGGCGGGACGAGCGAGATGCCAGCCCCGCTCCGGCCGCCAGCGCCGCCGGGGAAGCGGCGCTGAAGGACGGAGGCGGCAGGGAGAGCCGTGGGCGACCGCCCGAGAGGGAGCAGCCGGCGAGCGGTACCGGGCGGGGCGGGCCCGCCCGGGGGCTCCGCCGCTCAGGGCCGCCGCGCTGCCGCGGGCCTGGGACGGGGCCTCCGTGGGACCCGCCGCGGCCCCGGGAGCGGCTCGACGGGCGGCCCCGACGGCCGCCGCTGCGGCACCGCGGAGACGGCGCCGGCGCTGGGGGCTGCGCCGGGGGACGCCGGGGCCGGGCCGGGCCGAGCAGCCACGGGGCCCCGGCGGCAGAGCTGGGGCTGCAGCCGGTTGTGGCCCGGGGAGCCCGGCAGCGTCCGCGGCCCTTCCCGACGGGCGGACGCCTCGTCCTTCGCCTCACGGGTAATAACCCGCCGGAGAGAAGGGGCTTGGGCTGGCACAGGATCCGGGGGCAAAAGCAAATTACAGAGGGGGTCAGCACCACACGGCAGCGGCTGGGCTCTCCTTGCGGGAGCTGCCTCTGTCTTCCACGGGACCCTCTCCTTCACTTGAGTCATGCCTCTGAATGCCAAGCACAACTCAGCCTGGGGCAGGCATAGGAAGTCAGCTCTTTTGACGAATGAAAGCTCCCCTCCCCCACAGCAGACCGAATGCTTTTCAGAGAAAAATCATATTTGCTACCTTGGGGTCAAATCCCGCCTCTCTCCAATGTCCCAAGGCCACGCTCTGGTAGGCAGGGTGCATGATGCGGTCCTCAGTCCTGTCTTCTCATACAGATGCCATGCACTGAGCGAGCGCACCACAGCCTTTGAAATGTGCTTGCTTTTGCTTGAAATTTATTCAGGGATTTCTAAGTGGCTGGATTTCAGTTTTTCAGTGCTCAGCTGCAGGCACGTTCAGGGGACCTCTCCTCAAGTAGTGCTTAGCTTGGTGAAAATCAGGAATCGAGGAGGTGTACTACCTCATACTTTAATACTTCTGTCTCCCCAACCACTAGTCACTGTTGAAAATTTGGGCTGTAACACAGAGATCTGAATGACTTTGCTTGCTGTATGATTAAGGTAGTGACACCTCTCAGAGCATGTTACAATGAGTACCTCATTCCACACCCAGCGGTGGGACTTGCCTTTGGCATATCAGTACAAAGGGCTGTTCTCTGCAATGTGAATTAAAGGGCAGATTCACTCTATTTCAAGATGTAAGCTTTCAAACCCTTCCCCAGCTAATTTATGGCTTTGCATGTTGATACGATGTTCAGCATGTGTATTAAAATGAAAATGCCTGTTAAAAAACCGAGCACATTTGGGACTGCCTAGCTAGAGATGTTTTGTTTACTAAGTGGACAAGTTGGGAAGGGAGCTCGTGAAGAAAGGTAATTCATTCATACCAGATCTGAAAACCACAGTGAGCCTCCAGAAACAAGATGCCTGTTTGCTACCCACAGGTTACAATTGCCAAAATGTTTGCATGTGTCTACAAGTAGGGAATCAAGATTTACAATTTTGTGACTGGTGTGTACAAAGTGCTACTGTAATTCTCTGAAATAAAATAACATTTCTTTTGAAAGCACAGAGGCTGCAGGTGTTCAGTGTAGCATTTTAAGTAGAAATAAGGGATCTTATTCCTCTTTGTGTTTATCATTTTTACACTGATATGGCTACATTAACTCTTGACTGACACTCATAGAACTAAGCGGGGAAATTTTACTTGGTGCCAGAGTGATGTTGCTCTAGAGGAGAATGAAGTGCCTAGGCAGCTTGTGTTTCTGCCCAGACATCTACTTTTTTTTTGAGTTTAGTGTTTGAAAGCAGTCCAATACTTCTGGGCAGGGGACAAGATAGGGGAAACGTCATGTAACTCCCTTTGGCCACCTGCTTGTTCCAAGCAGTTTTCTGAGACTATCTAATCTGTTCACACAGGAAAGCACACTGGTCAGGGTTTAAAATGCATCTTTGATCTGTGATCACATTGTGGCTTTAGGAAGAAGCATTGTGCTGTGGTACCTTGGCTAAAACTGTTGGGTATCTTGATCCAGTCCTGTTCCTACCACAGTCAGCAGCACTCCTGGCTACTGTTGTCCCTGCTTTTAAAGGGCAGCAAGGAAGTGTTTCACTGAGCATACGTAAAAAAAAAAAAAAAAAAAGAAAAAAGAAAAAAGTAACAGAAGAGATTGATTACCTAAGCAGCACATTAAACAGCACCTAAAATTTAGTGGTTGCACATATAGGAGTAGTCTTGTTCACCTCACTGCTCTTCACAAAACTGCCTGTCCCCTTTGTGGGGCCCAAGAGCCACCGTACTCTCTATATGATGCTCTCAATACTCTTTGTACTCCACAACAAAAGTCTGACAGAAGATGATTTTTTTTACTGGTGATCTAATGATAATCTTCTGTTCATTGCTTCTGCTTGGGAATACAAGAAGAGAGTGACAGAGGGCATCACTGGGGATTTTAAAGGCAACTGTTTGTTTTAATCTGTGCAAACAAACATTCAAAAACGAGTCAGCTCTGGCTGGTTACCTGGAAAAAGCTCTACATAAAGCAGCACTTCACCGTCTAATGTTTTGCTGTTCCTTAGTACCATCTCAATGTCAGTGCTTGAGCAAGAGAAAAATTATTTATCTAACTCTCAGGGAGAGAAGGTCTAATGGGATGAAAGAAAACTTAGAATTCAATGGAGCACTGACTTGCCATCAGGGTTACACAGACTGTAATATTGATGCTATTCTACTGCTGTGTTATAAATACCCAAATATTTAGCTCACCAGCAACCAGCCCCTGATGGCATCGAGAGGCAGGTTTACAGAATGAAGAATCCAATGGGCCTGTGCTCAGTATGCCATGCCAGAGGGCCACAAAACTGCAGACTTCATATTGCCCTGCTCCTGACCACTGAAAGGCTCCCAGTGTGTGTGAAGCCCAGTCAGGCTGGAGTTCATGATTTTGGCAAGCGGAAAGATGACTCCCTGAAAGCCTGCCTGCCTTGTGCCCGCCACAGCAGTAGCTGTGCTGTCGTCAAGGTCTGTTTGTTTTTGCCTCCTACGTGGCTGTAAGCAGAGTGGGAGACATGGCTTCTGTCTGTCTTGTTTTACTGTTTATACTCTGCAGTGATTTTCGCTATGCTTCCACATCTACTTTGCACTGTTATTTTGGGAACCTGTGTTTTCTTGTAAGACAAAATCATAGAGAGTTCAGAAATGGAAATTACATTTATCCTGTCTTTGCTGCATTCCATCTGGTCTATCTGCAGTTCGTGCCAGTGATTTGGGGGGATTTTCATACTGGTGGCTGATCATGTCCCAAGTTCTCATGGAGGAACAGGGCAGGACATACGATGATGTTTTATGTCTGAATGTTGGTGTTAAACGGGATATGCAGGATCCCGTAGCAAATATCTCAGACAGCTAAATCTCTGCAGAGGGACAAGAGGAGAACATATGGATTCTATTTGGTGCTAGAAGCTATGAATGTACTATTCAGCTATGATACGTATGACTAGATGATATATGCAAGAGGAATGGAGTCTGACCAGACAGCTATTACATCTAAAGACCAAAGAAGGTGTTGTTATAATGAAGGACTCCTTCTGATAATGAATGAATAATGAAAGTAGGTTTAGAATGATGATTGGTGCAGCAGATACATGAAATGATCAAACGTGCAGTGCCTGTCTAACCACAAATAAGTCTTCTGGAACAGGCAGGGGCACTAGCCAGGACTCATCCCTGCAGTAAGATGGTGACTGGTCTGGTCTATGACAACACTTCTTGAGCAGACAGAGAGTTCACAGATACACTTGCCAAAGTGACAGACAAGGTACCTTCCTCACTGCTTGCTGCCCTGTGTATAGTTAAGAGCTCTTCCCACAACGTTTCTTCATTTATGCTGTTGTTGGCCATCTGAAGAACTTGAGGTTAACGCTGGCTGCATCTCTGGTGCATCCCAATGGAGTAACATTTTCTCTCTGGTGCTCAGGTATCAGGCTGGCTGAAGATCAGCAGCTATGTGGCAGATCCCCTTTCCTGGACGACTTCTCATGTGCACTGCATGCAGCTGCAGGCTCCAGCTCTTGTCAGGCTCCAGGAGCAGCCCTGCAGTGCAGGCTCACGTGTGCTTGCTCAGGGTGAGAGGCTTGTCCATCCACACAGGGGGAGAAATCTGGGCACCACTTGGACAAAAGTGAGATGAGAGACCCATGAACTGCATCAAGGTGGTGGGAGAGCAGCTGGACCATCCAACAAATCCTCTGCTTCATGCTACATTTCTTTTCTGCTTTGTGGCAGGTTTACAACTTCTAGGCTAGGACTTACCCCGTGGCAACAGGCATAGGTGGGACTTGTGTCCATCAGTGGGCAGGTAGCTACAGTGTCCTCTGTGTGTGCAGAGGTGGGCTAATTTGGAAGACCTTAACAAGGATTAATAACCCTCTGACCTCTAGTTGTCACGGGCACGTGATAGGGTGTGTGATAGGAAGACCCACGGCAAGGCTCAGCTGTCTGGTGCTGTCACATCACCTGCAGCTCAGGCGTGACCACCGCAGTGGGGATGTGCACACCTCTCCTGTATGGCCGCTCGCACCGCAGCCCTGTCCTTCCCGCACAGCTGCAGTGCCCTCCGGTACGGTGGCAAGCTCCAGCTCTTCACCCACTGGCACCCCTCACTGCAGTGCTATACTCAACACCAGAAGTGCTGAAAGCCAGACCTGGCCCTGCTGCACTGCTGCTGCTCTGCACACAGCAGTGCTCGTATTTGTCTTTTGCTGGTGTCTCCCGAGTGAGTGTTTTGAGACCCTTCTCAAACCGGGTGTGTGGGCCAAGTGTCTAATCGTTACCTGGGCACGTGCAATGCCTTAGCTAGAGAAGTAAGTCTGGGTTCTGTGTGGGTGCTTAACCATGAACAAAGCAGGCCTTGGAGTGAGGTGCCCTGCAGAAGTGTCAGTACCAAACAAGAGGGAGATGTCAGCACAGGTAAAAAAAGCATTTCTATCTTTCTTTTTTTTAACAAGTGTCAGACCTTCCTTACCCTTAGGCTAGTGTCTTTCTGTATATTGTACATTGTACTTATAGTTTCCTTGCACTAATTATTCCAAATAGCAGATCCTGTGTAATCATCTGTGCACGCTCCCGATATTGCCAAGCAAGCTCCTATCCAGAAATCCTACGAAGGAGTGAAAGTATTTACCTTGGAGTCAGTGGGGACTGTGTGCTCTACACCTCTCTTGGCTCACACCAAATAAAAGCTTTGTTTTGTTTTGTTTTTATCTAGATGTAGCAATTCATGATTAGGATTTAAAGAGAGGACTTAAAATGCCTTAATTGTGTTTTATGTACTTCTTATTTAACACTGCAAGCAAAATAAATCAGAATGGGATTCATTAATTTTAATTTGTTGTTGTTGCTAATGATCCGATTAAGACCTCAAAACCATAACATTTTTATTTGAATAGAAAAAAAAATGTTTTAAATTAGGTATGTAAGAGAAATAGAATTTATTCTCAGGATCACTCTTAAGAAATAACATTACATATATTCCTGGATCCTGCTTTTTCTGCAGTTTGTATCACTGAAGAAGTTGTGCTCAGTGCAACAGGAGCGTCCCTTCTTTCTAGCTCTGCTATCCTTCAGGGTTTGTAGAGACGCTATGGTAATTAGACTGTTTTTACTATAAGTGAAAATTAGAACCAGGTATGTTTTCACTAGTTTGATTTGGCAAATGGACTTGTTTTTATCCACTGTGTGTAAGCACCGGTTGCATCTTGAAAATCAGAATAGTTAACGTAGGGCAGCCTGCTCTGCAAGTGCATCTTCATGGTTTTGCTGACCACAATATCTCTCATTTTGTCACGGGGGATGAGGCAGGTAATTCCTCCTGCCTCACTTTCAGAGAACAGTTATACACTGGCAGCAGAAAATTCATCATTTTGAAGATCAGTTGAGATCAGATGCTCCCATAAAGGGTATTCATTAGGGTTTTTATTAGTCTTTAGCAAGGCACACATTAAGATGTACAAGGAGGCTCCATTCATCTTGGTCCAGCAGAGAAAAGAGCTCTCATCTTTTCCAGGATCATCTGAAGCACTGTCCTCCTATGCTGAGAGCCCATGGGCCATATTGGTGCAGGATTTGCCTGTTCATGACCTTCTTTCTGTTGTTTTAAATGTGAGGTCATATCCCAGCAAAAGCACAAGCTTGTGGATCTGATTCAAAGTGCTTTAGAGACCACGATCAGGAACAAAGAAGGAAACAGAATTAGACCAGCTCAGTGAACAGAAGTGATGCTCTAAATATGTTCTGGCCTACATACATATGCTTCCTTCCATTTAAATTTCCAAATCAAAACAGTTATTTTAGGGAAGCGTTGGAAGAGTAATGGATCCAGTTAAGGGGTATCTTCCTCTGCAAATGGGATGCGGGAGGAAGGGGTTATTTTAAGGTTATATGCACACAGATCGCAATACTAATAAACAGTCCCGGGGATAGATTATGTAAACACACATGCATCTAAGAGTAGGTTTCATAGTCAGTTTTTCACTGTCTATTCAGTGCTCTGCCCTGCAATCTGAAACTGTGGATTCCAGCAGCAGCGTCTGCGCCCCTCATGTAAGAATTCAACAATCTGCAACGCGCATCTGAAAAAAAAGTAATTTAGACCCAGGCAGGCCTCACATTAGCCTTACCCTGCTCAGGGTGAAGACAATGAATCTATTGACTTCGATAGGGACAGCCCTGGGCCCACTGCCATCGGCACAGGACATTAGCTAAACTAACAGGTCCCTGCGTAAATAGCTCGCGGTGCCTCCAACAGTGGTTTCTGCCGCCTCAGCCATTTGCCTTATATGTGGGTATTCGGTGATGGGAGGATTAGCACAATATCCAGTTCCAGAGTTTTCAATGGAAAATGTGCTCTATACCCAAGACACGTTGCAGTTGGGTTGTCAGAGGTGCCGTGCGCTGTCCTGCCTGCGTGCCGGCGAGCCCAGCGCCTCTGCCCGCGGGGAGCCGTGCTGGGCGGCCGCTCCTCGCCACCACTGCCGGGGTGGGCTGGGAGGGGTTCCGGAGGCCGCTGGGGCTGGGGGTGCCGGCTCTCGTGGTGGAGCACAAGCACCATGTGCTTGCACGCTGCTTCTTCCTGGGCTACTTGTGTGTGTAAGGCAGCAGTGAGCCAGAGCGTGGCCCATGGACAGGCTCCTTTCACAAAGAGAAATGGGTGTATAATGCTGCAGTATAGGTCTATATATATGCTGCTTTTACAGTATGTGTATATACCTGTTTTGCAGAGAAATTATGCCTGTTTTACTTGGCTAGGTGGAACTTAGCCTCTGGGATATTTTGAGGCTTTTTGACTTACTCTGTACACAGCAGACCAGTTTTGAGTTAAACTGTCCCTCCCGGATTGGAGTCACAGTGATTCAATTTACTGCATTTTCAGATAGTTCATACTCCTCTTAATTCTGACTTCCATTTCTAAGAAAGGCCACCTTAGCCAAATGGTTTAATTCATATAACGTGTTACTTACATTTTTGGATGCAAAAGCTACTTGCATATTTAGCAATGACAAGTGTAGAAGTTCGGTGTTTAAAAAATCAAATTGCAGCACCATTCATGCAACAATCCAGTGATCCTTACTCTGTCAAAGTGCCCACTGCCTTCAGGCTGAATAACGACCACAAGATTGGTCTTCCTTCTTCAGATTTTAAGTTTCTCATGTACGCAGATGAAATACATATATTTGTCTGCAAAGGAATGGTTATGCTGATATTTTAGATATGCTGAGTGAAAGAGTATAATCCACTAATATGGGTAAATGCTTCAAAGTGCAGCATGCAGGTACAGAACTTTTAGTTCTGTGGTGAAGTTTATGATTTCAGTCTTTTGTTCTGGAACAGTTTTTTTTTTCTTCTACATTTCCTGTGATCTCAAATTCTAAAAAAAAAAATAATTGAACAGTCTAATTAACAAAATCAAAACAATTCATGGAAATGTTGATCTTCTATTTTACAGTTTATTGGACAACATTTGTTTCAAAAACTGAAAAAAATTAGGTAGAAATAGGATGTTTTGTTTTACTGGAAATGCTTTGTCTTCATCTTTATTTTAAAACTAACATTTCTCAAAAGTGACATATTTTTCCCCAAATTTTTTCACTTCTGACAAGCTGGTGTTTTCCAAGGTAAATGTGTCCATCAGAAATTTTCTGACTGGTGCTGGTGGAAAGTCGTAATTGGGTTTTTTTTGAGATGAGACCCAATTTCTTTAACCAGTTAGTTGAGTTTTGCCTGTGTCAAGTTGCATACCTGAATCTTTCTCTAAACATGGGTGAACAGCTGTGTTGTAGAGGAAGGGGTGGCTTTGCTGATGCAGGAGAGGAGCTGTGGCCAACATGCTGTCCCCAGTAAATCGCCGCCTCGGCAGAAGGCCATGTCAGAGCTGCGTGCCAGCTGGGCTACCACCCGCACTGTCAAAGCGGAGACAGGCACTTACAAAATTTTATCTTATATTTTCAAGTTAACCGCTTCTGGAAGGATTAGCGGATTAAATGCCAGTCATCCTAGCTTTATCTAATTTCAGCTGTTGTACCGTCAAAATATTTTCTTATAAAATATCAGGAATCCGACTGCATTGCTTCTGAAATCAAGGGCATTTTTCTATCAAGTAGAGTGGGCTAAGATTTGCTGCTGTGCTATGGACTCAGAAGAGGAGGAACTTGCACGTTTTCTCCAAATCTGTTGCCAATGTGCAGAAAGGCAACTGTGTCAGCAGCAGCCTAGAAGCCAGAGCGCTGCGGGAGAAATCGTTGAGCACTGCGGTGTGTGTGGTTTATCAGGGTCGAAGCGGCTGGGGGTCGCAGGGCTGGCAGGGCCAGCAATGTCACTAGTGCCCACGGGGGCACAGGCTGCTCATCCGATGGGCAGCCCCATGTTGTGGTGCCCCCTCCTGCCCATGCCACAGGGGACTTGCTCCAGATCTGCAGATGCATGAAGGTGGGAGAGCTGGCTGCTAAATCTGTATATGCCTCAGGTGCTTTGCATGAGTAACAGTGTTTATTTTTGGCAAATGATGCCGTCCTTTGGTGAAGAGCTGTTGAGGACTATTTCACCATTGCCTGTAGAGTACTTGGAAAGCCTCAACTTCAAGGCATTATTGGTCTTGATCCAAAGCCAATGGAAATATCTGCATTACATTTAACGACCTCTGGAACAAGCACTTATGGAAATGTAATGTCTTATTTATTTGCTTGCTTGATACAAGAGCACCAACAAAGGAAAGTTGTTCAAATGTCTCCAAATTACTGGCTCTTGAGCATCAATCTGACACCTTCTTTTCTTTTGGGTTTTTTTTTTTTTGGGGGGGGCACTTTTTGGAAGGACAGATGAGTTTTGACTCAAAAGTGAGGAGTTAGGCTTTAAGAACTAAAATCTACCAAAGAGGGAAGCCCCGAGAGCTTTCAATCTGTGTGCCATGAGAGATGCTCCCCCACTCAGACAAACTCAGCCTATGATCCTCCTTCCTGCAGAAAGAGCCCCTCACCATGTTCCCCTCAGACCTTAATGAGTTTAGTCTGCAGGATTTCCTCTTCCGGTGACATTATCAGAAGAAATTACCCTGTACCATTACCTGTGGCCAATGAAGGTTGACAGGCCTCCCCCCTGCTCTCCTCTCCCGGACTGCGTGTGACTCCCTGAGACAGGAAAGTATTGTCTGGACTTGACCCTTTGAAGTTTCCCTCACCTCCACCTACCAGCTCGCTGCAATTTCAGCGCTGTGGTCCCCTGTCCCATGTGCCTGGAGGCTGCAGATGCTGCTGTGGTTATTACAGCTGGGTGCCATGGGTGCATGTGGGGAGCCTGCCCGGTGGGAGCCTGGGGGGGGGAGCCTTCAGGGGGTCCCCAGCATCCCTCCAGCCCAGCCCTGGGTGGCCGGGGCTGGCCTGTGGCCCACCGAGGAGGGGTGCGGGTCTGCAAACTGAGAAGGCTGAAGGGATGCAGTGCAATTATTTCTCAGGCGATGTTTAACTTCAAATATGTTTAAAGAAAGAAAAACATGTTGGACAAGAACGGTCACTGCAGTGGTAATAAATTAACATGTTAGCAAAGTTCAGGCTCTTACGGTTATTTCCACTGATTTCCCGCTCGTCAGCTAGCGCCCAAACCTGGCTGAGGGGAGCCCTGGTGCTTGTCCTGCTGCCAACCACCACCAGCAGACTCCCTTGATGGTCCTGGCCTGGGCCCCGGGTGCTGGGCAGAGCTGGGCACAGGGGGTGCGGGGCGCGGGGTGCGAGGCCGTCTCTGCCCACTCTCGCTCTTGTGCAGCACGTGCCCGGGGAGTGCACCGCAGCTCGGCAGCACGTTTGGGTGAGGGCTGCTGCTGTGCGGCAGGGCTGGGGCCGGGGACTGGCCTGGGTCCCTGCTGTCTGCCCCGTGGGTTACAGATTGTGGAGGTCCAGTTATGTGTGGACTCTGTGCCTGAACATCCTCATCCTGAGTATCCCGTCCGATGGAGATGAGCTGCCTCATGCCAGGCTTGTGAGACTAACCCAGGCTTTTGGCCTTTTTGAAAGAAAAAAGGTGGATGGGATTGTTCATAAAACACTCAAATCTAACTCTTCCAAGAATGACTATGCATGACCTCGCTCATGTATTTTTATAGCAGCGCTCCTCTGGCTGTAAAACACACTGGGCTTTGCTACTCTGAGGTGCAGCAGCATCCCGCTGGTGCTTCTGCATCCAGGCGGAGGGGTCCAGCAGCATGAGCGATGGGGAGACATGGGAATTTGCCACTCACAGACCAGTTTGTCATGTGTGCAGGCTGGATTACCCCAGCGCTGCTCAGTCCCATAGCACCTTGGAGTCAGACCAGCCTAAATGTGTACTAGCTTGTTTGGTGGCAACAAATTGTCCTCACCATACTCTGTGAATGCTGAATTAAGTCCTTGGTGAATGAAGTTTGAAATTGGAAGCAGCTAAGTAAGCCTGATATGTGCTGTGTATTCTGTGTTTGTATACATAACTGTTCAATATCTTATAAACTTTCCCACAAAATCAAACACCACCCCTCTTAAGGGAGTAGTTTTCCAGCAATTATGAAAAACAAGTTGTGTGGCATATGGGTACGCAGAACTACAGCCAAACACCGCTTCGTTACTGAGTCTTTTCCTTTCCCTCTGAGTTTACTTTTAAACATTCATTGCATGGCTGTATCATTCATCTTGAAAATTTTGGAACGGTATGCCTCAGGAGTGTTTTCTCTGTTTAGGACTCTGCTGGCTTCACTTTATATCTTTTGGTTATGTCCACAGCCAGGCATTGTTTAGCCTACATTATGTGACTTAGAATGGTTTCGGTTTACATCCACTTTATCATTCTGTATCTCCTATAGAATTACTCTACACAGAAATTCAGACCTCTGTCTGTACAACTAGATGAAGAATTATAACTCTACACATGAGCTCCAAGGGCACTGTAAATGCCACAGCCTTGATTAAAAATGTCTACCTAGCAAAAACTGGGTAAGCCTTTTTGCGAGACAGAGCACCTCAATTCTTGTCTGATAATTTTGGGTAACAAAAGGTGATGTCCTGTGGCATAAGCCCTGGGAGGGCAAAACAAAGTTCAGGAAAACATTCACATTTCATGCCTTGTGGCTGGATTCACAGAGACCGCGGGGATGACTCCCAGAAAAAAGCAACATTGTCCTGCTTGGATGGTACCCAGGAGAAACATCTTTCTCCCTGATCATCACTTCACCCTACTTTCCTTTCACCCTCTAGGGGGGATGCACTCTACAGAGAAGGATTTACCATGGTTGTTGGCAGCAGTAAATTCTGGTATTGCTTTCCTCTCTGGCCAAAAATGCTGGATTGCTGGGAAACTTTCTGTGGCTGTGTTGGAAAAGCACCACCCTCTCCGAGCCCCATCTGCAGGGAGGTAACTTGGCACAGGTCCCTAGCTTTAACGTGGATAAGGGAGGATACAAGAGGGATTACTGCTTCTTGTGGAGCCTTTCTTTCCATGGCTTCTGTCTCTCCAGGGGAACAAAGGGCCTTTCCTACTCCCAGGTGAGGCAGCAAGTATTAAACCCTGACTGGGGGACCTGCTATGAATTCACATTGTTATTGCTGCTTCTGATTCTACAGCTTTTCTGGGGCTTCATTAATGCAGATACTTGATTCACGGCTTGGAGAATTACTATGGTTTTCTGTAACTGGGAGGCCTTCATGTAAAGCTTGATCTTGGTGTAATTCTCAGTCAGTTTGGTAATTTTATTGGGCCTCAAAGTATTCTGTGGCTGGAGGAAATGCTCTATGTAAAACTCACAGCTTCATCTGGTAGTGATTTGTCATTTACCATGTTTTGGGCTTGCTGCCAGCTCAGCTGTTGCCAAATGAAAGGAAGACAAGGGAATAAAATGATTATCAGGAAAAGGCTAAGAAATGTTGCAAATGAAATAAACGAAGAATAGCTTAAAACTAAGACGAGGATATATATAATCAATCACAGAAATCATGGGGGCAGGCAGCAAGGGAGTTCAAGTTTCCCCTAGACTACAGTTCATTTCACACTCAGAACATTTCAGCATTATCCTTCAAATATATGTGATCAAGTGGACCACCAAGAAAAAATTTCCTGTGAACCTGTAAAACCCTATTTATCTCTATTTTGTGTATCTTTATATGGGGTATCTATTATTAGCGGTTAAAAAGTCTGTTATTATTACACATTTACTCTGTGGTGGGAGCTAAAGGTCAGGGAGGTATGCATACAGGCAAAAAGGGCAGTCTCTGACCCAAAGAGGACACAACTGCTGTCCCCTGCTGAAAGGGCTGTTTCGCAGGGCTCCAAGTATCACAACAGACTGTCTGGAAACTGCCAGTGGATTTACCATCACAAAACCCAGGAGCCGGGGAATGGTTTGTCAGTGCCACTGCAAGCTGGGCCCCAGGACACCTTCTCCTGGCCGCGGATCTGCAAGGCTGGACTGCTTGAAAAAGAGTCCTGAGTTTTAGTTAATGGAAGTTTTGGTTCGAAGAACTGAGCACTACAGGTAAAAAACTTGTATTCCATACATCAACGTTCAATGATCATATTTAGTTTGTGTAAGGAGTTGTTTCTTTACACTTCCATTACTGGGTTTTGTTTTAATACTTACATTTAGGCAGAAGTTGTGACTTTATGTTGTGAAAAAATAAAAGGTCAAAAGATAAGGGTGATTCAACAAATACTTTATCCAAGTATCAGGCACTTCTAGGGTCTGTAAATTGTTTTGAAGACAGTTCCACCGCTCTGCCAGCAGCCAGCTGTGAAGGGAATTTCCCACAACTTTTCATATCTCCTAATTTAATAATTTTTCTTCTCAGTTATGTGAGGTAAGTCAGTAAAATTTAACAGAGGCAGAAAAGAGGTGTAGGGAGATTAATCACTTGCCTAAAGTCCTACAGCATCAGCGTCTGCTAGCATGGTGCTACCCCAGCACCAGCACTACCTCTTGCTGGAGCGCACACAGATAGTGTGGTGTGAGGATACTGTCTCATTAGCTTGGGGTGATGACGCTCAATTCTGGCTAGGGAAGAAAGGGGTGGCCCTGTGTGGAAGGGGCCATGCCAAGCACGGGGTCAGGAAGGCAGAGGGACAGCTGGGGAGACATCCTTCCCGTTGCTCATCCGGGTTGGGTCGGGGGGAACAGGCATGCTGGGGCAGAAGCAGTTGCTGCTTATTCACCCTGGTGCAGTAGTCAGAGGTGAGTGCTGAAGTCTGGGCCCGCAGCAAGAGCAGCGGCACTGTAATCTTACTGCATGGTACCTGACATGCAGATGCAGGCTTCTTACAGGCTTTTTACCTTTTGGTAGAAAGAAGTTCAACAAAGCAGAAGCCATTTCAGTAAACTTGCACTTCTCCAGGCTCCAGCTCTGCTTATGATGTCCCAGTTTTCTCAGTCCAGATATCCTCTCCACTAGTGAACTGCAAGGACTGCATTTGCTCGTCTTCATCCACTGTCCTTATCATGGTTATCCTTCCCGTGGTTACTACTGCTACTTTCATCCCTTACTCTCCCTTCCAAATCCATTCTTCCTCTTCTTGCCTTTAATTTTTCTCCTGCTTTGAGATGCATATTGCCTTAGCTACTTTCCCCCTGCTGTGCTAAATTGGTCCTTGAGGAAGGCAATGCCTTCCATCATCACATATCATTGCTGATTTTCCCTTACAGAAAGGAATGGCTGCTGTCGAGGGGGTCCTGGCCTTGATGATAGACAGCTTGATGTCTGTTATGGCTGTAGTCTTCAAATACATGAGCAAGAGGAATTTTCTTGTCTTGTGGTCTCTTTATTCTTTCTTGAAGGTGCACTGGTACACTGAGAATAAGGAACTTAAATTGAGCTGGCAGTGGCTTCTTTGTGATACCAGCATGCTGGAATACAGTTCTGTCTTATTCAGAGGGCAGAATGCTGTTGCTCTTGATGTGAGATGCACCTCTACCCCACCAGCTGTTCTCCCTGCCCAAAGCCTTAGCTGATGTTGAATACTTGTATGCTTCTAATGGTGGTGACAAAGTGAGGCTATATCTTTTTGATATAACTAAAGAAGCTACTAAATAGTGAGCCTAATGGAGGACTAATATCTAGGAAATACTAAGTTTTATTCCAACCTTTGAGATCTACTGCCTTGGTAGTACTGTATACAGTGCTATGTACAAACCTAACTTAGGAAGCGTTAATGTGAACTGAAACCTGTAGGGACAGCATAGACTCGAAGAAATGTCTGTTCATTGTGCTTGAACTTTTGGTTAGTGAAAGACAGGATCCATTTAGAAATGGAGATGGGGAAAGGAAGACTGCTGAGATGCTAAATAGTGATAGGAAGGCAATGATAATTTAGAAATAGATTTGTATTCCATATCTGTAGAGCAGTGACATACATACTTTTTGATATTTGGGAAATGTGAATTTCTTTTCCATGCTGTGCTCTAATAAAAGTGTGGATCCAACTTTCCTAACCATGAAAATATAGATGGTCACCACACTGAAAACTCTTCTTTTTCATATTTTGGTCACCTGTTATCCTGTTTCCAATCACTTGAGGTCATTTGCAATAAGTGAAGTCTGGAAATGTGATACACTTACTGCAGCTGTTTGAGCAATTTGGAAGATCTGTGGAGTTAAGTCTTTGAAATTAATTTTAGTATGTCTGGTGCATTATTTGAGGCTGTGTAAGAAGCAAATAAATTAATATGGTTCAGCCAGCTTTGTTGTGCACTGGGGTCCATCATGATTGTTATGGTTTAATCCTGGCAGGCAGCAAAGCCCCACCCAGCTGCTCACTCACTCATCCACAGTGGGATGGGGGAGAGAATTGGAAGGGTAAAAGGCAAAAACTCATGGGTTGAGGTAAAGACAGTTTAACAGGTAAAGCAAAGCCACGTGCGCGAGCAAAGCAAAATAAGGAATTAATTCACTACTTCCCATTGGCAGGCAGGTGTTCAGCCATCCCCAGCACGGCAGGGCTTCATCATGCATAACGGTGATTTGGGAAGACAAACTCCATAACTCCAAAGGTCCCCCTCTTTCTCCTCCTTCCCCCCCACTGTTATTGCTGAGCATGACATCATGTGGTGTGGGATATCCCTTTGGTCAGTTGGGGTCAGCTGCCTGGCTGTGTCCCCTCCCAACTTCTTGTGCACTCTGAGCCTGCTTGCTGGCAGGGCAGAGTGAGGAGCAGAAAAGGCTCTGATGCTGCTCAGCAGTAGCTAAAACATCAGTGTGTTGTCAACGCAGTTTTCATCACAAATCCAAAACATAGTACCATGCCAAGCTGCTATGAAGAAAATTAACTCTAGCCCATCCAAAACCAGTACAATGATGCATCAAAGGTCAAAGTTGAAGAGCTAATGGGAAGTCAAGATGCCAGAAGCAAAAAGATGTGTAGTGATCTGATCCAAAAATACCAGTTGCACCTTGCTGAGGGACTAAAGTGTTCTCAGTTTGCACCCACAGGTTCCCTCAACAAGGGTCTGGCTGGTTAGCAGCTAATATGCAGTTGCTAATGAGAAGGTGCATTTACCTCTTTTTTTGTTTGTTACTGACATTTTGCATAAATGTAGGCTACAGAGGTTTACACAGTAGCTTTGCTGGAAATATTAGGAAGTGAAGGTAAATGATGTGGGGGCTTCATCTGCTGCCATACTTGGAGACATTCAAACCTGATCTACTTTCAAAGTGTCCCTGCTTTGAGTAAAGGTTGCCAGATCACCTTCTAAGATTTCTTCCAACCAAAATGATTTTATGATTTGTGATAAGAGAAATTTAGAAAAAAGTTTTACTTATTCATTTACCCTGTCTAGGTATTTCTTCAGCGTATCCTTGCTTACTACTGCATTTCTGTGAGAATACCCCATTTTGATTAACTGCCTGGAAAGATTTCTGATTATTTAATGATATGCTTATGACTAATTCATGCTCTCTCCAGATGAGTGAGTCAAAATTCAGGCTAGCTGGCGATGAGTTACACACCCAATGTGAAAATTCATTTTCGTTTATTTTCTTAATCTGAACTGCAGGATTTATCTAATATTTTTGTGTTCTCAGAAACAATGAGAATGTCTCCCTTAGTAGAATAAGCCTCCCTTAGTAGAATAATGGTAATGTTCTTTGGAAACAGAAATAAAAGAAAGAAAATATTTACATTTCTAAACAAAATATCTCTCCAAGCAGGTAATCGCTCTGAGAAAGACAGAGGGAATGTCCTGAGGCTGACAGCAGCCCGTGAAGTCACACAAGCAGTAAGAATGGCAGGGAAGGTTAATAACTGTAACTGTGTCTGTCTCCAAACTGAAAAAATATAGCATAATGTTTTTCCCTGCACTGTAAGTAGTTAATAGAATAAGTGCAAATTAAATGGGCTTCCAGGAAGACTTTCTAGGCATATCAGAGTTTTTTTCACACTAACAAACAATCTTATTACTATTTTCACAGAATCATAGGATAGCTGTTGTTGGGAGGGGCCTCTGGAGATCGCCTTGGGCAGCCCCACTGCTCGAGCAGGGTCAGCTACACCAGGCTGCTCGGGACTGTGTCCAGCTGAGTTTTGAATATCTCCACAGATGGAGAGTCCACAGCCTCTCTGGGCAACGTCTGCCAGTGTTTGACCATCCCGACAGTGAAAAAGTGTTTCCTTACGTTCAGGTGGAGCTTCCTGTGTTTCAGTTTGTGCCCATTGCCTCTTGTCTTGTCAGTGGGCTGCCTCTTCTTCCTCCCCTCCCATCAGGTATTTCTACACATGGATAAGACGTCCCGAGCCCTCTCTTCTCTAGACTGAAGAGTCCCAGCTCTCTCAAACTCTCCTCATTTTCCAGCCTAGGAAACGAGTTCCCTAATGCAGAAGATGCAAAAAACTTTTTCCTGTAGGATGACTTCCAATTCTTGCCTCAGGTTTGCCAACCTCATTGAAACTCGGTTTGTGAAACCCCAGGGGGTTTCTCAGAGGGCCCAGTGTGCCTGGCAAGCCGTGCTCACTGCCTGCAGCTTTCCCATCGAACCGACCTCAGGGCTGCAGAGCAGGGGCTGGAGGCTCTGACCACAGCCCTGGTGTGAATGAGCGGCTGGGTGGGTCTCTGCTTTGAGACTATTTCTCAACAGAGCTCCCTGCCAAGCTCCCGCCTGGGCTGCTTCTCCACCACTGCCAGCCAGCAGAATTACCTAGTTCACCTGCCTTGGACATATTCAGGACATGCGAGGTCAGAGAAACTTCAGGTTTCTAAGTTTTACCTGAAAGTTTGATAGTCATGGGTAAGCTGTTCCAGACTGAAACGGAGGATGTGATCCAGTTGGTTTTCTAGTGGAGTGAGCTGGGAGGGGAGAGGGCTGAGATCAATCAGTACGTGGAGTGTCTGTGGGCATATGGACATTCTCTTTATGTATGGAACAACTTGCGAATTAAAACTGATTAGAAAAAAGAAGAGCCACAAAAATGAGACTCTTCCTGATGACAGGATCAACTTCTATTAAACTATCCACAGTTTAGAGTTTGCTGCCTTAAGAGGCAAAAAGCAATCTTGATTTAAAACAAACAAATAAATCTCCCTTTTTTCCTGTTTGCTTATGCCACTATTCCCACTATGTAATCTGAGCATAAAGGAAAGCATGCTGCTAAACTTTCTGAAGCCTTCATTTAGCATCTGCATGAAGAACTTTAAAAGAGAAAATACAAACAAGTTGAATGTATATAAGGAGTCTTGGAAGATTATATCACAGATAAGGAAAATGCTTAGGATTTTCTTTTTGTATGTGTAATGTCTTTGCAACCTACTCGCAACATTATTCCCTGCATGAGGGCCCCCTAATTATTTCATCATGCAGCAGGAAATTCTGGTAGGTCATATATAAACAGCCGGAGGCAGAGACCTCTTCATCAGATAGAGCGTGACATCTGACATCTGTGCAGCCTGCCGTTCGCATGCCACAATTAGCCAGGCAGCCCAAACACTAACTAATGCAGGAGCAACTGGGAGCATGGGGCTAACTGGTGGTGGCAAAGGTCTCCCCTAATCCAAAACTAAAACTTCTGCATCCTTTCCCTTTCCCGATGGCCACATCCCACCCCTCGCCTGGCTGAGCCCACCGCAGGCTTGGTCATGGTGTGGTGCCAGCCTGTCCAGGTGGGGTGGGATCCTGACCCTGCTGTGCTCAGAGGTTCTCCCCAAGGATGGTGCGATGCATACACCCCTTTGTCTGCCATGCACCTCTCAGGCAGAGCTGGGCCCCATGGTGGCCGTGCCAGGGGCAGGCTGGTGTGCCAAGCCTGGCAGAGGAACTGTGTGGTCACTGCTTCGTCCAGGGCTCAGTCCAGCACCACGCTCAGAGCACCTCCTGGCATCGGTGCACCCTTAGCAAAGGCACCAGCTCCCAGTGCCACCAGCTGAGAGCCTGAGATGCTGTGGTGAGGAACGGCTGGAAGTAGGAGACAGCTAAAAATCAGGTGACTGTGATGGATTAGGGCTCTGCATCAGACATGGTCCGTGACCGCTTATTTTTTCTTCTCATTGTACGTATTTTTATGGATCCTCAACAAAAAAGCAGATTATTCTCCCTTAAATGAGTAATCATCAGTGGTGTTCCCTTGGTATAGAAAATGGCTTCTTAGGGAAATTGTTGCAAGTAGTAGTCTGGGGAGGACTTTGGGAAGTGTAGGGAAAGCACGTGCCAGCAGTCACCACTCTGCCTTTTGGTATTTCTTACCTGAAATTCCCTGCGCCTCCACATCCCCCTTCCCATGCTGGCTTGCCTGGGCCATGCTGTGAGTCCAGGAGAACTGCAACAGCATTGCTAGCTCTGGCACTTGGTTAGTTCATCTATCTTTCTTGGATGAAAGTAATAAACCGCATGAAAAACAAAGGAAAAATCTTTGTTTGAAGGAACGTTTTAGGGAAACAGCAGTTCCCTAGTGTGACATGTACTTTTCCCTCCAGTGTATATTTCCACTGTCTTCAAATATACAACTCTATTTCATTATTATTGTTATTGTTCAGACTATTGGATTCTGTTTTCATGTGTCTTGGCTGTTTTGAATCAAGTAAGAAGGTTTTTTTACATATTTTTTTACTTCGGCTTTAACCTTAAGCCCAGTCCTAGAAAAATCTATGTTCAGCAGTTTCTGCACTCTGTCCAAATCTATTTACACAGGAAAATGTTCTTTCCATTACTGCATTTAAGGATGCAATAAATTCCACAAGTTTTAAGAAATTGAGGATAGTAAGAGTATTTGAAGACAGAATTTTAGTGTTAATACTAGACTACTGAGGCTTGAGCTCTGCTGAATCTCTCACTACAAAATCTTCTTCAAACAATTCATAATCAGTCTTTTGTCAAATTTCAGTCATTCAGTAATGCCAAGGATTTCCTGAAAAGTCGACATTTTTTTTTCCCCTTGGGTAAGTAAGTGGCTGAATCAGGTTAAGTTTGTTTGCTGAAATCAGCTATTTTAAAATCAAAGTGTGTCACTGACTGAAATAGCTTCCAATTTTCTTCTGCTGTTTTCTGATGTACTTTTTACATTAGTTACATTTGTAATCAGACAATTCCTCATTAACCCTTTTTTCTAACCTACCATTCCCTTATTGCATCATCATGAAATTCAGTATGCATGCATTCACTTTTAATTTGAAGAATGTAACATAGAAAATTTTTTGCAGTTAGTGGAAGTTTAAAATTTAATCTCTGAAGCAGACTTTCTGCAACCTCCATCTACATCTTTAAGACTCTCAGATGATCCTGACCTTGTGTACCTGTGCTTATTCCTGACTTGGGGGATGCTCCTTATCATCCCTTCATTTCAGGGTTAATAAAATGAAATGTCTACCCTTAACACTTTCAGTATTTCTGGTAAATGAAAATATTATTTAAAACTGCCCTTGTCCTTATGGGTGATTTTAACTTCCCAGATGTCAACTGGGAACATCATATAGTGGGCACAAACAAGTCAAGGAAATTCCTGAAGCATGGTGGAGAGAAATTCTTGGTGCAGGTACTAAGGGAGCCAACTAGGAAAGGTGCCCTCTTAGATCTGTTGTTTGTAAACAGAGAGGGACTTGTGGGCCAAGTGGTGCTTGGTGGCTGTCTTGGTCACAGTGACCATGAAGCAGCTGAGTTTCAAGTAGTTGGCAACAGGAGAAAAACTGCCAGCAAATCTTCAGCCCTGGACCTAGGAAGAGCAGACTTGGGGCTGCTGAAGGAGGTAGTTAGTAAGGTCCCCTGGGAATCTGCTTTTGAAGGTATTTGGGTCCATGGATGCTGGTCACTTTTTAAGAGCCATCTCTTAAGAGCACAGGAGCAGGCAATTCCAAAGTGTGGGAAGTCAAGCAAGCAGAGAGATCTGGATAGGCTAGAAAGCTAGGCAATCACCAACCATATGAAATTTAACAAGAGCGAGTGCTGGATTCTCCATCTGGGATGAGGTAATCCTGGTTACACATACAAACTGGGGGCTGAGAGGCTGGAGAGTAGCCCCATGGGAAGAGATCTGGGGGTTTGGGTTGATGGCAAGTCGAATATGAGTCAACAGTGTGCTCTGGCAACCAAAAGGGCCAACCGTGTCCTAGGGTGCATCAAGCACAGCATTGCTAGCTGATCGAGGGAGGTGATTATCCCTCTCTACACTGCACTGGTGCGGTCCCACCTCGAGTACAATGTGCAGTTTTGGGCACCTCAGTATAAGAAGTACATCAGACTATTAGAGTGTGTCCAGAGGATGGTGACCAAGATGGTGAAAGGTCTTGAGGGCCAGACTTATGAGGAGCGGCTGAGGTCATTTTGCTTGTTCAGCTTGGAGAAGACAAGGATGAGGGGTGGCCTCATCACTGAGGAGTGACCTCATCACAGTCAACAGTTTCCTCAAGGGGAGCAGTGGAGTGGGAGGCGCTGATCTCCTCTCTCTGTTGACCAGTGATAGGACATGAGGAAATGGAATGAAACTGTGTCAGGCAAGTTCAGATTGGACATGAGGAAAAGGTTCTTCACTGAGAGGGTGGTCGGTTCCTGGAACAGGCTCCCTAGGGAAGTGGTCACAGCACCAGGCCCGTCAGAGTTCAAGGAGCATCTGGACGACAGTCTTAGTCATATGGTTTAGCTTTAGGTAGTCCTGCGAGGAGCAGGAAGTTGGACTTGATTCTTATGGGTCCCTTCCAACTCGAGATCTTCTATGATTCTATGAATCTTTGACTTCTGTTGTGGTTTAGCCCCAGCCAGCAACTAAGCACCATGCAGCCGCTCACTCACTCCCCCTACCCCGATGGGATGGGGGAGAGAATCAGGGGACTAAGAGTGAGAAAAACTCCTGGGTTGAGATAAGAACAGTTTAATAATTTAAATAAAGTAAAATAGTAATGATAATAATAACAATATAATAATGATAATAATAATAACAATATACAAAGCAAGTGATGCACAATGCAACTGCTCACCACCTGCCAACCAATACCCAGCCAGTTCCCGAGCAGCAATCGCTGCTCCCCGGCCAGCTCCCCCCAGTTTATATACTGAGCATGACGCCATATGATATGAAATAGCCCTTTGGTCAGTTTGGATCAAGTATTCTGGCTGTGCTCCCTCCCAGTTTCTTGTGCACCTGGCAGAGCACAGGAAGCTGAAAAGTCCTTGACTAGCATAAGCAGTACTCAGCAACAGCTAAACCATCAGTGTGTTATCAACATTATTCTCCTACTAAATCCAAAACACAGCACTATGCTTGCTACTAGGAAGAAAATTAACTCTATCCCAGCCGAAACCAGGACAACTTGTTTTACACAACTTTCAAGATGAAATTCTGATCTACTTAGAGCTTCCTCTGCTCTATTTTGCAGCCCAGGACCCAGATATTTAGCTGGAAGCAAAGTAATTTTTATTTTTCATTAATCCATAAACAAGAACAGTATCCCATGAAGTTCAGGCTAATATTGCCAATGGCAAATGATGGTGCGTTGCCAAAGTTCAAAGCATTCAGTTTATTGTTGCCTTGAAAATTACCAGGTAAATAGATTATTTCTGCCTTCAATTATTACTGAAGCATTAGTGGCCACAGAGGGGGAAAAAATCCCCTCTCAATGAAGTTTTTAATTGCTTTTCAATGCAAAGAGGACCTAGTATGCTATTCACAATGCAAAAGTTCTTTTCCCCACCAAGATTCAGCTATTGGAAGACATTACTATTAGATTCACTGTAATCTACACTACTAAGTACAGAACACTCCTGTAGCTTCAGCAGCCACCTTTTCATTTTCCACGTTTTAAAAATTTTCACAAACATTTGTGAGTTTTAATTTTAGAAGCTACACTAGAGATTTTTTTATAATTTCCTTTGTTTTGCACTGTCGGACATCTGACAGTTCATGATAGGCAATTGGGGAGCTTTTGCATAAACTCCCCTAAGCCTTGTAGCAATTATTGCTGATCCTTGTAAAATGACTCCTCCACTCCTGCCAGGAAGGGCAAAATGGCTTCTCAATTTGTGGGTGCAATGTTACCCTCGCAGCCCCTTTCACAAGCCTGGTCATGATCCAGTTCGGGATGTAATTTGCAGCCTGCCTAAATAAGGCTGTGATAAATACATTTACAACATAAATAAGAAGCACAGGTTAGGTTGTGATTGCTGTCCCTGTTGCTTCTCCTTTGTGCCGATCGATATATCACAGATATGGTGCATCATAAAATATTATCACATGATGCATACATAGGAAAATTTGCTTGTTTCCAAAGTAATCCTATCTGTAGTGCTTTTAGGTAAACTACAGTTATTCTGGCAATACTTCTCAAACAGTTTCTCTCTCTAATTTTCAGCAGTTTTCAGAGTAATTTTCTTCTGTCGCTGGTTCCGCTCTGGGACTCTGAAGCCTCCTCCTGAAGTCTCGGGGGCTCAGGACATAGACTTGCCCCCAGGGAACCAGAGTTCCCCTCAAGTTATTGCCTACTGGCATGGTGAGCACTTTCAGAGAGCTCCTCTAGGCCTCCTCCCGAAAAGCCTTAGTCTTGCCAGAAGCGGCTGAGCTGTTACCCTGGTTCCAAGCCCTGACCCCCCAAACCTTGACAGTATAACACTCAGTGCCTGCCTCTGCAAGCACTGAGCTAGCCATGAACCTTTTCAGAAGTTTTTCTTCGTTGCTGGGCCTGGTCTTTGCTTGGTTACAAGTGCAAAAGCAGAGGTCATGCTTTAGCAGGCCAGATCTTAAACATGAAACCGCATACCTGTTTTTTATTTGAGGCATGCAAATAAAAACCTTGGCGCAGGGTGTGGGCTTTGGGATGAAGTTCTATTAAAAGAGTGCGTTTCTTTGGGCTTAATTTCACACTGAAGGCAAGATTTAACCTGCCCTATTACAGGCATGATCCACGCACCCCATTCTGGGAGTCAGGACAGCAGGAGAAGAGTCTGGAGATGTGGAGGGGGCGAGGGAGGAGCTGGACACCACCCATGCTCAGCGGGCTGGAGTGGCCCTGCTGCTGGCAGGTGCTGCTCCACCTGACACCCTTCCAGGCTGCTCGGTGTCCCCACCTTGGGCAGAGGTGGCTTTTGGCAGTGCAGAAGGCTGCACGCAGCAGTCTGGTGGGACGCAAGGGAGAGGAGCGTTACCCCCAGTGCAGGAGGGAGGGCAATGTTAGGGCCCTGTGAGCACCAGTAGGCCCTGATGGCCCCGACCAGCCTCACCTGGGGTCTCCACCCACCCCTCTGCCCATAGGGCTGGGAGCCCCATTTAAGCTCAGGCCCTGTCCTTTGTTCCTTGGCTGAGTGGTGCTGCAGGAGTACCTCTCTCCTGGGTAGACCTTAGAGTGATGTTGTTTCCTGGGTGGACTTCAGGAGTATGTTGTAGCTTGTCCCCCATCCTGTCTTTGGCCCTGTCTCCTGGATGGACTTGAGCCCACATGGTAGCCTTGTCCCCAGTCCTGTCTCTGACCCCCTCTCCTTTTGCTCCTGACAGGATTCCCTGGACTTGGTTCATCTCCTTGCCTGGTCTAGGGCTGTCAGTAGGCACTGTTACCACAGCCTGCCCTGCTCAGGTGCTGCAGGACTGCGCCCATCAGCAAGGGTGCTGCCCACACCAGGGTCGTCCCTGGCATGGGACAGCCCTGGGCCTGCTGCTCCGGGCAGCTCTGCCTTGGTGCTGCCTTGCTTTGTGCTGTGGCTGGGAAGCTGGCCTGGGGAAAGGGGAAGGCAAGGCAGGGGAAGGCTGCTGTGACCAAGTCTGGGGACAAAATACAGAGAGAACAAGCGACTATGGGAGACCCGGGCTTTCATCGGGAAAGCCACGAGCACTTGACAAGCCAGCGAGGCTGGGCCCGGTGAGCTGCGTGCTCTGTCTGAGGATGTGGTGAGAAGAGGCTGAGCAACGTGGAGCTCAAAGCTGCCATCTCGGGAAACAGTGCCAAGAATGACACACCCTGTGGAAAATAACACAGCCCAAGGCAATGGCTGTCATCTGGAAATGGCTACGGATTACGTCTGGGCAGGACTGTGTAGGTACTGGGGAAAGAGCGTGGCAGAGACGGAGGGGATGAGGGGAGACTGATGACCTGGAGGCTGGCGTGACGCCGCGGTGAGCTGGAGGCCGCTACAGGCAGCCTTGTGTCTCCAGATGCAGTGGCAGGAGACAGCTGCAGCTCGGTGTTCGCAGGGCTGAGAACGCCTGTGCTAGGATACAGGAAGAGACAGTTTGTAACAGATACCCACAGCCGATCAAGTCCTTAGTCCTGCGCATCAGGTACATGAAGTGAAAAGGTAGCAGTTCTGGGACATGACATTTTTTTAGCAGGACACAGGAATGGGGTTCCTAAATCATATTTCTAGAAGTTGCCTCACCCAAAGGCAGAAGCCAGACGTGAAGCTGTTTTGCCTTATTGGCTGGACATCAGGCAGCAGGCAGAAGAGCTACAGCAGGACTAGCTGCCGCCCATGGGGAAGATTCAAGAAATTGTCCAAAAATCCTCATTTCCAATCCATTTGTAATACATGATAGATCAGGTTTTTAATGTCACTATTACAGTTACAGCAAGAGTTCAACACTTAATGGATCCCAGAGCCCCTCCATGGGAGTGATAGTTTCCCTGAACGTGGTGCTGACTTGTGCCTTAGCTAGGTACAGATTTTCACCAATGACTCCATAATCTCTCCCTTGTGTGAACCTTCAGGTGCTGGAGGCAGGCTTTTTTCACACTTTTTCCATCAATAAGAATATTAGCAAGGTCCTTCTACTTATTTGGCCACCTGTTTTCACTAAGAATTTGGGAGATGGCTCTCTCTTCCTCTGTTAGAGCTAGCTGAAACTGGTGAGGGGTTACAAGCTGATTGAGTGGGGACTGGCTGAGAGACCGTGCATACATGAATACAGCTGTACTTTGCCAGTTAGCCTTATTTGTTAGGAAACTGAGCTGAATACTTGGTCCATTTTTTCCTGAGTAACTTTGCAGAGAGAACACTTTCCATTTCCTGGAGCAGGAGAAATTCAGGGGAGATGGCCAATGCTAAAAATATTTTTCTCTGCCTAGCGTTTCAGGTTCTGCCAGGTGCCTTTAGGAAAACAGGTCACATCTGTGCATGCTCAGTGGTTCCTCTGGGAGATGGCTTCGGCATCCTGCCGCTTGTGCTTGGTACACGAGAGAATTCCCCACAAAATGGAACAGGCTTTTTGTGGTCTTGAGGAAGAATCACAGCTCAGATTAAGCTAATAATATGCAACTTTATGTAAGGGAAATAACAGACCCGGGATAGATGTGAACATAGAACTTTGAGAGGGTGAGACTGTTGCTGATATATAGTATCAATGGAGAAGAAAGGGATACCAAGATACATGATGAAGAGTGCAGGAAAACTGGTGTCTTTGATCTGGCTGCTGAGAGAATGACTGTGTGAAGCTGTCCTAGCTGAATGAAGTGTCTGAGAAACTGGAGGAGTCCAGCACTGTGTCTGAATTAGCTGCACTGTCAGTGCTGAATGAAGTTCCCAGAAGAGTGTTGACCCAGCCAGAATGAATGTGTTTGTTGCTTGACAGCAGTGAAAAGCAAGTCCGTGCAACTGTGCAGGGTACCATCAGAGGCCTTTTAAACTCTGTCCTTAGTTTTAGTTTGCAGGTAGATTATATGTTCTTGAAATTCTGTCATGATGATTGATTGTTAATTGGTTTTATTCTTAATTTTGCTGGGAAATGCTGGTATGAGAAGTCAGAATGAATCAACTGAGAACAGGCTTGTTGCTCGTGGTAGGATCTATAAGCCACTCAGAATTGAAACAGTGAATGTAATAGGCCTGTGGCATACAAAGCAACTACTTGAACAACTCCATGGGACTCAGCAGTCTGTACGAGTGGCATCTGTTGGGACTGAGCCAGGCTGCTCCAGTGGCAGAAGAACAGGCAGAGGTGTCTGTGGATGTGGGTTGGTAAGGAGAGGAGTATGTTACCAGAAAACCTGGCTCTGCGTTCTGGAGCTACGGTTGTCTCTACACAACCTGGGGCACAAGAAGGGTGTCATCCCACCCGGCAAGACAGAAGGGCCCTGCACTTTGCACTCTGGGAAAGGTTTTCTTAGGCATGGAGTGATTCCTATGAGCTGTCCAGGAGATCAGAATCCATGTAGCATGGGACAGTATCTGTGGGTTGCTGGGAGGTAGAAAACATGGAAAGTACTATAGTAAATTCAATACTATAGTTTTTGAACCTGAGTTGTGCTTTTCTTTTTTTTTTTTTGATCATGCAATGCTTGTACCCCTCTTCTGTCCTCAGTTCTAAGAGCACCAGAACATTGACATATCCTTTAGTATGTTGTGCTAAACTGCTAAGGTGACCGTGGGGGAACTTTCCTTTTCCTATCACTAAAACTCATTTGGTTGTCTTTGGTGCCTGTCTTTTTAACCTTCTGCCAAGTGGACGCTGGTGCACAAGAAGCCCTCTAATAGTTTTCCATCTACATTGCTATTTCATCCTGTAGAACCACTCTGCTCAGTGTCTGAGGCCCATCCCTGACAACGAGAATTGCTGATGAGTGATGGCTAAGGCTGTGAACTTCCTGGATCCTTGGCACTGTGGCCACACAAATAATGGGCTTGTAAGAGAGCTGGTATCACAGCATCTCTAGAAGCTGTGGGTTTGTCTGTTTGGCTAGTTCATTGACTTGGCTTATATCAACAAAAAGTAGTTGAGCTCTGAGATAATTATACTTCTGAGAGCATGGATATATAAGAGTCACCACACATCTCATTCCAGATAAGCTGAATAAACAGATTGTAACTGATTCCTGTCTGTGTTGCTCTTTTGCTCCTGCAGCTCACCTGACTGCACTCGACGTGGCATGCTGTCTGGTGGGAACGGCACACGCGCTGCCTTGCCTGGTGTTATGCTATCTCATAGCTCCTTTCTAAGAGGCAGGAATGCGGAAATCTGGTGAAACTGAGACAGGTCTGTCCAGCTCAATGAACATTACACTTTCTGATTCCAGTTTGGAAAGCCTCTCGGGAAAGGTTCTTACATGCATACTTCAGTAACACTGAAACCCATGGGATTCAAGCGCCCATTAAATCCTGGCCTGATTACCGCTTGAGTTCAGCACGTTTGGGGGTATTTTAGAGCTGGCAATTGGGCCACATGTTTGACATGTGGTTATTTATCAAGAGAGCCAAACATATTCTGCTCTGGGGCTTCTGCCTATTCCATTCTAGGTTCAGGGAGACTTTTCTCCACAAGGCAGCATGAAGCTTTAATTAAATTTCACTGGTTCTTTAAAGCATATAGGCAATTAGCTGTGTCTGAGACAAAATTCTGAGTAAACTGTGCCGGGTTTCTGGGGAAAACAAAGATATTCCCCTCAGATGTTTGACTAGTGGGTTTTGCCGCAGACTTGTGATTCTAGCAATCAGCAGATCTGTGGTCTTTCCCAAAGCAGAACCTTTTCGCATTTTTTTTGCCTTCTTTCACATCCCTTGGTATGCAGCTTGGTTTCAGAAATCAGCTGTGTAAGTCTCTTGCATCAATTTCCTGCAAGTGTAGAAGTGTCAGGCAGAGGTGGCATGATCTCCTTGGTTCTCTGTTAGTAGCATGCGTTTTTAGTTGTAAGAGTGAAACACTTGGCTTAAATGAAGCCTTTGTTCATGTTATAGTACGTATGGATGGTACCTTTTTGGGCAGTGATATGATAGAGTAAAAAGGATGATTAATTGTCACTCTGTCCCTAATTTCTATGAACTTGTTAAATCCAGCATCCTATGAAATCTATGACACCCTATGAGGATGTGGTAGGCAGTGTGCATGGGAACAGCTTGTTGTCCAGCGTTTGTGTGGAACCTCCTAGAAATATAGAAAGCAAGCAGTGGAGTGGGTGGAGGTGAAATTTGGTGTCATCGCATCTGGGCAGCCCTGGTAAAGATCTCAGTCTGAGCTTGAAGCTGCTTACCTGTGCCTTTAAAAATCCTTCACTAATAAAAGTTGAAATTTAATCATTAGTAATTATGTCATCAGCACCATCTGTTGGAAATAGTTGAGACTCAAGATGCTGAAGATTTTTGAGTAATTTTGCCCTTCTGCACCAGAAAGTGTGTGCAACGAATACCTCCTGTGGTTGTCTTAAAGATCTTTATCTTCTCTTAATATTTCTTCTGTATCTCTGCACCAAAGTCCTATAATTATTGCTGAAGAGGAATGAGAAATGTCTAGTCTTTAATAGGCATTACATAAATTTATGCATAGAGAGAATTATTATTGGAGATGTTACAGGATGAGAACTGCATTCCTATTTAAAAGATCTAAAGATACATATATTGAAGGTAAAACCTAAAATAAAAATCCTTGATATGGATGGGAATTTCATGAATGAATTTCTTTTCCTTTTTCCCTCTTCTTTAATGAAGAACACAAGTAAAATTGCAGATTCAAACACTTTTGAGTACTGGGGCAGGCGGGGGGTTGATTAGCGTTCTCTAATTATAACTAATGACAGAAATAACATAGGCTCCTATTTTGCCTAGATGATATATGAATCGAGCCACCTCATATAAATACAGCATGTCTCCCCTTATTTTCTCATGGCAGATGATACAAAACTGACTTAGTAAACCATGCTGCTGTTTCAGGTTCTCAAGAACTGACAGATCTCAGTCTGTCTCCCAACTCCTGGGCCTGTTCACCAGATTCTTGCTGATACGAAATGGTACCCAACAATGATGTAGCAGCAGGTATTTGAGATTAAAGCTGTTCTTGGAGTACTTGCTCCCATTTCAGTTGCAGCCTGTTACTAGGCTGAGACCAACGTCTTGCTTAGGGCTCTATGTAACTCCAGTTACTCTGACTCGGGCGTTTTGGTGCTTCCTTATGTTGTGCTGCCTTCGCAGTTGTAAGTAGACAGAATTCCTTTGACTGGAATTGGGAATGATGCTTCTGTGGTGCTATTCTGAGACTCCTTGCGTGTATTTTAGTATTCACTCAAACTTCAGTCTGTGTGCAATCCCCTAGGAAACACAGGCCAGGAAAAATTGCTTTTTGCTTAAACGCAGTCAGAACAAGACACTTAGAAATGCATTTATTACCCTGCACCTACCCTGATAAGCACCCTCGCCAAGCTTCATTCAATAAGTGGAGTTGCCAGGTCTTCCAGTGCAGGACAGCAGCGGTGCCAGGGAGCAGGGAGTCAGGGCACTGCTCTCAGCTCGTCCCTGGGCAGGTACCTTACTGCGCTCAGTGACTCCTTGTGCATGGGTATCAGCAGGATATGGGGGACTGTTTTTAAATAAGGGCTTGCATCATGAATCCTATTTAAAAACATACCTTCTAATCTTGTTTGTTTTGTCTACTAATGAACATATTCACTGAAACAGGCACCTTGTGCCCTGAAGCAAAATCCTGACAGCGAGGGGGAAAAAATTGACAAATATTTTTGTTAAGTATAATTCTCTGTCAATATTTATATAACTCAATTCCCCATGTAGCTGTGGGTGAAATTACGGAGGAGAAAAAGAATCCTCAAACCTGTACCTGACTCCAAAGGAAACAAGCCAGTGTGCATTTGTAGCAAACTAAAGAGCAGGACGAAACATGAACGGCGCAGAGCCGTGAATGGCGCAGAGCTCTGGCTCTTTGTCTCAGAGTGGCTGTTCCAGCACAGTTATCAAAATCCTTCCTGGTGCAGAGGGGCTGCCTAAGCAGGCGTTGCTCCGTGCTTGCCCTGCCCCACGGCCCCGCTGAGCCGCGGCCCTGGGGACTGTGTGCGGAGCAGCCAGGGTGCGTGGCACCTGCCACGGCTGGCCCTGGTGCGGGGCTGCGGGCGCTGAGGCTGGCTTGCTGGGCGGAAGGCAGGGCCGTGTTCCCCGCTCTGCCGCCCTGCCCTTGGCTTTCCTGAACAGGGTGTGGGGCAGCTCCGTGGGGCAGGGCTGTCCCTGCCGAGCAGCAGGTTATCCTTGTGGCTGCTGGCCTCCGTGGGATTTGCTCAGGCTAGCAGGAGCCACAGCACTACAAATGCGGGGAGCTGCAGGAAGAGGTGCACATTCATCTTGGTAAACATTGCGAGAACAGCAAGATGGAGTAACAGGGCAGACGAAAAGAAACAATCTGGCATGCAGACCACAGCAACTGGTCTCTTTTTTTAATTTTCAGTTTCCCCAGGGAATCACATGTTTAATAAAATGTTAAAATCTATTGTCTCATACTTCCTTTAGGCTAATCCCAGAATTTGCTAGAAAAATCCCTTCTTGTAGAGCATACGTTGTAAATCCTACTTTGTTTAAAAATTGGGTTCATAGTAGAACTTGGTGAAATTCAACATTTAAGCTTTGCATTTGCGGGTCTGTGTGAATAGTGTGGCTTTGCTCAAAATGAGAGTATCCATGCACACATGCTGCATAGTTCCTTAAACCTCAGGAGAAAATGAATATGTGCAATACATGTGGTTAAGTGTAACTGTGGAAGTAGCCCAAAAAACTGTTTTGTAAAACATGAATTTTTACATGTTTTACTCCAGGAGACAAAGAAGCAGAATCAATGTTTTTCTTGACATTGCATGCAGAACAGGAATAACTTTAGGTTGCAACACAAGAACAATTAGAAACTTTTCAAATGAATGAAACATTTGCCATGCAAGTGTTTTTCTTGTTTTAGACATCTACATTTTAAAGTCCAGTCTGACCTTCCCGGTCTGTGGAGCTCTGGGGTCCTAGCTGTGGGTGTGTGAGCACGAGCAGGGCCCCTCACAGTGGCACTCCCCAGGGCTCAGCAGCCTCTGAGTACAGAAGCACAGCAAGCTCTTGGGTTGTGCTCCTGTCAGCAGGGCCCTGCTGCCTGTGGGGGACAGGTTTTTGACAAGGAAAGTAGAATGTGGGAGAAAGGAGCAAAATAAGTGGTGGTAAATCAAAAAAGAAATGCAATCTTTCATAGGTTAATGATCTCGTCTCCTTATTTTCTTGTTGCTGTTTGCAGACTGAGTTAGAAAGAGCTGGTTATTGCACCAAACACGACACATAGCCCTTAAAATGATTGTGTTGGAAGAAACACAGATGTGTGTCACCTGTGGTGTATCACTGCAAGTTCTCATATGTTTTCAGGCACTGGGTCATGTCTGCAGATGCATCTGATCAGTGTGGGTCCTATGCTGGGTGACTTTTCCAGGAATAATTGTGTATGCCTCCCCTTCAATGACAGTGACTGCTAATTATTCTTGCCATTTGGCAGAGTAAATTACAGGATGTAGAAGTTATGGTGTGGACTGATGGCTGGGTAAAGATGACATCCTCTAATAAACTGTAGTTACTTTAGTGGTCTCATTAACTATGATTAGTGGGCATTTTGCAAATTAAGGTGACAGTGAGGGCAGTCCAGGTAGAGGAGATACTGACAATAGAGAAGGGAACTGAATTTTAGAGGAGTCTGATTCTTGCAAGAAACTTAAAACATGAAATGTGCCTTTAATTTAATTCTTCAGTCTCTGTCAGATTAAGAAAATACAACATGCAGCTCACTTACTACAGTCAAAGCATTTGAGCTACACACCCTTCCTCGGTTATGTCCTTGTTTATGCCTTAAGTCCATATGATTTAGATAATAAGGGGTGTGAAATTAGTCTTGTATTCAGTGAAATAGTTGCCTTTTTTTTTTTTTTTTTTTAAAGTCCCCTGGTTAGGGTCTCAAGATGGGATAAATTGCATTTCTGCCTCACTGGTCAGAGGAACTTGAGACACATGTATCTTCATTAAAAATGATGCATTTATTAAGTTTCTATCAAATAGGCATCTATTTACTGATAATTTATACTTATAATTTATGTTTATTTATATTATATTTATAATTTATATTTATTTATAATAGACCAGCTTATCAAATAGACTGGGGTGCCTTTGGGTCTTCTTGTAATGGGCGACTGTTGTCCATTGTGCTGGGGTTCCTGTGTTGTCTCTAAGGAATTATGTATCTGTTTAGCTGTTGATAAACTGTCACTGTAGGTTAAAAGACTGCAAGTCTGAGCAGCATGTGTTGTAGGTATTTTCACTCACACCAGCTGAACATTTACAGAAGGCTGTAAGTAGCCTATTGCTCCAAAGAACTCATAGCCTAAGAATTGATTAACAGTTGATAGAAATGTTTTTAATTATTTACCAACTTCTATGAACTACTCTTAATTGGACCTTCCATATAAAGTCTGATTTTTTTTTTTTAACTCCCTAGTAGGAACTTAAATTTCATGTTTAGTGGGAACTGATACAGCATAGAAGCAATCGCAAAACAATAAAAATACAATTATGTAAATTAAAAGCATAGAACCCTGGAACAGAGTGATTGTAGGGCAATATGGTGTAGCTACAGGAAAAAATTAGGATTTGCCAGGAAAGGTTTCAGTTTTTGGTCCTATGCTGATCATCTATGTGCTGTAAGGAGTGTCATAATGCAGAAAGTGGCATATTAAAATGGAGATACGGCTTAACTGAGTCTATAATGGCCTACTGTAAAAAGCCCTTTGAACATACAAGCTACCAATCATCATGGGCAGTTCTTTCTGTGTTTTTTTCTGTTTCAGGCCACATTATATTCCTGGGAGGAGTATCCAGATATTTCCCCAAGCTGTTATGTTTGCTGTTACTCCTTTCAGTTGACAACCAGTGAGTTCAAGTTGTATGTGGTATTTATTCTTGCTGTTTAAAATCAGTTGAAAAGTGGTGAGAATTCTGCTAACTGGGACAACTCGCTTGTTTAAAGCTGCCCATTATTAGACCTTGCTGTATCAAGGCCATGTAAATCTAATGGTCTAATTTTGGCTGTACCATTTTATAGTTTAAGGGATTAGATCTGCTGAACTGTGTGATTGTCTTCTCCTCCTTCCTTTTTCCTTCTGCCTGCAGAACTCCCTTGTATTTTTATGTGCATGCACATCAGCCTGTGCTGTGCTGCTCCACCATGGAGCTCCAGAGGACACGGCTTGGACTTGCTGCATGAGCGGCTGCAAGCCCACAGCTTTCTGCTACTGCAGCTAGAGACCAACGCAGCACCAGTACCTCCATTTTTGGCAAAATTCGTCAATACAAGAGGACTCTCTGGACTGTCAGGACAGAATTCTTCCTATGTTTCTAATTTTGTGATGGCAGAGGATGGCTCTTTTGACTTTGCAACACTATTTTCATAGTGACTGTACCATATAATTATTATTGATGGTAAATATGGTTGGTGCCATTTTAAGATTCAAACAAGGACTAGGGCCCACTGTGTTATGCACTTCAATGACTATATATAATAAAATAGATTTCCGTGTTCCAAAAACCATAGCAAGGGAAACTGCAGGGGGTGCTTGAGATCATCTTTTCCTATCTTACCAAAATATGCTCCCTTTTCCATTTCTGACCTTCCTTTTCGCTTTAAGATGCAATGCCCTGCAAATGCCTTCTGCACTCGTTAATAGTTTATGTTACTTGTAGGGCTGAGGAGTGACATTGAGTTGCTGATAATGATGCGAATGTCAGTTGCCAATGCAACATATCATTACTTCAGGCTCTCTCTGGCTTCCCTTTGCCTTCTCTTGGAAGTGAGCTCTACTCCTATCTGCTGTGGTTGCTGGAGGCTTTGGCAAGGAGTTCTGGGATGACTCACCAGAGGAGCAGCAGAAACAGAGAGAAAGCAGATGAGAGATAGATGACTTTTTTTTCTTTTAAATATGAGTTTACATGAGAAATTACTCTCTATTGGGCTGGGAGGGAAAGCAATGATTGGAATTGTGTCCTATGGCTGACTTCAGTGCCTGCCCTTAGGCTAGTTACAAGGGAGGGGATTTGGTTTGAAGCAAGACAAGGCTTCCCATCCAGCTGAGCTCTGTTATCCTCAGTAGGTACTGGATGTGTTGAGGTTTATTTGGGATAGCTCTTCATAGCCCTCCACACAAAATATTGTGCCTTTGGCATTTAAAGAAGGCAAAAAGCTCTATATCTACAAAATTCTCCAATTCTGTGTGACTGTGAAAATCCAGCTCCTTAAAGGAAGGAGGTCTTGGGAAAGAAGACCTATCTGCAATACCGTTGAAGGTCTTTCAGTATCCATGAAGACCTGTCTGCCAGATATCCTAGAAAGGACAACATATTGAAGGACAACATCCTTGTCATCCAGGAGCATATGCTCAGCTGTTAAGGGAAATTTTCTGGTTGTGGTCTGCACCAGACAGCTTTCTGGGTGACTAGCCCTGGCTTGTTTGCTCTTCCCAAGACACAGAAATGCAATCTTCAACTGCTGAAAATTTAAACTTTGTCCAAAAGTAATTATTATAAACAGCAGATATGTGATAGAATAATATGAAAGCAAAGAAGAATAATTATTTATCATTCCAAGTAAAATATACAACAGTGATGCTGGGGATATGACCCATTTCACTCCTGGTGCAACCCCTACAATTTAAATAAATGACACAACAGATGCATCTGGTCCAAAATACTTCTATTTGCCGCCAATGAAACAATGCATATCTACAGTCCTTCCACTGTCAGCGTTTTCTTCCATTTCCATATTATGATTCTTTCATGGGTACCATCTGCATGCATCAAAACACAATGAAATATTTGCTTAATAGGCGAACTTTGTAAATAGAAATAACACAGCCAGGAAACCACTTCTAAATACTGAAGAGATCTCAGTCCTGCTTACATGTCACAGAAGTAGGGGCCTTGAGTTTTATACATAGATGTGATTTTGCCAGAAGTGGGGTTGCGATGCCAGCTGGAAAGTACCAACTTGGGCAGTGGAGACCCCTCTCATTCTTCCACCTGTTGTATTGTCTCCTAGAACTTGGTCCTGAAGTCAGTGGTTTTCAGTCATCGGGACAGCCAGCAAATTCAAAGCAGAAGTCTGGGAGTGGCAAACAGGAGCAGTTGGCTTGCAACTGATGTAGTAACAAGTTTTCATCCCCTGGAGAGTGTGTGTGCATGTGTTTATCTGGGATAGCGCTGCACACTAATGACCTGGTGACTATAAAGAACAAAGAAGGGCTAATGTGTATAGAAACCAGAATTAGTCTGATACGAAATCATTTTGGGAAAGGATGATATAAGAGGCTTTACTGGGGTAGTGCCGGCTGTCTGCTGTAGGCCCTCAGGGTTGGATTTGCAAATGGAGAGAGATCTCAGCAATGTTATTAGAGAGATAAGTAGTACCAGTAATTGTATCATTATGGGAGACTCTTAACTTCCCAGATATAGATCAGACAGCAAATGCTACTAATAATTACAGGGTCCAGATATTTCTGCTTGTGTTGCTCTCTAGGTTTCTTTGCATGTGGAAGAGCTTTGGAATTTCTTTAAATCAAAGGTGTAAAAACTATCCAGAATCTGTATGGCAGACAGAGAGAAAAATGGTGTGGGGAATGACTTCACAGACTGAACTGGATAAATATCTCAAAAGGACACCATGAATAAATAAAGGGCCTATAATGAAAAGAAAAAATATTAATCCAACAAAAAAGTTGCACTTTAGAGATAAAAAGTGCAAGATAAAGTGTAGATTACCAAAGGCTATGTGAGCTATATTTTTATGAGGGAAATTCAAAGTTTCTTCAATCCAGTCTGCACTGAGACTGGAAAAAGAAGTAAAAGGTAATTTAAAATATAATATCTTTTAAATATATTGATCATAAACTGATATCATAATAAACTAACACTTTGTCCAGGTTTCCCATAAATATTATTTCAGCCTTGTGGGCAGATGCTGGATGGTCTATGAGACAAAAGAATAGAGAAAAAGGCTTGCATTAGAGACAGTCTGTGGTGAGTTGACCCCAGCCAGGAACTAAGCACCTACCAGCCTCTCACTCACTCCTCCTTACCCCGCATCAGGGTGGAGGAGAGAATCAGAAGGGCAAAAGCCAGAAAAACTAGAGGGTATAGATAAAGACAGTTAAGTGAAGGGAGGAAAAAAAAAGAAAAAAACAAGCGTTGCAGAGGCAGTCACTTACCAGCTCCCTCCAGCAGGCTGATGCAACGTGTTTTAGTAAAACTGCCTGGTTGAGGCGGTACCCTGTGATCAGAGACTAATGGTCATGTAACCCCTGGGCAGAATGAGGAGGAGTGCAGAGGAGGTGACTGACAGCTGCTGGCTTGTCAACCAGGCCAACAGAGCAGAAGTAGCTTAGTTTTGGCAAGGATGATGAAAGGTGTGGAGGTAAATGACAAATGGGGCAAAACACAGCATGAATTTAGCAAAGACAGGTCATCCCAGACTAAAGCAGTGTCTTTTGCTTAAAGAAGGATCCTATTCCTTCTTTGTGGAGTATCCATCACTGGAGATATTAAAAATCCAACTGACGTGGGCCTGGGCAACTGGCTCTGGGTGGCCCTGCTTGAGCAGGAGGGTTGGAGCAGGTGATCTCCAGAGGTCCCTTCCAACCTCAGCCAGTCTGTGGTTCTGTGAGGAGGAGGATGCTCAGGGTAAGGAAGTGACATGGTCATTGGGCTGGATGTGCTGACCTTGTCAGCCTCTTCCAAGGGCTGTGTTATCATCCATGGAGATCTCCCAGAGGGACTGGTTGCCCCAGGATATGCAGGACTGTAATAGTATTTCATAACCAGAAATGGACAGCCAGCCTCATGCAGACTGTATTTGGGGTTATCACTGATATTAGTGGGTTTTGCAGAAGGGTGTGAGGGGTAGTGCCTCGGTTCAGAAAACTGCTGTCCCAGGGGCTTTTGGTGACTCAGTTGCTGACATTGGAGCATGTAGGCGAACTCCAGCCCTGCTGCATTAGTTCATCCTGCCTGTGCTATGGTGAGTGGCATGCATGACTCCTTCCAGCCCAGGTGCCAAGAGGTGCTGGGCAAGGTGTGTTCATATCCCAAGTCTGTATCTGAGCACTTTTATGAAAGTGGAGCACAAATTAGCTAGAAGTGGTTGAAAGTATTTGTTCAAAATACGTTTTTTTGGGGGAAACGTCTTTCTTCCAATTTTTTCCTCTGCTAAAGTGCAAGTGTACACAGGGAATAGTCACTTACAGTTAAGTTCTAGGGGTGTTACGACTGAGTGGAAAATGATTTCTCAAATGATTGAAAGATGGAATGTCTTCTCCTTGGGTATTTCAAAGAAACCCCCAAAACTATTGAAGACAAATGTTCAAAGAAAATGAAAACTTTGTCACTTCTGTCATTTCCCCCACCCTGGGAACTGAAAACAACCCTTGGCTAGCCATAGGACTCCTCTGTTGCCTGCTCTGGCACAACACTGCCACACTCTTCCCAGAAGCACAGCCTTAAGCAGTAATAGTTACAGGAATGTCCAAAACCAGATGGTGGCATTGGAGCCTAAATGACTCACAACTGAAATGCTTTAGTCTTAAATTCCACCCTGATGTTACTCCATCAAAGCCAATTAATTTGGCCTCCTGAGCCAGCATCCTCCTAAACTTTGCCAAACCTCTTTGGCTTGTTACTGTTCCTTGCAAATGATTTTAGAACAAGTCCTCTTCCCATCCCCTCCAGTCATGTGTTCGGAGAGCATGGGCAGTGGGCAAAGACTTGTTATTAGAAAAAGAGCTGTCCCCACCTAGAAATTTGCACACAGCCTGAAGATATTTTTCATAATCTGTTAACAGTGGGTCTGATAAAGCTGGAAGGTTTTTAGAGACAAATATGTAATTTTTACCTGTTTTAATTTGCTACTTTTTGCTTGCATCAAATTCTGCCAGCTGTTGCGAATGCTCTCTTCTCTAGAGAAGTGAAAGTAACATAGCAAGAAGACAAAACCAGCACACTGAGAAACTCTCACATGACTATCTTTTCTTAATTTTTTTTAAAGAAAATTTGCTGCTAGAACATTTATTTTTTCAGTAATTCCAGTGTTTTAAAAAATTAAGAATCACACTCACTGAGGTCCACAAACATTTGGCAGCAAAACTTGCGCTCATATTAAGAAGCTCTGGATGGCTTGGCAAATGACAGCCTGACAAGGTCCCTTCTCTCCCGGTCACTGGTTCAGATCCAGACCAGATCGATAATCACCAGCTGCTCTCTCTGGGGGAATGTGGTGTAGCTACCCAATGTAAGCCAAGTGCTGTTGGAGGATGAGTGGTCCTCCCACCTACAACCTTCCCTGCTGATCTTTAGTCTCAAAGGCAAGGCCATAGGTTGGAAAGCAAGTGGGCTGAGAGAATCATGGGGAGGATTAGGCAAGTGTCAGAGTGGGGTTGGAAAGCTCTCCCTGCCAGTATCACACTTTAAATTTATTATTTCCATTGTAGATGCTTTGGTAAGTACCAGTGTCCCACTGAGAGGGTGCTGTACAACTTTGTCTTACAGGCAGGGAGAGAAACAGAGAAACTGTTCCCCCCCCACCTATTTTGCTTCTCACCCAGAAGTAACTCAAGTGAATTTCCTGGAGTTACTCCAGTTAAGAATTGGAGAAATAGGACAGTCTTTGTTTAATGCAGTTTTTCAGAAATGCTATTTCTTGTGGCTTATGTCACCTTACAGTGCCACATGAATTATTATGTAGTAATACTATATTGATTGGAAATGTTTCTCACACTATAATGCTAAAGTCAAAGTAAAGCGGAAGAGAATACGAAAGGCTGAACTTGTCTTCAGCCACGCACGTGCGTGGGGTGAGGGTGTTTGTCCTTGTGACCAGTGTTACTTTCCACAGGCTTCAGTTTGATTGTATTTAGGCTTTTAAGAAGCAGCAGTACCCTGCCAGGCAATTCAGGTGCTTTTTCCGTGTTCCAGGAAGGAATATAAAAACACAGCACTGGTGCTGAAACAAACAGCCGACTGAAACGTTTTGGCAAGGAGTCATCGTTCCATTCAAAGAGCCAGGGCTCATGGTGGGGGGTCAGGTCTCTGCTGATCTTGGTGCCTCTCATGTCTTTCTGTAATGCAATGCTGCATTTCCCTTGTGGAGGGGGAGAATGCCGTTACATCTGGTAATGATGTTATTCTTATTGCATTCGTGTGTTGCACTGCTGTACAGACCTTGAAAATATACATCCAGCCATCTGATCCAGCTTTTTTTTTATTATACACATTCACTTACTCTTCAGCTCTGAAGCATATTGACTTAATTCCCTCTGTTTTCTAATGCTGTGTGTGGTTTAATCACATCCCCAGGAAGAGGTGTAATTATTAAACCACAGGAAAGTTAATGACTGGTATTTGCTCTTCAGCATAACCCATTTTGGTGTCCAGGGTTTGGCATGTCATCCAATGGGAAAACCAGCTTGGAGACATAATCCTCAAACCACACATGATTTTCCAGTGATTTATACATATTTTTTCACATACTAGTTAGAACAATAGTTTTGCTGGTTATTTAGAAAGGCATGTTTTTTTGATCAAGCTGTGCAGTGCTTACCGTGCAGCAGAAGGTAGTACCTGCTGAAAATTCTTCCCTGGAATTATCCCATGTTTTATATGGGGGATGGGGATTTCACCATATGCAAAGGATTTTACATAAAATTTGCATACTTGTGTAAATGTTGCCTACAGTACTTGTCATTACACAAATGCATAATTCAGGGTTTTTTGTTAAATCAAGAGCTCCTAATGTACTTTGCTTATTATGTATAAAATCCCTAGGAAATTGGCTAACAATTGCTCAACATTTTCTTTACTGAAGGGATTTCCTGGCAGTCTCGCAATAGCAGTTGGTTATTAGTAGCTCTCTGTATGTCTGATGAATTCTGTTTAACTAAAGATCCACTAAACTATATCTAATTTTATGCTGGTCAAAAAGAAAAGAATAGAACCCATTAGAAGACAGCATTTCTGCATTTGGTTGGTATTTTATTTAGGAAATGATGATCTGGAATCAGGTCTCTGCTTTTTGTCTATGAGGTTCATTAAATGATAATAATAATAATAATAAAAGCTTAGAAACAGGGCCAGTTTAATCATCCGTGTTAGTCCCCACACGAAGTTTGCAAACCAAACAAGAAATCTGTGAGCCATGATTACCTGAAGAGCTGCTGCGCTGATCCCTCGCTGTTTGCACAAGGCTGAGCCTGCCCCTGCCTTTGCTCTCTTACCCCTTCCAATCAGTAAATCAGACACTGGAGAGACTTTATGTATGGAGGATTAGGGGACAGTCAGAGTTTTGCTTTAGGGGTGAAGGAGACTCGTGCAGGGGTTGTGCTTTGTTTACTACGTATGAAGTCCCAAGGTCAAGAGGGAAGGGTGTACCAGTGACAGATAGTTTGTTCAGGGAATAATTGTGTGATATCAGGGAAAACACCCATGGAAAAAGGTGCTATTCTGTGTGAGTAAAGGTATCAGAACTGCAATGAGTAAACTCGAAACTATCCTGTCTGTTTAAAGGGATTGGTTAATAGTTCTGGAAATGGAGGATTAACAGTATTTTCTGGAGTGGAAATGACCATGGTTTGCTTTCTGTTTCACGGAGCTGAATAAACTAGAATTCAACTGTGAAATTACTCAGTTGCGCACTGACAGTTCTGCCTTGAGCGTTTGTGAGACTTCTACTCTTACTGAGCGTGAAATTCACTTTCCCCCTTTTTAAGGTGTTGAGTCTGAGCTTTATGTGGGACTGCTCTTAAGAACAACAGAAACTTTAAAGGGCTGGTTCTGGGTTCATGCACAAACTTGACAGTAGTGGTGTTTTACTACATTCACTTTAAAGACTGTTTCTGATTTCATGTATTTCAGTTCAAGAATGTCAGGATTCCTGATTTAAACTGGCCTTGAGGTCAAAAACAGGCTTTAAACTTTTGCTTAGGAATTTATGGTCATTGGCGCATTGAAGGGGACATAAAGCCCTCCCACAACACAGTGGCAAACTCGGCGTGGGTGTAAAGATTGAGTATGATCTGGACACTGGAGAATCAAGCTTTGGCATAGAAATTCATCTCCTCTCAGCTCGAATGCCTCATCCACCTCCTCATCCTGGCAGTTTAGTGAGGACAGGCAAAGTGTCCCCATCACCAACAAAATTTCCCCACCCTTTAGGTATAGGTGAATTGCATCAGTGAAGGTGATCCTCAAAGGAGGTACTTCTGCACACCCCCTTTAACACTGACGGGGGCCAAGAGGGCTGACATGCGGTGAAACTGGCTGCATGCTGTCAGAGGTACGTGGCTATGCAGAATCTTAACTTGAGAAAATCAGATGATTTCTCAATGAAAATGTACATGGCATGGGAATTGTTTCCTTGTTTTAGGGAAGATGAAATCTAGGAATGTGCTTTTGTGTTTGTGCAAATGGGGCTCAAAATAAAAGACTGTCATTGGGGAGTAGGGAAGCAGTTGTTCAGTTAGAAAGTTTGAAACTTGTTTTTGAAGCAAGAGAACATATTGGCTTTTTTTTTTTTTTCCACTCTATAAATAACTCTTGGCAGGCAGAAACAACCTTGATTGCATGAGATGAAGTAGAGCAACCAGCAGGCTCTACAGCAGAATAAATGGCACTGTGCCAAGAGCTTCATCAAATGAATAATAGCTTCCACTTGACAATCAGTAAAGTGCCTCTTCTCCTGTGGATTTAGTTTTTAATGATGATTAGAGAGGATGGGCCCCTAAAATTTCTCTGGTAGAAATGACCTCCTATTAATTTCTGTTACTTGAAATGCTGAATTTCAAAGCTATTTTACAGCTGCAAAACCAAAGGCACTGACATAAAGGAACTATTATCTTTGTAATTGTAGCAACAAGTACTAAATTTGTCATTGATTAACAGAGACTTTTTAACTTTATGATCCTTCTGTTGGCTATGTCCCTTACATAATGTTCTGAGCTTTCCAGATTGCTGTCCTTTGAAAGTAAAATGTTTGTTAGAGTGTGAAAGTATATCTTGTGGACTAGGAAGCCTTTCTATACTACTGCCTTTTTCTAATTTAATTCCTACATGTGTTTTTTTCTAACATTTGGTATTGATCATTGTGGGTAGCAAAGGGCGTGTTTCAGAATGTGTAGTGTGGGAGAGTCCTTCCCAGGTGCGTGTATTCAGGGGTAGGTAGGTGTGCTTTGTCAGCGGGGTGCCTCACAGACAGTGAGAACAAATAAGTAAATCCCAGTTGTCATTTTCCCCATGAACAAAGGGATCTTCCCTGCTCTGCTGAGTAAAGAAATGTGGGGCTTTCAAGGCAGGAGTTTAATCGCCTTAAAAACCTGGACCTGCAAACATATCCCATGCCTCCTTTCCTTGGGGTTTTTTTTTGTTTGTTTGGTTGGTTTTTTTTGTTTAAAGCAAAGTTGTAGAAGGAAACTTTGGCAAATGCTGTTAGAGCCTCCATGGTACTGTTTTAGTGGGGAATTACAAGAAAGGCTGATTAGGTCTTACTTCTTGATTAAAATGTAGAAGCAAATTACAGTCTAGTCTAGGCTTCTGTCCTTGGGCTGCTACTGCTGGTGGTTTGGGACAACACATGCTGCACAGTGTTTAATAACACAGCATAATTTTACAAAGCTATAAACCGCTTTGTACGATCACCTCAGTGTTTGAAATGCCCCGAAGGTGCCCATTTCCTTGCTAGCAAGGAGCCAAGAAGTACTCCAGCACCGTATAAGTGTCTGCACTGACGGGGCAGGCTGCCTAGTGCCTGCTGCCCCTCGCCCCCGGCAAGGACAGCGGAGGTGAGGAGCCTCTTCTCCAGCCCTGCTGTGGGCTCAGAGCAGCTGCAGGCCACCGCAGGGGTGACCCCGGGGGGTGGCAAGCTCCCTGGGAAGCCCGGCTAGCCGTCCGTGCTCCCTGCAGGAAGGAGAGAAAAGGATAGACAAGAGTAAGAACGAAGGAGCAAATATTAATTAATGATCGTACGGCATAAGGCTGTTACTAAGTGAAAAAAAAAAAGTGCCTGAGGGAGGTAAAATGAACTTTCTTTTTTACATCCAAAGGGGGTTTCAGAGTGCTGTCTCCTGTGTGCCATGCCGTGATGGAGCGTTAGCAGAGGGCGATGTAAGGAGCATTGTAATGGGAATTTTTTGTCAGTTGCAGGTATTCAGACTTGGTACACACGGGGATGTGACTGCCTTGGTGTGTCTGGCTTGACTACCTGCATCGTGAGCCCTCTGTGTTTGTCTGAATTGTGCTAATAGGAAGCTTTGACAGCTATTGATGGTACTTAGAAGAATGCTGCAGGGAAAAAATAATGAGAGAAGACTAAAGACCGCTATCCAGATTTCTGGATGTACGGTTAGGATGTGAGGAACCACTGAAAATAAATAAATTAAGGCAGTCAGCAGTAACCACTTGCTTAGAATATTTTTAAATATTTTGTTCTGAATTACATTTTTTGCTTTACCTTACAGTTTTACTATAAGTGATCACATATTCATGGTAAAAAACTGGCTTTGAATAAAAACTTGGAACTTTTCATTTAGACTATTGAAACTGGATTTTGAATTGGATATTGAAACTGGCAATTTGTCATAACCGACCTTTTTCCCTACATAAAAAATCAGTGTTGATGAATGAGCATATTTTTTAAATAAACATTTCTCTAAAAAGTCTTGGCAAGCAATGTAAGTATACAGAGCAGAGCATGCAAGCAGAGATAGTAATTTATTTCTGGAACTGGTCATTCTATATGCGTACCGTGGGAGTTGGGATTTTCTTCAGGATTTTCTTCAGTTTTGCCATGAGTGAAAATTATTTTGCAAATCTTTTCTGTAGATACTTGTTTTGGCTGCCTTTGTGTGTTGCATGGTATTGTGTTTTTTGCCACGTCAACAAAATAACTCAAGCTAGCATTTTGGAGTAAGAGCTTTGCGTTTGCAAATTCAGATGTTGGGTGGTGTGAACCTTGCCTAATATTTGTATAAAAGGTGCTGTGTCTGTGATAACTGCTGTTGTGAAATTGCACAGCATTTCTGTGGAAAGCACACTGAAGAGAACAGCAAGGGAAAGGGTGAGGTGCTGGTTTCCCCCTGCAAAGTGAGCTGCTGTGGGGGATTCTGGCTCTCCCTGGGGGCTGCAGGAGAGCCTGGTGGAAAAGGGCTGTGCTCCATCCCTGGCGCTGGCACGCACAGCAATGGGAGAAGGACTGGGCAGTGTGTGCCCAGCTCACTGAGGGCCATGGGCACCGGAGGGGCGAGGGCTTGGTGCCGTGTTTTTGTTAGGACACGGCAATCCTGCCAGCTGTTAAAGACTGGCCTCAGCTTTCGGATGCCTCTTTTCTACCCACAGTCTCAGGGACTTCTGAACACAGCCAGGCAGTTTGTAGGTTACCGGCAGTCACTATCTGCAACACCCAGATGTAACATGGAGATGCTCGGACCTGTGTTTGCTGTGATGGGTTGGCAACAATGGGACACAGTATCCTGGGGACAGTGCATCATCCTAGCAGCAACTCTGCTCACTGGGCTGCGGAGTGTGCCTCCACCCAGTCTTTGCAATGGGATTACAGCCTGGTTTTTTCTCCTTTAGCTACTGGGACCTGTATTAAACACTTGCACAATTATATTTTTATGACTCTTGGCAGAAGTTGGCTTTCATTTAGCAAGTAGTGCCCTATCACTTAATCTAGAATGCTCTCACAAATGATGTGTGATCAGCTAACAGCATTTAAATTACATTTCTATGCTATCAGACATGTACTCTGGGGAATTTTCACTGAAACTATTGGAGCTGTTATCAAGGTTTGGAGAATACAATAGAATATCCAATGCTGACAACACTGAATTGCTTTTGTGAGATGCCACAACACTTCAGAAATTGTTTTGTGCTTTAAATTCAGGAGAATATGGCACTGTCTTGGACATTGCTGTGCAGTAACTGTTAGTAAATACTTATTTTACCACAGTGACCTGTTGTGACCAAGGTAATACCAGGCAGCACTGAGACAGTAATGTAACCTTGGCTTGCAGTTGAGGGGCTGGGAAGGAAAGCAGAGGCAAAGTAGTATTCAGAAAATCAGGTAACACTAGTAAGAAGGACTTGTTTTCTCTTATCAATAGGCAGAGGCTTTGTAGGATACACTGTAGATCTACAAAGTTCATACTCAAAGGAGACGGTAGCAAGAAGAGTGCTTTTACAAAGTCCTTCCTACTGATAAATGTCCTTTGCATACTCATGCATCTTCAAGAAAATCTAGCGTATTTAGAAATTCATGACCCATTTGTCCTTTCTTTTTGGTGCCTGCCTTCATCACAGAAGGACTTCCCAGTATTTACAGTGGGGCTTCAGTGTAAATGCTGGCACTGTTGGGACACACTTGGTAAGGCTGTGGCAGCCTAGTATTTGTGCTTTTATATAAAACTAAATATACCTGGGCTATCTCAAAGGCACTAACATTGTCCATGGAGCTTTAAATCGCTGTACATCTGTAAAAGCCAAATAAGGTTGTGGATAATACCCTACCAGGGATGCTGCCAAGACTCTGAGTCAAATTCAATACAAATATGTTAAACGTTGAGTTTATTGTTTCAAGTTAATGAGTATAGTTTTAACTCAAGACAAAGAGGAGCTGAAACCAGGTGAATATGGCTTTAAAGCACACAAGAGTTTCCCTTGTGGTTTTGTTGGTGGTTTGGTTTTGGTTTTTTTTTTCTGTTTAAGTTTAGTTGAATAAAATAATCAAAATACTCTGTAGGAATGATAAGCTTTAAAGTGTTTTATTCCAGTAGTGTGGTTTGGATAATTTGTGGCAGCCTGGAACTCAGAAAGTGGTCAAAATAATTTATTGCAGGCATTAGGAATAAAAATTAGCTTTAGAAACCAACTCCTTGAGAAATTCTTGTGCTTTCATCTTGTGGAAACTAATCGGACTCGTTTGAAAAGCTTTGTCACAAACACAGATGTATTTTGTAGGTGATCAAGTTTTAGAGATAATTCATAATCTTCCACAAGAAATCTAACTCTTCTGTATATCTTCATACTTTTTATAACCATTAAGAACAACTACAATTATTTTTCTAGAGGATTCTTCACTCTTCCAGTCTCCATTTTCTAGCTACCTTAAAGAAAAAACACAATCGATCAATTATTTCAAAGACTTGTAAAGTCCTGAAGTCCTCTGAAAGCTAAACATGCAAGAAGAAGGAACCAAGAATCTAGCTTTCCACAACAATCCTACAACAGCTTCCTCAGCTGAAAACAGATAGGCTCAGAAGTTTTGTGGGCTGCTACAAGTGTTGCAAAACAGAATTAAAGTCTTGAGGTTCATTCTTTTCTTAACTACAGCTAATTTTCATGTTATGGAGCAGATTCTTCTCAAACAGATGCTCATAGTCCTATTAGCTGGTAATCAGACCACTGAAATTTCAGAAAATCTGAATGGAAGTGGAATTGAGTCTACTGCTTTATAATTTTGGATTTAGCATATTTTCTACAGGTTTTGTCTTTATTTATTTTATATATATATAAATTTATTTTATATATAAATATAAAGCTATATTTAGCCACCAAAGTGAGAGGCTTTCTCCTCAGGGAATGAAATACGTGTTAACAAATTACAAGAAAATGCTCCAGCATAGCCTCTGCAAGGCTCTGAAGGGCTGCTTGACCATTTTTGATGCTGAAGACTTTCTTTTTCTCTTAATAGGCAGATTTTTTTTCTTTGCAATAGGCACGAGATCTTGAAATTAATAGAAATTCAATGAAGTAAAACTAAAGACAGAAGTGAAAAATGGATGGCCAGGTCTTTGGATGCTGTTAATTAGCTTATTTCATTGACTTTGGTGTAGCTTTTGAGCTGAGGGAGGTGGACTCTAGTGTCTGTATAACCCAGAGTGCCTATATCTGCCAGTGAATTAGCTAGCAGTCTTAACTGAAATGAAAGCCAAATTATTTATGCATCTACTTTGGCATAACACCTCCACAACACTGTTCCAGAAGCATTTTGCATGTGAATGAGAACACTGGAGAACTGCCTTTGTGTTTGAGGTGGATGTGCCCTGAATAAGCAGTGTCTCCTTCCTCTGAATGGATGGAGGTGAATCCTGCCCTTGCTGCTGAAAAGGTGACGAAGATTTGGCTCCATTCAATAAATGGCAGCAAAGTCTGTGTTAACTTCAACTGACTTTTATTGGTGATGCACAATCTTCTTTTACAAGACTGCTTATGAATCTTCAATGAATCTTCTGCTTCTCCAATGCGGTGTTCTGGAAAAAGTGCCTAAAAAGATGCTTAGACTTCATTGAGGACGGAGTTTAATCCTTGCTGTTCACAAGTGATTACTTCTTGCTACAAGGCAATTGGGTAAAATATCCTAATAGTTTCCTGAAGTCAGTATGAATTTGTCTTGAACTGGTGAACTGCAAAGCTGTAGTATCTAGCAAGTGGGATGGAACAATAGTTATTCCAATATTCCCGAGGAGCCCTGAGTAACAAATGAACATGTTCAGGGCTCTGCTTTGTTAATATGGGAGTAATAATAGATGTTCATTGTGAAATTTAAGATCAGAACTTGCTGCCCTTGCTCTTGCTGTGGTAATCAAAATGATTATATTTCCCCGGTATCATCATACTGATCTTCCAAAATGTGAAAGCAGTACATGATGCAGCTCAGTGACTCACCCCAAAGAAAACAATGCTTAATTATCTTTAATAAAAGCTGCATTTTTCAGGAAATTTAAGCCCCAGAACAGCCATGTTGAGGCAATCTGGTATTTATCAGTGAACAAGGCCTGGGGCGTGTAAGTGTTTGCCACAATGTATGGGGAAGAACTTATTGATCCCTGACTGTCCGCATCAGTGGGTGGGTCTCTGGAGGGTGCTCAGCCCTGGCCCACCCCTGATGCTACTAAGTGCCTGATTTAATCCCTATCTTTGCCCATGTTTTACTATGCATTTCAGTGAGAGGACAGCAACAAGCTGTTACAAAACCCTGCTTACTATAGAAAGATGCAACCACTTGAAGACCTGCCAAATTTAGGCTAATTGTTTGCTAATTAATTAGATGGCAAAGGTACATTTGAGGAAAAAATGCATATCCAGGTCCCCCACTGATACCAGGGGTGTAGTGAGCTGAATTCTGCTCGTTGTGGCTGTGATGAGCTAGCACCTCTGTGAAAGCCTAGTGTGAGACCTACCGGTCACTGTAGCCTTATTCGAAGGCTGCCCAGATATCTCAAGTCCTCTGCCCTTTGCTCAGTCACACATATGAATTGTTTGGTAAAATCAGTGCTTTCCCTCTTTTTGCTACAGACAAAGCTGTTGTCTCCTGCTCACCAGACACAGCTGGCTCCTCTTGCTCGTGGGACTTCCCTTTGCCTCTCCCTGTGTGGTACCATCCCCTTGCTCAGTAATGAGCTCACTGAATGAAAAATATAGTAAAAAGGTAGTTTTTCCAATTAATAGAGAAGGAACTCTGATGGTTCTCGCAGGACAGGTCCACTGGAAATAATACGGTCCCAGTCTTCAAACAACATGTAGTCCTTGTCCCTGAGTGTTTCTGAACTCTACTCAAGGCTTCCTGGGCCATTGCAGTCTGTGATAAAAGCACAATAAAAGTAATGGGGAATTGAAGTTATACCCATGATGCTGCTCATAAAGGAGTGTAGGGTGGGTTTTAGCCACTTCTCTGCACTGGCAGTGGCGCACACCCTTGCTGGCCCCGCAGGATGGCTGGGTGGAGCTCCCAGGATGATAGCAGAGAGCTTGCAGCATGCTCCCTTCCCTTCTGGGGAGTCAACCAGTGCTTCTGTCTCTGTGCAAGGGAGGCAAGAGCAAAACCACAAAGTTGTTTCCAAAACCGCTCAAATCATTCTCCTTGCTTTGGCACTGATTCTTAAGCCAGGGCATATGCTTCCCTCTTTGCTTCAAATGCTTTAGCATGCATTTAAGGATAAGCACATACTTAAGTCCTTTCCCAAATTAGGAGCCATTGAAAACAGATAAAATGTCTTGTATAAGGGTGAGCAAGCCAAAAGGATGGTTGGCATGGCAACAGCTGAAAAATTCCGCCAGTGCAAAAAGCTAGAGAACAATGCAGAAAGGAGTGCTTCTTCCCACCTTGCTTGTCTAGCTGATAGCTTCAGGCATGCTCAGACAGCCTCTAGGTCCTCCTAACCACTTAAACGTGGTCAGCTTTCACACCTTGCTCAGTGCTGGATGAATGGTTAGAGACATCAAGGTGTCTCTTTTTTTTGGTCACTTTTGCTCATCACAGTATATTTATGTAATCTCCTAGTGGACAAAATTTAGGCTTCACTCAGTAATTTTTTTGTGTAATTGTTCCTGCCTATGAAGTTAATTGTATGCGTTTGATCATGACTTTGTCTCTAGCCAGAGAAACATCCAGTGCAGCTCCAACAGGTTCTCAAGAAGACTACTATATGTCCTTCTAAACTGACAAGTTTGTATGATTTTTAAACAAAGTCGTCATGGGTACTTTTATCTTTGCCCAACAACATGCATAGAATCATAGAATATCCTGAGCTGGAAGGGACCCGTGAGGACCATCAAGTCCAACTCCTGACTCCACACAGGGCAACCTAAAAGTTAAACCATATATCTAAGAATGTTATCCAAAGACTTCTTAAATACTGACAGGCCTGGGGCGATGACCACTTCCCTGGAGAGCTTGTTCCAGTAAAAACATTTTACTTAGGGTGTTCATTTTAATGGAAGATTGTAATCCAGACCAATCACTTCAGCACAGCATTATCTAAGCAAAGTTTTACTTAAGTCTTAAATTTCATTACTTAACTCCTACCCCTCTGTAATATGCTTTACACGCACAAAAGGAATCTTTTATCAGTTTTGTTTGCAGAGAACTTTTAAGAGAGTGAATGAGAAGCCAAGTTTGCTTTAAAGACTGAGCCCCTGGGGTAGCATTATTGACCTGGCCATGTTCCTCTCCTGGCAATACGATGCAGTCTCCAGATAGTCTGGAGTGACAGTCTGACAGTGTGAACTGTCATCCTGTGAGAAGCGCTTACGAATTCTCCAGGATCCCTCTGCTCTCAAACAGGGAAGGTGGAAGAGATGTGCTGAGTACCGTAATTCATTTCTGCTGGGTTCAGGTGTGAACAGCTCCTTTTTAACATGGATTTTGTAATGCTGTGTGTGCACTACTGTGAATAACAGTACCACCTAAACTTGTTTTCTTTCCCACTGTTGATTCTGTTTGTTTCTCTGTAGTGTCCTGTAGAAAAGATAAGCTTTTATGTTTGCGCTGAGAAACAAACACACAGATATCAGTAACTAATAAAATTGTTATTTTTTGTTATTGCAAGTAGCAAGTGTGCAACATTCTGTGTTTGTATTTAGGCAACCATTCTATACGTAACGTTGCAGCACTCAGGAGTATATAGTCTAATTCCTAGATTTTTGAACCAATAGAAATAATTAGTGGTGGTTGAGGATGACTTTTTTGTTCAGCTGTTAACATTAACTTTTAACACTGAAAAGCAAATAGGGGCCTGGCAGTCAAAAATGCTGAATACACTGAATTTTACAGGAGATGCCATGGTGAACCATCCTATCGTGACCTTGCTGTTTATTGGGCTGGGTTTGCAATACCACAGTGTTTTGAAAAAATCATTTCCATATGAGTATTGGTGTGAGATTTTACTTTCTGAACATATCTTCCTCAGTTTGTCATGGTTTTCACTGCCATGGAGCTGTGAGTAGGAACCTATCTGTTTTCAACTGGTTGCCAGAATGCTCACATACTTAGACTGTGCAGTTAGAATTGATTTATTTTGTGGATATGAAGTTGCAGTTACAAAGTTTTATTGAAGAGTCATCACTGGTAAAGAAAAAGCTCAGACACACTGTGGAGAGATTAAATACCTCTGAACCCATGGGCTTTGGTCTGAGTGATGAAATAGAGAGCTGTTTTCTAATATCCCAAGGAGAGGGGCCTGGGACACTCCATTGTCAACCTGCTAGGAGATCTCAATTTCATACTGAGTGTTGCGGTATAGGTGGTAATGGATGTTTGATGGAATATTCTGAATAAGATCAAAATAATCCTTTGCCTTTCTTGCCTTCTTTAGAAGGAGCTCTGTTCATTAGCCAGGATACCACCACACAGCGTATCAGAGTAATCTGAGCTGGACCACTGGTGGTTACAGCTAGAGGGGAGCTTTAAACATTTCTGTGCCTCTGCTTTTCTGCTGTTTCTTGCTGGACTGCACATGCCTTTGGGCACAGATTAGGTGTGGAGAATGGGCTTGTGTTTGGCAAACAAGCCAAAGACTCTGGACATCAAAGTTCAGTCTCCTGCTGTGGCATGGCTTTCCATGTTCTCTCGGGTAAATCAGTCACTTGCTATGCCTCAATTCACATTCTGCAAAATGGTGCACAATCTTACCTCTTAGGGGTTTTATAAGGAAAAATATGCCAAATATGGTGAGTTGTGCAGCTTCTATGGCAATGCAAAGTACTATGCAAATCCGGGAACCATGATCAGGCCTCCCCTGTGTCCCCTGGGCATTTTGCTTCTGCTGATCGTAGCAGGAGTTCACAGTCACTCAGCACAGAGGAAAGGTTCAGATTAATAACTGTGTATTTCTTATGCTCACATTCATCTGTCATCTTTGCTCAGTCTCCCAGCATGATTAAGTCATCCAGGAATGGGTTGAAAGGGCCAGGTTTGTAATTAAAACGGGAACACATGGCTGAGTTTTCTTTTACCTGTTGCAGAAAGGGCTGGGTTTGTAATTAAATTGGGAACACATGGCTGAGTTTTCTTTTACCTGTTGCAGAACATGGAGTGTAGGGCATGTAAGACACGAATTGGATGTAAACTTCCAAGAGGAATTGAGTAATCATTTCAGTGATACTGCCTGCAGCTTGCTCGCTTGCTTTTGATGCAGCTACAGGGTTACCAAAGGATTGTTCACATCTCTGTGACTGTTGGGATCCTGGGATTTGACGACATTTCCTTTCACTGTCTACTTCTCTCCTATTCATTTGTAAGAGCGTACATTTTTTTGTACATTTAAAGGAGTCCTAGTCATGTTTTCCCCTCAGATTCTTTCTCAAGGAATCAAAACGGAAAAGAACAGTCTTGACAGCATTTTGGCTCCAGTCTTTGGCAGGTATTGAGTAAAAATACGGTGTGAAAAGTGTAAGGTCGCACTATTTACATCTACAGTGAATAGCTGATAATAACGGATTGCAGTGTTAGGTTTGTTAGCTTTGAGTATCTGTTGCCTTTTGCTGCTCAGACCCCTCCATTTGCAAATGTCTGACTGACGGGTTTTTCTGGGTTAGGTTTTGTCTGTGGATGCACAGGTAGGTACCTAGTAAGCTTTTCAGAAACGTCTGTAACTCCAGCCGTTATTTTCCTATAAGCAGCAGAAGCCTCAGGGTTATTCCCTACAGCAGAAGCCTCAGGGTTATTCCCTGTTACATGTTTACATGTCAGCAGGTGCTCAGCGCCTGTGCCTGGTACAAAGGTGGTGCTGTGCCTTGTGCCAGTGCGGAGCGCCTGTAAGGTGATGAGGCTGCCCCAATCTCTTCCTGGATGGCCCCGGGGTTTCCCAGCTGGCACCCGCAGTGCCCCATCCCAGCCACTGACACTGATGACCCACAGCTCAGGCTGACCCACAGGTTGTCCTCAGATAAGACTGTAGTTTGGATACGCTTTGTAAGAGCTCAGCTTACCTCAAAGACCTTATTGAGAAGTTTTGATACCTGGTGCTTGCAAAGCAGCCACCCAAAGCCCTGCTCTGAAGACACATTCACAGAGCGCTGTGCCAGTGCAAGAGAACTGGATAAGGCTAAGGTGTCTGGTACTGTGGTTGTTATTAGCATGTGTTTTACCTTCTGCTTTGGGTGTATCACAGTCACCCTTTGAGAGTAAAGCTCACATTAAAGGGGCAACTGTAGTTTGCTGTATTGAAAGATGGGCAAAATACAGTAGTAAAAAATGGGGAATATAAAGTTGCACAGAGAATCTACAGGAAAGCGAAAGATAGAAATCAAATCTCCCAAGTCCTGGGCCTCAGCTATAATCACAAACCTGTTTCACTCTTTACTTGTATTGTCATCAGGAACTGATTAAAATCCCTAAAGGTCACAGTGCTCCCTATAGTAAGAATGAGACAATGCAACAAACTATTGTCTGCTGTACTTGCCATAATCTGATTGTTTGTGTTAGCATTTATGTTTATTTATATACCTAGGAAACTCTTTTTACAGTTTACTTTTGCTTGCTCCAGTTGTACATTCTCAGTCAAATAACTAAACCTTGATATCCCACTGGAAACCACCATCTATCGTCAATTTACTCAAAGAATGACCTAAGCACGAGGAGTGTTTTGGTATCGACTCTAGGCTCTGTCTCTGGGGAAGCGTACCTCGCTCCAGCTCTCTGCCAGCGCTCCAGGTTGAATTTAGTACTGCATTCCGGTAACTCGGACAGGCATGCTCTGTTATGGTTGTATATTGATTGCTGGTGGCACACGGATTTAAGCTGCTAACGTAGTGGCAGAGCTCAGAGCCATCCTTGTTAACGTCAGACAAAAGATCAGTAAGATTTGTGGAACAAAAGAAAATTTGTGTTTGTAAAATGTCCTACTGTTGGTTTTGTCCTTAATCCTTTTTCTGATTATGAAGGAAATTTTGTTTTTTCCTTCAGAAGGACCCTGTGCTCAGATAATGGAGAATCCTGGTCTGAGGGCTCCATCTTCATGTTTGACAGCCTATGATGTATTATTCTTTATGAATGTGAGCAGGTACTTTCTGAACCTATGTGGAATGCATTTGTCATCCAGAGCCACGCTGACAGCAAGTTCCCCCGCAGAACTGCGTGTCATGTGAAGAATATCTCTGTTTGTTTTTTGGAGCTTGCCACCCAGTAATTTCATTTAGCCCTTGCTGCCTTGCTGGTTAAAGGAGGCAGCGAGGTACCTGGCCTCTCTGCGCGGCACTCTGCTTTTAACACTTGCTAGCACGCTGCCCACCCTGGTCAAAGGTGGGGCTTTGGACTCCGCTCTGCCTTACAGCAACCTTACCTAACAACTGGTTAGGAAGTCACCTTCTTTCTTACGAGCATTTTGTAAGCTCAGGGAAGAAGAGACTGGAAGAGCTGCTGGGCTCTGACAAGTCTGGCTGCATGAGAGTTTAGTCCAGTGGGCGCTCCAGACTGTGAAGCTCTAGAGAGTCAGCAAAGACTTTGTTGCTTTTTAATTATTTCAGCCACAGCTTTCATTTTCATTGATAACAGCGGGTGACCCATGTTGAGATGCAGGGGGAAATAGCTTTACAGAAAATACAAGCGCTGCTCTTTCACCTGATCTGGAAGGAAGAGGGAAGGTTGCCAGAAACAGCACAGAAATTAATGAGATGCCAAAGACATGAGGAATTGGCTTGTGTGCCTCCTTGGACCGCAACAGTATCTTTAAAATGTAGTTTGCATAAGCAAGGAACAGCTTACTCATTACACAGAAAAGATTTCAAAACTGACCACAGGAAACAATTCTTTTGCACAACTGATGTTCCTGAAGGACGGGAGGACGAGTCACAGCCCCGCCAACCCAGGTTAAAAGTCAGTACAAGCCAGGGTGCCGTGAGCTCCGGGGGCCTGCCCCGCAGGGCTCCTTACTGAGAGTTTTCTTCAGCAGTTTGATCACAGCTGGAAGCAGAGACGGAGCACGCTTTCCAGGCACGCACCAGGCCCTTGCTGGATGCCCACCATTGCCACCTCAGCTGGGGCCGGTGCCTGGAGAGCAAGAAGAGGACAGAGGAGCTTGTGCTGCGTAGCGCCGACGTGACTCTCAGCCAGTCATGCTGCCAGGCGGGAGCAGAGCCCCCCGCCGCCAGCCCGGCCCGCAGGGGCAACAAGGCTGGTGAAGGGTCTAGAGAACAGGCCTTATTGAGGAGCGGCTGAGGGAACTGGGACTGTTTAGCCTGGAGAAGAAGAGGCTGAGGGGAGACCTTATCGGTCTCTACAACTGCCTGAAAGGAGGTAGTAGTGAGGTGGGTGTTGGGCTCTTCTCCCATGTAGTTAGCGATAGGACGAGAGGAAATGGGCTCAAGCTGCGCCAGGGGAGGTTTAGGTTGGAAATTAGGAAAAATTTCTTTACGGAAAGGGTGGTCAAGAATTGGAACAGGCTGCCCAGAGAGGTGGTGGAGTCACCATCCCTGGAAGTGTTCAAAAAACAGGTAGATGTGGCACTTTGGGACATGGTTTAGTCTAGTCTACCCTTGGCTGGTTTAGAGTAGACTTGGTAGTGTAGGTTAATGGTTGGACTGGATGATCTTAAAGATCTTTTCCAACCTAAACGATTCTATGATTCTATGCCTCCTCTTGACGCCCTGGGCACCCCTGGCCGGGCGGCAGGGGCTGCAGGGGCTGTTTTGGGGCTGCGGAGATGCTGGCTGAGGGGGTCTGCTGCAGGGTCTGCCACGGGCCCCTCCAGGACAGGCCACCGTGGCGGTGCAACGTTGGCAGACGAGCTACCTGGTGTGGAACGCTTCTGCCAGCTGCAGTGCCAGCTGTGTGCGCTTCGGTGTCAGACCAGAAAACAATTGGGTTCGGGTTCAGCTATTTTCTTTTTCCTTATTGGACTCAAAAACTGGGGAAAAAAGGGAAATGAAAAAATGTTTAGTTGGGTTATTTTTTATCCTTTTACCTGACTATGATGGAATTTATGAACATAGACCTGAAATTATTTGGCTGAATATTTTTCACCCAGCTCTGAGTTTAACATTTTAAGCTTGTATTAAAATACAAACTGCTGAACAAACATTTCTGAAGCACCACATCCGTAGCTGTGAAGATCAACATCTTTTCCACAGAGAGGTAGTCTTGCTTGTGCCTGTCATTTCAGGTTTGATTTCTGCTCTTTTAAAATGCATTTTTCCAATTAATTTGTGTGCTACTTTAATTTTCTATCCTCCGCATACATAATAATAGTAATAATAATTCTAAACAATTATTATAATAATAGTATGAAGAACTGGTGGTTACTATCGATTGTAGGAAGAATCTGAGGCATATCTGATACAAAACTCACTGAAAAGAATATGTCTCTATATGACAACCAAATCAAAAAAGGTGGCTTTGGATTTGGCTATTTGAGTAAGAACCTATGTTCAATTTCTTGTAATTCTTAATTTTCATAGACCTCATTTTTTATTTATTTTGTGAAACATTAATTTCATAATTTTATTCTCATCCTTAGTACTTCATTTTTGCTATTTAATTCTGCAAGAGGCTAGTTTTTCACTTGGGTATGCTTCCAGGCCCCAGACTGTGCTGCCAGTGGAGGGGAGGGTCCAAGGAGGAGACTTGAGCCTGCTTGGGGACTGCTCATTTACTATTTTTAATTCACTCCAAGCTTCAGGAACTGTGGGTTTTTGTTTTATTTTTGGTTTCTCCCCAACAGGGCAGAGCATCAGCTCATCTTGGCGGTTGTCCTGCCCATCCCTGTGTCTCACGCTGCAGTTTCAAGCACAGGAGAAGCAGCATGGGTCCGGGAGCGGTGCTTCCAGCTGTGAGCGTTTCTGCTTGGCCAGGGCCCTTGGCGTGGTGTTCGCCTGAGAGGCAGCGCCGTTCAGCTGGTGCCCGCTGGTCCGCCACGGCTACCGGCTGTGCCGCAGCTCGTGGTGGCGGGACTTGCCTCATCTCTTCCCTGTGTGCAGAAAAGTCAGCCGCAGCTGCCGTCAGTCTGTCTCCCAAGCAACAGCACTGGGTTTATTACGCAGGTGCTCTTCTCCTGGCAGCCTCAATGAGATTTTCATGGGAGTGTAATGAGGATGTTGTCGTAAGCTAGCTCTAAATGCGCCTGGGTCCTTTAGCTATTTTTGGGTTTAGGCTTGGCAGAGCCCGAGTGGGCACTGCTGTGTCTGTCCCTGGGAGTCACTGCCTGGGAAACAGACTGACAGTCATGCTACAGCTGTGCCCATCCTGTGGGTTCTGCACAGCAGCTGGAGGCCCTGGCTTTGCTTCCTCTCCTGCTGCAAGATCTCAAGGTTCCTAAAGTGTTTGTCACCTGGTGGTGTTTCTTCTTTGTCCCAAACTCGCTCTGTTGTCCTTCCTGTTCAATGAGCATTTCCAGATGCTGAGCCATACGTGGCACTGCTGCATCACCAGGAACTCCTGGTCTTGTGGCATCTTAAGCATCTGTTGGTCAGACTATATCATAATTTCATCTTAGAGAAATTAGTTATCACCAGTGAATTCCTTTAGAGAAAGGGCAAAAATAATTTTCTCTTGTGCCTTGTCAGCTGACTTGGCGCTAGCTTTCAACAAGAAGTCTCAGGTCCAGAAGCAGCCCGGACAGGGAAGTACATAGCTCAACAGGAGCAGAATAGCACCAAAAGCAAACAGAATAGTATTAAGAGTGCAACTTCCTCTGAGTTTCAGTGCTGCCAGTGCTGAGCCAATGCAGGTGTATCTGCAAAAGCTGTTGGAGGTGGCTTCTGGGCTAAACCCCCCCAAGTGCGGGCCCATCTGTCCTGGCTCAGAGCAATGTCTGCTTCCTCTACGTGTTCGTAGTTCCTGGGCTATGAAACTAACTCTGCAGAAAGCTCAGCTTCTTTGGCTTATACTGACCAAGTCTCTGGGGATGAGGCTTCTCTCAGAAGAAGGCCCTGCTGCCTCCAGGTCTTGACACTGGCAGGTCCCCTGCCTGCGGCTGCTGGGGCCCTCTGCCCGGGAGGTGGGTGCCTGTCTTCGCAGGGATGCACCCCCTTCTGCAGCTGGGCAGGTCAGGGAGGTTGAGTGCTGTGCCAGTAGTGGTGGGCACCCCACCTTGACTTTTTGGTGCACTTACTTCAAACACTGGTGAGGACTACAAAGACCTGACATTTTTGACCAGAAGCACCAGGATTTTGGAGATTGGCTCTCACTCTATCGTTTGCCAAGATAAGGAAGACTGACTGAAGGTGTCTTCTGAGTTGGCAGGGTGAGAAGGCATGCATTTGGGCATACAAATCCTAGTTGCCATTCAGCACAAAGGCACTGGGGAGACATTATTGGATAGGTGTGATGGGGTCTGCAATCTAAGGCCATGTGGTGGAGATGAGCCTGAGACGGCTGGACAGCATAAGGCAAGCACTGTACTCACCTGCTGACATGCTGAGAGAAAGTGGTGAGCTATAGACTGCTGAGTTAGTCTTATGAAATGACACAAGGACTGATGTGACTGCAAAACATAGTGAATAAACTGCTTACAATGCTAAAGACAAGGAGGGAGCCTGAGTTCAGAACCAAACACCTGAGGAGGGATAAGGGGAAGGGAATGGTGGGCTAGCCACTCCAGAAAAAATTGCCTCGGAACTCGGCTGGCTGTGAAGTAACTTGACTGTGTGTTACTTTACAGTGTGTTACTCAACAGTGGTTACTGTTCAAAAGGAGAAATGGCAGCTAATTTCTGGAGGAGAAACACATTCACTTCTAATACTGGAAAGGTAAAAACCCATTATGCAGTCCTACCAGTCTGGTCCTTGGCTGTAGTTCTGGAGTTTCCTCCCTGTCAGGTTGCTGGAGTGGGAGCACATTGATCCTCAGGGCATGACAACAGTCTGATTCACTTTGAACAAAAAGTAAAGTTAGAGTTTTATGAAGTATTTGAATTATCATCACGAAAGCTCTTTGCTGCCATAGTGAAAAGTTAGCTGATGCTGTGCTTTGCGCTAGTTCTCGTAGCACACAGCCAAGATAACAGGCACAAAAGCAGAGTCACGAGCCCCAGGGAGAAGGGGAGATCTCTCTGCCTCTCCATTCTCGTTTTTTTAATGTGGAATAGTTACACTTTCCAGAGTCACAGCCCTGCGTTGCTGCCAGGACCACTGATTTTCTTGACATCATTTCTACCCAAGGTTAATACTATTGCACATTTTTGTTTAAAACTACTAACAGCGTTCTCAGAGTGCACTGGGACTCGGATGTCTGAATTACAATGTCAACAGCCTCAGCTGTTTTACTTCTGTGGAATGAGCTGTAGTTACCAGAACCCAAATTACTCCCTCTGCTTCTGCTTTTGCTCAGATCTCTCCTGTGCTGCCTTTCTTGAAAACTAATCTGCTAGTCCTTTCCATGTTTCCTTACAGCCCATTCCTGAAGCTACTGTGGACATAGCTGTGTGAACTGGGGATGCTCATACAACTTCTTTGTTTATTAATTACAATCAAATTACATGGCTGCAGATAGTGAAGACAAATAATGATAATCATCGAGCTGTTTTTCTTTCTTTTCAACCATTTCTGTCAATATTAAGAATTTGGGGGTTGGAGCTGAGACACCTTTGCTGTGCAGTGGTAGAATTAGCTGGCATGTTTAGGACACAGGAAGGTTTTTTGCCTTTTTTTTAGCTCAGTTTTGGAGATAGGTTCCGTATCTCCATATGCCACATTGACTGTTTTATCTTTATTGTTTACCTCTTGATTTTTTTTTTTTTTAAGTTGCCACCTTACTACTTTCTGACCACAGAAAACAGATGTGCTAGAAATTTTCCATGACAGAAAGTTCAAACTCAGTACAAAGATTTCTTCTTGGAAAATGGCTGAGGAAATAGGTTTTACTGTGTGCCCTGAAGATCAACAGACCTGGATCCCTATCAGTCAATGACAGAAGATAATTCCAGAGTCAGGGGGCTGAAAAACTCCATCTTCTGCCCCAGAATAGTTAAATTCAATGGCAATGAACAATTAGATGGTATGGAAATCCCAGGTTCTCTCATTGCCTGTGCTGTATAAGACTCTAATTAGATTAAAACAGAGTGAAGGATGAGGGAAGATGTTTAGGGGAACTAGGCTGAAATGAGTCTGCTATTGACATACTTACTTGGAGAAGCTATGCTGTTTAGGTTAACTTCAGTGAATGATAACCTCAGATGAGAGATTTATAAAGATCTATAAGAACATGTCTGGCACTTTAGACTGTCTGAAATTTCTACCCTGATTTTTTTATTGGTTCCAGCTCTAAAATAGTGCAAGCCATTTATATAACTCTCTGAACACTCTTGATACGGAGTAGCTATACATCCTATTCCTAAACAACTCTGCATGAAAAATATTTTTTATTCGACTCTGCAAAGAGGATGGAGGACTCCACAATGATATGTTGCAGACCCTTGAAAATTAGCGAAAGTGGAAAAAGAGAGGTAATGCAACAGTAAATCACAGATTCAAGGGGAGTGAGCTAGAATAGTAAATCCAAAATTGTTGAATGAGGGTTCATTACTATGTGCTGTGAGTGCTGTGCAATTAAAGAATTGGGCCAGGTTTCCTGTGGTATGCTGGTATAATCACAATGATTTTATCACAGTTATGTCAGTACAATGCAAAGGAAAATGTGACCCTAGCAATGTTTATGATTAGGCATTAGCAACTCAAAGGAAACAATCAAATTGTGTGGCTTCCAGTGACACACAGCTCCTGGTGAAGTCAGCAATTAAAACTGGTGTGTCGCTCCAAGGAATAACTTCTGTGGATGGGAGCATCAGGGAGCAGCAAGGGTAGCTGCTCAGAGTACCTCATCCTGTTACGTTTCTCTTGCATCAGGTCCCTGCTCCCAACCCTGACAGAGAGTTTTGCCTCATGATACCACAGGGTTCAGTCCTTCAGCTGCAGCTGAAGAGTGAACATCCGAAGTGAGTTATTTGGAATGGCTCTTCAAATACTGGCAGCATCTGTGCAACATTCATGGCAATCACAGAGTTTCAAAAGCTTAGTTTTCAGTCATATCCGTGCTTTTCTGTAAGATTGGAAAGTTGCAACAAGTTGTCCAGCACTTCTGCAAGTTTTTACATTAAATTGGATGATAATAAACCAAAATCTTTTAGGAGACCTGTGCATGTCAGCACGTTTTTGTAGCGACATGCCTCCATACCTCCCGTTCTACCAATAATGGAATTTCAGCAACTGGCTTTTAGTGATACCAGTAATTCCTTGTGTCTGTAGGAAGCCCAATGAACAAGAATATGACATGCAATTGTAAACACCTGTGATTAGTAACATCATTGATGTTACATGGTCAGCTAAGGCATACATGTTCCTATCTTCTATTACTTTCTCAGACCTGTGTAGGCAGTGACTGTACAGGCACTCAGGCAATTTGTTTATTAGATCACTTCAGTTATCATCATAAAGGTCTACTCACTAGGATAACCTATAACCATTACAAGGAATTTTCAGCCTTACTCCCTGCATGTTCTTTCGGAAGGATGCAGGCTAGCAAATGGTTACTTTTTCGGTCTGATATTAACCAGAAAAGCTGAAACCAAAGGTGAGAGAATGGATCTCTCAAAGTCTCAAAAGCAAAGATTTGTGTTTGCTTATGTTTTAACTCCCTGTGGATTGGTTAGTTCGTTGTGATCAGTAACTTCTGTTCATCTGATATCCTGAACCTTCTTGTTGAATCACTTCTCCTCTCTGATTTAGAGTTGCTAGTTCTTTTTTTAAGCTCAAGTTAACTCCAGCTGGCATTACATGCCACTGCTCATTATGTTAGAAGTTTGTTTAACTCCACACAGAAATATGTGGTGACAGATTGATTCTCAAAGAGCTCATTGCTTTCACCTATGCTCCAGCTTGACACTTTGCTAGCTATTTGGAGACCTATTTTTCAACAGGGCTTGTGGATGCTACCAGAAGAGTTAGGGTATTTGAAGGCGAGAGTCAACAGTCTCATGCTTTGCCAGCTATGTGTAGTGCCAAAGTAAAGCTATCATATTAAAGGAAAATACACTCTAGACTTTTTTCACGTATTTTTTATTGAAGATAGAAATGACCAATACATTCAATGGTACAAAATATGGGACTAAACTCTGTTCTTGTTTTCTTCTTAAAACACGTTGTGGCCCTTCTTCCTAAGGAAACTTTCTGCTGTTGTGCAGGTTTCAGCTGTTTGATCTCTGCCTCCAGGTGCTCACAGAAGCAAACGTTCAATACCAACCCTTGTTAATACCAACGAGCGCTGCTGGCCAAGACCCCCATTCAAAGGGGAAAACACACTCCTTTGTCTTTGAGTTTATGAAAAGGCTGCATGGCTGAACAGATGCTGCCCCATCTAACCTCTGTGACAGTAACCATCTTGAATTCAGTCCTGTGCTTTGACCATGTTGTCAGAGACTGGGGTGCAGCCCTTACTTCTCCATGGTGACTTCCAAAAAGACTCTCACACAGACCTTGTCAACGTGTGATTCAATGCCATTGCTTTCCCTCTTTAGACTGCATGCCTAAAAGCCCACACACTGCCTTTTGGCACGACAGCCTAGTAGTGGGGGTCAGGCAGCCCCAAGTCATAGAGAAATGTGTTAGGATTTTGTGAACCCACCAGGAATTCACATGCACTTAAACTCCTCAGGCCAGAGATGACACTGGTGTTTCACTGCTGGGGATAACCTGGGAGGCCAAGCACCTCCAGGCTGAGAAAGGAACACAACCTGGCTAGATGAAAGCAGGCTCCAGTCTTCAGGAGAGGGCTCTGGCAGGTGCCTATGGCTGGGAGGAGAGACCTACACCTGGGGAGAAGGAGGAGCCTTTGATGAAGGACCCCCAGGTGAGCCAGGCATCAGCAGGGGAGCACAGCGTGCTTGTGTGCTGCTTTGTGTCTTTCTCTTTCATCTTCTTCAGACTGTTCACTGGTGTGTGCAAACAAGTATATCAAACTGGGACATGTGACTCTGTTTTCCTGCCTTTCCTGGAAAACAATGTTTATGGTGCTGGCAGCTGCACATAGGTAAGCCATCCTCTGAAATGAGCTGAGTGGTCCAGGTGCCAAGCTTTCTCATCCTGCCCTGTGAGTGATGTGTGTTCTGGAGATGGCATGGAGCAGTCTCTGGTAGCACTCGTCTGCTCAGGGGCAGTTTGCCCCTTTTGCTGTGGCACCTGTTTTTCAGCAAGGAATTTTCACGGTCTGGTTTGGATTTTACTTTTGTGTGAGGTTTCTAGTCTTGGGCCTTGGGTAACCTGCCTGCTGCAAGAAGTTACAAGTGCTCAGTGTCTGTGGATGTGGTTATACCCTTCCTGTGTGAGCTCTGCCTCACTGACATATTAATTCCATTGTTATAACTTATTATAGGCAAACTTCTTTAAATGCTAACTGTCATAGAATAATGACCCTCCTAAGTCATGCCAGCTAGAGGAGTCCCACTGGAAGCTACTGTGGTTGAGTGCAACAAATGAGCAGATGACACAACAAATAAATGGGGGTTAAGGGAGGAAACGGGCACAGTACACATTCTTGCTGGGCATAGCTGACCCTGAGGGTTGCCATGGTGTGGTTTGGGTGGCCACTTGAAATCCTGTAGTCCTGGAGAAAGGTGGAACCCCAGAAAGAGAGATTTGTGTTTTGTGGACCAACAGGCAGTACTGATCATCCCAGTGTGCAGCAGAACTTTATAACTTCATCCCAACATGCTCCTCTGTGTGTACTCATGCAGACCTGGGATTTCTGCCTCTGTGCATAGCAGGGTCAGGGCCTGTGCTCACCTTCCTGGCCTGACAATGCAACACTTAACGGGAAGAGCTGTTTGGAAAACAGATTTTCATTCTAAGGGGGGCAGAAAATTTGTTAGTTAACAATATTTTTGGGTCACTTATCAAGTCTTTGAACTTTGAATGTTTAGACGCTAGCACAAGTGAATTTTTTTTGTTATGACAAAAATGAATTGTGTAATGGAAAGTTACCTAAAAATGTCTGGATTGGGCTTCCTTAATATGTAGAACACTGTCAATGGAGAAAAAAGTGGAGGACAATAATCAATTTGGCAGGTCTGACCATTTGAGGGAATGTCTTTAACAAAGAGCTGCTCAAGAACTGTAACTGGATCACAGAAAAGCCTTAAGTCTTAAAATAGACTTCAGAAACTGGTTGAAAACAGCACAAGGACAAACTGACAAAGGACTACTGCCCTGACTGTCTGGTAGGCTTGAGGCAATGGTCTGGTTATTGTTGCAGGCAGGTCTTTAAATCCCAGAACTTCACTTAATTTGCTTAAACCACAGTAAACTATGGTAAAAATCAGGTAAGATATTAGTAATAGCTTTAATTGAGTGATTCTAGTGTAACACTCGCCACCCCCCGGGCTGGATTGATGCAAATGGAAGCCCCTCGGAGAGGCACTTTGCTGGTCATCTCCTTTGGGAGTGTGAAGCTGTCTAGGAGCTGCAGAGCTCCTGCTCTGCACATAGCACTGCATCACTGCTGAGCTACCTGGAGCTACGCTCCTGCTGCATGTGTAAATGCAGAGCGCCCGCTCTGCGTGATCAGGATGATGGTCCCGTGGCCAGCTGGGGTCTGGCAGGTCAGGCAGATGAGCTCTCAGGGGTCTGATGTGACTGATATTTTAGAAGCACGCTTCTGAAAATCAAGTTGTAGGCAGCTTGCATGGCAGAACTTCCGTGTGGGAGCAGACCCAGCAGCCAGCATGCTGGTGCTGAGCAGGAGGTGGCGAGTCCCAAGCTCTCCTACCTTCATGTCCCTGGTCGGCATGTGACCACCACTGAGCAGGCATGGCCGGGGCATCACCCTCTGTCCCTCCCTTTGAAGCAGTGACCCTCCACATAAAGAGGCACCAGAGTCACTGCAGGGAAAGGGAATGCAAGCGAGGGTGGGAATTGGCTCTTTGGCCATCGAAAAGGGTGTTTGGCAGCCCTGGGATCTGTTCCTGGTGTCCCACGCTACTTCTGTATGCTGCCTAATGCAGAATATAAAAGTTGTATTGCAGCCAGACCCATGAAGCAAAGATGTGGGTCTTTTTTCTGGGGAAGTGCTCAGAAGTTAGTTTGCAGTACCTGGCTTGTTGTTACCTCAGGCTAGGTCCAGTAAAGCGTATCAGCAATATGTTGTTTGTTAAATGAAGGTTTGCACTCTGTGCCAGACTGCAAAAGTATCTGCGTGATGTGAGTCATTCCACCAGAAATAGACCCTAAACGATCAAAAGCTCATTGCACTGTGTCAGGAATAAAGTTTGGACAGGAAACAGAGGTTTTTTTGGCTTCAGCAGACAAAGTGAACCCCTTGTGAAAAGAATTTGCAATTTCAAGTGGAAAATGTGGAAGGAGGGAAGAATGTACAAATAATGCCAAGAAACAGACTCACTTCTCTGGCACAAAATATTCAGTCTTTCCAGCTGATGATGGGGGACCCAAAAGCAATGTAGTGGTCAAAAGTTAGTAAACTGAGTTGTCTTTTTATTCTGGTTAGTATGAGTAATTTTCAAGTAGATTTTGAGGACTCTACAGTATGTTATAAAATCCCTTTTGGGTGACAAGAGCAAGAACAAAAAGCAGATTCTAAGTTTGTCAGATACATATATTCATGTTTCACTGGTGAAAACAAACAGAACAGACAGTTCTTTTGAACTTGGGTGTAGGTGTATACAATGAGCTCATGTAGATCCAGGTGCAGCCATTAAGGAAACATTTGATACTGTGAAGTTCCTTGAACTTCAAATGCTGATACTTCTAGAAAGTGTGTTATTTAATGTAATTGTAAATACCAGGCAAGAAAGGGAACTGCTTTTTATAGCTTGGGAAGTCATGTGCTTTCTCAACGATAAATACAATTAACCATTTCATACACTTTGCACACAAGAAGAGGGTTTTAATGATGTAGAACCTGTGACATTACCCCTCTATACACTGCTGATACATGAAACTGCGACAACAGTGCCTGCCTATAGTTTTACCAAAACCCATGCTTGACTGTCTTCTGCCTACAAAACATACCCCCGCCCCACTCTGCTTCTGAGGCTGTTCCCAGCTGTTTCTTTGCAGAACTCATCTTGGTGATTTTCCTGCCTTCATACCTCTGAACTCTTTCTTAGAACCAACTTAGAAAAGTGTCTAATTTAATGTACCGGCAGGCGGCTGCTGAGCAGGACGGGGAGGGACCGTGGCTGGCCAGCCTGGGGGCGGAGGTGGTCCTGGCAGGGACCCCAGTAGCTGGGCCTGGGGAGAACCGACTGCTGCGGGGGCGGCAGGGACTTGGCTTGTTTCTGTCAACTGTTAGGTTTCAGTGTGGTGCACCCGCTAAGCTCGCTGTAAGAAAAAGCTGATGGTTTGTGCTCATGTGTTGAGAACTGGTCTTGGATAAGGAAATTATTTTGGTTCAGGCTAAGCAAAATATTAGTAGAGTATTAGTGAGGAAGACAGGCCTCCTCCTGCACTCCAAATTAATTTGTTTCAACACTGTAAAGCAGGAATTCATATTTCTTTCACTGTTTTGTCTCCTTTTTAAAATGATTTCCAGCTTTCAGCAGCCTCTAAAGTTGGTAAAGAATTAAGGCAGTAAACGGTCTACCTTTGTAATGGTGTTAAGCGTTGGGGGCATCAGCATAGTTCAACGTGTTTGTGGGGGGAATTAAATGACAGATAGTTGGTCAACAAAACATTAGACCAATCCCTACTATCCACAGATGTTTATCCTGTGAAATGCAGACACAAAATCTCTTCAGATTTTAAAGGCTGTGTTTTACACTTGTTTCTCAGTTTCTAGTATTAAAGCCAACTTCTCACAAATGTTGCCTAAAATTCTTACGTTCTCGCCTTCGTTGGTGTATTCAGATCTTGAAATGTATTGATCATGTCTCTTAAGTTCCTTTGTGCAGGACTAGAAATAAATTACCCTAGGTCAAGTTCTGTTTATACAGTGGACTGTTCTTGGAGAATTACCTTCTTGACTTAATAGCTTCCTTTTGGATGACATTTCTGCCAGAAAGAAGACAAATTGTCTAAGGTCAGCGTGCAGATCTGCTCAGAGTGTAGGAGGAAATTGTAGCGGATCAGCTAAATTGCACCAGGTCTGCCGGCAGCGTTGGGCAGCACGCCGCCGCTCAGCAGCAGGCACCATGGGGGTGCAGCCCCCTCCCTGCACAGCGAAGCCCAGCAAGAGCCTTTCGGTTTTTGAGTGTTGTCGTGCTCTAGTTTGTCCAATTCAGGCCATTCTTGAGTCTGACGAATTTAACTGGCGTGGTGACAATGAATTAGATCAGCATAGCTATCCTTTCAGCTTAATGTTGATGTGTTCAGTGGTCCCCCAGACTCCTTGTATTAAACCTAGCAATTACCTGGCCATATCCAAAGTGGTCACGTTTCTCTGCAGATGTTACACGGTGCAATTTTCCCTGCACCTTGCCTCCTGCTCATTCCTGCAACCTTCTTTGAAATCATTATTACAAATAGTTGGGAGCTGAAACCTTGCAGCTGAGTCTGCTCTCATAATTGCACAGCGACTGCGATGTTGAATTTGTTTCCTGATGTGTAACATCGGGGGACAGGACTAAAGGACCTGATGCAGATCTCATAATGCTACTCTTGGTAAACTTGATGCTGATTGTATATGTATGTTATATAGAACACATTATGTTACACAGAACATATTTTGTATATATTATATATATAACATTATTTGGTTTACTTATATATATATAAAAACAAATAAATGGGAGTTGATGGAGAATAGTTCTGCTGAAGTTAGTGGCTTTATATTGTGTGAAATTTATGGTAAGAAAACAATCAGGGCTGTAGGCACTGATCAGAGTGGCACCAAAACCTGCGCATTTTGCAGATGTGCTTAAAAAACTGAGCTAAAACTTGACTCCGTGCCTGTCTCATAATATACTCTGTTCATTGAGGTGGGGGTTAGCCTGTTTCTTTGTTGCATTGCTTATTACCGCACCTTAGCTCTATTTAAAGTGCACCTCCAAAACCCATGCACGTGGGGGGAAAAAACCTAAAGCACAACTGCGTCATATTTAAAACGACGGAGTTACCTTTTCCCTTTGCAAATTCTTCTATTTATTCTATGTTCTGCAGGAGAAGAAATATAAAAGTCTCCTTTTAATTAAGCTCTTTATCCTTTGAAGTTATTTCGGATTTTTTTTTCACATTGGTGATGTAATTTATGTAAATAATCATCTATCTATGAAAGGAGTGTGTCTGTCAAAAGCTAAAATAAAAAACATCCGTCATTTTGAAGTGATTAACATTCTCCAGATGTTTAAATCATCAGATTTCAGGAGTTTCCCTTTGTTGTGATAATGATATAGTATCCAGAACAAGAATGTTTACTTTTTTGTATGGGTCAAACACAGATTTTTCACAATCCTATTAAAGCATGCAGTTTATTGTAATTGTATGTGCAGATGAAAGCATATGCAGTTATTATTATTTCCCTTAATTGTAAACTGCTGCTGGTAATTTTACTGTAAAGCTGAAACAAAAGGAGCATACTTGAAAGGACCACCACTGCCCACTTATGTAATCAATTTATAGATGTCAAGTTTGTACAGAGATGGTTATCCCTCTCCGTTAGAGGACCGGTGACATGCTACCACCCTGCAGCGCGCGCTCTCCCCCTCCTATGTTTCGGGGGAGTTGCTCGGGCATACAGTAGATGTAGCTGATAATATTAAGTGACAGTTCGGAACCGTTGTAGTCAAATGTGTTCAGCTTTAGACTTCAGGGAGGAAATAAAATGTGCATTCCTCTCTAATGCGATGGACCTCATGGTTGATCAAGAGAGCTTTACCCGTCCTCCGCCGGCCAGCTCACTATGGTAACTGGAGCCACAAAGCCTTGCTGGAGGTTAACGGGGGGTTTATAGTCAAGGAAAATGGCTACACATGTATGAAATGGATCATTTCCTTTCCCTTCTGTAGTCCTTGCAGAGCAACACCCTTCAATTCATAAAACTAGCTAACGTACGAGAGAAATGTATGGATCTTGTGTGTCACCATGCTGGCAAACTTTTCTCAGAGCTGACAAAATACACCTGAATAAAACTTTGAGTGGGCTGCTGGGTGATGGCAACTAGCTGACATTTTTCAATGTTTGTTTTTAACAAAACCTCTCCTGAAATACCGATTTTGAAAAAATTCCCTAGAAAAATAATAGATAGTTGTACCAGACAGAAAGCCGCTTTTTCTTCCCCAAGATTTCATTTGAGCTGAAACGTTAACCAAACGATGGTTCAAAATTTAACATTTTTTCAGTTGATGGAAGGTTCTTGTCAAATGAATAGACAGACCCTGTGGGAAGGTGGCGTTAGGTGGCAAAGGCAGAGATGGTCTGTGAATGTGACTACTGTTGCTCTCTGCCCTCCAACACCTTCCCCTCAGGGCTTGTTTTAGCACCCGGTCTGCTCAGCAGTTCCAAGCAGACTTTTCTTAGAAAGAGCCACAAACCTGTCAGAGCGATTTCGATTTCTTCCTTGTCCCAGCCAGAACTCACATTTCTCTAAAGCTGCGCTTGGATGGGGTCCGCAAGGGGGAAGTTTAGCTGTGTGCCAATCTCTAGTGCATGCTATGAAAAACATGCCTTTTCCCAAGCATTATCTCATCCCCCTTGCTGGCCTTTACACCACGGGAAAAAGGCAGATAAGCGAAAGCTGTGTTTTGTGGAAGATGAGAAACCAGAATCTCTCTCTGTTTCTCTCCAGGGGCCCCCTAAGATACTACACATGATTAAGTCTCTAAAATGTTTGTCTTTTTTTTTTTTTTTATCTGGCTCCTCGGATATGATCTTGCCTAAGGCAACATGAAAGACAAAACTCACTGAAGTACAGCTTTTTCAAAGTCTAAGCCGTCCTGAAGTAAGTTTTCTGTGGCGTGCAACCTTTACAGGGTCATCAATGTACTTGCTTAGGACAGCCAAAATAATTTATTAAGGACTTTAAGATTTATTTGCAAATAAAACAGCTTATTCCACCAGAGACTTGCTCTGCAGCCAAAGGGTTGAAATGGTGAGCCAGATCAGCCGAGGAGCTCAGATGTGCGGGGAGAAAGAAAATACACGTGGTCAAACCTCCAAGTGCTGATCCCGGAGCGGCTGGAGAGAGGAGAAGGGACATGGGACCGCGGGATGGGAGGGGAGGGCAGGGTGGTGGCGCAGGCAGAAGGGCAGCAGCCGGCCACGGGAGGGGAGGACCGGCAGGGGCATGGGGACAGCAGGAGGACAAAGCGAGGGGAGATGGGGCGTCGAGTGAGCGGTGCTGGTGGAGCCGTCCTCCTCTGGAGGGACAGGGCTCTGCCCCGTGGCCCCGGCATGGTCTGTCCCCGAAGCCTCTCTAGGGGGGTGAGGGCTGGGGTTAACCCTGGCCATGCCACCGACCCGTGCTCGCCAAACAGTGATTGCTGTCGGTGCTCGTGCAAGATGTGAGCAGCTCGTGGGATAATATTTTCAAAAGTAGGTGTAGGATGCGGACCCCCCAGTTTGCTTTATGTTTTGCAAGGTGTTCAGCAAAGCCCGCTGCCTTTTGGGGAAGCACTTGCCCCGCTCCCCAGGCAGGTGGGGCAGCAGCCGGGAGCGGGGCGTCCCTGGCCGGCTGCGGTGCCTGAGGCAGGCAAAACCCTGGGGTCACAGAGGCACCTCCACGCACCCGAGGGGCAGCCCAGGAGGTCCTGCTGCTCAGAGCCAGCTCCGGTGGTTTTTCGGAAGTGCTGAGCAAAGCCTTCAACTGAGAAAGTCAGAGCCTGGGGCTTCTTCCCAACAGCGTTTTGAAGTTTTGATTGCTCTTGCATTATTTTTGTCATGCCAAACTTGCTTATAATTTTAATTACCTTAGACAGGAGAGATGGACAGAGGGCAATTCTTCTGGGTCATGTTTTGCATCATTTTGCATCTTTTTTTATTCTCTAGTTCTATTGGCCTGATTGTAATGGATGCATTAGCACAATTTACAAAGCTCGTAATAAATGGGCAGAGCTCATTGTCGGTTTCCTGAGCCCTTACCCATGGCCGAGATGGCCACGTCAGGGAGTCTGGCAGCGGCTCGAGGCTCTGCTCTGCTCTGTGGGGTCTGGTTCTCCATTCCCAGAGCTTCTGTGGAGCTCAGCTGCTCTGCCAGCTTAGCGGGCACAAAAATCTCACGAGCAAGCAGGGACATGAGGATCGGGTCAAGCTCCTCACTCCTCCCAGCGTACTCACATCCTCCCTAGAAACCAGTGCACTTCAGATTATATGTAATTAATTATGCAAATGCTCCTGTTACAGACTAGGTGAGCCGCTCAGGTGGGCAAGTGCAACTAGGCACATTTATCTAAGTACAAGGAAAGTGGGTGGATGGGTTTGGTTCTTAGCACTGGGATTGACTGGAAATAAAACACTTCTCACCTGGAGAGTTATGTTAACGATATCTAGCATAAATGAAGGATGAATTAAAGCCAAAGGCTCTCTTCTGTCTTTGTCCTACCTTGGTATTTTCACAAAACAGTCCTGTGCAGTTCACTCTGGCCTCTTTGTGCTTATTAAAAATGTAAATACAATGTAGCACAGTTTTTCTGAGTCCGTATTTTGATTTTAACGTTAATTGCATGTAGTGTCCTGGTTAGAAATACGCTTTTTTTTTCATTGCTGGTAAATCATGCACCCGGTTGTCTTTTTCCGAGCTGGTTCTCCCATTTGTTCTCAAGGGCTTACGGCACCACTTTGCCCTCTAGCAGTCTCTGGGGCTCCTCACCCACCCCTTGTAAAGGAGAAGAGCATGCTGCCTTTTGGATTGCCTGAGCAGCGAGGGCAGGGTCCGGCCAAGGGCCCAAGGAGGTGGCAGGAGCACAGGGAGAGGACGGGCTGCGCTCCGTGAGCGGGGCGGTACCAGAGAAGCCCAAACCTGAGGCTGTCAAGCTTTGGGAGAAAAAGTGGGTGTCTGGGCTGCCGCTCGCCTCTGCTGCAGAGACGCATTTGTGTGGGACGACTCTTCGTGGTCTGGGGGGAGCGGTGACGCGCAGCGCCGGTGGTGGTACACCAGGGTCCCCTCCTGCCCCTCCGCGCCTCCGGGCAGAACGCTGGGCAGCTCGCTGGCGTGAGCAAGGCCAAGAGAAATGCCTTGTTTCCTTGGGTCAATATTTCATCTGGGTTGTATCGACTCTCTCCCTACCACTGTCCTGACACTGCTTTCAGGGGAAGGTGCGTGTTGGTGCTCTACAAGAACGTACTGTAAATATAGGTTTAAGAAAGCAAATAATTTCTGTCATTGCATTTTGGCTTCGCTGTGCATTGCCCCTGAGTCTGACTAACGTGTTTTTTTTTTTTTCCCAGATAATACTAAAACAGATTCTTCCCTTTTCTAAACTAATTTATTTTTGTGAGTCTCCCATTACCTCATTCACATAAGCTTGCTAATTGGGCTGAAACATGAGTCGGTTGTGTAGCTAATTTTCCCCTTGATATACCGGACCCTCCAAAATGACGGCTTTGGAAAACAAATGACTGCTAAACAGAAAGTGAGTTACAGACCTATACTAAAATACCCGTTCTGCTGCATTTCCAGTCTCTAGCACCAGGAAATATTAGTTCTGTTATTTTTACTCTTCCTGTTTTTACACACAGTAGCAAGTACTACCTTTCTAATGCAGCATTACATTACATAGCACAATCTGGCGTCTGCACTCCCAGGGCCTGCCACACCATTGCAGTTGTGGATTTGGTAGCATTTCAATGCTAAACTGCTAGTTTTAAGGATATGCCAGTGGACCACGGAAGTATGTTTTATTTGGTTAGTTGACATAGAGATTCTGCCTGCAAGTGTACTCTGAAGCAAAATTCAGCTATTTCAGAGCAGTAGCAATTAAAGAAATAAAGTAGGTATTTATGGCTTCCTACAGATGTGCTTATATGTTTCTGAACCCTGAGTGCCTGTGGGTTCTGCAGGTTGGCATGTGAGTGGGGCTGGCCGCGGGGCTGGCGCCGGGGCGGGCTGTGCTGCCTTTTCGGTGCCGGCTTTGCCTCACTGCTGCCGTGTGCAGGCAGGGCAATGGTGCGGGCTGTGGGCTGGAGGGGTCTGGGGGCAGCGGGGTGTACCCCAGTGGTCTGCGAGGCGTTGGTCCCTTGCACCAGGACCCCCTCGGCTGTGCTGCACACCTCTAAAGCAAGTTTGGGAGGAGTTGTAAAACATGATATGCTAGCAGAACAGATGATTTCTGGAAAGAAAGGGTATAAATACAAGTTCTTGGCTTGATTCTGGTTTTCAGGCAAACAAAACTCTCAACTCCAGCACCCAGACACCCGTCAGTGCTTTTGGTCGAGTTCGTTGTTTGAGCAAGTCACTTCATCCCTATTTCTCATGTAACTGCAGATTTGTTATGCGCTATGGAGTCCGCATGACACCCTAGCCAGCTTCAGCTGTCTTCTTTCAACTTCATACTTGGAATTGGAGTTCACACAATATTTTCATCCCCTCCTCCTCCCCCCCGCCAAAAAAGGAGTGGGGGAAAAAAAGGAAAGAAAAAGGGTGAGGAAGGAAAGGGGCAGGAGGAGAAAAGACAAACACAAAATGCAGTTCACTTAAAAATATCTCTGCTTGATGGAGGCTAAAAGGTGGCAGCTGTGCCAAAGTAGTGGACCCTAAATCGCTGAGCAAAAAAGAGCAGGGAAAGCTCTGATTGCTCCTAGTACAGTAGTGAATGTGCGCTCTCAGCCACAAATCAAGCAAGCTTAAAAAAAAAAAAAAAAAGAAAAAAAAAAAGACTCAATCAAGGCAATAATGGCCTCCACTTCACAATCAGACAAGTGCTTCTACTTCAGAAATCCTACCATTTATGGCTGATTGCTAACCCTGGCCTCATTTCTAATCTAAAGGGCGAGTAATAATTTGGAAAAGGAATTATAACAACTTCCCAACCATTTGGTAAATCGTTATTATTTTAAAGGGGTGTTGGGAGGCTGTTGCTGTTTGTCAGATATTTTTTTCCTGCTGCTGCTCTACCACTTCCACCACGCCGATTCTCACTGATGTCATACTAGAAGGAAAGTAATATGCAGTAAAAATATATAAGAAAGAAAAGCCCAGAGCGATACACTGATCACAGGGCATCGGCGTGTTAAAAGTTTCTATCAAGGCACACAAAGAGAGATGAAATGGCTCTTTCCCTCTGTTACTGTGTAGTGCCCAGAGCCTTGCATCAGGATTAGGGGCTGCGCTGAGGGGGGACGGCTGCTCCCACCCCAGGAGCTCCTGCGTGATTTGCCTCCGGTGGGAAGCCTTCTGCCTTAGAAACTTCCCGAACGTAAGGGCGAGCGGCAGCGCTGCTCTGCGGTGCTGTGGGAGCACCCTCGCAGGCAGATGGGCTGTTGTCACTGGGCTCAGGGGGCGAGGGGCTGCCCATGGAGGGGCTGCCCATGGAGGGGCTGCCGCACACCTGGCCTGGCGACGGAGCCGCCTCGGCACTCGCCCTCTGTGGTCAGGGGCTGCCCAGCCTGATGGAACTGATGCTTCACTGTCCTAATCCTACCTACACTGCCTCGTTGTAGGCAGTGTAATGAGAGACAATATTAATCATTTGACTGATAGGTTATCTTGATGGGAAATGCAAGGTATATTAGTCAAACCCCTGATACCTTCATTGCATTTATTGCACTTGTTTTCCTGTTTCAAGCATGTAGAACTGCATATGTACATATTGCAATATTTATATAAATATTTATTCCAACATCTGCGAGTCTTGTGATTTTTCACATATGCATTTTCTAGGGAGAAAACACTGAATCAGAGGATTCAGACAATGTGCCTTCCAGACGTGGATCCGGGGAGTGCCACAATTACCCTGGGTCAGAACACAGGATTTTGTCCGATGCCTCTGTTCTAAATGATAAAGCATTTAAAAACAGACAGAATGTGACGCAGAGCAAAAAAACCAAGGGGGACCTGTGCGCAGCCTCACCTGGGTTAGCTAATCCTGTTGAAATCATGATAGTGTTTTGATAATAGCAGGCATTTGTGATCAAAATACCTCTTATTTCAGTGAATCGAGGACAAAATGTGATGCCATCATTTCCCTGGATGAATGTGATATGTTTTATGAACGTATCGGTATATTCTGGAGGATGGCAAAATTTCATTCACTGATTCAGGAGATAAATGCAGCAACAGCTTTAATGCAACATTATATCCCTTGTATCTGGTTTGTGTTGTGAAGACATCTGTTGCTACAGTTATTTAAGTCTGTATTTTAAATACGATTTGAAGAGAGACTGATTCAAAATTTTTCAATGACCCAGTGAAATCTGAACTACTTATTGCAAGACAAAAAGTATAATGCTTCAATCAAAATAACAACTTGGAATGTGTTTTATTAAATGGAGTTCATTTAATATTACCCTAGAGTGCTGTGGATTTGAAAATACATTCTTGAATTTGAACTTTCATATCTAGGTAACAGGAGTGAGGGGAAAACGGTCATTTGCAATATTGCACATTTTGGGCCAAATTCTGATCCCGTGCAGAACTGGCCACGGCGTTGCTGCATGTATTTTCCAAAAGTGGTGTGTCCCTGGGTCCTGTCTATCATTCCGAGGTGAAGATGATGCAGGGAAAACATGTAGATCCTGCATAGAACTCTACATAAAATTCTGCTGTATTTTACTTTCTAATCACTTCTGTATTTCTGCAATATTTCGGAGGTGAGTGTATTTTCAGTGAGAGAAAACAAAACCAGGTTCAGTCTCAGCGGAATCGAAGAAAATTCTGTCTAAAACATGCCACCGAGGGATGCAAAATAACGGGAAAAAAGTAGATTATATGCATAAACTCTGGGCGCATTTCACTTGTAAATATTCCTTGATTTTTGTCAGCAATGTTATGCAAAAATATTTAAATTAGCAGATTATAAAAGAGCAGTACTGCCATTGATACAGAATTGATCACGAACCACGGACGGGAGAACTTCTTAGAAAGCAACGGGATCCATTTACATCTCTATTAGTGGAAAATTGGTGGTCATTCCAAGGAAAAGAGGTTTTTCCAGTCCAGCTGTTTAGTATTTCAGGAGTTTAAATGACTCCTACTGTCAGAACGCGGCATGTGTGAGGCGAATCACAAGAACCGATTTTTCTCTTCAGAGACAGTCGTGTGTGCGTAAAACCCACGCCAAAGTACATCAAGTCAGGCAAAAGTGTAACCTAGCGACCGACTCGCTATGACCTCGAAGTACCGCACCGTGTGGTTTTTACGGGTAGCCCTCAGTCAGACCGCAAGGAGCTGTTTATCTGCTTTGAGAGTTTGCAGCTTCTGTAATTTGGAAGGTATCTTTTCCTCTTGCCCGAAACACCCCGTCAGCAAATGGCTCTGTCAGGGACGTCTTGGGGTACGGAAGGGGACAATGTGGCATCGACCTCCCTCCGTGGATAACGAACGCGGAGAATTAGAGCCATTTCAGCGGGACAGAGCAAATAAATGAAAAATGAGTCGGTTTGGTTAGATGTTAGCCAGTGACAGATGCCGGCAGCCTGAGTCTGAAGTTCCGGTATCACTTAGGAAACTATATAATGGAGAATCGGATTGCAGGCATTTCTAGTACCGAAATTACAAGCACCGTAAGCACGATGCTTTGCATTTTCTGAAGCTGCCCGTGCATTTTATACACGATGGACGGACGCGGTGCTGCTAAAAGGAGTAATGCACCAAAACCAAAGCCCTCACTGCTGATGTCGCTGGCACGGCCGCCTTCCCTCGCCGCTCAGCCCGGGGGGGCTCAGCCCGCCCGCCCCTGGGGCACCGGGAGGGAGCGGCCCCGCCGCGCTTCGGGCTTCCTCGCCCGGGGAGGCGAGCGGGGCCGGCACGGCGACGGGGCCGGGCTGGCAGCTCCCGCCCGGCAGCGCAGCGCCCGGGCAGGCGGCGGGGCCGGTGCCCGCCGGTTCGGCTGCCGGAGCCGCGCCGCTGCGCTCCGCCGCCGGGCCCGGGGCCGCGGGCTGGCTGTGAGGCGGCCGGGGGACGGGCCCAGCCCCGCCGCCGGCCCCGGCCCGGGTGCGGACGGGCGCACCCGGGGGCCGCGCAGCCGCGGCCGGCGGGAAGGGGCGCGGCGGGCCGGGCAGCCCCGGGGCCGGGGCCGGGGGCCGGGGCCGGGGCGGGGGGCGGCGGCGCCGGGGCCTCTCGGCGGGCAGAGGCCGGCGGAGCTCGGGCAGGGCAGCGGCCGGGAGGGTGCGGCCCCGGCGCTCCGCCCGCCCGCGGGCAGAGCTGGGCGCAGGGCCTTACCCCTTCCCAGCGGGGAGCCCTGCGTCTCACCGCAAAACCGGGACGCTTTGAAAGCTTCGCCGTGGCCGAAGGAGGAGGACAAACGCCTGCGAAGCCTCCGCTGTGCGCAGTTTTGCCTTTCCGGCATAACGTTCAAAATACTGCAAAAACGGTGTTCAAAAGGTGCTTATTCAGAGGAACGAAAAAGCCCGTTCTTTTGTCTGCGGAGCAAACTCCGATAGACGCATGAATTGTCGCACGCTTTTAGTTCAGGGTGTTTCTGACACCTTTCACCATCTGAAAGCCGTGTACTAGAGGTTAGATTTCCACTTTCTGCTGTATTGGATGTAATGTATTGATCTTCGTGCCAATGCAGCACGAGCATTCATTTGAATGTATGCCTGCTGAATGGAAAAATAATACGTTCCTGTGATGAGGTGCCGGAACTGGCATGTCTGCCAGCGAGGCAAAGCGATTTAACAATTAAACCAGTCAAACTGTTAGGTTTTAGGATTCTTCTTCAAAAAATCTAACTACAATAACTGTAAAACTTGATTACAGTGTTATTTGAGGAAAGGAATTACGTTCTTTTTGATAAAAATTCAATTGCTTTTGAGAAAAATATTTCTCTGTTCATGGGATCATGCAGAAAATGAAACCAAAGAAAGATATTTTCTTCCCCAGTATAAAAGGGACCAAAGTGTTATATCTGCTCAGTTACCATAAATAAACTGCATCCAGAAAGCAGAATAAAAGCCTATGTGTAACTTGTATGTGGAATTTGGATATTGTTCTGTTTTTAAAAATTGCTGAAGATACTCTGATCTTGAGGTCTAGATAGTTGTCTGCTGTTGTCACACCAGCTAGCAGGTTTAAGACAGTAATTCTTACAGGCTTTATTTTCTGTTGCTGTAAAGAAATTAAGCGGGCAGCTAGGAAAACTTAGGCACATGATTATCTATTTTTTTTAAAGACTCAAATTTCCTTTCAAAGGCTCTTTTAAAAAATGCGCAGCATGCTGCACTGGTGGTATTTTCAACTGTTGGAAGACCAGAAGTTAAACATCCTCCTTAATATCACATTATGTAAACTCAGATTGACAAGATATTGCAAAGTAATTGTGTATTTTCAGTAACCAAAAATACAAAGACCTTCTAGAACTCCAGGGCAGGGTATATTTAATAGTACAAAGTTATTTAAAAAAAAATTGAGACTAAATTTTATACAGTTGCATGCTGTTAAATGCGTAGACTCAGGCAAATTCAAGTAAAGCATTAATAGGAGTGGTGGCTGAGAACTGATAAGCTGTCCTATCCTGAGAGTTTTAACTCCATTTGAAAACAATGATTTCCACTGCAGTCTGATGCTGTTACTGTTACTGTTCTTGTAAACTGATTTAAGTACTTAAGTTTCAGAGGAAGAAGTATTTCAAGCAAATACTTGTGCTTGTGACATCTGTGATTTGCATGTAAAGAATTATCTTGGTGAATCAGTCAAGTGACTTTCATGCTGAAGTGCCTGCTGGATGCCATTTGGGAGCACAACTGGCTAATGCTTTGGCTCTAATTTGCAGAATGACAACTTAAAGTGGTTTTCTGGTATGGATGCTAAATGTTACGGGTAAGAAAAGACGATCAGTTACTAGAGCGAATGAAGACAACTGCCTCCCCAGAAACAACTGAATGCAAAGTGAATTAAATTGTCATTTTAAATGTTCCAATATTTTAACATAGCAAAAGCAAATATGACAATTGGGCTGAAAATACCCTTTCGTTAATTTAGTGGCTAAGCATGCTTACAAATGGTAAAGATTTGCCAATTTTAGGAATCTTGTTGCTTATCAGTAATTTTTTCTTCTGCCCAGAATTACCTTTCCAAAGGCTGCTGCCTCCTGTTGGGTGTAGCCTTTCTGTCCACTGGGATGCCTGTAGTCTGCAGCTGAATATTGCATTTAAAGCGTAACAGCATTAGTTATAGGAGCTGGAAATAAAACGCAACTTGACAAAATTAATCTCAAAAGGAACTTGGGAAACTTGGGTAAGGCTGGGGAAAAGTGTGGTTATCCTCTGGTAGATGGGCAAATAAAGGTAGTGGTGCATGGAGCAGGGTGGTGCCAGTGCTCTGCACCTTCCTGGCACGGCTGCAGGACAGTGAAACAGAACCTCAGCATCACCCTCTGAAACCTTTAGCGGGGTTAAAAAAAATCAGAAAAACCTTATAAAAACTGTTCAATATTATAAGCACTGAAGTAACATGATTCCCTAATCTTTCACTGAGAATCATGCGACTGTTTATTTTTCTTGTTGTAGGGTCTTGTATTGTTTTTTTTGTATGAGGTCCCTAACAGTCTTCAGTAATTGGAGTTAACAGGTATAAAGTAACAAGATGGCAATAGTTAGGGTAACCTTTCTAGGTTAAGGCTGTCAAAAAATCTTCCTGAATTTGGTATCATTTTTAAGAGGAGTATGGGATCATATCACACATCAGTTTCTGACAAACCGTATTTCTAAGAACATAAATCCTGTACGTGCTGTTACATACTGTAAAGGTTTGGGCCATTATTGTAGTGCTTGGATTGTATTTAAAAAAAAAAAAAAAAGTAAAAGAAAAAAGAAACTTCCCCAAAAATGAAGCCGTTGCATTGAATACTCTTTCCTCCCAATACATAGCCCCACAGCTCTGCCCTTGTGAAAGCATACTGAAGTCCTGGTTTATAGACAAAATTAGTATCTGTGATCCCTCTCCACCTTACACAGGTGCATTCATGACTGTACGTACTTGGAAGTTAACCTTCTCTGAATTCTGAAACGGGTCTCCTCTGGTCTCAAAAATACAGACTCTTGGGGCTGGGGTTGAAGTCTGATACAGTCTCTTTGCATCTCTGCTTTTTCAGTGCTGAATTTTATCTTCCCACGCGTGGTGCAAGATCACAGCACTGCGAAGCGTGTGGAAACAGCTTGCGTTCATTAACAGCATCTACAGTCACTTGCAGTCATTTCTAACAGACCAGTGCCGGACCTTGTTAGGACTGCTTTAAATGCAGAAGATGGTTCAGACTGCTCTGAACAAACTCTCTGAAATCCACACCCTCTGCTTTTAAAAGCAACTACTGCCTCCTCTGCATGCAGGAGCTGCCTCCCCGGGGGGGGGGGTGAGGAGGGACCCGCGGGACGGTGGGACCCCCACCAGCGGGACGGGGACAGCCGGCCGGCAGCTCAGCAGGGCTTTGCCAGCGTAGCTGGCCTGCGAGATCCACCCACCCCTCAGCACTGGAGGAGGTGTTGCCATTTGTTGATGGAAGCTTTGAGGCTTCCGTCTGGTTCGGTTCAAACATAGCTGTGCCTCAGAATGGAAAGGACGGTCTAGGAAGACTTGCGATTGCGAAGGCCTGAAGCAAGCCCCCCCGCCCCAGCGCTACGCTGACAACACGTGCGGCAGAAGCCACGTCCCTGCACCCTGAGGAGCTGCTGTCGCTTTGGCCTGCCGCGGGGACCTTCGGCTGCTCCCACCTGCGTGCCTGCTGCCGCACGGGCTGTGGGACGCTGGCTTTGCTCGCCCATGTCGCCGCTGCGGCAGCCCCGCCGCGCCCACGCCACACGCTGTCATCCCGCCAGGCGACGGGCGCTTGCCGCACGCCTCCCAGCAAGCAGCTCTTCAGCAGTAGAAATGATTCCCCCCCTCCCCAGGTTCAGTTAGAATTAGACAAGGATTAGCCTACGCAAATACACGAGGTTTGAGAACAGCGTATCCAGCGTGTTGTTTAAGGTTTATTGTGGTATTTCAATATCTTCTGTATTTGGTTGTCTCACAAGCTGATGTTCTTTAATCTTCAAAATTTGTTACCAGTGCCTTGCCCCCTCCACAAAGGAGGAAAATAGTAGACCCTGCTCTTTCTGCTATTTGCTCAATTTGTGCTCGCAGCCAACAACCAAGGACAGCATCACCCACCCGGCATTTCACTTGACATGACTGCAGTCTTGCAAGGATGGAAACGTGTTGGCCTCTCACTTTCTCATGCCCCAAGCAGGTGCTGAGGTCTTTCAAGCCACCAGAAATAGGATGAAAGCGAGCGCACCAAACTGTTCAAGCTGTTAGTAATACAAACAAGCAACACAAAAGGCTCAAGTTTATTTGTTTTGGCAAGCCTGCTACTGGAAACGTGGCCTACCAGGTCTTTCAGCATCTATTTAAAGCCCCCAATTACTTTTCCCTTTGGCTGCCACCTAGTATGTCAAATTTTTACAGTGGAATTAAAATGTCCCCAAGACATAGGCGTATGTAATGGAAACAATGACCTACATGAACTGGGAGTTACTGTACCAAATAAACCATTTCCTTCAGTCAGGGTCGTGTTTTGCAGTGCTAGCGATCACTCAGTCATAAAAGGGCGGGCTCGGAATTCATTGTTGCTAAGGTTTACAAATTCACCATTTTTCTGAAGGATACACTACGAGCATGGAGTGACTTTTCCAGTGGTACAATACAGGAATGCACAAATTATTACACTGTTTTATATTTAACATTTATTGCACCTCAGTGGTTCATAGCCTGGTAAGAAAGCCTGTTACTGTACACTTTGGTTGACTTTCTGCCCAACAGCTGGAACTGAAGCTGGGTGCTGGCCACATAGAATGATATGTAAGTGAGCTAACAACTATCACCACACAGAGCTGGCTAAAAGATGCAAAGAAAAAATAACAGTTAATGGCCGCTGGCCAAGGGAAGCAGAACACACGAACACAGCGGGGCTGAAGCCTGAGTGAAGTGCAGGAAAACGGCATCAAATGTGCTGCCCGGTGCAACAGTCAGGAAGGATCCTGGACACACCTGGCTGAAGCCGGCATAGAGCAGTACGTAACTTCTACTTTTCTGTTCTAACCTCTGCACCAGGTACTGTTCTTCAGCTGACCAATATGTGGCTTTGTGTTGTTTGGAAGGGGCTATCTATACTGTGCACACTGTTTTACAGAGGTCCTACAGGGATTAAAAACCTTCAAGGATAGCAACCCAGTTTTTAGAGTTTTTCTGCTCTGCAAAAATCAGAATGCCTAAACCCAGCATTTGGAAGTGAAATGCTTCCATAGAGAACATGGCCAAAGACTGTAGCAAAGCAGTTCTTTCTGTGATAACTGACAGAGTAAAAGATTGTTAATTCAACAGTGCTGTTAAAAAAACCCCAAAAAACAAACCCAAAACATTCTAAGAATTTGTTCTCTGTGTTTCTGTGACACTAAACCTTGTTCACAATTCTGTTTAATTACCTTTTTTTTCTGGTAAATGTCCATGAGAGTGTTACTACTTAGAACAGAGCAGTATTTATATCTCTTACAAAGAGCAGTACCATTATTATTCAGTTTGCCATTTGCTTTCAAATGCCTTAGTCTATATCATGATTTCAGCAAAAATCTCAAGATTGATTTCTGTATCATCCTCAGGCTCCAATTCTTCATTGTGATCCTTTGGAGAGGTGTGTACGTTTTGTTCTTGAATGGTCTTTCTCTTTCTTCTGTGGAAGTACACAGAGCGATTCTTATCCGTCTCATCAGAAGGTGAGGTGTTTGCACTGACAGCAGTTCCCAAAGCTAACTCTAAGCTTTTGTATAATCTAGAAAGAAACAATTGTGTAGTTACTATTTTTGTAGGCTTGCCCAGGATCTGCAAAACTACTCTGAGAAACTAATGCTTTTGTAATACAACCAAAACATGCTAAGAGAAGAAAATCGTTACTAACACTGAAATGTTCTGGCCAATACTGGAAGAAAAATTAGGAATATCAGCACATGTCCTTGTGTATGCCATGCCACTTCTCTCTGTAATGTTTGTGTGTTATAAATCAATTAGAGAATGTACTCATGTGCCATTAAGCCCCTGTTCATCTTACAGAAACTATAAAATGGTATCAGGTTAAATATCTGATGAATGATAGCATTAATTATCAGATGGACTGCTACTATTAGCAATTACTTTTAACTTCAACAACTACAGAGATTCTCAATGGACATACAAAAAGAAACTGATCTTAGTACATGTAGGTGTTTCTCCAGCGTCCTTTTGATCCTCATGCTCTTTGGCTCTTCTGCCTATTCTGTTCCTCAGCTGGAGACAAAAGCCACAAAGTGTGTGTAACCTTCCACTGCCTTCATAAATCATCAGTTTTGGAAACTATACAAAGCATTTAGTGGATTAAAGTGTGCACTGCAATCTGAGTACTTCTGAAATGGTTACTGTGTTAGAATAAGAAACGCTGTTATCATTAGAAAAAGAAACTTAAACCCTACTCAGTAACAGAGACAGTATGCAAACTCATGTTGTTTATAAGCTTTTGCTTAAACAGTTTATAGTCTTCAGAGTTTGAAAAATTAATTGAAATTGTATTTTAGATTTCGGGGGAGGTTGTCTGGTTGTGGTTGTGTGTTTTTATTTTTTCTTTAACATAACCACTCTCAGTTTTGGATTTAGATGTCATGAATAGGACTGGTGTACTCTTACAAACCTGTCAATCCTCCTTGTGTTTTCTTCCATTTTCCGATTAGCTGCATGTATCAGAAATTCAATATATTCTTCGGAGACCATCAATTTCCCCTTATGGCTCAATGGAACTTCTAAGCAATGAGTGCTCCGGACAGCCTAAAAACACACACAGCGGATTTACCTAGAATAAAGTTTTTTATTTTCTGAAGGTAATTTACATAATGTGGGGAGTTCATTACAGGAAAAAACCCACTTATCCACACAATTGGTTAGTTTGCTGTCAACTAAAGCAGAAAGGTATTTCTTTGCTAAAGCATGCCCTGTGATAGCTGTCAATCACATTGCAGTTCAGATCTTGGCTCATAAAAAAAAAATCAAGGTTAACAGTAATGCTAAGATTTTGTTACATTCCTTACAGGTAAGCAGAAGAGTCCTTACCATCATAATTTTTCCTCCTCTGCCAACCGTAATACCAGAGTTCCTGAACCCAGAATCGATAGCCACTGAATGCTGCAGAACAAATAAATACCTTAAACAGGTCTTATACACTTTCACAGCAAGAAATAATTATGGATGGGTTGAAATGCAGTTTAGAATCTCAGTTTTGCAAAAAAACTTATTCAAAACTATCTCCCCAAATTAATGCAATAATGGTTACATTAAAATGTTTTTAAGATCAAACCCACGTAGTATCACAAACTGTGGTTGGTTTTCAAAGAACCACAGTCAATCCTGATTGCCTAATCTTAATCCATTAGTGCAGATGGGATATTAATGTCTCTCTGAGCACTGTACTGTTTTATCTTGAAGAGCTGCTAACCATACAGACAGTTGTGCAACACTTTTATAGCTAGAAGTGCAGCAGTACTGTAAAAGAAGGTAATCAGCTCTCTTCTACATTAATGAACGAACAAAGCCATCATGCATTACTCTCCAGAGTCATTCTGGAAAAGCAGAAGGCAAAGGTACTACTCAATTAGTTGAAATACTGGAGCCAAATGGCCTGGCCAGTAGCATAATGACATCTACAAAACCCCATCACTTTCAGCCAGCAAAAGCAACCCAGGCTCACTGGGAAAAAATTTTTACCAGGCAACCTGCTTTAGCTCGAACACTTAATTGTAGTTAAGCAACTTTGTTTTCTAAAAAGTACAGCAAAATCTCTACTAAGTTTAAAGCTATGTTTTCTTCATCAGCTTACTTTTATTACCCTAGTTATTAAACACACACAACATCTGGGACTATTCTTAAGTGCTAAAGCTTACTCAGGAGCCAATGCTTTTACAGCAAGGAATATAACAGAACAACAATGTAACATTGTTACTTGATATAATTTTACCAGAAGCTGTGCATCTTGCAGCTCTTGACATAGCACATGAAGAACAAATGGTTCAAACTTGAGCACAACGTCACCAGTGGCTTTCTCTAGTGCTGTCATCTGGAACATACACCAAAACATTTATATTAATACTGGAAGTGTGTGCTGTTACTACCAAAAAAAGAGAAAATAACAGCTAGTTAGTGTGTGATACAAGCATTAAAAATGCAGCAAATAAGTTCCAAGCAATCAGGTTTGTTCAGCTGCTTTTGATTTTTCATTGCTGATAATACACACAAATTCCATGGATTACCATGATTCTGTTTGCTAAACTGATTAGGTCTGATAGAAATTCATCGCAAGATAGACTTCAAAAACTTGAAAAAGTGCGCTTCCCTGTTTATTTCTTTGTACATTCAAACGAATGGATACAGTCAATACAGTGTGGGAAGAGGACTGTTTTACTGCAATCGGATGAAACCTGAGCAGGTTTTTTTAGGTTGTTTTTTTTTTTTTAAACTGTTCTTTAAAATCAAAGGCATTTAGTTTCTGAAGTACATTTCTCAACTTCAGAAAACCTTCTGGGGTTCAGCAGATTAAATTCATGGCCTAACATACTTGATCACATTTTAATCTTAGATTAAATAATAATGCATAGCCTACTGTATAAGATTATAAAGATAAAAAAAAGAGGTTGAAACTAGAGGCATAAACCCACAAGACAAGAAAAAAAAAACCAAACAACTTCATAATTGTAAAATTCAAGAAATTACCTTCAGACCTCTCAGTTCTGCTAGAAGACTGAGACATTAGTGGCAATTTTTCCTGGATTTGCAAGTGTGAAGAAAGCTATGTGACATTCTGCATGGCTTGCTACTACAATTTCTCTAATTTTCTGTGCTGTCTTTATGCAGAGGAATCTGATATTACTTTCTTCTATTCAGAAAGGTCACTTTGAGGCAGTTATATTACTTATTTCATTGTATGATTATTTAATCATAAGTACTGTTTGCCTTCACTTGCTTAATTCACAGCACTAAAAAATTTGCTATGTTAACTTGAAAAATTTCAGCTGTTTTCCCATACTTTGTTGTTTTGTCTAACCCTTCTCATCTTATAAAATGAAAATATTCAATAAAATATTCAGGAAATAATCAAATTCACATGTTTTTTAAGACATGATGGCATAAAAGAAAACTGCTGAAGTAACACACTCTCCTTCCCTTTAAACATTGAAAAGTATTTAAATGTATTTATGCAGCATCTCCTCCATAAATGTTCTTATTTTAAGTTGAAAGCAGGTCTTTCTGAATGGCTAAGTTTGTAATTTGTGCACCAGATTTTAAAAAATGCCCGAGTAACCACAGCTGTGCTAAAGCTGATGAGAAACAGAAACAATCAACATTGCATAATGCAGTGTTGTACAGAAATACCTAAGCTAACTTATTTAGCATTTGCTTGGGCCTGGAAATGAGTTGCGTTGATACAGTGCTCCACTGAGGTGAATTCACCCTGCCTGAGAGTGTGCTAGCACGGTCAAACAGCTTCCTTATCCAAAGCTGGGCTCTGCAGAGTTCTGCTGGGCTCTGTGGTTTCTCTCCGCAGCACAGCACAAGGCTGGCTGTGTACACTCCTGAGGCCCCTGCATTGTGTAGTGTCTGCCTGGGCTGTGCTGATTTCAGCAGGAATACAAATACATGCAGCAGTCGGCATTCACAGTGTGTAACACAGGCCAGGACCTGCCATGGATGCGTGTGTTCCCTTTTCCGGCACGTTTCCATGATCCCTTTTCAGACGCTTTCCCATGTTTGAGAACTCTGTTCCAGCCATCTGAGCAATACAGTGTCCTGCTTCAGCAAAATGATCGGCATCCATTGTGGTTGGAAGCCAAGTTAGACTTGTCTCAGACAAGTCTAACAGAGAACACGTTATTAGCTGTGATCAGCATGTGTGATATTGGTAAGAGTATTTTTAAGGGTTTCTGTTTCTCTGAAAAGGATAAGTAATTTAGCAGATACTCTAGAGGTAGCTTTTCAGCAAGAATACAACTAGCTAAGAAAGACACATCGACAGAAATCATCTATGCATGTTAGCACTGCCCCAAAGCTGTCTTACAACACTTGCCTCCTCAAAAAGCTTATTAATGGAACAAAGTATTTTCAGTAAAGGTTTTTTATTATCTTACTGCATCTAAATATTTCATTTCCTGCAAACTCAATTTAATAGGGAAATACTGAAAGTAATTTTCTATTAAGTCTATGAAGTCTGAGGCCCTGATTTGCTCCCAGTGAAGCTGATGGGAAAACACCCAATGGGAATAGGACTAGGCCCTTCATCTCTAAAGAGTCAAAGTCTAATTGCTGTCATGACATGACAGAAAGTACCTGTCGGTGATATGTAAAAAACCTCCCACAAATGAAAACCCCTCTATTCCGAACACAGGAGCAATTGCTAAAGTGATATGAAGCAGAAAACAACTGACTGCATTTAATGAGTGACCACAGCAGCACATTTAGAGTAACGCAGAACTTTGTTCTAAAAAGAGCGTACGGCAAACGCCTTCACTGCAGCACTGCACAGCTGCAGTCACATTACTGGCTTGGGCAGAAGTTACAGTCTGACAAGGGCAGCACATAGCCTGCTGCATTCAGCAAAACCTGCTCACGAGAAAGGGATGAGATGACATCTCGCTCGTGAGAGATGCTGTGCTGACACTCAAGCTAGACCTCTGGAAGGTTTGTCTGCAATATGCAAAACCAGCAGCTGACAGCACACCTTACAGGTCTGTCCATACAGTCATGTGGACAAAACTATGTGTGCCTAGGTCCTGGTAGAAGCAAATGCTCTGCACACGCACATCTTAGAGTATTAAACAGCAGCTGGCCAAATTCTGGTGTCCATACATCCAAAAATCCAAAGTTGAAGGTGGTCGAGATTCACACCAATAGTGTGTCAAGGGAAAAAGTACACCATTTCAGTTTTACACTATTGTGTAATTATGAGATTATATTTGTGTCATATCAATAACCTTGTAAGAGGTACTTTGTAATACATCATCCTTTTTCTCGAAGGATTGGGAGGATAAAGGGATAAAAATAAATTACAAAACAAATATCCTATGTTCATATTGCTGAGGTTAATCTACACAGCGAGGTCAAATGATCTAACAGCCGAAAAGCACAACATACAAGATTCTGACTTCCCTTCTCATTTCTTAAATACTGTACTAGCAAAGCTTTATCATGCATTTGAGTATAGTAGTTTAAAAATTAATCACAGACATTTTTCTTACACTTGCAATTCATGCATTAAAAAAAAAAAAAACCATCTACCTGTTAAATGGAACAGGAAAAATTAGAGTATTTCCTCTCATAAGAGTCAGCAACAACCCACTGTGTCCTGCTTGGCCTGAAATTTGCTGATGGAAATTTCAGCAAGCTCTGCTTTGCTAAAACAAATACTAACAAAGACAAATATTTTGGAAGAGATTTTTTTGTGCATGTGTGAGAATGTATGCATATAGTAAACTGAGCTATGAATTCAGTTATAGAATTTTGACCCTGTAACCACTTCTTTTTTGGGACAGACAAAGCAAAGAGATGTATGCAGAGAGCAGACTATTTTGAAAGCACACTAGAAAAAAAATCCTACTATATATATTTTTTTACATTTCAGGGGATTTTAAGATATTAAATTAAAAATGCAGTATAAGAGATTCACTGTTACACTGGTTTCAGGTGTCTGTAAATGAAAGGCTGTTAGCACAGCAAGCTGGGCTCAAGGCAGTTTTAAATTCAAGACAGTTTTTTTAAGTCAAGACAGTTTTAACTGTCTTGAAGGAGTTATTACATACAAAATGAACCTGCTCACTGGCATGTTTACCTGAACACATCTACATTTAATGGAAACAAAGGAATTCATTTTGGTTGCTTCTGAATTGCTGACCAAAACAAAGCAAGAATGGCCATAGCTTATGAAACAGTTAATGAGGACAACACAAAATATTTGTTAATCACAACTGACCCATTCTGAAAGAGGTATTACAATTAGTGCATTAACGTGTATGTCAGGCTCTAACTGTTGAAGAATGGGATAAAGACCACATTATCTTGCATCTGTGTCCTGCAGGAATGTTGCTGCTTGAGTAAGCATCATCTCAGCTGCTGCCTGACACAGAACTTTTACTAGGCAAATACCTAGCTTCATACAGTGATTGTTACTTTGGTATTAACAAGGAACATACTGTTTTCATTTAGCCCAGTGTAGTCTGCTAATGACTAGGTCATCACTGTCCAAAGACCAGCACATATTCTGCAGAAATTAAGCTTATTTTACTTCTGGATAGGAGGGCTTTTAAATCAAATCTAGTCTCCATTTGATACCTCGCTGGCAATCCAACAAGAAGGGAAAACAAAGAGCAGATAAAAAGCTGCAGAAATTAAAATACTAACAGTAATCTTTCAGGAAAGGAAGAACTTGCTTAAAAAAAGCATTATTTTCACTTATTCTGAATAAGGAAAGGGCTTTGAAAAAATAAGAGTCACTGTATCTTAGATTTTCAGAAATTGCTTTTTGAAAGACAGTCTTCTGCTACAGAAGCAACAGTAATTACTGACTTCCTGTTGGGCTATTGTGATGTGGCGATTATGTGACTCCAGACAGTAAGAAATTATTCAAGCTTCATATTAGCTGCATTTACAACGACACAGAGAATTTGGTATTAAGCTTAAAAGCATTCTCTTCAAAACATGTCTTAAGAATTTAGTGAGCAGAGAAAAGTTTATTTTGAAATGAGAGTGTCAATTCATCTCAGTAACGGGAATAAAACCACTACAAATTTCTTCCTATTTTACATAATATGTTTTCTGTGACATTAAGAACACTACATTAAATAAATGTAAAAGTTACATTGTATTGTCCTCTTACCACATCATCCTTGATACACATTTCGTGTGTTACCATGAGCCACGTGCAGTTTTTCTTCTGGATCTCACAGCTGTTTGTATCCTAGTAATGAAGAAAAATGATTAAACTAGCACTACAGATGGGTGATGTTTGATCTTGTGCTTGTATAAAAAAAGGGTCCTTCAGAAGAAGTAGCATCGCTTTTGAAAAAGCATGTTTTCTTAGCGTACGAAAATATATTTCCATAGGACGAGTTTCAAGCTGACTTACCTATGCTTATGTATGTTCGCAGTCAGAGAAAGCTGTAAGACTGAGGTCTAGCATTAGCAAGATTTATGTCCCAGCAAGTGACATGAAAAACTGGAGTAGCGACAGCGAACTGCTGAAGGCTGCCTTCAGCACCAGCAGCCTTCTACCGTACCGCCTCCCAAAGCCTTCCACACGTCAAATGGATTTGCTTTCGGAGCTGCCACGCCGCCCCCCCCGCACACTCCCGAGGGGAGCGGGGCACGGCACGGCGTCGAGGGTCTGCGCCGCAGGAGCGGGAAGAGTCACGAGCTTCCCTCGCCTCACCGAAGCGGCCGTGAGCAGGCAGAACCCGCCGCCCTGACGGCTGCTGAGGGGCACGGCGGGAGCGCGGCGTGCCCGCAGCCCCGGAGAGGCACCGCCGGAGCCGCTGGCAGCCGCCCCCGCCTCGGCCCGGCCAGCTGCAAGGGCCCCGAGAGCCGAGGCTTCGGCCGGGGTCCCCCAGAGCTCTGCCGCCGCGACGGGACGAGCGGGATCTCCGGGACCCCCAGCCCCGCGGCGGCGGCGGGGCGGCCGCGGCACTCACCGCGGCGCCGCCCTGCGCCAGGACGATGCGGCCCGAGCAGGAGCTGGTGGTGCAGAACTGGGCCCGCCCGTTGAGGAGCTGCACGACGGGGGCGGCGCGCTCGTCCAGGGCGCCCTTCCTGCTGCCGTCCGCCCGCGCCAGCCGCTGCGCCTTCCGCTGCCAGAAGGCCGCCATGAGGGGGCCCCGGGCCCGCAATGGCGGCCCCCGCGCCGCACCTACGGCGGCCGCCGCGCGAGCCTGACGGGAGCCCGCGAGGGCCAAACCTCCCCAGGCGACGGCCGAGGGGCGGGCGGCCCGGGCGGGGCGTGGGACGCCCGCCCCCCGGCTGCCTCCGCCCCCGCCGCCGATCGGCCCGGGCCGGCTTTCCGCCGCGGGGGCAGGAGCGCTCCGGAGGTAGGCGGTGAGCGCCACGGCTCCCCGGCGGTCACCGAGACTCGGCTCTGCCGGGGGCGGCGGGGCGGGGCGGGGCGGGGCGGGGCTGGCGGCGGCCCCGCGCTGCCCGTGCCGGTTGTGCCCGGCGCGCGGGGCCGGGCTCGGCAGGCCGAGGCGGACACGGCCGCCGTGCTCCGGGACGGCCCTGCCAGCGGCAGCCCCGGGGCCTCCGGCGGCGGCGGCGGGGGCGGGGGCTGACCACAGGGGCGCGTCCGGGGCGGGACCTCCCCGCCGGCGCGGAGCGGGGGGGCGGCCGCGTTTCCCTGCTGAGCGGCCGGTGAGCCTGCCAGGAGCCCGATCAGGCCCCTCTCACCTGGCTGTGCGCCTGCTGGCGACGGAAGACCAGGCTCCGCTTCCCGACCGCCCCGGGGCCCGCGCTCCCGGCGGCTGCTCCGAGGCGGGGGAGGCTCTGAGCGGCTCCGGGCCGCCGCGCCCGCGCTTCCCTCCCGTCCCGTCCCGTCCCGTCCCGTCCCGTCCCGTCCCCTCCCCTCCCCTCCCGTCCCGTCCCGTCCCGTCCCGTCCCCTCCCCTCCCCTCCCCTCCCCTCCCCTCCCCTCCCCTCCCCTCGGCTGGCCGGGCACTCGCAGAAGCCCGTCTTGGTGCCCGCTGTCCAACCCCAGCTGGCCGTGGCCTTCCCGACCCCATCCCCGCCTGCTGGGGGGTCGCCTCCCGGGTCCCCTCTCGTTGCCCACCCCGCTTTCTGTCGGGGGAGCTGCTCCTGTCGCCGGCCAGGCCTGCTTGCTGGTGTGCTTGTCCGGAGGGACCACTGAGCTCGGAGAGGTTGTCCTTTGACTCTCAGCCAGCTTCTCTGGGCCCCCCCCGACCCCTGCGGGGCTCTCCGGAATCCCGTGGGATTCCCTGGGGGGGCAGAGCCTGCCCTCCTGACCCACAGGCCGTGGTCCTGGCGTGCCCTGCTCCCTCCTCCCGGGTCCTGAACTCCACCGTCTCCTGGTTGCTGTAGCCAAGGCTGCCCCCAGCCTCCGCATCCCCCCCACTCCTTCCCTGCTTGTGGGTACGAGGGCACCTCTCCTCTCCACTCCTCCATTGCCATGCCAGGATGTTGTCACCAAGGCGCTCGGGAAGCCTCCTGGATTGCTTGTGCCCGCCTGTTGCCCCTCCAGCAGATAGCGGGGTTGCTTCCAGTTGTCTAGAGAAGGCCTCATCCTAAGGATCAGTCATCATGCGGCAGAACCGTTTATTAAAACCTACGGGTCCAGTTTTTTTCTGAGCAGAATAGAAGCCGCCTTTTAATTTGGTTTATAATCGCTATGTATAAAAGTGACCTGTACTTCAGAGACTACTTTGCGGTGTAGATTTTTGTCACGTCCCAAGGGAAACGTTAGTAGTGTATATCCTTGTGACTCATGCTCTTCCTGAATTGAACAGGTAACCAAAAATGTGAAGCCTTACAGACTTACTAGCTAGGAGAAAAAAACCAGTGATTAAGCCAGGTACTTTTAAAAGCTGTCATCATCTTTGGGAAAAAGCCTACCTCTGGCTACAGCCCTGAAGTTCTTTAGCTGGCGTTGGCCAAAAGCATGATCTCTTGGTGTCTTTAAGATTCCTGTATGCCTTTTTGTTGTCCTGTGATTATTTGCTGCGTACCCAGTAAAGCTCCTCTGTCTGAATCTATCAGCTTTCTGAAAAATTGTGTATAACTTTTCCTGTAGTAGGAGTAACTTGCTCGCGGTGTTTTGTTAGAATATTTCACAAATGAATGCAGTTGGAATAGTCACAGCTTCATGTGTTGATAAATTGTCATTGCTTCCATTAGCGCATACAAGGCTGTGAGCTGTAGCACCTGAGGGCTGTGGTTCATGGTCTCTGTCGCATACAGCTGCAGTGGGAAAATCCAGCTGGAATTAAGGGTTGGAATCTTGAATGTCTGCACTTCGGTTTTTCCTGGCTTGTTTTAATGTCCTATGTTATCTTCTGGTTTTGATAGCTGATGAGTAGTTTTTTGTTGCTTTTTTTACATACAAGTTTAATAGTAAGCCGGAGCAGTGACTGGGATGTCACTTGGCTAGATTACCCAGTCAGCCAACGTACGACAGGCTATTTTGCCAGAATATAATAGTAAATTGTCAATGTTTTTCCCCAAAGTACTGTACATCTCTGCATATGTGATAGCAGTGCAGTGCTCACAGGAGCTGCTGTAAAAATACTTCTACGGCTAAATTATTTGCATGTTATTCTCTTAGTACCCATAAAGTCTTGCAAGTGGTAGGGTTTATTGCCTGCCTTTTGCAAGATTTGGGAAAAAAACCCCAAACCAAACATTCCCCCCCCAGCTTAAATCAGGAGTGAGTCTCTTTTTAGTCAGTTGCTTGACAGGTGGTTGGTTGATTTGAAGATGCAAAATAAATTATGAAGACTATACAATAATATTGTTTTTTTTTTTTTCCCCCCAGGTATTCTGATGGCTATGGCAGCCACAAGAAATGTGATGAGAGCTGTCAGAGTTTTTGAATTTGGTGGCCCTGAAGTTCTTAAACTCCAGTCAGATGTCTTAATTCCTGATCCAAAAGAAAATCAGGTGTATATGAGTTCTGTGAACTGAAATAATGATATTGAATGATAACAGGTACACTCAGAACAGGATGAAGAATACAAACCAAAACTTTTCATCTTGAGTATGTAGTCTTTCATCAGTGTATTCATACTACCTGAGACATCACGTTTAACAAATGTGGGCTTTTTGCTGTTATATGGGCTACATATTCCCTATAAAGGATTTCCTAAGACTAGCTTCAGTTCAGCACTGAATTTTGGCTAACTCTGTTTAAGAATGTAGTTGAAGTGCCATGATACTGTGCTGTGAATTCAAGTTCTAAATCTTTTTAATTATTGCTTAAGAAGCATCTTTTCTTTTAGGTGTTAATTAAAGTCCATGCCTGTGGGGTAAATCCTGTCGAGACATATATTCGTTCTGGAAATTATGCTAGAAAACCAGCTCTACCCTATACTCCTGGCTCAGATGTGGCTGGTGTAATAGAAGGTGTTGGGGAACATGTGACTGCATTCAAGGTATTTACGCATTGGGTTTTAATTCATTATTCTTTATTGTCTCCTCTTTTGTGTGATTGCTATAGTACTGTTCCTGCTTTTATTGCTTATAATCATGTAATCTATTTGGAGGGGAAAATCACCTTCATTGACTGGTAAAGGCAAGCAGCAAGATCGTATTGGCAATCCGGTCTGCAGATTGAACTGTAGGGAAGGCTTTAATGCTGTTGACCTCCAAGAGTTAAAAGGTCTCAGAAGAGGCACTTCAGTTTGTCTGCTTAAAGCAATGATATCAGGTGTACAAAAGTTGTGGTTCAGAACCGTTTTTATGGCATTGCAGAAATATTTGAAGTTGGGTGCTTCCTGTTTGAAGTAATAATTTCATGCAGAACTGAAAAATTTTCTGTAAAGTTTTTTTGGAAATGGAAATAGCTTTTATTTTGCTGACTTATAACACCCCATAAATTGCATATTTGTTGTTAAAACTGTTCAAATACTTTATTACTCCAGTCTAGTAATTTTACTAGGATTTTTTCAGGGGACAAGTCTTGAGAGATGAGAAGGTAATTACAAGTTTGCTGAAAGATATCTATGAAATTAATTTAGTTTTTAAATCTGTTCTTCCTTTCAAGTCACTAGACCGTTGGTCTCAGACAAACATAAAAATTGTAGTTGAAAATTGTGTTGGCATTTCCTGACTTGGAATTTATGTAACTCTTGTGGGAGAGATGAGAGATTTGGTTATCTAGAGAGAAGAATCATGTTTATTCATAGTTTCTTATCAGTAGTTTGCTCTATCTGCTGTGTGGGCTTTTTGTTTCTTATGGAAATCGTGATGCTTTTTGCTTGAATGAAAGAGAGAGATGATGCGATCAGTATGTGCCACAGGCAGACATCCTGAAAATGCTGAGTAGCCAAGCTCATTCATTTGCATACTGATAATGCTTGAGAAAGCAGCTATGCTGATATGCAGCCCTCTCTGCACAGTAGTTGATACCCGATGTGTGCAAACCAAACTGATGTAGTCCACACGCTGTCTATTTATTGAGATCCACATGCAGATAGCGGAAAAATCAGAGCTCAGTAACTGCGAATGTTGACAGATACTGACTTTGTTCTGCGAGCGGGCTTGCACCAGGTTGGACGCTGACCTGGACCACAGCAGCTGGCACTGCGCTCCATCAGCAGCACTGAAGCGCCTAGGCGCGCACACACACAGCACGCTGCCAGGTGGTGCGTTTCCTGCATCGCCTACTGAATTGCTGGTTTGAGTATTCCCTGTTGAAGAACAGCAGCAGTATTTAGTTACCTTAGGGTATATTAAGAGTGTATCTTTTTTCCCACATTTAAACAAAAATAATTGAGAAATGTTTCTTTTGTGTTTGTAAAAGCTTTTGAGGTTTTGCATTTGGAATCTGTGTTTTTGCATTTGGAATTCTTTAGTGTTCGGGTTCATTAAGGTTAATATTAATGAGACAGTAGGTTTGTGTGTTACACTGTAGAGCCGGGGTTATAATTATGACACTTAAATCTAAGTATATGAAATTATATGGTTTGTATTGCATTGATTGTATGTATTAGCATTTATCAAAATCTTCTCTGTGACAAATATAACTGGTTATTTTTAATAGGAGAGCTGTTAGAAATAGCCTAGACTTCTGTGAACTGGTTCTTAATGTCTATTAAGGAAAAAATAAGGGAGATGATTAATTTCTCTATTTTCTTTCCTTTCTTTCTCTCTAGAAAGGTGACAGGGTTTTTACCATTGGTACCATCTCTGGAGGATACGCAGATTATGCAGTTGCTGCAGCTAACAGAGTCTTTCCTTTGTCGGATAAATTGGACTTTAGGCAAGGAGCAGCGATTGGAATACCCTACTTCACTGCTTATCGCGCTCTTTTCCAAAAGTAAGGTGCCAAATCTAAGTTTGTGCATTTCGCTTTTGCATATTGAAAATACAGAACCCCATATTTTCATTGTCCTGTAAAATGGGGTGACATCAATGAGTCGGAAATGTTTAAAACACTTGTTAAATTTGTTACACTGATGGAATTGTCAGATCCTTGTTACCTACAAGCTAGTGACTGTATTTTCCTGTGAAGTATTTCTTCTTAAGAGAACAGACCTGGAAAGGCTTCTTCGATAAGTATCATGTAATAAAATGTGTAACTCTCTTTCAGTACTCGCTGGTATTTTAGCTAGGGAAGAAAACCAGGAATAGTTCCAATTTCTTAATTAAACAGACAATGTGCCGTAGAGCAGACCCACCTCTTTTCTTCATGAGCTTCTCTGCCAGAGAGACTCTGCCTACAGTCCTGTCTGTTGCCATAGGACAGTATAATGAGTAAAAGCCAGACTTCTGTGTCAGCTAAGTGAGAGCTTAGGACTGGAAATCTGGTTTAGCTTGATAGAACGCATGATTAGAACTAGCGTGGTTTATTTTAAGATCCGTAAAAGGTGAAGATCTTGAACTGAGGTTCAGTACCAGACTGCATGTTGCGTGTTGACGTAATTGCATAGTACTTAAATTCATAAATGATACGGTTTATTTTGCTTCCTTGTTTTCCCAAAGAGGCTGATTATACCTGTTTAGCCATAACATAAATTGGAAGACGGTGTGAAAGATGAGATTTGATGTCAGTATATGCAATCTGATGCTTAATGATTATGTACTGCAATCATAATGCCAATATTTTCTGTTTTTCCATTCAGAGGGCGTGCCAAAGCAGGGGAAAGTGTGCTAGTGCATGGTGCGAGTGGGGGAGTAAGTATTTGGAGAAGGCAAGTTATAAGAAATGCTGCTTTCTGTCCTTGTATCGCCTTTTGTCTGTGATATGATTTATGGTCACATATCAATTAATGGATTAACAAAACTAGGTTTTTATTTCAGACACTTTAGGATACTTTTTTCTTAGAGCAAATCCCGTTATTCCAAATAACTATGAAACTGCATACTAGGATTGTGTAAGGCCCCTAATACAGAGAGTCACATAATAAACACATTGCTGCAGTCAGAAGTTGGTCTGGAAGCTTTGTAACCAGTCTTCCTGAGATAAAAATAATAGCAGAAAGCTGTAATTTTAAAATATGTACAAGTTGTTCTCGGTTCTCTGAGTAGTAATCACTGGTGCCTAGCAACTATGCATTTCTGGGATATTTTTACCTGTTAACTAACAGCTAGCTGCACAAGGAGAGATACTAGGATCTATAAGTTCATGACCGAATACTATGTGAAATTGAACATATAGTTTTCTTTGGTTTTACATGCAAGCTAACTTTAGATCTCTTTCACACAGCATTCTACTTTAATTTATCCCCCATACTCTGCACTTCATTGCTCAGCTTCTGCTGATACACCAAACGGCTGCTATAAACAGACAAAGTTTCCTTAATTATTTGGTAGACAGCAAAAAGGTGATTATGACAGTCTCATATGAGGAGGAATTCAGATCTCATTCTACGATGCTAGAATGACATTCAGCATCGTAGCCTCTTTTTTTTTCCCCCTTAAACTAAATGGAGTGTTTCTATTCTTACTTATTTTCTGTTTCTTGAAAAGATACATTGCCTTTGGTTTGCAGAAGCATAGAATGCAAGTCTTGTTCGGTGGACTTGTAACCTTTGTAATAGGGATACTTGTAAAAGCAGTGATGCTGACTTCCATAATGATTCTTAAAAATGTGCCTCCTTTTGAATTTTTCTCTGAAAATCAGTCTGGTCATGATGTATTTTAATTAATGGTATTTGTTGTTTCATTTAGTTGAAAACTGATGATCTGCTATTGAGAAAACAAGGTCTCATTCGGCAAAGAGTTTGGGTAGATCCTGGCCAGACAGATAGATGGTCATGGTAGATTTTTTCAAGAAGCCCTGTCCATTTATTTTGTGTGTTATTCATACGTACAAATTTAATTAGCAGAGCCACAGAATGGAGTTTTTATGGTCATCTTTGTTTGTGTATCTGTTTGTTTGTTTGTGTGTTTCCCCCCAAAATAAAAAAGTGCATACCTTAACATATCCTGGAGGAGGTATCCAGCTGTATGGTTGATACAGTGGGCTGCCAAATCTGTAGCCTCTGGAAGCTGATCAGCTGGGACTGAATCCCAGGGAGGCATTGTATGTGTCAGCTGTTCCCTCGTTTTGCTTTCGCATTCTGTTGCTGTGACACAAAGCAAAATCAAGAGATGCCATTGGTATGCCTCATGTGATCATTGGCTCCAACATCAGGTTTTTATGAAGGCAACCCTCACCTCTAAACATCCTGTGGAGTGCAAAGCTCATATGAGACGCTGAGAATTTGGTTTCTAAAGATATCATTTAAGCTCTTTGTGAAAGGTGCAAAAGTAGCGTTAATAAAATTGGTGATTGCAGATTTTCTTTGCAATATATAATGCTGGTATCAATAGCAGGTGATTCTGTGAAGAGAAGAATTTTTTTGGCCTTGTATCAAATATACATGGCCCAACTTTAACAGATAGAAAACATTCGATGTGGATTTATACCAAATGCTGATAGCTATTAAAAAATCCACAAAGCTTTACTATGCCTCTGTAAATATCTTTTCTTTTTTTAAAGATGATTTGGCTATCTTTAAGATCCAAATTACTTACTATGGCAAAAAGAAGTTAGCAGGCCAAATTTTTAAATGTGTAAGTTTCAAGTTGCTGCTAGAATATATAAAATTTAAAATGCTAAGAAAGAAAGAAAAAAAAAAAGACTTTTTTTTTCTTTTTCTTCTTTTCTTTTTTTTTTCACCCTCAGGTGGGAATAGCAACATGTCAGATTGCTAGAGCTTGTGGTTTAAAGGTTTTGGGTACAGCAGGAACTGAGGAAGGCATGAGCATGGTTCTGAGAAATGGCGCTCACCAGGCATTTAATCACAGAGAAGCTAATTACATTGATAAAATTAAGGTGCGCATGTATCAGGGCTAAGTGATGCAGCTTGTATTTTTCTTACTAACAAAATGTGAACATTTGTTGGCAGAAGTTTTTTAAAGTAGATTTATGTAGGAGAACTAGCGTGCTGCCTTTTTCATTTCTGCACACGGAAAAACTTTTCCAGGCTGGAAAAGCTGAGCTTTCTTCACAGACAATGGCATTTAGAAACTCTTGCGTTCCAGCAAATTCCAATATGGTAGTATGTCATAATTCAGGATATCAAAATATGCTAAAATTAAACTTATTAGCGGCCAGCCTTAATAGAAAGGCTGTATTTAAATTTTAAACAATAAACTGTAAAATGTATGTTAGCCGTAGCATATGAAATAAACAGTGGTACCCAAGCACTAACTGGAGTGATTTAAATAATGTATTATGTCCTGTATAGGAATACACAGGGATGGAAGGAGTTGATCTAATAATAGAAATGCTCTCTAACATCAATCTTGCTACTGACTTGCAACTGTTGTCCTGTGCAGGAAGGGAAGGGTAATGGTAAGTATTTTTTGTCACTGACTTTAGTTTGTGCATTTAGCAGTGGAATTCAACAGTTATAACTTGAACTATCTTTTAACTTGTTTGTGACAGGTTGTGGGCTGTAGAGGTCCTGTTGAGATAAATCCAAGAGACACTATGAGTAAAGAATCTAGCATAATTGGAGTTAGTCTGTTTCTTGCAACTGAGGTAAGAAACATTTTTATTTTAAAGAATGTTTTGTTGGCTTATTCCAACACCTCTCTCTTTCCAGTTAAAATAGTTTGTAGGGATGAAAGCCTAATTTCCCTGCAGGTAACTTGCTTGTTCACTCCTTCACATTTTGATTTAATCTCAGAACATCATAAAATATTTTTGGGTTGTGAAATTTGGTTTAACACTTGCATAAATAGTCAATACTTTTCTAAAATGTAAACACCTTGTGGTAAATGCTGTCTTCATTACATGCAGGAGGAGAGGCATGAATGTGCAACAGCACTCCTGGATGGTATAGAAGCTGGCTGGCTGAAACCAATTGTAGGCTCTGAATATCCCTTGGAGAAAGTAGCTAAGGCTCATGAAGACATTACTCATAGCAGTGGTGCTCGAGGAAAGGTGGTGCTCCTTCCATAAAGTATTTTTCCATTTCTTTTGTAGCTGTTCTAACTGCACCTTTGCTTACATGATTCATTGAAAGTATGTTATAAACCAAACTTTTGGTCAGGTTTGACAGTAACAGCACATGCTAACTTACATTCATTAATTACATTAATTAATTAACAGTCTATTTTCTTTTTGTAATAAGCAGAGTTGTGTATACTTTAAAGTAATTTTTGTAGCTTTTTTGGCCGCTGTGGAAATAATACCTTTTCTCTGCTGGTGTGGCCATGTGATGCAGGGGAAACTAATACCTAAGACAGAATTTGCTATCATGCTCTATGTGAAGTTATAGTGAAGCCACTGTAGGCAGTGCAAAATGGAAGCCTGCTTTTTTAAGCAGGTACACAAATGGATGTAACTAAGTATATGCATATAATTAGGACTCTAAATTCTTTAGCCACAAAATTTGTCTTCTGTCACAGAATTTACTTGGAATAAAAGCTTTTACTGCCAAAATAGTTCACTTTCCAGCTCAAAAGATGGCCAAAGAATCTCTCAGATATGAACTGTTCAGAAGCAGAGGCAGTTTCATTTTGCTACGGCTGACTTAGTGTCTGAGGTGAAAGTGTCCCACTTAATCCAAAGGGACCATAACTCTGAAGCTGTATGCTAGTATTTGCTACTTTGCAACTGATCATATTGGCAGAAGCAGCTGCCGGTTCCTTCTAAATGGCTAGGTAGCAAGGATTTCAATTCTTCCTGTGACCTTTATTAAATTTAAAGTCACCTGAATCCCTGGGTACAATGAGGAGAAAAGAGAGGCTGCACTGCTTTCCTGGGTACTGAGAATTCATGTTATTTCATAAATGAATGTGTATACATTGTTGACTTGTTCCAAACGCAGTCCAATTAAGGAAGGACAATTTCTTTGATATGTTGACAGTTTTTACGCTCAAAATACTGTTTGGTATTACAGGCACTTCCTTTTAATGATAGAATTCTCTAATGAGCAGTGAAGTCATCCCTTGCAGAAGAGTATTCTCAACTTCACAGATGAGCTTTTCTGTTCCTTTGAGGAAAAGTGAGTCCTTACTAAACAGAAAGTTTTTAGAAGTGTTTTTGTCTGTGAAGGTTACTTGCTTTTTAACATTTGGTCCGGATTCATTTGGTGTCATCCTATCACAAACCAGCACACGTTCTCTGAATCCATGTCCAGTTTCCTCAGGGCGGTAGCTTCATTGCACTACCATTTTCTAAGATGTGATTTTTTTTTCTGAACAGGCATTCATTTCTACTGACATTTTGCTTAATCTAAACTCGGAAAATAATTGGTAAAATCTTTTGAAATGTCTGGGCTTCTCCTCTGTGCTTGTGATCCCTTGCTAAAATATTGAGGTAAGAGGGCCCCACAATCTGTCTCTTTATAAGCCTCTCGATCAGATCGTAACATTTTGTTTTAGTGCTTGATAGACCCCAATTGTTCTGTGTGTGGTTGGGAGGAGTCAAGTCCTGACACACTACTTGCCTCTAGAGCCTGAAATTGATTAGTTATTTTACCTGTGTGTCCTCTAGGAACAATTGCTTCCTTTCAGAAAATTGGACAGTATTTGTGTTGAATTCTTGCTGACATTCAAGTGTCTTCATTGTACTTGGCAGACATGTTTAAAACAAAACAAAGCAGCAACCTATGCCTGTTTTTGCACGGTGGTTTTTTGGGTTGGTTTGTTGTTTGTTTGTTTGTTTATTAGAGTAGTTGGCATTGAAGTATTTTCCAAGCTTGCAGGTGTGTTAGCATACAAATACTAGGTATGCTAAAAAAAGTGGTAGAAAATTGTCGACTTATTTACACAGAAAATGTTGCAGGTGATAGCATCTGTCACCTGTAAGATCCTCCTTCTTGCCAAGTGACTTCCCCTTGGAGGAGACCGGGAATAGTTGGATCATTAGAACTGATGCAGTGCCAGCTTGTTTAAAATCTGTCTCAGAAAATACCCAGTCTTTCTGCTTGATTTTTCTCTTGTGCATAGCTATGCAAAGAGACGCAAAATGTTTGCTTGCAAATGAGAGAATATAGCTTTACTTCCTTCCACTCTCCAAGTGCAGTCTCAGTAGACCTGGAAGTGAGTCCTGGGCTTCACGTGGTCTTCTTCAACAGCCACATCCCTTTGTGGTATCACTGCGAAATGGATGAAAATATTTTGACACCTTGTTAATGGGAAGTGGATGGAAATTAAGAAGGGAATTTTATTTAGAGCTCTAGCAAAAAGACTTATTTTTGTGTCATTGTAGTTGATTTGGATAACAAGCGTTGAAGTATCATGGAATCGTAGAATGGTTTGGGTTGGAAGGGACCTGTAAAGATTATCTAGTCCAACCCTCCTGCCATGGACAGGGACATCCTTCACTAGATCAGGTTGCACTAAGCCACATCCAACCTGATCTTGAGCACTTTCAATGATGGGGCATTCACAACTTCTCTGGATAACCTGTTCCAGCGTCTCACCACCCTCACCATAAAACGTTCTGCCTCAGGTCCAACCTAAACCTACTCTCTTTCAGTTTAAAACCACTGGCCCTTGTCCTGTCAATACAGGCCTTGGTAAAAAGTCTTTCTCCATCTTCCTTATAAACCCCCTTTATATATTGAAAGGCCACAATAAGGTCTCCCTGGAGCCTTCTCTTCTCCAGGCTGAATAACCCCAACTCTCTCAGCTTCTCTTCATAGGAGAGGTGATTGTTGAGTACATCAGCCTTCTCCATGTCAGTTGTCACCAGCTCTCCTGTCTTATTTACTGGAGGTGGTACATCTTCTGTAATCTTCCTTTTGTGGCCAACGTATGTGTAAAGGCTCTTCTTACTGTTCTTTGCAGCCCTCACCAAATTCAGCTCCACCTGTGCCTTAGCTTTCCTCATCCCATCCCTACACATCTGGGCAGCATCCTTGTATTCTTCCCAGGATACCCATGGAAGTATGTGTGCTCATGCTACTTCAAATATAGCTAGCATAGTTAATGAGACTGTTGGGAACTGTTCTTTGCCCAGTTGCATGTTGTTAGTTTCTAATTTGAGAGAATGTCAGAGAAATAATAAACATTGATACTTTTCTAAATAACTGACTATAGGTATTAATCTTTTTCATATTCTCCGTTTTTACAATTAATTCTAATGCTCACACTCACTTTTGGGTTAGCAATCAATGCTAGGAAAGACTGGTATCAGATGGAAGATGGGTGGCATCTGTCCTTCAGTTACACCTAGATTAGTGTTTTCTTTTTATTAAAGGCACTAGTAAGGTCTCATTGGGTAGTATTTTCATCATTTCTCTAAGCTGGGAACTGAGGGTCAGGTCTGAGACAGGTGACATCCTGGAGGTAAATATTGCTGTGCAAACTGTAGTGTGTTGGGGGAGGAAATTAGTATGGTTTTCAAGAATATGAACTTGTGAGCAATAACCAGGCACATACCACAAAAAAGGAAAGAAGATCTTTATGGTGAGGCTTACGAAACTAATTCAATTGATACTGATGATAAAAGAGCAAGGTGTTAGGGTCAAATAGGGAAGGAATGTTTTGCTAATGCAAGGTTAAGTAATGTAAGGAACACTGTCCAGCACCAAGTTGGCCCCTGTGGAAGTGCATCTCCTATGTTTTCGATTAACTCGTTAGTAGATAGGAGACCACTCTAAGTTCAAGTTTCAGGTTTGCAATGTCAGGCTTTTTAATTTTATTTGGGACTGCTATTCAAGTGCTAATTTAAACTTACAAGTGAATAATTTTGTTAACATACCATAGGTAGATGCACATCTCTACAAAGAATGCATCCTTTTCCCAACACTATTAATTCGGCAGGATTTAAGTATTTGTATTTCTGGTGGGGGTGGATGATGTTAAGATATTATAGCTGTAATCCTCATTACTAAACACAGGACTAAAGGAATGTGCTGCATCGCTGAGTTAAGTCCTCATTTCTTTCAAGCAGTTTGTCATATAATTGGTTTTGCGAACTTCTTGAGCTTCATCTTCTAATGTAGGTAGACCACAGTACTGTTTCTTCTGTGCAAATGTAAATGTGAGGTCGTTTTGCTATTATACTGAGTCATTTAATTGTTTCTTGTTCTTATAAACCTTATAAACCATTCCATCAACCAGATTGTTTTGCCAGGGAAGAAGACTGAGTGTTTCTGGAGCTAATGATTTCAAACTAATATTCCAGTAAGTGCTTTTGAAAATAGTTGCTAGGGAAGAGAAGGATTAGGCAGACTCGGCTGTAGTAATGTGCTAACGCGGTACCCTGCCTCCTAGTCCGCCCAGGTGCCGTAGGATACTTCATACCTGGGGGCTGTGCAGATGCCCCAATAGATAGCAGCCGTTTTCCTTGTATGTTGCACTTCCCGTAGGAGGAGGGAGCTGCATTTCTACTTAGTCTGAATTTGAAGGTTTAGGAATGATTAACCCTAGTGTAAGTGATGTGGGTAGGTAGTTTTTCAGCTGATTATTCAGGTAAAAGATGCTGATTATTCCTATTCATTCGGGCAGAATGCAGTCTGAGGCAGTGAGGGCATGTAGGGAATCCGTGATTCTACTCGACAACAGTGTTAGAAAAAGTAAAACCTCTCTCAATATTAAGGTACTAAATAGCAGGTTAAGACTAACAGTTAACAACGGATAAGATTATGGAGATGATGTGCATATAAAAATATACGTTCTCTTTATACATTGTATGTTTTAAAATACCTAGTTCTTTTTAATTTGGCCTTTGGTCAGAGGGTATTATGTGACTGAGAGGCTTATGATTTACGATGACTCCTTTCTTGCTTAGTGCTGCCTCTGCATTGTAGCTAATGCTTGGAGATGAAATTCAGAGCAGAGTTTTCTTGTCTGTGTATGCATCGCTGCTGTTAAGGGTAGTGTTCGTTATGGGGTTTCTCACCAGAAGGTGTCAGAGTAGTTCTTCTCTTTTTATTACATTGCAGGCTTCTCTCTACAAAAGTAACCTAGCAGAATAAGACAGCATAACATAGACAGACCGCTTTGTAAGGAAATGTAATATAACATTTAATTCTTTTGTCCATTTTTGATGTTATCATACAAATGGCAGGAGTTGTTTTAATTTTGGAAGAAGTAGTGTGGATAAAAGTAATGATGTACCACTGAAGGCAAAAATGCAGGAAGGAGTGAGGACACTGTAGGGGGTGCGTTCAGGCTGCAGGCAGGGGATACATACTTGAGAGACCCGGGTTGTATTGCTGGTATTGTTGCAGAAATAAGGTTGGGCTCCAGCTGGTGGGTGTAGTTGTAGGAGCGTAAGATCTTGTCACCGCTGTCATGCTGAAGGTGGGGTGGCATCGGTTGCCCATGACTCAGTGACAGTAGTCTGAGCCTTGCCTATTAGTGCAAACCCATCTTCACTGTGATCTGCAAGGGGGAATGGTTGAGATGTTCGTGGGTGTTCCAGGCTGCTTTCTCTGTTAGAGAGACATTAATGTCCAGTGGAGGGAAGGTCATGTTGGCTAGGTAACTTCTTCAGCTGCTGCAGCTGAATTTCTTAGAGCCGTTATTTGTCATATTTCTGGCTAATCTTTCAGGTGTGTCTGATCTGTGCAAGCCACCCACCCAGAGCATCTGTCGACCTAGAGAGTCCTTGGTTCAGCTCTCCTTTTAGGACATGCTGTCCCCTTGGCAGAGTCTGCAGAGAAGGATGGAGGAAGAGGGTGAGGATCATAGACAACTGAATTAGGCAGCATCATTCTGCCAGATTGTTTATTTTTGAGTAACTTGTCCTGATTTAACCAGATGGGGTTCCTAAAGCAGTGGTTCCCAGCGGTAGTCTGCTTGGTGCTGCTGTGGGTGGTGGGAAAGGTTGCACAGGCTCTCACTTTTGTGCTGGCCTTTGCATACGCAGGCAAGGTTTGGGGTTCAAAGTATGCAGTTACGTATACATGCCACGGTCTGGAAACTGCTGCTATACATGTTTCTGAAACAGGTAAGAGTGGAACTGTTGTGGAAAGCAGCTGCTATTTGTTAATCTCATTGTGCCCCAAATGAATGCTGCCTACGCTTTCTAGTCATTAAAAGTATGCCCTCTCCATTGGAATCATGTGGTCGGTCCCCTGTGAGTATTCCTGACTTCTTCGTGTGCGTGATAGGGTAAATTAATGAGACTTTAATTACAGGGTTGGGACGGTAAAAAATCAAGAGGATATTGATGTTCTTGATAGTTGCTTCCTTTGCAAAAGACAATTAAATACTAAGTGTGGGTAGATCATGCCACAGAAGACCTGAGGACTGCAGAAGTTCTTTAACATTTTGGAGCAAGTGCATCAGGGAGGGAAGGCTGTCCCTATGCTTCGTCGCCTTGCGGATCTGCATTCCATTCAGTCGTACTGTGGCCCCTGAAAGCATTACCTGTGTGTTTGTGCTTCAGCTTGAACTCACAAGAAGTAAGTGAAGGCAGAAGGGAAAACTAGGAGCATGGAAGGGTGATTATGTGTCCTTTGTTTGAGTAAATCTAGAGATCATTGAAATGCATACGTTGGAGCTTTCCCGTCATTTGTACTGAAAGAATGGCAATCGGGATGGATATTGGAAATGATTGTGCATCCTGTCACCTCCTGCTGTATTTTTAAGTTCATGGGTCTGTGTTGTATCGAAATGCCTTCTCCATCCTCTCCTTTTCCTTCCCCTTCCCTTCCCTTCCCTTCCCGTTCCCTGAAAGTTTGGAGTCACTGCGGGGCAAAAACTGCCTCGCAGCCTCTTCTGCCAGCTCGGAGCTCAGGCCGTGTCAGCCCAGGGCTGCGGCTGTGCGGCGGCAGGGCTGCCGCAGGGCCCGGCGCTGCGCCGGGGGTGCTTCCCCCCGACATGTTCCTGCGGCCAGGAGGGGTCTGCGGTGCCTCGGCTCCAAGCGGGCGCTGACCGAGGTGCGGTGAAGGAGCGGCTCGGGGGTGCCGGCGGAGGCCCCCGGGCCGAGGGACCCGCCGGGGGCTCGGGCCGGGCCGCGCGGCGCTGCCGTCACTGGCGGCGGGTTGCCCCGCCCGCCCCCGCGAACTCCAGCCGTGTCCTAGCGACGACCGGGGACGCGACCGGCAGCGTCGGGGCTACGGGCGCTGACAGGCATTTCGCGGTCTCCCCTCGGCTCCGCCGCCCGCACGTCGGCGCTATGAGCGGTCCGCAGCCGGGGTGAGTGGGGGAGGGCGCAGGGCCGGGGGGCGGCGGGGGCCAGCGGGGCTCGGCGGCGCGGGGCGCCCGGGGCCGGGCCGGTCCCTTCCCCGCGGCGCTGCCCCGCGTCCCTCGCTGTCCGGCCGCCTCCGGGGTGAGCGGCGCCCCGGGCCCAGGCAGCGCCCTGCCACCCCCCGCGCTGTCCCGGCAGGCTGGCCCTCTGCTGCGGCGGGGGGCGGCGGCGGGTGGTCGGGGGGCTGCAGCGCAAGGGGCTCACCCCTCCTGTGCGGGGGAGCTCCCGCACCCGCCAGCAGCCCCGCAGCCTACCGGAATAACGGGAACTGGGCGGCTGCTCTTTGTTAATGGTCATTTGCCTTTTTAATTCTGTAAGAACGATGACATAGAATTAAGTGCCTCAAACAACTTGCAAGACCCTAAAAGTGTTTGCTGGTACTCCAGCATGGGCAAAACGGTGGGGTTTGGATGTTACGCTTGTGTGGAGTCAGGCTGCTCTGACCTTTGCGACTTGGGAAGCTGGGAGGTGTTTGCCAGCCTGTGCGGAGCTGAGCGCTTTTTCACCCAGGTCCTCTCTGGATCTCAGAGGCCTCCGCCAAGGCAGTTACCTTATTCTGTGAACGGTAAATGGAGTCACGGGGAATGGGGCCACTGACTACAGGCGTTCCCCTTTGTTGTTGCCCAACTTCAGACCTGCAGGTTGTGAGTTTCAGAGTATCCAGACTTCCCCAGGAAAACGTGAAGTACAGGTACTGAGGACCTCTGCAGATCTCCATCTCCATGACAAAATTTGACACATCCTGTGTTAGTGGGCGATGCTCTGAGTAAAGAAGTAATGACATAACTTGCTCACGGTCATACAACCAGTCAGTAGCAAACAGGAGTCTTTTGGCTCCCGTTTCCATAGAATCGTAGAATCGTAGAATGTTTGGGGTTGGGAGGGACCTTTAGAGACCATCTAGCCCAACCCCCCTGCAGGGAGCAGGGACAGCTTTAACCAGATCAGGTCGCTCAGAGCCCCGTCCAACCTGACCTGGAATGTTTCCAGGGTTGGGGCCCTCCACTAACCTCTCTGGGCAACCCCTTCCAGTGCTTGACCACCCTCATTACAAACCATTTATTTCTTATGTCTAGTCTAAATCTACCCTCCTTTAGCTTAAAACCATTACTCCTTGTCCTGTCACAACAGGCCTTGCTAAAAAGATTGCCCCCATCCTTCCTGTAGGCCCCCTTTAAGTACTGGAAGGCCACAATAAGCTCTCCCCGCAGCCTTCTCTTCTCCAGGCTGAACAACCCCAACTCTCTCAGCCTGGCCTCGTAGGAGAGGTGCTCCAGCCCTCGGATCGTTTTTGTGGCCCTCCTCTGGACCTGCTCCAACAGGTGCATGTCCCTCTTGTGCTGAGGGCTCCATGTCTGGTTGCGTTCAAGACTGGAACCTGTAGCACGAGCTGATTATTTGAAAACCTTTGAAAAGTGTTGGGCATGAAAATCTCTCTTGCGAAGAAACACACAGAACTCCAAACAAACTACTTAAAACCTTGTTCTTGGAAGATTGTTTCACTCTAGTTACCACGTAAGGCACTTCATTTTTCCTGGAAAATGGCGAAAATTGCAGAGCTGTGACTTACAAAGCGCTTGCTGAAGTGAATAGGGAGAGGCCAACACATGTGGGGTTTGCCCCTGCTCCTCACAGACTGGATGTAAGCCATTTCCCTTCTGGAAGCCATCAAACAGTGCTAGCCTAGTACAGCAGCCAAGCGAGTCGTGTAGGATCACAAAATAATTCACTCTGGAAGAGACCGTGGGAGGTCTCTAGTCCAGTCTCCTGCTCACAGAGTCAGCTGTGAGATCAGACCAGGTTACTTTATCCAGACTGGTGCCGAAAACCGCCGAGGGTGGGAACAGCACATCCCCCTGGGTGCCTCCTCCACTGCCTCGCCCTCCTCATGAGGAAAAATGTTTTCATGAGACCCACCTCAGCCCCTCTTCTTTCAGCTTGTATCGGTTGTCACTCCTCTGGCTCCATCTTCTCCACCCCGCCCTCCCCAGGCCCTGGCAGGCTGCTGTGGGACCCCGGCGCTGCCCCTGCTCAGGTTGTGCAGGCTCCTCCGGGTATCTGGGAAGTCTCCTAAGAGTAGTCTTTTCCGCCAAATGGAACATGCTGGGCAGGTGCCCCTGCCTTGTGGGATGTTGAACTTGCTGTTTGTGTTTGACAGCCTGTGCTTAGATTTGTTCTGTCTGAAAGCTAGACAAGCCTTTCTTGTTTATGTCCCCAGCAGACACAGTGCAAGATCCAGCAGCGTGTTAGAGTGAGGAACGGTCTCCATCAGGGCAGCACTCTTTCTTTGACTGGAGTGGCAATAAACTCCAGATGTAACATGGGGGCTGTAATTCCCTGTGACTCTACCAATGAATAACTAAAGCTTTGGTGCTCTCTCAGATTATTTCTTTGGTGAGCAGTCACTGGTTTAATTGCACCGTGAATTATTAGCAGTGAAGACTTGCTTTACAAAACTAACGTAGGACGCCTACCTGTGACTTTGCCCTGATCGCCCTTCAAACGAGTAAGAATGGTCTTCAAAAATCATTGTGATGCACAGCACTGGCTCTGCATACAGTGCATTGTGCACTGCAAGCTGATAAAAAAGAGATACTGTTAATAAATAATAGTGGCAACGATAATGCAATGAAAATCCTGTAGAATACAGAGTTCCAAGTGGACAGTTCCTTAATTTACTAAAAGCCTAGTCATCAGCTCTAGTATGTTTTGGGTTTTGTGTACTCTGTCATCTGCACAGCTGGTCTGTGCCTGCTGGACTCAGCCAGGAATCCGGCTCCAAATGTTGTATGGCGTGATACTGACCTGCCGAGGGTCAGTTTATTATCTGAGGAGGCTGTTGCAGGAGCTGGTCTTGGAGGAGACTTTCAGGGCTCTGCTGTGTTGGACCCTGCGCCTTGGTGGTGGTATGCCGTTCGATGCCGAGCTGCTGTATCTTAGGTAGAAGTCCCTTGTTTCTGATACAAATCTTCTGGAGGCAGTAAGCTGTTGCTTTTACGTGATCTAATGGGCATTTATCTGACAAAATGCTGGGCGTGATTCATCAAGAGAGCATTTTGTGCAGCAAACTATCGGGTAAGTCTTTATAACTTAAGTTGTAATAATTTGGCTGTCAAGGGGATTATATGCATTTGTATTGATTTTATTTCAGATTTCTTGCGAGCTACAATAGCCTTACAGACAAACACCTGGTTGGCTATTTCAGCAATACCAGGATAAGACGCCATCTTCAGAGATCAGGACTGGTAAGATTGAAAAGTTTCCTTTTGTGAGAAAAAAGAAAAAGATTATTTGTTTCTTTTAATATTGCATAAGTCAAACCACTGATGGTTCTGTCGTTTAGTTGTTAAAGGTATGTGTTGTCATTGGTAAGAATTCGACCAGCTAGCCAAACATGTGAAATCATGCTGTGTCAGATGAAAGCCACACGATCGCACTGAGACTGAGGGCAGGTTTGTTTAATCCAAGCGTTTCCCACTGGATTATTATCTACTGTTGGTCAGCTAGATATCGCAGGGACACAGGGCGGTGGTGTGCAAGGCTCCGCTACTGAAATCAGAATGACAGAAAGACAAGTAGCACAGAGCTCAGAGCTTAGCTCTGTGCGCTGAGTGGTTTTGAAGACACTAGTGCCAGCTGAGGAAATACTGTAGCTGGCATTGAGCACGTTTCAGGACGTCAAGGTCCAAGGGCCACCTGGGGCATGGGGGCTGCTGGTGGATGATGACTCCACACTAGAAGTGATGTGCTAACAGTCAATATGGAGGCCATACTCCATAGAATATCAAGCTTACACTTCCACTACACCTTCTGTAATGCAACAGTCATAATGCTTATCTGTGTGAAACTGGGAACAGTGGCTGACATGGACTGATGATGTATGTAAATACTGGAGAGCCTTGGCTTAGCCCTGAGCTTCTGCTCAGTAATGCAGTTTCAGTAAGTTGTTACATATGGCACTGTATTACTGCACAATTACGGTGATGTGAGAATGTTTGTCAATCTGCTTGTATTTCACATCCAGGCAGAAGAAGATATTTCATGGAGACGTTTTGATAAATTCAGAATGTTTTAATGGTTTTGCTCCATATTTCTTTTTGCTCATTGGAGTTTGCCTCTGCAAAATCTTTCAGTTTGCAAATATACAAAATCATTTTGATTCTCTTAGGTTTTTTAAACTGTGAAATCTAAGTGTCTTTGACTCTACTAGCTGTTTAAATAGCTTCAGTGTTATTTTTCAAAAGTGTTTAATGGAAAACTGAACGATTTGCTAAAGGTGAGTATGCTGAATATTTTAAAAAATACTTACGCACTCCTAAGCGTGACTCTGTTTAGCACAGGTAGATGCAACCCTTACACAGTAGGAAGGCAAGTATTTAATTCCCCTCCGCTGACTTGGGCAATGGCCCATGAAGAGTAAGGCTGAGCCCTCAACTGTTAGAAAATGTGTCTGCTGCTCTCCTGCTCTCTTCATTTAGCTGATGGGTTCCATGGGGTCAAAGAAACTACAGTTCTGTGCTGGGAAGGTGAGTTCCAGCACCATGGCAGAAGCAGAGGTGGTAGCTAACCAGGAAGAGAAAGTAGTCTTTCTGGGAAATTGCACTCTGTTGAAAAACATACTTTATTCTGTCATCTTCTTTTCAGTTACACTTTATTTGTTTGTGACAGATCTCAAGGAGTGGCAGAATAATACCTGAGAAAGAATACCAGCTAAATACTATGAAGAGGGATCACCAGAAATACGTACAGGAGCGCCTGACTCAGGCCATATGTCATAAGGTTCTTGACATACAGGTATGCATTTACTAGTGATGTGTAAACCTTTTCAGATACTTCCCTACTGACAGCCAGTGGCTGTTAACTCGTACTGGACTGGTTTCCGTAGCTGTGCCCTCAAGTCCCCCTGAAAGGCTCTGTCCTGCTGGAAGAAAGGACAATCTTTGTGCTTGACGTCCCTCACATGAAATCTCCATTGGCCTCTAGTTGTTAAACCATACTGTCATTAGAACATACACTGTCCTGGCTCACTTACTGCACTTTGGCAGTCATCAGATTATGGGATGATATTCCCAGGGCTAGTTTGCTTAAAAAAATTCTAATTAAAACAAAATAGTTGGAACATGGTTATATATCTTATCCGAGTACAAAATTTGGGCACATTCCTGTTACGTATCAAGAATGGAGTTGGTCCCTACAACTTTACAAATGCTCAGTTGTCCCCTTGCCAAGTTAATGTATGCAGGTGTAATGCAAATGGATTGAATCAATAGTAGTTTCATAGTAGGGCTCAATGAAGGTAATGACCAGGGAGGAGGCAAGTGATAAGCAGAACAGAAGCAAGTGTTCTGACATTCATTGACATCTCATAATGTCCATTAATGAGATTTCTCTTTCTCTGACATTCATAGCGTCGTCATCAGCTGGAAACAAAAAAGAACCTTGAAAATTCTGCGAGGAAGGAGAGGGTGCAGAAAATCGGGGTAAGGCTTGAACGTTACTGAGTACTGATGGGACATGGCAGTTTTGCCCTGTGTTAAATAACAGCTGTGAGTCAGGCCAGAGATTCATTGAGTCAAGTGTCCTGTCTCTGATGTTTTTGGAAAAAGTAGAAGAAACAGGCAAGTAGAGGATGATCCTGCCCCAGCTAACATCTCCTTCTTCCTCTATCCAGCAGTTCAGGAACTTCCATTCATGCACATGATTCCTTTTGAATCTACTTATTATTTTGGTTCTGCAGTGTTCTTGGTTGTGGAATTTAATTATGAGTTGTATGAAATGGTACTTCCTTGCATTTCTGCACAATAATTAATGTATCTGCTGTCTGATAATTCTGTTTGATGCTCCATTGTTCTTGTTATGAAAAAAGTTAATAACTGCTCCCCTTTTCCAAGGCATTTGTGGTTTTACATACAATTTTCATATTCCTTCTCAGTGTTCCAAGCTGAAGACCCTCAGTCTATTGAATCTTCCATACACGAGCCATTCCAGGCTTCTTATTACTGTTGCCATTTTTTTACCTTTTCTAGTTCTACTAGTTCTGTTTTGAAATGGGGAACCAGAACTGGATGAATAATTTAAGACGCACGTTGCAGTTCTCTTCGTAATTCTAGACACTATCTACTTTTGACTGCTGCTGAGCACTGAGCTCACATTTTCAGTCGTTTGCCTCTCCACATGATGTTTAGCACAACCAGATGTAAGTAATGAAAAGAGGTTTCAGAAGTCTTCACTCTGGTGTCATGTAGGTAGGGCTTGATCCTGTAGTTAGAGTCATGGAAATCCTACAGAAGCCAATGGTTCTTCTCCCCATGAAGTCACTTGGACTCATATGGGAAAAGTGGTTGTCATTTTGGCTGAAATATGCTCAACATCTTATTTCTTTATTCGGAGCTTGCATACATTGAGAAGAATGCATTGAGAAGCTAGCTGCTTCTTTGACCAGTTGAAGAAAAACGTCAAATCTTTTTAATTTTAAATAATACATTTCTGAGCAATTATTCAGGTAAAGAAAGGAGGAGATTGTAATGAAAAACACTGATCACTATGGTAATGCAAAGGCATTATTTACTGACTGAACTGCTGCTGGTAGAAAGTCACCGCAGCGGAAGCAACGACTAAGGCACCCTGTCAAGGGATTGTGGACTTGGATAATTTTGGAACATAAACCAAAACTGCTTCCCTCAGTGAGAAGCGTAAGGGAGATGCCTCCAGATACGGGATCTGTACCTTTGCTGTGATGCCACACTGGGACACAGGAACCTGGCTGGAATTAGCAGTGTAATGTATTTCTCACCTCATACATCAGTGAATTTGGCTGAGTAGCTAATCTAAAAGGAAAGGAGAAAGACAGATGGCTGAGCAAGGGAGGATGAGAGACATAGCTATCTATTTCCAGATGGGTAGTCAGCCCAGTGTGGAGCTTTTGAGAAGGAAAGGTAGGGAGGGACAGCAGTCAGAGCAAGGAAGTGGCAGACGCACTCAAATTTAAAAAAGAAAGGGACCTTCAACCAACCCAAGAATTGGGAGATACAGAGAAACAGGCAGATGAATTGAACTGGGGGGGATCTGCAGCTGGAGAGGGCTGCAGGGAAATGAACCAGAGATGGGAACAAGTCTCTTCCCCCCATCCCTCTCTCATTCTCCCCTTGATTTCCTTTCCTTCCTTAACCAGGTGTTCCATTGTGTCTAGGCAATTTGATCGTCATAGCTGTCCAATGAAAGACAGACAGAAGGCAAGCTCAAAGATTGCTGTGAAGAGTATTTAGTACCTCAGAGATGTAAATTTCTATTCTTTTAGGTGGAACAATCCAGAAGAGCAGTGGAAGGTGCTAGCCTTAAGCACTGCCCGCATCCACCACTTGGTCCAAGAAATCATTACAGGCTCTGTCCTTTAGTGGCTGGAGAAGCAGCTGGTCACTCACAACGGGTGAGTTTCACCAAATACTCCATATGCTATAATGTAAGCACACATGGCCGAAGGCATGCATGTATACCTATGACATCTGTGCTTAGTCTAGAGCATTGACTGCCCTGATTGTTGCAGATTAGGGCCTCATTCTTCATCACTTGAGGCTGATTTCCTCTTTGCGGGATTGTGTCATTAGAGAGAAATTTCGAGAGGCCCGTGTTGCAGGAATGGCACTTCAGAACTTAGAAAAAAACAGCTTTGCTTGTGATAAATCTGCTTTAATCTTTCCCTTTTGTCTACCTTATCACCCAAGTTAGGCCAGTGTCAGTACATTAAGTATTGTCAATGACTACTGTGGATGTTGTCAATGAATACTGTGGATGTAGGCAAGTTTACAGATGTTGTAAAATCCTGCAAGCAATGGATCTCTTTTAGAAAACAGAGTTGAAGGGGTGCGGTAAGACTAAAGCTCTTTCCAGAAGGCCATGCTTTCGAGTTCTGGCTCAGAAGCCTCTTACGCTCTGTTAACAGGCAGAGAAGGAATGTTAATATACTCTTGAAGTATGACACTAAAGTCTAAGGTCAAAGGTCAAATATGTAGTCCAGTTTTAACTGGTTCTCCATTTCAATAATGGTAATTGGTGCAGATTGAAGAGACGCTTTCAGTCCTGAATGACCTTTTCCTCTTCATCGCATACAGAGGGCACCTGGACCTGTAGTTGATTATGAAGGTGGACGTCCTTCTCATCAACAGCGATCCAAGGAGCCTGCCTTTCCTAAGATCGTGAGTTAACTCAGTTAAACAGTTTTTTTAGGTTTTAACATGTTAATGTTGTATTCTGAAGGGTTTACAAGGAAAAGATGAAATAAAGTCAGAAAAATGCTGAGTATTGAACAAAAATAGGCATGCCTTTGTCACGCATTCTCTCAGTGTCCATGCGCTGAAGTCACCAGAACACAGCACACTGCTACAGCTGCTATGAGTTTATTATGTTTGCTTCAAGGCTGCACTGTGAAGAGACAGCATCAAAGCCTAGCTTTATGCCCAAGAGTTATTTTGGATGCTCCAGTTTTTGGATGCCCAGTTAGAGATGCCTAAAGGGGTCTGACTCTTCAGAGGCAGACTAGAAAATTTTGTTTCCTTGAAGGTACATGAGAATCACTCATCACCTCCAAATATCTTGATCAGTGCTATTTTTTTTTCTTTATGATGCTGCTCTGCACTGGAAACTATACACTGAGATTTTGTAGCTGTTTGCTTTCTCCTTTTCTAGGCTTCCTGCCGACCAAATACAGCTCCAGGAAATGCGCAGCAGCCGCATCGCCTCCAGCCACGTCGCAGCTGTGTTGGAGCAGGATCTGTACCAAAGACTTCAAGCTCTAAACGAGAGTGCTGTGCACTTGAAAATGATGAGCAGTCTGCCAGTGGGGTGAGGCCATATTTCATTCTGAAAATAATATAATTTTAGGGACAGCTTTATAATACTGCTTTAGTACTGTAGTTCCCAGAACTGTATACTGCAGGCAACATGCCTACCAGATGGTTATCAGCTTTTCTTTAAACTCTCCTTTTTAACCTCCCCTTAATTTTCAAGACATTTTCTTACTGGTCTAATGCCCAGTTCTTGATCACAGCCAGGAAAAATGTGGTGACTTCTCTTTCATGGTGTAAAATCTCTCTCCATGCAAAATTTTCTGCGTCTACATAGATTTTCTGTTATGTAGAGAGGGAGGCAGCCACTCAGTTAACGTTAATAACTCAGGAATATTTTCACACAGTCTTTTAAGTTTTCATCTTCATCGACAGCTGGAAAGTAGCAAAAAACTCACTTCTTTTTTTTTACCGTTCCTCCTACTAGGTCATACTAGCGCGTTTGGAGAGTGAGAGCTTTCTGGAGTAGCCAAACATAATCTTGATATATATGCAGTTACTTTCAGGCGAGATTTGGACTTGTCTTCTGTTCTAGAAAAACATTTTGTAATTCGCTTTGTGTTCGGAGTTCCATGGGACTGGAGGGTTTTGGAATGGGACTGTGACCTGCTACCCCTGACTGGCAGACACTGTATGAATAGCTCCCTTCTGCTATGCAGTTCCTCTGTATTGTGATGGTCACTATCCTTTCTCCAATAATTTGCTGGCATTATCTATGTCTACTCCAATTATGGGCGATATAATTGGTTTCTTTAATGCTCGCCACTGACAAAACAGCTAAATCAGATCCAGAGCATGCAATGCTTGCAGAGGTTGTTCTCTAGAGATGTCTTGCTTTTCAGGGCCCTGGTTCTCTGCCTTTCATCCTGAAGGAGGACTAAACCTCCACTACAAATGGGAAAGAAGCATTTTGAACCACGTCTTGTATAATTGATGCCAAATGATGTTACTGTTGGAAGATTCTGGTTGCTTTGGAATTTGCTTGCCAGCTGAGAGAATGCAGCAGTGTTGTGGGGTTGTGCAGTATTCTGTCTGCTTGTGAGCAGAACTCTGCATGGTTACAAGTAGTACGTGGTTTAGAATGTTGTATATCTATGAGGGTGACATTTTCAAGCAATCTGCCTGTTGCTTTGCAAATTAAAAGAAAAGGTTTTAGCACAGAAATGTTTTCATGAACAAAATTGCAAGCACCAAGTTAAGGAATTGTTCTAGAAGTATGTGAGTTACTAAATGTAAAAAGCAGTCAAACCACAGTTAGTTCAATATGCTTGGTAACTATTTTTCATAACCTGTTTATCCTGGTTAAAATGTTTTTGCAGGGAGAGAGGAGTGGGTTAGGACTTAAGAATTGGATGGAATATGAGTCTGGTGTACCCCCATGTCAACTCCCCATCATTAACAGTTATTTCATACCGGTGCCACCTCCCGCTGTGCAAAAAGGAGACAAGAACGTAAATGCAGTGAGAAGTGGGACGTTCAGAGGCAGACGATATCGTCCCATCACTGCGCCAAATGGCTTAGAGCAACTTTTAACAAAGGTAAGTTATCTCTGCCTACTTCTCAGCTTACGTATAGGTATATTACCTTCCTTGTTGACGTATTCGCCTAATGTTGAAAGATGTATATACCTAGTTTGTACAAAGATCCACTGAATTTTTGAACAAAAGAAAATTTGTAACTATTAAAATATATAACTGCCACCCATCTCTCTATATACTAAAACGCTTGATGTTTTTCATCAGTTGGGGGAAAAAAAGGTGCTTGAACAGAAAAAAACATAGCAACTCTTATTGAAAGCCTTCCATCTTAGTCAATCTGATCCTGTCTCTGACCATATCTAGTACCAGAACTTCAGAGGGATATATGAAATGCCTTTGAGTATATGAAAACTTCATCTGTTACGCTACAGCTCCAGCCAGTTTTGACTCCTGTAGAGGAAATTGTAGGAACACAGGACTGGGAGGGGCGATATGGGTCATTAAACCTAGTCCCTGCAATTTTGAGCAATTCAGTGCAATGGATTTTCAGTCCAAAATATTTTCCCGCCCTTCTGCACGTTACAAAACACTTTCCAATTTCAGCAGCTCAAGGCCTATCTTAAAAGACTGGAAGTCTCAAGTGTATGCCGCACATACATGATCTGTGTGTTCACCTTTTGTTAGAGTTGGAAGCTGAATGCATTTTTTGTGTATTTCCTGCTGCAGAATTCTGGAGGATTCCCTAAGCCCTCGTTACACAGCAACGCGTTTGTTACCATGGTCTTTCTAGGGAAAAGTGTGCGTTTATCTCGCAATAATGCTGATTACAGAGATGAAATCAACATCTATCAGCAGCATTGCGGAGGGGAAAACCTTTGCGTCTACAAAGGCAAGCTATTGCCAGGAGGTAAGAGAGTCAAAGAGTTCATACTGATTCTGGCAATATCTTTTTTTTTTTTTTTTTTTTGGCTAAAATATTGATTTGATATCAAAATTATTTCATCTGAGCTCAGTCAAGATGCATCCAGGGATTTTTATACCCTCTGCCTCCACGCTAAATCTGGACCTACTGTTTCATGACTGAAAGTGAAGTTACAATTGCTTTTGCAAATTGTGGTAGAATGAATTTAGAGAACTGATTTAGCAAAATACATCTCTATACAAAATTAATCTAAGCTACAGTATGGTTAATAAAGTAGTTGTAGCAGTAAACTATCCTTAAATAGGAGTTATCTGTTTCTGACATGCTGTAATACATCAATGCATGTTGCTTACTATGCATGTTGCTTATTAAGTACACAGTGGGAGCCCAATTCCCATCTCTTTTATGTGTGTGTGATTCCGTCACACCAGTAAAAGGTGAATTGTGTTCTGGGAAATTGGGAAGAGGAAACTACTGTGAGATTTTCTCTTATGAGGAAGAGTGATTCCACAGATCACACCCCTCATTCCAGCTCACAGAACCCATTGTGTTTGCATTTGTGTTTTCACTGGATATGGGAAGATGGTGCGGAGATCCCCGCACTTAAGCCTGTCCCCTAAGGTTATGGGTGCATTGCAGTGTGCCCACAGATCTGCTTAGGGCGTTTGTCACAGCTGTGTCCCAGCTGTGCGGAAGGTGTCCCTTGTGTGTGCTCCTGTTGTCCCGAGCCCCATTCACACTTACTAGGGAACCTGCTGGAGTGCAGTGTGGCTTCCTCCCTGCTGGTGTGTGCTCAGTTTACTTTGGACGGATACTATGACTTGTGGGTTAAGAGAGTACGACCCGGTCCCCCCACCCAGCATGGAGTAGCATAGCAGCCTCAGTGCCCTTAAGGCCTGGATGCCGAAAAATACCTTTGCAGAGTAGCCTGAAATGGCTCCAGAAACAGTGTCTTTCAGCTGTTCAGTGTTGCTCTGAGTACGACTGTATTATTGCAGGCCCAGAGCCACTAATATTGCAGCCGTGCTGATCTGGAACCTGGTCGCGCTCTGCAATGTGCTGCACTGAGGAACGTGTGCATTACACTGCAGGAGCTCTAACATACTGCTGCACTACGCCATGTAGACACATGCCAGGAATCCTAAACTTTCTGTGCATAATGTATGCTCCTGTAAGGCAAGTGGCAGAGTTAAGTTTTTTGAGACGGGAGGCTCTGGTCTCTGTTCTGCTGTAGCAGTGAGCAGCCAAACTGAATATGTATTCGCTTGTCACAGGTGTGTCCAGCTTGGTACTCCTGGCTCGGCAAGAGACAAGGCTGTTGTCGGGGGAGGAGTTTTACCGACTACTTAATAAAGCCAAGAACCAAAGTACCTGACCTGAGAGGGCTGGGTGCTTTGGTGGTGATGCAGATGAGATACAACGATTGCAATAGGCTGACAGTAAAGCATAACCTTTTTCTTTGAACCCTTTCCTTTCTATACTTACAGAGACCTTTCAGTTTGTCTCAAAAAGGCACCATGGTTTCCCATTCAGCCTCACCTTTTTTCTCAATGGGATACAAGTGGACAGGTTGAGCTGTTGCTGTGAGTACAAACATCAGAAGCGTTCCAGGCTGGGAGGCAGAAACGGATACTTTGGGTTTCTCAATGTGGAGGGAGCATCTCCTTGCTACAGGTATGGAGAAGAATACACTTTGCTCACAAGGACTTAGCAGCCCAGTTTTTAGAGAGCGTATCGCTTGTTTCCTTCTTTTAAATCTTTCTGGCACCCCGCAGCTCTGTAGAACCTCATCTGTTTCTGAGTGCCCCTTGAAATGTACACAATTGAGCTCATCCCTCAGGGTCCCACATCCAAGGATACCATCAAAGTCAGCTACTTTTGTGCTGCCTCTTCAGTCACTCTGTGGAGTACACACAGCAGTGGACAATTTTGCACTGGATCTATCAGCTTGTCAGGAGGCAGACAGCACTTCCTCAATAGTTGAGTGTGGAGGAATAGGTGTGGGGTGGTATATGTATGCCACTTGCATGTTTCTGGTGGAAGTGATAGTGAAATAAATATCAAGAGTGCTGCTGAGTTAACTGTAGTTTTCAGGGTTTTCTTTGTGATTGTGGGAACAAGATAATTTATTTTTAAACAGCTCTGCCTCTAAGGTGGGATTCTGCTGTAATACCCCTGGCTGCAGAATAAGACAGTATTGAACGTTAGCCATGGTTCAGACAACATATCTGTGCAGAAGATTCTTGGCTTTGGGCACAAGTCAATGCTGTGAGCAACAGCTGTGGTTTTGCTAAGAAGCTTTCATTTTAATAAAGTCTTCCTTTTGTGTGATTGTTAAGTTGTGCCAGACAAGTAAACTTCTGCACACGCAGATCGTTTAAAAACTTTTTTGTTCTTTTTGTAAGTAATTTTTAGAAGAGCAACAAGCAGTTGGAAGAACAGAACCTCCACAGAGCTATACTCTATTTTTTAGATAAGGACCAAATTATAAGAAAAAAAAATTCAACTTTATTGTACTGTATTTTTTCTACTCAAATCTAACATTGAACAGGATTTATGTAATTATATTACTTAGTATGTTCAAAGTAGTGAAAAGCGTCTGAATTCAGAATGGATATAGTGGCTACAGAGTTTAGGAAATGCTGAAATCTCGGCTTTTTGTGATTTTTAGAAAGATTTGAAGTGAATTTTCTGAATTCATATAGTCTCCAGAAATTGGTTAATTTCTTCGTGAGTCACCCCCACCTTCTGTCCACCTTCCCCTGTTATTCTCAGTGATACCTCTGTTTTCCTGTCTCTTGTCAGTCCAGCCAACCTTACCTGGTGGCTAAAAAGCATCTCCATTAACCAGATTCTCTCCATAAATGACAACTATTTTCACATCTACTTCAGGTCAAATGCAGTCGCAGTTTTTAACTGGTTTGAGTATGACACCACATCCGCACATTAAATACCCACTCTGATTCTCAGTAAAGATCCCCGTTGATTTTCCCTGTTGGGTTAAGGCTTTGGTTCACAAAGAGGTGACGCTGCAGTGATTTCTACACCAATGCTGCGATCCCTGCACAGGGAGTTTTCTGCTGGCCTAGGTCCAGCATTTCAGTACAGTAGAAGTGCTTCAATACCTCAAAGGTCCCTGGAAAAAATACCATGAACAAATAGTTGAAAGGTAGGACTCTTCTCAGAAATTGTCACATTTCCATTTTATGCCTGCAAAACTGAAGGATTTCTATACTGAATGACTCTAGGATATTTCACAGTAGTTTGTAAACAGCTGGAATGTGAGGGGAACTGCAATCAAGCCTTACAGAAAAAAAGCAGTTTTGGTGGAGGAAAAGCTTTTAAGACATAGCTGTCTGTGAAGAAAATACGGGTTTCCAGAGAGACTTGTGATTAGCTAGAGTGAAAATTCAGTTTCATCCTCTGCTTGCAGATTGGAATCAACGTACTGCATACAGCACAATGTCCTGACACTCATAGGTGGTGTAGGGTGACTCTTCATTTCTGCAGTTAATGTTAATCAGGAGTAGGAACTCTGGTCTTACATGAGCCTCCTGACCGTAACATAGAGAGGCTGTCACTCCATTTTATACAAGAGGAGCATTCTCAACAAGTCATTCAAAAACCTTTGTTTTCCAACTGTTTGGGTTTCTGTTAGGTAGGAAAACCAGAACAAAACCAGAAAATAATTCAATTTCAGTCTCACTCTTCCCCCGCAGTTATTAGACCCAGCAGACAATTTTGAAACAAAAAAAGTCTTATCCACAAAACCTGAGTTTTCACTTCACTGGGTGTTAAAGCAGGATCTGGATCAAGCACACCTCCGACTTGGAGCTTGTCTGCCTTTCTCAGTGATTATATCTTCACAGATCATGCTTGGTGTAGCTTGAAATTAATGGACCCTTATGATAATTCTGATTTTCATCTGTTTATACTTCAATTGTCACCTTTAAGCACAGACAGTGTTACTCTCCTTCAAGGAGGAACTGCATTTGTGCTTGTGGAGCACTTGAGGATTTTAGGGTGCTTCTCCAAGTCAGTCATTAATCAGTAACCTTGTCTGAGTGGCAAAGCAGAGGCAGATAGGTACCTGGTTTTACTGTTGATAATGAGCTAGATAGCTCCCTGTGTCTGCTTCCTTCCTTCCTTCCCTTCCATTGCTCACAGAAAGAAAAACGTGATACTTTCCAACTCACCTTGGTTTTTTTATAGGTGCCTTATTACAATGGGTCTGGACAAAATCCCGTCCCCTCCGAAGAGGAAGTTGGAGGACCACGAGGAAAAGCGTGTGGTTTCCTGGAGAGATCGAGTCCGCAGTGAGCCAAGTAAAAGCAATGTTGAGCAGAAATCAAGCAAAGGTTCAGTGTTAGTCAACTTACCAAGTTGTGAAGTGAGAACTCACTTGAGGCCACTTAATATTGAGAACAAAATGCAGACTGGACAGGAGTACAGAAAAGAAGAAAGGAAAAAACTATCTGATCGTGAGAATGAAGATAGTCAGGAAGACACCAGTAAAAATGGTACAGTATTCCAAAACACAAGCAGGGGATGAAAAATGGGAGAGGATGATTCTGGAGAAGGTAGGGGATTGTGGGCCTCCAGCTTCGCCTGGAGCATCGTCTCTTAGGACACCTCATGTGCGAGAAAAATGGTGATGCCTGTGTCTGGGCAATAAAATTAGTGGGGCTCCTTTCAGCCAAGCAATAGGATGAGAGGGTTTTGCAAGAGCCAAGAAAGTGAGCAAGGAAGGTCTGAGAGGCTGAAAGAGGAGCGTGGGGAGGTGGGAAAGCAGGAGGAAGGTGGGGCAGAGTGAAGGGACAACAGTGAAGAAGGAAAATGGGAGCAGGTGGAGGACAAGTCGAGCAGAAGGAAGAAATGGGACTGGGTGTGGGTAGGGAGACAGTGAGTCTGAGGTGAGCTCCTAAGGGAGACGGGACATCAGCATAAGGTGAATGGAGAGAGGATGGTGGCCATAGGGGCAGGAGGTGGAAAAGTCTCCTGCTGCCTGATGCGAGGGAGGGAGGGATGGGATGGGATGGGATGGGATGGGATGGGATGGGATGGGATGGGATGGGATGGGATGGGATGGGATGGGATGGGACGGGGGGCGAACTGTGAGGGGGAGGAGGCTGAATGCTGGGTGCAGAAGGGGAGGGAAGGTGGGAGGAGCACATAGCAGCAAAATGGCAGCAAGATTTAGCACCAGATGAACTATTTTGGTCTTTTCTCCTGTCTGTTGCCAGTGGGAGTGCAATGCTTTGTTCACGGAAGGCTCTTTCCAGTCCCTTCTCCACCACACTGCCCTAGGCACTGCTTACCTGACACCTGCCCAAACCTTCAGCTTCCTTTCTTGTCTGAGCATTTGTTCCCTCTACTCCAGGCCTACCAGCTCACCTTTCTTGCCTTCTCTGCTCTGACCCCGCTGGGGCTATCATTCTTTCCCTTTACTGAACGCTCCCGTAGCTGGCTGGCCTTGCCCCTTTTGCTTGAGTCCCATCTCATTTCTGTTGACAGAGATTTAAAAAGAAAGACGGGAGAGAAGCTGCCCTTGCTGAAAGTTTGCCCAAGGGGTGTTTCTTGTGGCAGACAAAGATAATATTTGTGGTATAAAAACAATGCATGGCAGCTCCAACTGCATGCTCAGAATGTGCCATTTCCCCAGTGCCACCTAAGGCCAGTCCCTGTTGCCATCAGCCTGCTTACAGCTCTGCCTGCCCCTATGGGAAGAGATGGTGAGCTCAGCCTGTGCCTTCACACACTCCTTATTATAAAGACTTTTTCAGAGTAAGTCAAATTTAGAGAGAGATTTTAATTCCTACTTCCTATTCCTATTTTTACTTTCATAATTCTGCAGTGCTACTGCTCAGCTTCCTTGTCGGTCCCTGTGGATGTGTGCTTGTGATTAATCAAGCCTTTTTCCTTCCAGAAGGTGGGCACATTTCTGACAGTTACCTAAGGAGGCCTCACTTCCAGCAATGCAGTTGGAATCTCAATTGATTTTTAATACAGAAAATGAATCTCCTTATTCCCTTAATTCTCTTTGTCTGGGTAATTGTTTATTTGCCTAATTGGTTCTTCATTTCTGTCCTTGGCATTCTGTCACTTCAGTACTTTAGAAGCACTGATGGAAAGAAAAAGAGGTGAGCAATAAGATCTGAAAGGGGAGAAATTATGGCCACGAGGAAAGCTGGTGTGCCAGCAGTGACAGCTCTCCTTCACAATTTAGGTTTGTTGCCTCTCTGCTGCATGTGCAGTGAACTAGTGGTAGCAGTGGAATTACTGAATTTTCAATGGAAATCACTGACATCACTGTGCATGCTGGTGCCTGGGATTTTAAATAGCGCAGCCTTGGCTGGAAAGGCAAGGATTCTTTAATGCATATGCATGAAGACAGTCTTTACCTATGGATCTCAGCAAAGTTATCTATCAAATGTTACAACTTGTCAAGCTAGTAGCCTGGGATGAAATCCAGACCGTGTTGCTGTAAGAATGGTAATTCTGCTGTAAGCTTCGTTTGTACCAGGATTTCACCTGGGACCTGAATGAGCATATTAGAACAGTGTGATAACAGAATGTTCCTCTGCAGCACCCCTTGGCTGGATTTAATGAATTCATTTAGTTTGTAAGCCACTTCTTTGCTAATTAGCCACGTCAATCCACATTTATCGTACTTTGCCCTACGATATATTACCTTTCTCCAGCTTTCTCTATTGCTTGTGGTTTTTTTCATCACAACAAGTTTTTCTCCTGTAATGAGACTGTCTTGCATTTTAGTTCTGTTTGCCCAGCTCTTAATCTTTCTAGTCCTTTCAGTGGCTAATCATTTTGTTTGTTTTGCTGTTAATGTATTAATCATACTTGATGCATCATTCAGTAGCTTTGTTGCATTTTTGCTACTCTGTCTATGAAGAACGTGATGGTTTTTTATGATAATGTGCTCTTATGAGTCCTATCTGTGGTCTTAGATTCTCTCATGGCTTTAAAAAGACTGAGCAAATGCAAAGGCAAAAGGAGATTAATGAAGTTAACCTCTGTCTGCTTAAAAAGAACTTTATTAGTTGTGAATTCCATTTCCTGTCTCACAGTATGATTCTTTTATTTTAGAGTATGATGAAGATTTTGAATCATATGAAGAAGTTAATGAAGAGGGACAGGCTGGTGATCACATGAGTGGAATGTCAAAGTCATCTGACAGCGAGGAAGATGAAAGAGATGGTTATTCTGAGAGTGACTCAGAGGATGAGGAACAAGGTTAGGTTTTTTCATAATGAGGCTTAGAGAAGTTAACCTGATGCATGTTTTCCATTTTGTGCGTGTCCAGTACGTATGTTGAGTCTGCTTAGGAAAAACCACGCAATTCCTACTGAATTGGTAAAATACAGCTATTTTCTCTGTTCTTATTAATTCTACCATCTGTCACTGAAATACAGCCAAACCCACTGGCAATGTAAGCGTGTGTCAGCTCACAGTAGACATTGCTGAGCTATTTAGTTGCAGAAATGGAGAGGGAGCCAGTCAGCAAATTAGCATGAAATATTTGGGGCAGATCAGCACTTCATGTCAGTGGTCACCGACGTCCAAGAAGCTATGACCGCTTACACCTGCCGAGGATACTCACTTTTATCTGAGAAGTCACCAGGAAACCCAGCATGCCACCTTGTATTTCAGAAGTGCTGTCTTTAGCGGCCCTGAATAATCAGAACCTCAGCTTTGTCCTCTGGTACATCACTGACTCTGTCCTGGCTCAGGGAGGAAACGCCATCAGCTCAGCTGCCCGTGCTACTTGCAGCGGTTACGCGGTTTGTGAGAGTCCTTGTTCAAGTCTGGCTGTGAATGAGTGAGAGTCCGAGTCAGTGAGATAGTTTGTGATTCTTGATCCAAATGTAGGTACAAAAGTGTGCAGTGAGGTGTCCAAGACCATTATTATTATTAATTCAGAAAGATTAAACTGTTCTGGAGTAATTTTTTGTAGAATAAGTAGCGTTTTCTGTCATTCGGTTTTTTGGATCAGCACTTTTAATGTCTAGTGTTTTAACTGTGTGCCTTCATGCCATCCAAGCCATGCATCTTCATAAATAATCCCACAGAAAACTTGTGGGCAATTTCCCATTTATTAGACGAACACTAGAATTCCATCCACCACGTGGTGAATAAGCCAAAAGTGAATTGCCTCTTCCTTCTGGCACAGTGTTTTATTTCTCTCTAACATTGCTCGTCTATGGCTTTGTTAGATCCTGAGCTGACTTATATGCTTCTTGCTTGTCATAATGTACCAGGATTTCTCCATTTACTGCTGTGTTCCTTACACTTGACAGTCCTATTGTGCAAGCGGTTCCTCAAGTTAAAGGGAAACATTACTTTCACATTTGTATTTCTAGGTGAATTAAACAAAGGTGATACAGCTGTTTGTGAAAAGGTTGCAGCTGCAAGAAAGGTGCAGTCTTTTTATAGAAAGTATAAAATCCAACAAACTCAAATCGGGTTTGAAACTTCCTTGCTTATAAAATCATTGCAGTGATCAAAAAGAATCTTAATTTTTATTTCCTCGTGATAATCAGAAATAGCTTGTGATTCATGAATAATCAGTACAATTAAGCATTCTTTTCTGCATTCTCTTGTTAGTGTATGGCATTACAAAGTGTTTTGGTGGCTTTAGTCAGCTGCTTTTCAAGCTCTAGCAGTGCGTGATGATCAAGTGAAAGTGTGTGGATGCATAGGTGTGCATAGGTGGAAAGGAACAGGTAACGGTAAGGGCCTTTCATGGCTACCTATGCATTAAGGCCTTTGTTAAGGGCCACCCTTTTTCACCTTTTTTTGTACTGGGATGCAGTACTGCTGCATGCACCAAAACTCACTAGTTCAATACAGATTTTTCTGTGATGAGGAGAAAAGACTGTTGGGAAGCCACCAAATCTTGAAATATGGCTCTTTAACATCAGCAACTAATAGTGTAAAACAGCTAGCCATCTAGGCAGGGGCTCCCTACTGATCAGCTGGCAGGCACTGCTAATGTTTTTCAATATGTGTTTGCCATGGCTTGCTTTGTTCTCCTTTACTGCAGCAGCTCAGGACATATGCGTTTAAATCATTTACATTCTCTGTGGTTTTAAATAAGACAGGTTTAATCTTCTTTCTTAGCAGCCTGATTTGCTGCTTCTGTCTTTTACGTCAGCACACTAATAGAGTGTTCATCAGTTATGACTTGCATCTCATTTGGCAATCAGCAGTAGGCCATGGGGGTGTGGTGCTGAGCAGCCTTGCCTCCGTGGAAATGAGGGAAGCTGTTTTCAAAGGGGCTTCTTGAGAATCTCACAACTTGGAGTCACTTTTCTCTTTGGCCCACATGAGCTGTGGCCTCTTAACATTTTCTCCATGACTTTTGGTGAGAGGAGGCAGAGAAGCTGGCTTTACTGAATTTTCCCTGTTGTGTTTGCTGAGGAGGTAAGAAAGAGACGGATAATACTCTAATTTGACATTGGGTATTTTAGTGTGAGGAGTGGTTACCCAAATACTGGATGGGGGCCTCGAGGGGTTTTTAGAAGTCTAAATATGTAAATACAGTAAATAATGGAAGAGGCATGGATTAGGAGCTAGGGATACTGGTGGAAAAGCCTTTTTTGTGACCGCTGGTTCTATTGTGAACGCATGTGTTCTGTGCTCTGAGCTGTTTGCTCCCCATATGTGTAAATGACTGTCAACAAGAGGAGCAGTGCTTCCAACATTTATCTTCTTGGGGCAGGAAGCCTGAAGGAGTTCTGCAGTCCTTATTTAGTGCTAGTAAGTGGTAGACTGTAACACTAGATAAGGATGTTTCAAGGTTACCTCTAGCTTTGGGTGACATTTCAGATCACTGGGATTTTGGATTTCTAGGGACTTTCATTTAAGTTTGAAAGTCCTCAGATATTCTTCATTTCTGTCCTTGGCATTCTGTCACTTCAGTACTTTAGAAGCACTGATGGAAAGAAAAAGAGGTGAGCAATAAGATCTGAAAGGGGAGAAATTATGGCCACGAGGAAAGCTGGTGTGCCAGCAGTGACAGCTCTCCTTCACAATTTAGGTTTGTTGCCTCTCTGCTGCATGTGCAGTGAACTAGTGGTAGCAGTGGAATTACTGAATTTTCAATGGAAATCACTGACATCACTGTGCATGCTGGTGCCTGGGATTTTAAATAGCGCAGCCTTGGCTGGAAAGGCAAGGATTCTTTAATGCATATGCATGAAGACAGTCTTTACCTATGGATCTCAGCAAAGTTATCTATCAAATGTTACAACTTGTCAAGCTAGTAGCCTGGGATGAAATCCAGACCGTGTTGCTGTAAGAATGGTAATTCTGCTGTAAGCTTCGTTTGTACCAGGATTTCACCTGGGACCTGAATGAGCATATTAGAACAGTGTGATAACAGAATGTTCCTCTGCAGCACCCCTTGGCTGGATTTAATGAATTCATTTAGTTTGTAAGCCACTTCTTTGCTAATTAGCCACGTCAATCCACATTTATCGTACTTTGCCCTACGATATATTACCTTTCTCCAGCTTTCTCTATTGCTTGTGGTTTTTTTCATCACAACAAGTTTTTCTCCTGTAATGAGACTGTCTTGCATTTTAGTTCTGTTTGCCCAGCTCTTAATCTTTCTAGTCCTTTCAGTGGCTAATCATTTTGTTTGTTTTGCTGTTAATGTATTAATCATACTTGATGCATCATTCAGTAGCTTTGTTGCATTTTTGCTACTCTGTCTATGAAGAACGTGATGGTTTTTTATGATAATGTGCTCTTATGAGTCCTATCTGTGGTCTTAGATTCTCTCATGGCTTTAAAAAGACTGAGCAAATGCAAAGGCAAAAGGAGATTAATGAAGTTAACCTCTGTCTGCTTAAAAAGAACTTTATTAGTTGTGAATTCCATTTCCGGTCTCACAGTATGATTCTTTTATTTTAGAGATTGATGAAGATATTGAATCATATGAAGAAGTTAATGAAGAGGGACAGGCTGGTGATCACATGAATGGAATGTCAAAATCATCTGACGGCAAGGAAGATGAAAGAGATGGCGATTCTGAGAGTGACTCAGAGGATGAGGAACAAGGTTAGGTTTTTTCATAATGAGGCTTAGAGAAGTTAACCTGATGCATGTTTTCCATTTTGTGCGTGTCCAGTACGTATGTTGAGTCTGCTTAGGAAAAACCACGCAATTCCTACTGAATTGGTAAAATACAGCTATTTTCTCTGTTCTTATTAATTCTACCATCTGTCACTGAAATACAGCCAAACCCACTGGCAATGTAAGCGTGTGTCAGCTCACAGTAGACATTGCTGAGCTATTTAGTTGCAGAAATGGAGAGGGAGCCAGTCAGCAAATTAGCATGAAATATTTGGGGCAGATCAGCACTTCATGTCAGTGGTCACCGACGTCCAAGAAGCTATGACCGCTTACACCTGCCGAGGATACTCACTTTTATCTGAGAAGTCACCAGGAAACCCAGCATGCCACCTTGTATTTCAGAAGTGCTGTCTTTAGCGGCCCTGAATAATCAGAACCTCAGCTTTGTCCTCTGGTACATCACTGACTCTGTCCTGGCTCAGGGAGGAAACGCCATCAGCTCAGCTGCCCGTGCTACTTGCAGCGGTTACGCGGTTTGTGAGAGTCCTTGTTCAAGTCTGGCTGTGAATGAGTGAGAGTCCGAGTCAGTGAGATAGTTTGTGATTCTTGATCCAAATGTAGGTACAAAAGTGTGCAGTGAGGTGTCCAAGACCATTATTATTATTAATTCAGAAAGATTAAACTGTTCTGGAATAATTTTTTTGTAGAATAAGTAGCGTTTTCTGTCATTCGGTTTTTTGGATCAGCACTTTTAATGTCTAGTGTTTTAACTGTGTGCCTTCATGCCATCCAAGCCATGCATCTTCATAAATAATCCCACAGAAAACTTGTGGGCAATTTCCCATTTATTAGACGAACACTAGAATTCCACCCACCACGTGGTGAATAAGCCAAAAGTGAATTGCCTCTTCCTTCTGGCACAGTGTTTTATTTCTCTCTAACATTGCTCGTCTATGGCTTTGTTAGATCCTGAGCTGACTTATATGCTTCTTGCTTGTCATAATGTACCAGGATTTCTCCATTTACTGCTGTGTTCCTTACACTTGACAGTCCTATTGTGCAAGCGGTTCCTCAAGTTAAAGGGAAACATTACTTTCACATTTGTATTTCTAGGTGAATTAAACAAAGGTGATACAGCTGTTTGTGAAAAGGTTGCAGCTGCAAGAAAGGTGCAGTCTTTTTATAGAAAGTATAAAATCCAACAAACTCAAATCGGGTTTGAAACTTCCTTGCTTATAAAATCATTGCAGTGATCAAAAAGAATCTTAATTTTTATTTCCTCGTGATAATCAGAAATAGCTTGTGATTCATGAATAATCAGTACAATTAAGCATTCTTTTCTGCATTCTCTTGTTAGTGTATGGCATTACAAAGTGTTTTGGTGGCTTTAGTCAGCTGCTTTTCAAGCTCTAGCAGTGCGTGATGATCAAGTGAAAGTGTGTGGATGCATAGGTGTGCATAGGTGGAAAGGAACAGGTAACGGTAAGGGCCTTTCATGGCTACCTATGCATTAAGGCCTTTGTTAAGGGCCACCCTTTTTCACCTTTTTTTGTACTGGGATGCAGTACTGCTGCATGCACCAAAACTCACTAGTTCAATACAGATTTTTCTGTGATGAGGAGAAAAGACTGTTGGGAAGCCACCAAATCTTGAAATATGGCTCTTTAACATCAGCAACTAATAGTGTAAAACAGCTAGCCATCTAGGCAGGGGCTCCCTACTGATCAGCTGGCAGGCACTGCTAATGTTTTTCAGTATGTGTTTGCCATGGCTTGCTTTGTTCTCCTTTACTGCAGCAGCTCAGGACATATGCGTTTAAATCATTTACATTCTCTGTGGTTTTAAATAAGACAGGTTTAATCTTCTTTCTTAGCAGCCTGATTTGCTGCTTCTGTCTTTTACGTCAGCACACTAATAGAGTGTTCATCAGTTATGACTTGCATCTCATTTGGCAATCAGCAGTAGGCCATGGGGGTGTGGTGCTGAGCAGCCTTGCCTCCGTGGAAATGAGGGAAGCTGTTTTCAAAGGGGCTTCTTGAGAATCTCACAACTTGGAGTCACTTTTCTCTTTGGCCCACATGAGCTGTGGCCTCTTAACATTTTCTCCATGACTTTTGGTGAGAGGAGGCAGAGAAGCTGGCTTTACTGAATTTTCCCTGTTGTGTTTGCTGAGGAGGTAAGAAAGAGACGGATAATACTCTAATTTGACATTGGGTATTTTAGTGTGAGGAGTGGTTACCCAAATACTGGATGGGGGCCTCGAGGGGTTTTTAGAAGTCTAAATATGTAAATACAGTAAATAATGGAAGAGGCATGGATTAGGAGCTAGGGATACTGGTGGAAAAGCCTTTTTTGTGACCGCTGGTTCTATTGTGAACGCATGTGTTCTGTGCTCTGAGCTGTTTGCTCCCCATATGTGTAAATGACTGTCAACAAGAGGAGCAGTGCTTCCAACATTTATCTTCTTGGGGCAGGAAGCCTGAAGGAGTTCTGCAGTCCTTATTTAGTGCTAGTAAGTGGTAGACTGTAACACTAGATAAGGATGTTTCAAGGTTACCTCTAGCTTTGGGTGACATTTCAGATCACTGGGATTTTGGATTTCTAGGGACTTTCATTTAAGTTTGAAAGTCCTCAGATATTCTTCATTTCTGTCCTTGGCATTCTGTCACTTCAGTACTTTAGAAGCACTGATGGAAAGAAAAAGAGGTGAGCAATAAGATCTGAAAGGGGAGAAATTATGGCCACGAGGAAAGCTGGTGTGCCAGCAGTGACAGCTCTCCTTCACAATTTAGGTTTGTTGCCTCTCTGCTGCATGTGCAGTGAACTAGTGGTAGCAGTGGAATTACTGAATTTTCAATGGAAATCACTGACATCACTGTGCATGCTGGTGCCTGGGATTTTAAATAGCGCAGCCTTGGCTGGAAAGGCAAGGATTCTTTAATGCATATGCATGAAGACAGTCTTTACCTATGGATCTCAGCAAAGTTATCTATCAAATGTTACAACTTGTCAAGCTAGTAGCCTGGGATGAAATCCAGACCGTGTTGCTGTAAGAATGGTAATTCTGCTGTAAGCTTCGTTTGTACCAGGATTTCACCTGGGACCTGAATGAGCATATTAGAACAGTGTGATAACAGAATGTTCCTCTGCAGCACCCCTTGGCTGGATTTAATGAATTCATTTAGTTTGTAAGCCACTTCTTTGCTAATTAGCCACGTCAATCCACATTTATCGTACTTTGCCCTACGATATATTACCTTTCTCCAGCTTTCTCTATTGCTTGTGGTTTTTTTCATCACAACAAGTTTTTCTCCTGTAATGAGACTGTCTTGCATTTTAGTTCTGTTTGCCCAGCTCTTAATCTTTCTAGTCCTTTCAGTGGCTAATCATTTTGTTTGTTTTGCTGTTAATGTATTAATCATACTTGATGCATCATTCAGTAGCTTTGTTGCATTTTTGCTACTCTGTCTATGAAGAACGTGATGGTTTTTTATGATAATGTGCTCTTATGAGTCCTATCTGTGGTCTTAGATTCTCTCATGGCTTTAAAAAGACTGAGCAAATGCAAAGGCAAAAGGAGATTAATGAAGTTAACCTCTGTCTGCTTAAAAAGAACTTTATTAGTTGTGAATTCCATTTCCGGTCTCACAGTATGATTCTTTTATTTTAGAGATTGATGAAGATATTGAATCATATGAAGAAGTTAATGAAGAGGGACAGGCTGGTGATCACATGAATGGAATGTCAAAATCATCTGACGGCAAGGAAGATGAAAGAGATGGCGATTCTGAGAGTGACTCAGAGGATGAGGAACAAGGTTAGGTTTTTTCATAATGAGGCTTAGAGAAGTTAACCTGATGCATGTTTTACATTTTGTGCGTGTCCAGTACGTATGTTGAGTCTGCTTAGGAAAAACCACGCAATTCCTACTGAATTGGTAAAATACAGCTATTTTCTCTGTTCTTATTAATTCTACCATCTGTCACTGAAATACAGCCAAACCCACTGGCAATGTAAGCGTGTGTCAGCTCACAGTAGACATTGCTGAGCTATTTAGTTGCAGAAATGGAGAGGGAGCCAGTCAGCAAATTAGCATGAAATATTTGGGGCAGATCAGCACTTCATGTCAGTGGTCACCGACGTCCAAGAAGCTATGACCGCTTACACCTGCCGAGGATACTCACTTTTATCTGAGAAGTCACCAGGAAACCCAGCATGCCACCTTGTATTTCAGAAGTGCTGTCTTTAGCGGCCCTGAATAATCAGAACCTCAGCTTTGTCCTCTGGTACATCACTGACTCTGTCCTGGCTCAGGGAGGAAACGCCATCAGCTCAGCTGCCCGTGCTACTTGCAGCGGTTACGCGGTTTGTGAGAGTCCTTGTTCAAGTCTGGCTGTGAATGAGTGAGAGTCCGAGTCAGTGAGATAGTTTGTGATTCTTGATCCAAATGTAGGTACAAAAGTGTGCAGTGAGGTGTCCAAGACCATTATTATTATTAATTCAGAAAGATTAAACTGTTCTGGAATAATTTTTTTGTAGAATAAGTAGCGTTTTCTGTCATTCGGTTTTTTGGATCAGCACTTTTAATGTCTAGTGTTTTAACTGTGTGCCTTCATGCCATCCAAGCCATGCATCTTCATAAATAATCCCACAGAAAACTTGTGGGCAATTTCCCATTTATTAGACGAACACTAGAATTCCACCCACCACGTGGTGAATAAGCCAAAAGTGAATTGCCTCTTCCTTCTGGCACAGTGTTTTATTTCTCTCTAACATTGCTCGTCTATGGCTTTGTTAGATCCTGAGCTGACTTATATGCTTCTTGCTTGTCATAATGTACCAGGATTTCTCCATTTACTGCTGTGTTCCTTACACTTGACAGTCCTATTGTGCAAGCGGTTCCTCAAGTTAAAGGGAAACATTACTTTCACATTTGTATTTCTAGGTGAATTAAACAAAGGTGATACAGCTGTTTGTGAAAAGGTTGCAGCTGCAAGAAAGGTGCAGTCTTTTTATAGAAAGTATAAAATCCAACAAACTCAAATCGGGTTTGAAACTTCCTTGCTTATAAAATCATTGCAGTGATCAAAAAGAATCTTAATTTTTATTTCCTCGTGATAATCAGAAATAGCTTGTGATTCATGAATAATCAGTACAATTAAGCATTCTTTTCTGCATTCTCTTGTTAGTGTATGGCATTACAAAGTGTTTTGGTGGCTTTAGTCAGCTGCTTTTCAAGCTCTAGCAGTGCGTGATGATCAAGTGAAAGTGTGTGGATGCATAGGTGTGCATAGGTGGAAAGGAACAGGTAACGGTAAGGGCCTTTCATGGCTACCTATGCATTAAGGCCTTTGTTAAGGGCCACCCTTTTTCACCTTTTTTTGTACTGGGATGCAGTACTGCTGCATGCACCAAAACTCACTAGTTCAATACAGATTTTTCTGTGATGAGGAGAAAAGACTGTTGGGAAGCCACCAAATCTTGAAATATGGCTCTTTAACATCAGCAACTAATAGTGTAAAACAGCTAGCCATCTAGGCAGGGGCTCCCTACTGATCAGCTGGCAGGCACTGCTAATGTTTTTCAGTATGTGTTTGCCATGGCTTGCTTTGTTCTCCTTTACTGCAGCAGCTCAGGACATATGCGTTTAAATCATTTACATTCTCTGTGGTTTTAAATAAGACAGGTTTAATCTTCTTTCTTAGCAGCCTGATTTGCTGCTTCTGTCTTTTACGTCAGCACACTAATAGAGTGTTCATCAGTTATGACTTGCATCTCATTTGGCAATCAGCAGTAGGCCATGGGGGTGTGGTGCTGAGCAGCCTTGCCTCCGTGGAAATGAGGGAAGCTGTTTTCAAAGGGGCTTCTTGAGAATCTCACAACTTGGAGTCACTTTTCTCTTTGGCCCACATGAGCTGTGGCCTCTTAACATTTTCTCCATGACTTTTGGTGAGAGGAGGCAGAGAAGCTGGCTTTACTGAATTTTCCCTGTTGTGTTTGCTGAGGAGGTAAGAAAGAGACGGATAATACTCTAATTTGACATTGGGTATTTTAGTGTGAGGAGTGGTTACCCAAATACTGGATGGGGGCCTCGAGGGGTTTTTAGAAGTCTAAATATGTAAATACAGTAAATAATGGAAGAGGCATGGATTAGGAGCTAGGGATACTGGTGGAAAAGCCTTTTTTGTGACCGCTGGTTCTATTGTGAACGCATGTGTTCTGTGCTCTGAGCTGTTTGCTCCCCATATGTGTAAATGACTGTCAACAAGAGGAGCAGTGCTTCCAACATTTATCTTCTTGGGGCAGGAAGCCTGAAGGAGTTCTGCAGTCCTTATTTAGTGCTAGTAAGTGGTAGACTGTAACACTAGATAAGGATGTTTCAAGGTTACCTCTAGCTTTGGGTGACATTTCAGATCACTGGGATTTTGGATTTCTAGGGACTTTCATTTAAGTTTGAAAGTCAGGATGATCTTTTTGTTCTGGCTGTAGTGATTAATCTTCAAAAAGGTTTCTGCGCTCAGGGTGGTAGAAGCATTCAGAAACCCGTTGGTATCTACTCCTTTGCGCTTGCACAGAATGTGTTTACAAACAGTAAACAGCGGAACCCGAACTGGTGCAGGGCATTTCCTTCTGCATGAATAGGAAGTTTGTTGTGGGAAGGGTTTGTCATCTTCCAAATGTCTATTTACTGTTTACCTGATGGCATTGGAGTCCTCATCTAGTTTTATCCAGGTTTGGTTTTAATCCTTTAAAGGAAATGATAACTTTTTTTGCATTGTTTTTATTAACCACTCTAGGCCTTGATACATTGAACACAAAATGCCTGTGATTTTTTTATTCCTGTTTCCTATTTGTTGCTTTTTGATATTTTCCCCTTTGTAATGAAATCTTCTACTTTTTTTTTCACCACTGAACAGAAGAGGTGGAGAGAAGGGGTAAAAAAGATGTGGGCTTTTCCCAACCGAGATGTAATAATAAATTTATGAAAAACAATAATTCACTGGTAATTTTGAGGACAAGAAGAGCTTTCTGTTTGAATGAAGGCTGCTTGCTCTCTGAAAATAGTCTGTGTGGAAACACTTCAAGCAACTTTAGTAGCAACTACTAGTTCTATTTTTTAGGAGATTATTAAAGTGCCTAATAGGTCTCAACAGTGGAATATTTTTCTGGATATTCATTATTACAAAGATTTTTCTTTAATTTAACTCCATTGCTTTTAGTTTTGCCTTTTTGCACATCCTGAAGCAGTTCTTTTCCCTTCTTTATGTTTACATTTACAAATTCTCCAAGACAGCGTATCCCCTGCCTGAGTCATCATGTTGCCAAATCCTACGTAGTTTTTCTCTTATAACTGAATCCATATACCTCTTTAATACCCACCTCTTTTCCACTCAACCTGGATTGCCGCTTCCCTAATATATCTAGTTGTGACAGATCTAGACATTAATATATTGCCTCAGGGCAAACCTTATAAATGCTTTCCTGGGACCTTCCCTGCCTGACTTGCATGGTTCCTTGCAGAGATCTTAGAGCTTCACCCAGGTGAAATGTGACAGCAAGGAGTGAAGCCATCACTGCCATTTAGGACCTATGGTACCAGCAAAAAGGTGTTCATGCTGAGCAAGTGCCTTTTGTTCTGTAGACTGAAATGGTCTTTTAAAAATTTTCTCACGTTTCTATTCAGAGCTGTGTGGGTGCAGGGTACTGATGGGGTAGGAAGGATGGGTGTAAGCATGAAGTAGGAGGAACCACAGGAGGAAGAAGTAAAAATAAAAACAAAAGTAAAAAAAGAGGAAAAGTAACAGAGACAAGGGTGAGTAGAAAGACAGAATCAATAGTGAAGAGAAAAGCAATCTCATAGGAGAAAGGTGAGGGAGCACAGGGTTATGCATTGGCAAGAGAGAGGCGGGGATTTCGGAAGAGTGCAAGGCTGTGGCAGGGAAGACAGTGTTAAGTCTTCTCACTGCAAGCCAGTGGGAACAACACCTCTCCCACTCCTGGACCTTTCAGTGCCCTGACTGACTCTGAAGCGGCAGTCAGATTAAATCCCATACACACAGCTACATGTATAAAAAACCAGTCTCATAAGAATTTATAGCCATTTTTCTTAAAAAATTGTTGGAGGGAACATTCTGCCACATGGAAGTACACGTGATTTCAATACATGATGCCCAGGAGTGACAGCGATCCATAGAAGACCTGTACAAATGCTTTGAAGCAAGACAGTATTTCTGTGGGTTAAGAGGGCAATTTGGATGAGACTAGTGGCCAGCTCGGTCAGTCTTACTGTGCTTATTTTTATGCAAGTGGTTTTCTTCTAGCAGACCTCCTAGTAACTTCAGAAATTCCTGACAGATCAGCCCAGAGGCACACCTCTCACAGTAGTCTGCCTCTCACAGTGGCAATAGAAGATGCTGTTCATGAACACAGGAGGCTCTGTTTTCTGAATTTCATTCATTTCGTAGCTCTCTCACACTCCAATCTGTTGTATAGTAGCTGTTAGAAAAAAATGCATGCCTAGTCCTTTAGTATCCATTTATGGATCTGATGTGCATGAGTGGGTCTAGTCTGGTTTTGAATCTGCTGATACTGCCAGCCCCTGTCACAGCAGGTTCACTGCTTCTGTCCTGTTCGCTCTTTATGAAGCCCAAAATTTTGGGTACCTTTATTACATGCTGTACTGCAGAGTGGCCCAAAGTCAGCCATTTCCTTAGTGTCGGAGCATTAGCTTTTTACTCATGGCTCCTTATTTTTATTTTCAGAGAAATCAAAATAAGGTGTTGCTTGAAAGTCAAGATACCATACCATGTAACACCTCTTTATCTAGGCTGTGAGTCATGATTTAGCCAGAAACATGTGAAGTGGTTTGTTGTGGCAATTGGTTTCAGTCTCTGTATTTTTGTAATAGAAGGCCAAGTCAGGATTCAGATCTTTTTTTTCTCTCTGGCTGAAACCCTGCTCCTCTACTCTCAAACAAAATACTTTGTCTAAATAAAACAGCATAGGCAGATTCTGTGGAGATCATTGGTGAAGATACTGAAAAGTGTCCGTGTTCTCACTGAGCCTTGGCGTAGAATTTGTCTGTAGACATCTAGAAACTGGAACTTGGAACAAGTGTCTCTGCAGCACTTGCACTGCATAGATGAAGCTGACCAGTGTACTGCTTCATGTCACATACAGTGATAAGATCTAGAAATGTTGTGATTGTCTCCTTTATGATCTGAAAGTTATGCTTAAGTATCGAGTACAAGCAATTGACTGAGTTACCCCCTCTTAGTCAAAGACTTGATTGTTCCAAGCTGCAGAGGAGGAGTCTGAAACACATGGCCACTGGCACCATCCAAGCAGCAACCAGAATTAATCAAGTCTCACACTGACAGTCATGACATAAACAAAAGTGGACAGCTGTTTCAGAGATGTACCTGAAGGTCTGTGGTTCCTAATGGGCACAGCATACTGGCAGTAGAGGCCATCTGGCTGTAAAACCAAGTGCGAGATTTGACTTTATGCTGTCAATCCATACCCATGGCAAACTAGCAAGCTCTTTATGTAAAAGACTAAGCCAATAAATGCCACAGAAAAGGAAGGATATAGAAAACTGATAGAACTTGAAGGGAGAAGCCTGGGTTACCAGAGGGAAGAGCTCTCAGAGGAGGTGCTGAAGGGATCACACTGTGGACGTAGCTGGAATACTGCTCATAAAGAGGTTGTTTAGTATTACTAGCTTGAAAGCCATTCACGTAATCATCCATCATGTCATAAAGCAAAAATGGAATTGATAGCACAATCGTAACAATAATGTCAAATGTATGACTTGACTGTGAAGCATCACAATCATTGCATTTACAGAGTAGAAAATACTTCCTCACTTACTTGTAGATAAGCACAGGTCTTCAGTCACTTAATTTGGGGAACTGGGGAATCATCAGGACTATAGTTGGGAGCTTAACATAGAATTTTTTTTAAAAGTATTCCTAGAACAATGAAAATATTAAGTCTATAAAACAGTGTTGTTGCTTGTATGTTGAACCCCCCTCAGACTGACTGACAAAAGCAATCTCACTGTTTTGTGAAAATGTTGTGGAATATTGCCGCTTTATGTTTCAGTAGATGGTCTTGCATGAATTTTCCTTGGGTTTTTAATGGTTGTCTCCATTTGGTTTTAATCTACTTAAAAAAATTATTGCTGGTGAAGATTTACATGGCTCCAATCGGCTCTGTCCTAACATTTCAAATTTTAAACCAGGCTGAGATAGCTGGATGACTTCTACTCCCCTTCTGGCTTTTAACAGTTTCTCTTTCTTGCTTCCTCTTTTTGTAACTTTGTGATAGTTTTTGAAGATTGCAAACCAGTCCAGGAGGAAATAGCAAAGGCAATTGGAAATGATCATCACGTGAGTTCTTATTAATCTGAAGTCTTTTTATAGAAGTGTTTGCCCTTTCCCTTTCCTTTCTAGGCTATCAAACCCTCCTTGTGCTCTTTTCTTTCCTAACTTGTATAAAATTGGGTGATGACTGGCTGGCTTCTGTAGTCATGTATAATTAATGCTTTTTTGGCAGTTATAAGGCCCTAGATAAAGAATCCAGGCCATGAAAAAAATGGCTTCCAGTCAAGAAAATAGCTGTGGAAATCAGGAATCCATTGGGTTTCCCTTTGCTTCCAGGTAGCGAATAGCGGTAGGTTTGCTTCCTGGAATCTCCTAGTTGTTAACTTCTCAGGTTCGCATGGTGCTTGATTTTGAATACTTTAATTCTGAAACAACTTCACAGTTGCTGTTACCATTCCTGCCCAATGCAAGACCTCACTTTACAGAAGGGAATACTTTGTAAGCAGCAGCCAGAGTAAATTAACTCCTCTCTCTGCTAATGAAGCAGGTAAACATGTAGACTATACCACGCACAACACCCCATTTGGTTTCTTTCAGACAAAGTGAACAAAGCATCTATTTTACAGGGACTGGCAAAATCCATTCCATTAGACTCAGACCAATATTAGCAGCTGGACAGTTCAGACACTGTACTTTTGTGGAGACAGTAATATTTAATTCTGAGTTGGCATGACAGTTTGGGATGTTTTATTTCATTTTGTACCAAAACTTCCATTAGAGGTTTTTTAAATGATTACATGTTCCTGATTTTGATAGTGGGCCTGAGCTCTCCCAGATTCAGGAGGTAGGATTTTCAGTGTGAGTGCTGTAAAAATAGGATAGTGATTGATAACTGATTAATATGTATGTATAAAATGAGAAAAATTTTAAAATATAAGAAGGGACAGAAAGCTAGTTGTAAACGTAAGCAACAAACGTGGTGCAAGATATGTCTTGGATGAAGGCATGATTTCTCATATTGCAAAAGGTAGAGCTTTTAATTTTCAAGTCTGGTCTACTGTTCAGGCAATGTGTGGTCTGGTGGGAGGAAACAACCTGCTGTGCTCTCTCCTCTCCTACCACAACCTTAATTCTCTCTCTGGAAACTCTCTTCTCAGCCTGTCCTTTCTTCTTCTGGTTCCTTGACTGTCTGCAGCTGCCTGAGCTGCCTTGTGCACCTTCTGCTTTCCTCTGCAGCAGACCTGCCCCGTGACAAGTCCAGCGCTGAAGGACTGGAAGGGCAGAGTGGCAGTGGGGAGCAGCGAGGAGGAGGAGGACGAGGAGAAGGAGCAGCTGCTGCTGGCTGGTGGGAGGGAGGGCTGAGGGTATGCTGTATATATTTCTGTAGGTATGTATTTTGTTAAGAAGTTAAGTTATTTAATGTTATTTAATATATGTTAAGAAGTTAAGTTATTTTGTTAAGAAGAAGTTTGTTAAGAAGAAGTTTGTTAAGAAGAAGTTTGTTAAGAAGAAGTTTGTTAAGAAGAAGTTTGTTAAGAAGAAGTTTGTTAAGAAGAAGTTTGTTAAGAAGAAGTTTGTTAAGAAGAAGTTTGTTTATACAGAGTGTTCATGTTTGATTGTATCTGTTTTCATGTTCTGATTAAATTTTCCTGCGTTCATTTGCCTTTCTGAACTGCAGACTCTTCATTGTGAGTCGGGGTTGTGTCTTCATTGCTGTGCGTAGGGCACTTGCACACATGAGTGCTTTGAGAAGAGCATCTGGGGGTGTTCAGCAGAGATGTGGAATGGCAGGATCACAAGGGGAATGGTGGCCTCACACAGGGTTTTTTAGCTTAGGGGGCTGCCTCCACCCCACGTTACAGACAAGCGAGGCCTCCAGCGTGCACGGGTGCCCCGTGCTGCGGGACGGGTAGCATGCGGGGGGGGCTGCTCTCTCCTTGGAGATCCAGGCTTCTTGCTGGCCACACTTCAGGGCATTCTTGGGACTTTGAAATGTTGAAAATTGTTAAATCAGAACAATTCTAACTCATAAATCATAGAATCATAGAATCGTTTAGGTTGGAAAAGATCTTTAAGATCATCCAGTCCAACCATTAACCTACACTACCAAGTCCACACTAAACCAATCAAGGGTAGACTAGACTAAACCAGGTCCCAAAGTGCCCATAAGCACTCGACCTTGTCATCACCGCTGTCAGGCTCTATACAGTCAAAACACTCCCTAACATACAGAGCCACCCCACCACCTCTCCTTCCTTGCCTCTCCCTTCTGAAGAGCTTATAGCCCTCCAGTGCAGCACTCCAGTCATGAGAGTCGTCCCACCACGTTTCTGTGATGGCGACTATGTCATAGCCATCCTGCTGCACACGGGCTTCCAGCTCCTCCTGTTTGTTGCCCATGCTACGTGCATTGGTGTAGATGCACTTGAGCTGGGCTATTGATTTCGCCCCCAATGTTACCATGCTGCCCCTGGGCTCCTCACTAGCGGGCCCGTTTATATCCCCTCCCCCCCTTCAAACCTAGTTCAAAGCCCTCTCAATGAGTCCCGCCAACTCATGGGCGAGAATCCTTTTCCCCTTTGGAGACAGCCGATCTCCATCAGCCGCCAGCAGGATGCTGTAGGAGCAAGAACATCTGAGACAGGCGAGGCATCAGAGGTAGAAGGGAGCTCTCTCCTGAGCGCAGAGGATGCAGTGGAGGAGTCTGTGGAGCCTGGCAAGGGTCCCGTGTTGCAAGTAACACCTGAATTAGAGGCACTGGTGGATGCTGGAGGGGATTCCATAAGTGAAGGGTCATCTCAGTTGGAGGACACCACAACAGAAGAGGAGGAGGAGGGGGACGAGGAGGAGGAGGGCTCAGCAGAAGCACTTTTGAGTGGAAGCCCATCCCTTGGCAGCAAAGCAGAGACAGAGTGCAATGGAAGAAAAACCTGATGGAGGGGTGATGGGAGAATCTGCGGAGATAGCCAGAGCGGAGTCAGGAGGTGGAGAGGAGTTCACGGGTGGAGCAGCAGGTCCAAGGGAGCTGGCGGCTGGGATGGAGGGATCTCTGGAGTGTGCTGAAGAGAGAGGGAAGGAGAGGTCTCCTGGTGACGGGGTGGTGCCTGCCCCAGGGCTGAGTGTGAGCAGGGCGGGGGAGGCAGGGGTGGTGGCTGGTGCTGTGGCGGGCAGTCAGGCAGGGCCAGGGGCTCTGGATGAGGGAGCAGCAGGGGAGGCGACGGGGGAGGCAGCGGGGCAGGAGGTGGTGGTGGCTGGGGATGGTGGGATGGGCGACGGGGCAGTGGCACAGGAGGGGGTGACAGGACCAGCGTTGGGGGGACAGAGCGGGATGGGGGCAGCAGCATCAGAGGGGGTGTCAGCCGAGGGAAGGGGGGCAGCCAGCGAGTCTGGGAGGGACAGGGAAGGGGTGGCTGATGGAGCTGTGGCCTGTGGGCAAGGGGTGAACCAGGAGGCAGTGCTGGGGTGCGAGGGAAGGGGGCCAGAGCTGGCGGGGGCCGAGGGCCAGGACGAGGTGGAGTGGGAATGTCTCGAGTCCCCATGGCATGGAGAACCATGTGGAGCGATGTTCCTTGAGGAGCAGCCAATTGCAGAAACCTCCCAGAGCACCCCTGCGCATGAGGATGGGGGACCGGAGCCAAGGGGGAGAGGGTCCACAGGAGGTGAGGGGCTGTGCCTGGGCACCCTGCCACAGCTGGCACCTCCCGGGACAGGGGCAGTGGAGGGCAAGTACGGGCTGCCGGAGGGGACAGAGCAGGCAGGAGTGAAAGCTGAGGGGGAACAGCCAGGCCTCTGTGAAAACACGAGAGAGAGAGAGGTAGTGGGTGTCTTGGAGCATGGATGGTGCGCTTCTGGCGTCAGGGAGCAGAGGGAGATCAGTCCTGTTGGAGGGAGCCCAGACGCCCTGGGAGCTGCTGACGTGGACGTGGACGAGAGGAGCCACAGTCCCCTAGAGGTGAGTCCTGCGTGGGTCGGCCACTGCCCCCTGTGCCCATTTGAGTCCCCAGACTGATCCCTGTCAGAAGCAGAGGATGCACCACTTTGTCCCATTTCTTATACTCTCCTTAAGTATCTGCTGCTGGTAGCTGGGCTAAGGGATGAGAAATCCTTTTGGGTAGCAGCTTCTGCATTCTTTCCTCTTCCTGAAACCTCGTTCCAAGTATCTTTGCTCTGGCGCTAACGCTCGCAGCCCCTCAGTCAAGTATAAACACCTCCGGCCGTGCAGAGCAGCTCCCACTGCCCAGTGTGCCGCTCCTCAGCCTGGCGCTAGTGGCAGCGGGTGAGCCTCGGCAGCACCCGCTGGCTCTGACGCTCCAGGTCAACGGCAGCACTCGGCTTCTCTGGTTACTCTGGCAGCTGCCTGTAGGAAATCTGTTAGAGCGTCATCTCAGTAGCTCAAAGCTTAGCACGTTTTCTGTAAAGCTAATGTTTTTCTTGTTTCGTAGGATGTTGTAAACCCAGACGAGGTTGTCGTGTCCCCGGTACAGCTCCAGGATGGGGAAGAAACTCTCCTCTAAGCTTTTTCTGCAGCTCCTTCAGTGCTGCGTCCTGCAACAGTTACACAGATCACTTTGAAAAAATAAGAGCTTTGAAAAAATAAGAGTCACTGTATCTTAGATTTTCAGAAATTGCTTTTTGAAAGACAGTCTTCTGCTACAGAAGCAACAGTAATTACTGACTTCCTGTTGGGCTATTGTGATGTGGCGATTATGTGACTCCAGACAGTAAGAAATTATTCAAGCTTCATATTAGCTGCATTTACAACGACACAGAGAATTTGGTATTAAGCTTAAAAGCATTCTCTTCAAAACATGTCTTAAGAATTTAGTGAGCAGAGAAAAGTTTATTTTGAAATGAGAGTGTCAATTCATCTCAGTAACGGGAATAAAACCACTACAAATTTCTTCCTATTTTACATAATATGTTTTCTGTGACATTAAGAACACTACATTAAATAAATGTAAAAGTTACATTGTATTGTCCTCTTACCACATCATCCTTGATACACATTTCGTGTGTTACCATGAGCCACGTGCAGTTTTTCTTCTGGATCTCACAGCTGTTTGTATCCTAGTAATGAAGAAAAATGATTAAACTAGCACTACAGATGGGTGATGTTTGATCTTGTGCTTGTATAAAAAAAGGGTCCTTCAGAAGAAGTAGCATCGCTTTTGAAAAAGCATGTTTTCTTAGCGTACGAAAATATATTTCCATAGGACGAGTTTCAAGCTGACTTACCTATGCTTATGTATGTTCGCAGTCAGAGAAAGCTGTAAGACTGAGGTCTAGCATTAGCAAGATTTATGTCCCAGCAAGTGACATGAAAAACTGGAGTAGCGACAGCGAACTGCTGAAGGCTGCCTTCAGCACCAGCAGCCTTCTACCGTACCGCCTCCCAAAGCCTTCCACACGTCAAATGGATTTGCTTTCGGAGCTGCCACGCCGCCCCCCCCGCACACTCCCGAGGGGAGCGGGGCACGGCACGGCGTCGAGGGTCTGCGCCGCAGGAGCGGGAAGAGTCACGAGCTTCCCTCGCCTCACCGAAGCGGCCGTGAGCAGGCAGAACCCGCCGCCCTGACGGCTGCTGAGGGGCACGGCGGGAGCGCGGCGTGCCCGCAGCCCCGGAGAGGCACCGCCGGAGCCGCTGGCAGCCGCCCCCGCCTCGGCCCGGCCAGCTGCAAGGGCCCCGAGAGCCGAGGCTTCGGCCGGGGTCCCCCAGAGCTCTGCCGCCGCGACGGGACGAGCGGGATCTCCGGGACCCCCAGCCCCGCGGCGGCGGCGGGGCGGCCGCGGCACTCACCGCGGCGCCGCCCTGCGCCAGGACGATGCGGCCCGAGCAGGAGCTGGTGGTGCAGAACTGGGCCCGCCCGTTGAGGAGCTGCACGACGGGGGCGGCGCGCTCGTCCAGGGCGCCCTTCCTGCTGCCGTCCGCCCGCGCCAGCCGCTGCGCCTTCCGCTGCCAGAAGGCCGCCATGAGGGGGCCCCGGGCCCGCAATGGCGGCCCCCGCGCCGCACCTACGGCGGCCGCCGCGCGAGCCTGACGGGAGCCCGCGAGGGCCAAACCTCCCCAGGCGACGGCCGAGGGGCGGGCGGCCCGGGCGGGGCGTGGGACGCCCGCCCCCCGGCTGCCTCCGCCCCCGCCGCCGATCGGCCCGGGCCGGCTTTCCGCCGCGGGGGCAGGAGCGCTCCGGAGGTAGGCGGTGAGCGCCACGGCTCCCCGGCGGTCACCGAGACTCGGCTCTGCCGGGGGCGGCGGGGCGGGGCGGGGCTGGCGGCGGCCCCGCGCTGCCCGTGCCGGTTGTGCCCGGCGCGCGGGGCCGGGCTCGGCAGGCCGAGGCGGACACGGCCGCCGTGCTCCGGGACGGCCCTGCCAGCGGCAGCCCCGGGGCCTCCGGCGGCGGCGGCGGGGGCGGGGGCTGACCACAGGGGCGCGTCCGGGGCGGGACCTCCCCGCCGGCGCGGAGCGGGGGGGCGGCCGCGTTTCCCTGCTGAGCGGCCGGTGAGCCTGCCAGGAGCCCGATCAGGCCCCTCTCACCTGGCTGTGCGCCTGCTGGCGACGGAAGACCAGGCTCCGCTTCCCGACCGCCCCGGGGCCCGCGCTCCCGGCGGCTGCTCCGAGGCGGGGGAGGCTCTGAGCGGCTCCGGGCCGCCGCGCCCGCGCTTCCCTCCCGTCCCGTCCCGTCCCGTCCCGTCCCCTCCCCTCCCCTCCCCTCCCGTCCCGTCCCCTCCCCTCCCCTCCCGTCCCGTCCCGTCCCGTCCCGTCCCCTCCCCTCCCCTCCCCTCCCCTCCCCTCCCCTCCCCTCGGCTGGCCGGGCACTCGCAGAAGCCCGTCTTGGTGCCCGCTGTCCAACCCCAGCTGGCCGTGGCCTTCCCGACCCCATCCCCGCCTGCTGGGGGGTCGCCTCCCGGGTCCCCTCTCGTTGCCCACCCCGCTTTCTGTCGGGGGAGCTGCTCCTGTCGCCGGCCAGGCCTGCTTGCTGGTGTGCTTGTCCGGAGGGACCACTGAGCTCGGAGAGGTTGTCCTTTGACTCTCAGCCAGCTTCTCTGGGCCCCCCCCGACCCCTGCGGGGCTCTCCGGAATCCCGTGGGATTCCCTGGGGGGGCAGAGCCTGCCCTCCTGACCCACAGGCCGTGGTCCTGGCGTGCCCTGCTCCCTCCTCCCGGGTCCTGAACTCCACCGTCTCCTGGTTGCTGTAGCCAAGGCTGCCCCCAGCCTCCGCATCCCCCCCACTCCTTCCCTGCTTGTGGGTACGAGGGCACCTCTCCTCTCCACTCCTCCATTGCCATGCCAGGATGTTGTCACCAAGGCGCTCGGGAAGCCTCCTGGATTGCTTGTGCCCGCCTGTTGCCCCTCCAGCAGATAGCGGGGTTGCTTCCAGTTGTCTAGAGAAGGCCTCATCCTAAGGATCAGTCATCATGCGGCAGAACCGTTTATTAAAACCTACGGGTCCAGTTTTTTTCTGAGCAGAATAGAAGCCGCCTTTTAATTTGGTTTATAATCGCTATGTATAAAAGTGACCTGTACTTCAGAGACTACTTTGCGGTGTAGATTTTTGTCACGTCCCAAGGGAAACGTTAGTAGTGTATATCCTTGTGACTCATGCTCTTCCTGAATTGAACAGGTAACCAAAAATGTGAAGCCTTACAGACTTACTAGCTAGGAGAAAAAAACCAGTGATTAAGCCAGGTACTTTTAAAAGCTGTCATCATCTTTGGGAAAAAGCCTACCTCTGGCTACAGCCCTGAAGTTCTTTAGCTGGAGTTGGCCAAAAGCATGATCTCTGGGTGTCTTTAAGATTCCTGTATGCCTTTTTGTTGTCCTGTGATTATTTGCTGCGTACCCAGTAAAGCTCCTCTGTCTGAATCTATCAGCTTTCTGAAAAATTGTGTATAACTTTTCCTGTAGTAGGAGTAACTTGCTCGCGGTGTTTTGTTAGAATATTTCACAAATGAATGCAGTTGGAATAGTCACAGCTTCATGTGTTGATAAATTGTCATTGCTTCCATTAGCGCATACAAGGCTGTGAGCTGTAGCACCTGAGGGCTGTGGTTCATGGTCTCTGTCGCATACAGCTGCAGTGGGAAAATCCAGCTGGAATTAAGGGTTGGAATCTTGAATGTCTGCACTTCGGTTTTTCCTGGCTTGTTTTAATGTCCTATGTTATCTTCTGGTTTTGATAGCTGATGAGTAGTTTTTTGTTGCTTTTTTTACATACAAGTTTAATAGTAAGCCGGAGCAGTGACTGGGATGTCACTTGGCTAGATTACCCAGTCAGCCAACGTACGACAGGCTATTTTGCCAGAATATAATAGTAAATTGTCAATGTTTTTCCCCAAAGTACTGTACATCTCTGCATATGTGATAGCAGTGCAGTGCTCACAGGAGCTGCTGTAAAAATACTTCTACGGCTAAATTATTTGCATGTTATTCTCTTAGTACCCATAAAGTCTTGCAAGTGGTAGGGTTTATTGCCTGCCTTTTGCAAGATTTGGGAAAAAAACCCCAAACCAAACATTCCCCCCCCAGCTTAAATCAGGAGTGAGTCTCTTTTTAGTCAGTTGCTTGACAGGTGGTTGGTTGATTTGAAGATGCAAAATAAATTATGAAGACTATACAATAATATTGTTTTTTTTTTTTTCCCCCCAGGTATTCTGATGGCTATGGCAGCCACAAGAAATGTGATGAGAGCTGTCAGAGTTTTTGAATTTGGTGGCCCTGAAGTTCTTAAACTCCAGTCAGATGTCTTAATTCCTGATCCAAAAGAAAATCAGGTGTATATGAGTTCTGTGAACTGAAATAATGATATTGAATGATAACAGGTACACTCAGAACAGGATGAAGAATACAAACCAAAACTTTTCATCTTGAGTATGTAGTCTTTCATCAGTGTATTCATACTACCTGAGACATCACGTTTAACAAATGTGGGCTTTTTGCTGTTATATGGGCTACATATTCCCTATAAAGGATTTCCTAAGACTAGCTTCAGTTCAGCACTGAATTTTGGCTAACTCTGTTTAAGAATGTAGTTGAAGTGCCATGATACTGTGCTGTGAATTCAAGTTCTAAATCTTTTTAATTATTGCTTAAGAAGCATCTTTTCTTTTAGGTGTTAATTAAAGTCCATGCCTGTGGGGTAAATCCTGTCGAGACATATATTCGTTCTGGAAATTATGCTAGAAAACCAGCTCTACCCTATACTCCTGGCTCAGATGTGGCTGGTGTAATAGAAGGTGTTGGGGAACATGTGACTGCATTCAAGGTATTTACGCATTGGGTTTTAATTCATTGTTCTTTATTGTCTCCTCTTTTGTGTGATTGCTATAGTACTGTTCCTGCTTTTATTGCTTATAATCATGTAATCTATTTGGAGGGGAAAATCACCTTCATTGACTGGTAAAGGCAAGCAGCAAGATCGTATTGGCAATCCGGTCTGCAGATTGAACTGTAGGGAAGGCTTTAATGCTGTTGACCTCCAAGAGTTAAAAGGTCTCAGAAGAGGCACTTCAGTTTGTCTGCTTAAAGCAATGATATCAGGTGTACAAAAGTTGTGGTTCAGAACCGTTTTTATGGCATTGCAGAAATATTTGAAGTTGGGTGCTTCCTGTTTGAAGTAATAATTTCATGCAGAACTGAAAAATTTTCTGTAAAGTTTTTTTGGAAATGGAAATAGCTTTTATTTTGCTGACTTATAACACCCCATAAATTGCATATTTGTTGTTAAAACTGTTCAAATACTTTATTACTCCAGTCTAGTAATTTTACTAGGATTTTTTCAGGGGACAAGTCTTGAGAGATGAGAAGGTAATTACAAGTTTGCTGAAAGATATCTATGAAATTAATTTAGTTTTTAAATCTGTTCTTCCTTTCAAGTCACTAGACCGTTGGTCTCAGACAAACATAAAAATTGTAGTTGAAAATTGTGTTGGCATTTCCTGACTTGGAATTTATGTAACTCTTGTGGGAGAGATGAGAGATTTGGTTATCTAGAGAGAAGAATCATGTTTATTCATAGTTTCTTATCAGTAGTTTGCTCTATCTGCTGTGTGGGCTTTTTGTTTCTTATGGAAATCGTGATGCTTTTTGCTTGAATGAAAGAGAGAGATGATGCGATCAGTATGTGCCACAGGCAGACATCCTGAAAATGCTGAGTAGCCAAGCTCATTCATTTGCATACTGATAATGCTTGAGAAAGCAGCTATGCTGATATGCAGCCCTCTCTGCACAGTAGTTGATACCCGATGTGTGCAAACCAAACTGATGTAGTCCACACGCTGTCTATTTATTGAGATCCACATGCAGATAGCGGAAAAATCAGAGCTCAGTAACTGCGAATGTTGACAGATACTGACTTTGTTCTGCGAGCGGGCTTGCACCAGGTTGGACGCTGACCTGGACCACAGCAGCTGGCACTGCGCTCCATCAGCAGCACTGAAGCGCCTAGGCGCGCACACACACAGCACGCTGCCAGGTGGTGCGTTTCCTGCATCGCCTACTGAATTGCTGGTTTGAGTATTCCCTGTTGAAGAACAGCAGCAGTATTTAGTTACCTTAGGGTATATTAAGAGTGTATCTTTTTTCCCACATTTAAACAAAAATAATTGAGAAATGTTTCTTTTGTGTTTGTAAAAGCTTTTGAGGTTTTGCATTTGGAATCTGTGTTTTTGCATTTGGAATTCTTTAGTGTTCGGGTTCATTAAGGTTAATATTAATGAGACAGTAGGTTTGTGTGTTACACTGTAGAGCCGGGGTTATAATTATGACACTTAAATCTAAGTATATGAAATTATATGGTTTGTATTGCATTGATTGTATGTATTAGCATTTATCAAAATCTTCTCTGTGACAAATATAACTGGTTATTTTTAATAGGAGAGCTGTTAGAAATAGCCTAGACTTCTGTGAACTGGTTCTTAATGTCTATTAAGGAAAAAATAAGGGAGATGATTAATTTCTCTATTTTCTTTCCTTTCTTTCTCTCTAGAAAGGTGACAGGGTTTTTACCATTGGTACCATCTCTGGAGGATACGCAGATTATGCAGTTGCTGCAGCTAACAGAGTCTTTCCTTTGTCGGATAAATTGGACTTTAGGCAAGGAGCAGCGATTGGAATACCCTACTTCACTGCTTATCGCGCTCTTTTCCAAAAGTAAGGTGCCAAATCTAAGTTTGTGCATTTCGCTTTTGCATATTGAAAATACAGAACCCCATATTTTCATTGTCCTGTAAAATGGGGTGACATCAATGAGTCGGAAATGTTTAAAACACTTGTTAAATTTGTTACACTGATGGAATTGTCAGATCCTTGTTACCTACAAGCTAGTGACTGTATTTTCCTGTGAAGTATTTCTTCTTAAGAGAACAGACCTGGAAAGGCTTCTTCGATAAGTATCATGTAATAAAATGTGTAACTCTCTTTCAGTACTCGCTGGTATTTTAGCTAGGGAAGAAAACCAGGAATAGTTCCAATTTCTTAATTAAACAGACAATGTGCCGTAGAGCAGACCCACCTCTTTTCTTCATGAGCTTCTCTGCCAGAGAGACTCTGCCTACAGTCCTGTCTGTTGCCATAGGACAGTATAATGAGTAAAAGCCAGACTTCTGTGTCAGCTAAGTGAGAGCTTAGGACTGGAAATCTGGTTTAGCTTGATAGAACGCATGATTAGAACTAGCGTGGTTTATTTTAAGATCCGTAAAAGGTGAAGATCTTGAACTGAGGTTCAGTACCAGACTGCATGTTGCGTGTTGACGTAATTGCATAGTACTTAAATTCATAAATGATACGGTTTATTTTGCTTCCTTGTTTTCCCAAAGAGGCTGATTATACCTGTTTAGCCATAACATAAATTGGAAGACGGTGTGAAAGATGAGATTTGATGTCAGTATATGCAATCTGATGCTTAATGATTATGTACTGCAATCATAATGCCAATATTTTCTGTTTTTCCATTCAGAGGGCGTGCCAAAGCAGGGGAAAGTGTGCTAGTGCATGGTGCGAGTGGGGGAGTAAGTATTTGGAGAAGGCAAGTTATAAGAAATGCTGCTTTCTGTCCTTGTATCGCCTTTTGTCTGTGATATGATTTATGGTCACATATCAATTAATGGATTAACAAAACTAGGTTTTTATTTCAGACACTTTAGGATACTTTTTTCTTAGAGCAAATCCCGTTATTCCAAATAACTATGAAACTGCATACTAGGATTGTGTAAGGCCCCTAATACAGAGAGTCACATAATAAACACATTGCTGCAGTCAGAAGTTGGTCTGGAAGCTTTGTAACCAGTCTTCCTGAGATAAAAATAATAGCAGAAAGCTGTAATTTTAAAATATGTACAAGTTGTTCTCGGTTCTCTGAGTAGTAATCACTGGTGCCTAGCAACTATGCATTTCTGGGATATTTTTACCTGTTAACTAACAGCTAGCTGCACAAGGAGAGATACTAGGATCTATAAGTTCATGACCGAATACTATGTGAAATTGAACATATAGTTTTCTTTGGTTTTACATGCAAGCTAACTTTAGATCTCTTTCACACAGCATTCTACTTTAATTTATCCCCCATACTCTGCACTTCATTGCTCAGCTTCTGCTGATACACCAAACGGCTGCTATAAACAGACAAAGTTTCCTTAATTATTTGGTAGACAGCAAAAAGGTGATTATGACAGTCTCATATGAGGAGGAATTCAGATCTCATTCTACGATGCTAGAATGACATTCAGCATCGTAGCCTCTTTTTTTTTCCCCCTTAAACTAAATGGAGTGTTTCTATTCTTACTTATTTTCTGTTTCTTGAAAAGATACATTGCCTTTGGTTTGCAGAAGCATAGAATGCAAGTCTTGTTCGGTGGACTTGTAACCTTTGTAATAGGGATACTTGTAAAAGCAGTGATGCTGACTTCCATAATGATTCTTAAAAATGTGCCTCCTTTTGAATTTTTCTCTGAAAATCAGTCTGGTCATGATGTATTTTAATTAATGGTATTTGTTGTTTCATTTAGTTGAAAACTGATGATCTGCTATTGAGAAAACAAGGTCTCATTCGGCAAAGAGTTTGGGTAGATCCTGGCCAGACAGATAGATGGTCATGGTAGATTTTTTCAAGAAGCCCTGTCCATTTATTTTGTGTGTTATTCATACGTACAAATTTAATTAGCAGAGCCACAGAATGGAGTTTTTATGGTCATCTTTGTTTGTGTATCTGTTTGTTTGTTTGTGTGTTTCCCCCCAAAATAAAAAAGTGCATACCTTAACATATCCTGGAGGAGGTATCCAGCTGTATGGTTGATACAGTGGGCTGCCAAATCTGTAGCCTCTGGAAGCTGATCAGCTGGGACTGAATCCCAGGGAGGCATTGTATGTGTCAGCTGTTCCCTCGTTTTGCTTTCGCATTCTGTTGCTGTGACACAAAGCAAAATCAAGAGATGCCATTGGTATGCCTCATGTGATCATTGGCTCCAACATCAGGTTTTTATGAAGGCAACCCTCACCTCTAAACATCCTGTGGAGTGCAAAGCTCATATGAGACGCTGAGAATTTGGTTTCTAAAGATATCATTTAAGCTCTTTGTGAAAGGTGCAAAAGTAGCGTTAATAAAATTGGTGATTGCAGATTTTCTTTGCAATATATAATGCTGGTATCAATAGCAGGTGATTCTGTGAAGAGAAGAATTTTTTTGGCCTTGTATCAAATATACATGGCCCAACTTTAACAGATAGAAAACATTCGATGTGGATTTATACCAAATGCTGATAGCTATTAAAAAATCCACAAAGCTTTACTATGCCTCTGTAAATATCTTTTCTTTTTTTAAAGATGATTTGGCTATCTTTAAGATCCAAATTACTTACTATGGCAAAAAGAAGTTAGCAGGCCAAATTTTTAAATGTGTAAGTTTCAAGTTGCTGCTAGAATATATAAAATTTAAAATGCTAAGAAAGAAAGAAAAAAAAAAAGACTTTTTTTTTCTTTTTCTTCTTTTCTTTTTTTTTTCACCCTCAGGTGGGAATAGCAACATGTCAGATTGCTAGAGCTTGTGGTTTAAAGGTTTTGGGTACAGCAGGAACTGAGGAAGGCATGAGCATGGTTCTGAGAAATGGCGCTCACCAGGCATTTAATCACAGAGAAGCTAATTACATTGATAAAATTAAGGTGCGCATGTATCAGGGCTAAGTGATGCAGCTTGTATTTTTCTTACTAACAAAATGTGAACATTTGTTGGCAGAAGTTTTTTAAAGTAGATTTATGTAGGAGAACTAGCGTGCTGCCTTTTTCATTTCTGCACACGGAAAAACTTTTCCAGGCTGGAAAAGCTGAGCTTTCTTCACAGACAATGGCATTTAGAAACTCTTGCGTTCCAGCAAATTCCAATATGGTAGTATGTCATAATTCAGGATATCAAAATATGCTAAAATTAAACTTATTAGCGGCCAGCCTTAATAGAAAGGCTGTATTTAAATTTTAAACAATAAACTGTAAAATGTATGTTAGCCGTAGCATATGAAATAAACAGTGGTACCCAAGCACTAACTGGAGTGATTTAAATAATGTATTATGTCCTGTATAGGAATACACAGGGATGGAAGGAGTTGATCTAATAATAGAAATGCTCTCTAACATCAATCTTGCTACTGACTTGCAACTGTTGTCCTGTGCAGGAAGGGTAATGGTAAGTATTTTTTGTCACTGACTTTAGTTTGTGCATTTAGCAGTGGAATTCAACAGTTATAACTTGAACTATCTTTTAACTTGTTTGTGACAGGTTGTGGGCTGTAGAGGTCCTATTGAGATAAACCCAAGAGACACTATGAGTAAAGAATCTAGCATAATTGGAGTTAGTCTGTTTCTTGCAACTGAGGTAAGAAACATTTTTATTTTAAAGAATGTTTTGTTGGCTTATTCCAACACCTCTCTCTTTCCAGTTAAAATAGTTTGTAGGGATGAAAGCCTAATTTCCCTGCAGGTAACTTGCTTGTTCACTCCTTCACATTTTGATTTAATCTCAGAACATCATAAAATATTTTTGGGTTGTGAAATTTGGTTTAACACTTGCATAAATAGTCAATACTTTTCTAAAATGTAAACACCTTGTGGTAAATGCTGTCTGTATTACATGCAGGAGGAGAGGCATGAATGTGCAACAGCACTCCTGGATGGTATAGAAGCTGGCTGGCTGAAACCAATTGTAGGCTCTGAATATCCCTTGGAGAAAGTAGCTAAGGCTCATGAAGACATTATTCATAGCAGTGGTGCTCGAGGAAAGATGGTGCTCCTTCCATAAAGTATTTTTCCATTTCTTTTGTAGCTGTTCTAACTGCACCTTTGCTTACATGATTCATTGAAAGTATGTTATAAACCAAACTTTTGGTCAGGTTTGACAGTAACAGCACATGCTAACTTACATTCATTAATTACATTAATTAATTAACAGTCTATTTTCTTTTTGTAATAAGCAGAGTTGTGTATACTTTAAAGTAATTTTTGTAGCTTTTTTGGCCGCTGTGGAAATAATACCTTTTCTCTGCTGGTGTGGCCATGTGATGCAGGGGAAACTAATACCTAAGACAGAATTTGCTATCATGCTCTATGTGAAGTTATAGTGAAGCCACTGTAGGCAGTGCAAAATGGAAGCCTGCTTTTTAAGCAGGTACACAAATGGATGTAACTAATTATATGCATATAATTAGGACTCTAAATTCTTTAGCCACAAAATTTGTCTTCTGTCACAGAATTTACTTGGAATAAAAGCTTTTACTGCCAAAATAGTTCACTTTCCAGCTCAAAAGATGGCCAAAGAATCTCTCAGATATGAACTGTTCAGAAGCAGAGGCAGTTTCATTTTGCTACGGCTGACTTAGTGTCTGAGGTGAAAGTGTCCCACTTAATCCAAAGGGACCATAACTCTGAAGCTGTATGCTAGTATTTGCTACTTTGCAACTGATCATATTGGCAGAAGCAGCTGCCGGTTCCTTCTAAATGGCTAGGTAGCAAGGATTTCAATTCTTCCTGTGACCTTTATTAAATTTAAAGTCACCTGAATCCCTGGGTACAATGAGGAGAAAAGAGAGGCTGCACTGCTTTCCTGGGTACTGAGAATTCATGTTATTTCATAAATGAATGTGTATACATTGTTGACTTGTTCCAAACGCAGTCCAATTAAGGAAGGACAATTTCTTTGATATGTTGACAGTTTTTACGCTCAAAATACTGTTTGGTATTACAGGCACTTCCTTTTAATGATAGAATTCTCTAATGAGCAGTGAAGTCATCCCTTGCAGAAGAGTATTCTCAACTTCACAGATGAGCTTTTCTGTTCCTTTGAGGAAAAGTGAGTCCTTACTAAACAGAAAGTTTTTAGAAGTGTTTTTGTCTGTGAAGGTTACTTGCTTTTTAACATTTGGTCCGGATTCATTTGGTGTCATCCTATCACAAACCAGCACACGTTCTCTGAATCCATGTCCAGTTTCCTCAGGGTGGTAGCTTCATTGCACTACCATTTTCTAAGATGTGATTTTTTTTTCTGAACAGGCATTCATTTCTACTGACATTTTGCTTAATCTAAACTCGGAAAATAATTGGTAAAATCTTTTGAAATGTCTGGGCTTCTCCTCTGTGCTTGTGATCCCTTGCTAAAATATTGAGGTAAGAGGGCCCCACAATCTGTCTCTTTATAAGCCTCTCGATCAGATCGTAACATTTTGTTTTAGTGCTTGATAGACCCCAATTGTTCTGTGTGTGGTTGGGAGGAGTCAAGTCCTGACACACTACTTGCCTCTAGAGCCTGAAATTGATTAGTTATTTTACCTGTGTGTCCTCTAGGAACAATTGCTTCCTTTCAGAAAATTGGACAGTATTTGTGTTGAATTCTTGCTGACATTCAAGTGTCTTCATTGTACTTGGCAGACATGTTTAAAACAAAACAAAGCAGCAACCTATGCCTGTTTTTGCACGGTGGTTTTTTGGGTTGGTTTGTTGTTTGTTTGTTTGTTTATTAGAGTAGTTGGCATTGAAGTATTTTCCAAGCTTGCAGGTGTGTTAGCATACAAATACTAGGTATGCTAAAAAAAGTGGTAGAAAATTGTCGACTTATTTACACAGAAAATGTTGCAGGTGATAGCATCTGTCACCTGTAAGATCCTCCTTCTTGCCAAGTGACTTCCCCTTGGAGGAGACCGGGAATAGCTGGATCATTAGAACTGATGCAGTGCCAGCTTGTTTAAAATCTGTCTCAGAAAATACCCAGTCTTTCTGCTTGATTTTTCTCTTGTGCATAGCTATGCAAAGAGACGCAAAATGTTTGCTTGCAAATGAGAGAATATAGCTTTACTTCCTTCCACTCTCCAAGTGCAGTCTCAGTAGACCTGGAAGTGAGTCCTGGGCTTCACGTGGTCTTCTTCAACAGCCACATCCCTTTGTGGTATCACTGCGAAATGGATGAAAATATTTTGACACCTTGTTAATGGGAAGTGGATGGAAATTAAGAGGGGAATTTTATTTAGAGCTCTAGCAAAAAGACGTATTTTTGTGTCATTGTAGTTGATTTGGATAACAAGCGTTGAAGTATCATGGAATCGTAGAATGGTTTGGGTTGGAAGGGACCTGTAAAGATTATCTAGTCCAACCCTCCTGCCATGGACAGGGACATCCTTCACTAGATCAGGTTGCACTAAGCCACATCCAACCTGATCTTGAGCACTTTCAATGATGGGGCATTCACAACTTCTCTGGATAACCTGTTCCAGCGTCTCACCACCCTCACCATAAAACGTTCTGCCTCAGGTCCAACCTAAACCTACTCTCTTTCAGTTTAAAACCACTGGCCCTTGTCCTGTCAATACAGGCCTTGGTAAAAAGTCTTTCTCCATCTTCCTTATAAACCCCCTTTATATATTGAAAGGCCACAATAAGGTCTCCCTGGAGCCTTCTCTTCTCCAGGCTGAATAACCCCAACTCTCTCAGCTTCTCTTCATAGGAGAGGTGATTGTTGAGTACATCAGCCTTCTCCATGTCAGTTGTCACCAGCTCTCCTGTCTTATTTACTGGAGGTGGTACATCTTCTGTAATCTTCCTTTTGTGGCCAACGTATGTGTAAAGGCTCTTCTTACTGTTCTTTGCAGCCCTCACCAAATTCAGCTCCACCTGTGCCTTAGCTTTCCTCATCCCATCCCTACACATCTGGGCAGCATCCTTGTATTCTTCCCAGGATACCCATGGAAGTATGTGTGCTCATGCTACTTCAAATATAGCTAGCATAGTTAATGAGACTGTTGGGAACTGTTCTTTGCCCAGTTGCATGTTGTTAGTTTCTAATTTGAGAGAATGTCAGAGAAATAATAAACATTGATACTTTTCTAAATAACTGACTATAGGTATTAATCTTTTTCATATTCTCCGTTTTTACAATTAATTCTAATGCTCACACTCACTTTTGGGTTAGCAATCAATGCTAGGAAAGACTGGTATCAGATGGAAGATGGGTGGCATCTGTCCTTCAGTTACACCTAGATTAGTGTTTTCTTTTTATTAAAGGCACTAGTAAGGTCTCATTGGGTAGTATTTTCATCATTTCTCTAAGCTGGGAACTGAGGGTCAGGTCTGAGACAGGTGACATCCTGGAGGTAAATATTGCTGTGCAAACTGTAGTGTGTTGGGGGAGGAAATTAGTATGGTTTTCAAGAATATGAACTTGTGAGCAATAACCAGGCACATACCACAAAAAAGGAAAGAAGATCTTTATGGTGAGGCTTACGAAACGAATTCAATTGATACTGATGATAAAAGAGCAAGGTGTTAGGGTCAAATAGGGAAGGAATGTTTTGCTAATGCAAGGTTAAGTAATGTAAGGAACACTGTCCAGCACCAAGTTGGTCCCTGTGGAAGTGCATCTCCTATGTTTTCGATTAACTCGTTAGTAGATAGGAGACCACTCTAAGTTCAAGTTTCAGGTTTGCAATGTCAGGCTTTTTAATTTTATTTGGGACTGCTATTCAAGTGCCAATTTGAACTTACAAGTGAATAATTTTTTTAACATACCATAAGTAGATGCACATCTCTACAAAGAATGCATCCTTTTCCCAACACTGTTAATTCGGCAGGATTTAAGTATTTGTATTTCTGGTGGGGGTGGATGATGTTAAGATATTATAGCTGTAATCCTCATTACTAAACACAGGACTAAAGGAATGTGCTGCATCGCTGAGTTAAGTCCTCATTTCTTTCAAGCAGTTTGTCATATAATTGGTTTTGCGAACTTCTTGAGCTTCATCTTCTAATGTAGGTAGACCACAGTACTGTTTCTTCTGTGCAAATGTAAATGTGAGGTCATTTTGCTATTATACTGAGTCATTTAATTGTTTCTTGTTCTTATAAACCTTATAAACCATTCCATCAACCAGATTGTTTTGCCAGGGAAGAAGACTGAGTGTTTCTGGAGCTAATGATTTCAAACTAATATTCCAGTAAGTGCTTTTGAAAATAGTTGCTAGGGAAGAGAAGGATTAGGCAGACTCGGCTGTAGTAATGTGCTAACGCGGTACCCTGCCTCCTAGTCCGCCCAGGTGCCGTAGGATACTTCATACCTGGGGGCTGTGCAGATGCCCCAACAGATAGCAGCCGTTTTCCTTGTATGTTGCACTTCCCGTAGGAGGAGGGAGCTGCATTTCTACTTAGTCTGAATTTGAAGGTTTAGGAATGATTAACCCTAGTGTAAGTGATGTGGGTAGGTAGTTTTTCAGCTGATTATTCAGGTAAAAGATGCTGATTATTCCTATTCATTCGGGCAGAATGCAGTCTGAGGCAGTGAGGGCATGTAGGGAATCCGTGATTCTACTCGACAACAGTGTTAGAAAAAGTAAAACCTCTCTCAATATTAAGGTACTAAATAGCAGGTTAAGACTAACAGTTAACAACGGATAAGATTATGGAGATGATGTGCATATAAAAATATACGTTCTCTTTATACATTGTATGTTTTAAAATACCTAGTTCTTTTTAATTTGGCCTTTGGTCAGAGGGTATTATGTGACTGAGAGGCTTATGATTTACGATGACTCCTTTCTTGCTTAGTGCTGCCTCTGCATTGTAGCTAATGCTTGGAGATGAAATTCAGAGCAGAGTTTTCTTGTCTGTGTATGCATCGCTGCTGTTAAGGGTAGTGTTCGTTATGGGGTTTCTCACCAGAAGGTGTCAGAGTAGTTCTTCTCTTTTTATTACATTGCAGGCTTCTCTCTACAAAAGTAACCTAGCAGAATAAGACAGCATAACATAGACAGACCGCTTTGTAAGGAAATGTAATATAACATTTAATTCTTTTGTCCATTTTTGATGTTATCATACAAATGGCAGGAGTTGTTTTAATTTTGGAAGAAGTAGTGTGGATAAAAGTAATGATGTACCACTGAAGGCAAAAATGCAGGAAGGAGTGAGGACACTGTAGGGGGTGCGTTCAGGCTGCAGGCAGGGGATACATACTTGAGAGACCCGGGTTGTATTGCTGGTATTGTTGCAGAAATAAGGTTGGGCTCCAGCTGGTGGGTGTAGTTGTAGGAGCGTAAGATCTTGTCACCGCTGTCATGCTGAAGGTGGGGTGGCATCGGTTGCCCATGACTCAGTGACAGTAGTCTGAGCCTTGCCTATTAGTGCAAACCCATCTTCACTGTGATCTGCAAGGGGGAATGGTTGAGATGTTCGTGGGTGTTCCAGGCTGCTTTCTCTGTTAGAGAGACATTAATGTCCAGTGGAGGGAAGGTCATGTTGGCTAGGTAACTTCTTCAGCTGCTGCAGCTGAATTTCTTAGAGCCGTTATTTGTCATATTTCTGGCTAATCTTTCAGGTGTGTCTGATCTGTGCAAGCCACCCACCCAGAGCATCTGTCGACCTAGAGAGTCCTTGGTTCAGCTCTCCTTTTAGGACATGCTGTCCCCTTGGCAGAGTCTGCAGAGAAGGATGGAGGAAGAGGGTGAGGATCATAGACAACTGAATTAGGCAGCATCATTCTGTCAGATTGTTTATTTTTGAGTAACTTGTCCTGATTTAACCAGATGGGGTTCCTAAAGCAGTGGTTCCCAGCGGTAGTCTGCTTGGTGCTGCTGTGGGTGGTGGGAAAGGTTGCACAGGCTCTCACTTTTGTGCTGGCCTTTGCATACGCAGGCAAGGTTTGGGGTTCAAAGTATGCAGTTACGTATACATGCCACGGTCTGGAAACTGCTGCTATACATGTTTCTGAAACAGGTAAGAGTGGAACTGTTGTGGAAAGCAGCTGCTATTTGTTAATCTCATTGTGCCCCAAATGAATGCTGCCTATGCTTTCTAGTCATTAAAAGTATGCCCTCTCCATTGGAATCATGTGGTCGGTCCCCTGTGAGTATTCCTGACTTCTTCGTGTGCGTGATAGGGTAAATTAATGAGACTTTAATTACAGGGTTGGGACGGTAAAAAATCAAGAGGATATTGATGTTCTTGATAGTTGCTTCCTTTGCAAAAGACAATTAAATACTAAGTGTGGGTAGATCATGCCACAGAAGACCTGAGGACTGCAGAAGTTCTTTCACATTTTGGAGCAAGTGCATCAGGGAGGGAAGGCTGTCCCTATGCTTCGTCGCCTTGCGGATCTGCATTCCATTCAGTCGTACTGTGGCCCCTGAAAGCATTACCTGTGTGTTTGTGCTTCAGCTTGAACTCACAAGAAGTAAGTGAAGGCAGAAGGGAAAACTAGGAGCATGGAAGGGTGATTATGTGTCCTTTGTTTGAGTAAATCTAGAGATCATTGAAATGCATACGTTGGAGCTTTCCCGTCATTTGTACTGAAAGAATGGCAATCGGGATGGATATTGGAAATGATTGTGCATCCTGTCACCTCCTGCTGTATTTTTAAGTTCATGGGTCTGTGTTGTATCGAAATGCCTTCTCCATCCTCTCCTTTTCCTTCCCCTTCCCTTCCCTTCCCTTCCCGTTCCCTGAAAGTTTGGAGTCACTGCGGGGCAAAAACTGCCTCGCAGCCTCTTCTGCCAGCTCGGAGCTCAGGCCGTGTCAGCCCAGGGCTGCGGCTGTGCGGCGGCAGGGCTGCCGCAGGGCCCGGCGCTGCGCCGGGGGTGCTTCCCCCCGACATGTTCCTGCGGCCAGGAGGGGTCTGCGGTGCCTCGGCTCCAAGCGGGCGCTGACCGAGGTGCGGTGAAGGAGCGGCTCGGGGGTGCCGGCGGAGGCCCCCGGGCCGAGGGACCCGCCGGGGGCTCGGGCCGGGCCGCGCGGCGCTGCCGTCACTGGCGGCGGGTTGCCCCGCCCGCCCCCGCGAACTCCAGCCGTGTCCTAGCGACGACCGGGGACGCGACCGGCAGCGTCGGGGCTACGGGCGCTGACAGGCATTTCGCGGTCTCCCCTCGGCTCCGCCGCCCGCACGTCGGCGCTATGAGCGGTCCGCAGCCGGGGTGAGTGGGGGAGGGCGCAGGGCCGGGGGGCGGCGGGGGCCAGCGGGGCTCGGCGGCGCGGGGCGCCCGGGGCCGGGCCGGTCCCTTCCCCGCGGCGCTGCCCCGCGTCCCTCGCTGTCCGGCCGCCTCCGGGGTGAGCGGCGCCCCGGGCCCAGGCAGCGCCCTGCCACCCCCCGCGCTGTCCCGGCAGGCTGGCCCTCTGCTGCGGCGGGGGGCGGCGGCGGGTGGTCGGGGGGCTGCAGCGCAAGGGGCTCACCCCTCCTGTGCGGGGGAGCTCCCGCACCCGCCAGCAGCCCCGCAGCCTACCGGAATAACGGGAACTGGGCGGCTGCTCTTTGTTAATGGTCATTTGCCTTTTTAATTCTGTAAGAACGATGACATAGAATTAAGTGCCTCAAACAACTTGCAAGACCCTAAAAGTGTTTGCTGGTACTCCAGCATGGGCAAAACGGTGGGGTTTGGATGTTACGCTTGTGTGGAGTCAGGCTGCTCTGACCTTTGCGACTTGGGAAGCTGGGAGGTGTTTGCCAGCCTGTGCGGAGCTGAGCGCTTTTTCACCCAGGTCCTCTCTGGATCTCAGAGGCCTCCGCCAAGGCAGTTACCTTATTCTGTGAACGGTAAATGGAGTCACGGGGAATGGGGCCACTGACTACAGGTGTTCCCCTTTGTTGTTGCCCAACTTCAGACCTGCAGGTTGTGAGTTTCAGAGTATCCAGACTTCCCCAGGAAAACGTGAAGTACAGGTACTGAGGACCTCTGCAGATCTCCATCTCCATGACAAAATTTGACACATCCTGTGTTAGTGGGCGATGCTCTGAGTAAAGAAGTAATGACATAACTTGCTCACGGTCATACAACCAGTCAGTAGCAAACAGGAGTCTTTTGGCTCCCGTTTCCATAGAATCGTAGAATCGTAGAATGTTTGGGGTTGGGAGGGACCTTTAGAGACCATCTAGCCCAACCCCCCTGCAGGGAGCAGGGACAGCTTTAACCAGATCAGGTCGCTCAGAGCCCCGTCCAACCTGACCTGGAATGTTTCCAGGGTTGGGGCCCTCCACTAACCTCTCTGGGCAACCCCTTCCAGTGCTTGACCACCCTCATTACAAACCATTTATTTCTTATGTCTAGTCTAAATCTACCCTCCTTTAGCTTAAAACCATTACTCCTTGTCCTGTCACAACAGGCCTTGCTAAAAAGATTGCCCCCATCCTTCCTGTAGGCCCCCTTTAAGTACTGGAAGGCCACAATAAGCTCTCCCCGCAGCCTTCTCTTCTCCAGGCTGAACAACCCCAACTCTCTCAGCCTGGCCTCGTAGGAGAGGTGCTCCAGCCCTCGGATCGTTTTTGTGGCCCTCCTCTGGACCTGCTCCAACAGGTGCATGTCCCTCTTGTGCTGAGGGCTCCATGTCTGGTTGCGTTCAAGACTGGAACCTGTAGCACGAGCTGATTATTTGAAAACCTTTGAAAAGTGTTGGGCATGAAAATCTCTCTTGCGAAGAAACACACAGAACTCCAAACAAACTACTTAAAACCTTGTTCTTGGAAGATTGTTTCACTCTAGTTACCACGTAAGGCACTTCATTTTTCCTGGAAAATGGCGAAAATTGCAGAGCTGTGACTTACAAAGCGCTTGCTGAAGTGAATAGGGAGAGGCCAACACATGTGGGGTTTGCCCCTGCTCCTCACAGACTGGATGTAAGCCATTTCCCTTCTGGAAGCCATCAAACAGTGCTAGCCTAGTACAGCAGCCAAGCGAGTCGTGTAGGATCACAAAATAATTCACTCTGGAAGAGACCGTGGGAGGTCTCTAGTCCAGTCTCCTGCTCACAGAGTCAGCTGTGAGATCAGACCAGGTTACTTTATCCAGACTGGTGCCGAAAACCGCCGAGGGTGGGAACAGCACATCCCCCTGGGTGCCTCCTCCACTGCCTCGCCCTCCTCATGAGGAAAAATGTTTTCATGAGACCCACCTCAGCCCCTCTTCTTTCAGCTTGTATCGGTTGTCACTCCTCTGGCTCCATCTTCTCCACCCCGCCCTCCCCAGGCCCTGGCAGGCTGCTGTGGGACCCCGGCGCTGCCCCTGCTCAGGTTGTGCAGGCTCCTCCGGGTATCTGGGAAGTCTCCTAAGAGTAGTCTTTTCCGCCAAATGGAACATGCTGGGCAGGTGCCCCTGCCTTGTGGGATGTTGAACTTGCTGTTTGTGTTTGACAGCCTGTGCTTAGATTTGTTCTGTCTGAAAGCTAGACAAGCCTTTCTTGTTTATGTCCCCAGCAGACACAGTGCAAGATCCAGCAGCGTGTTAGAGTGAGGAACGGTCTCCATCAGGGCAGCACTCTTTCTTTGACTGGAGTGGCAATAAACTCCAGATGTAACATGGGGGCTGTAATTCCCTGTGACTCTACCAATGAATAACTAAAGCTTTGGTGCTCTCTCAGATTATTTCTTTGGTGAGCAGTCACTGGTTTAATTGCACCGTGAATTATTAGCAGTGAAGACTTGCTTTACAAAACTAACGTAGGACGCCTACCTGTGACTTTGCCCTGATCGCCCTTCAAACGAGTAAGAATGGTCTTCAAAAATCATTGTGATGCACAGCACTGGCTCTGCATACAGTGCATTGTGCACTGCAAGCTGATAAAAAAGAGATACTGTTAATAAATAATAGTGGCAACGATAATGCAATGAAAATCCTGTAGAATACAGAGTTCCAAGTGGACAGTTCCTTAATTTACTAAAAGCCTAGTCATCAGCTCTAGTATGTTTTGGGTTTTGTGTACTCTGTCATCTGCACAGCTGGTCTGTGCCTGCTGGACTCAGCCAGGAATCCGGCTCCAAATGTTGTATGGCGTGATACTGACCTGCCGAGGGTCAGTTTATTATCTGAGGAGGCTGTTGCAGGAGCTGGTCTTGGAGGAGACTTTCAGGGCTCTGCTGTGTTGGACCCTGCGCCTTGGTGGTGGTATGCCGTTCGATGCCGAGCTGCTGTATCTTAGGTAGAAGTCCCTTGTTTCTGATACAAATCTTCTGGAGGCAGTAAGCTGTTGCTTTTACGTGATCTAATGGGCATTTATCTGACAAAATGCTGGGCGTGATTCATCAAGAGAGCATTTTGTGCAGCAAACTATCGGGTAAGTCTTTATAACTTAAGTTGTAATAATTTGGCTGTCAAGGGGATTATATGCATTTGTATTGATTTTATTTCAGATTTCTTGCGAGCTACAATAGCCTTACAGACAAACACCTGGTTGGCTATTTCAGCAATACCAGGATAAGACGCCATCTTCAGAGATCAGGACTGGTAAGATTGAAAAGTTTCCTTTTGTGAGAAAAAAGAAAAAGATTATTTGTTTCTTTTAATATTGCGTAAGTCAAACCACTGATGGTTCTGTCGTTTAGTTGTTAAAGGTATGTGTTGTCATTGGTAAGAATTCGGCCAGCTAGCCAAACATGTGAAATCATGCTGTGTCAGATGAAAGCCACACGATCGCACTGAGACTGAGGGCAGGTTTGTTTAATCCAAGCGTTTCCCACTGGATTATTATCTACTGTTGGTCAGCTAGATATCGCAGGGACACAGGGCGGTGGTGTGCAAGGCTCCGCTACTGAAATCAGAATGACAGAAAGACAAGTAGCACAGAGCTCAGAGCTTAGCTCTGTGCGCTGAGTGGTTTTGAAGACACTAGTGCCAGCTGAGGAAATACTGTAGCTGGCATTGAGCACGTTTCAGGACGTCAAGGTCCAAGGGCCACCTGGGGCATGGGGGCTGCTGGTGGATGATGACTCCACACTAGAAGTGATGTGCTAACAGTCAATATGGAGGCCATACTCCATAGAATATCAAGCTTACACTTCCACTACACCTTCTGTAATGCAACAGTCATAATGCTTATCTGTGTGAAACTGGGAACAGTGGCTGACATGGACTGATGATGTATGTAAATACTGGAGAGCCTTGGCTTAGCCCTGAGCTTCTGCTCAGTAATGCAGTTTCAGTAAGTTGTTACATATGGCACTGTATTACTGCACAATTACGGTGATGTGAGAATGTTTGTCAATCTGCTTGTATTTCACATCCAGGCAGAAGAAGATATTTCATGGAGACGTTTTGATAAATTCAGAATGTTTTAATGGTTTTGCTCCATATTTCTTTTTGCTCATTGGAGTTTGCCTCTGCAAAATCTTTCAGTTTGCAAATATACAAAATCATTTTGATTCTCTTAGGTTTTTTAAACTGTGAAATCTAAGTGTCTTTGACTCTACTAGCTGTTTAAATAGCTTCAGTGTTATTTTTCAAAAGTGTTTAATGGAAAACTGAACGATTTGCTAAAGGTGAGTATGCTGAATATTTTAAAAAATACTTACGCACTCCTAAGCGTGACTCTGTTTAGCACAGGTAGATGCAACCCTTACACAGTAGGAAGGCAAGTATTTAATTCCCCTCCGCTGACTTGGGCAATGGCCCATGAAGAGTAAGGCTGAGCCCTCAACTGTTAGAAAATGTGTCTGCTGCTCTCCTGCTCTCTTCATTTAGCTGATGGGTTCCATGGGGTCAAAGAAACTACAGTTCTGTGCTGGGAAGGTGAGTTCCAGCACCATGGCAGAAGCAGAGGTGGTAGCTAACCAGGAAGAGAAAGTAGTCTTTCTGGGAAATTGCACTCTGTTGAAAAACATACTTTATTCTGTCATCTTCTTTTCAGTTACACTTTATTTGTTTGTGACAGATCTCAAGGAGTGGCAGAATAATACCTGAGAAAGAATACCAGCTAAATACTATGAAGAGGGATCACCAGAAATACGTACAGGAGCGCCTGACTCAGGCCATATGTCATAAGGTTCTTGACATACAGGTATGCATTTACTAGTGATGTGTAAACCTTTTCAGATACTTCCCTACTGACAGCCAGTGGCTGTTAACTCGTACTGGACTGGTTTCCGTAGCTGTGCCCTCAAGTCCCCCTGAAAGGCTCTGTCCTGCTGGAAGAAAGGACAATCTTTGTGCTTGACGTCCCTCACATGAAATCTCCATTGGCCTCTAGTTGTTAAACCATACTGTCATTAGAACATACACTGTCCTGGCTCACTTACTGCACTTTGGCAGTCATCAGATTATGGGATGATATTCACAGGGCTAGTTTGCTTAAAAAAATTCTAATTAAAACAAAATAGTTGGAACATGGTTATATATCTTATCCGAGTACAAAATTTGGGCACATTCCTGTTACGTATCAAGAATGGAGTTGGTCCCTACAACTTTACAAATGCTCAGTTGTCCCCTTGCCAAGTTAATGTATGCAGGTGTAATGCAAATGGATTGAATCAATAGTAGTTTCATAGTAGGGCTCAATGAAGGTAATGACCAGGGAGGAGGCAAGTGATAAGCAGAACAGAAGCAAGTGTTCTGACATTCATTGACATCTCATAATGTCCATTAATGAGATTTCTCTTTCTCTGACATTCATAGCGTCGTCATCAGCTGGAAACAAAAAAGAACCTTGAAAATTCTGCGAGGAAGGAGAGGGTGCAGAAAATCGGGGTAAGGCTTGAACGTTACTGAGTACTGATGGGACATGGCAGTTTTGCCCTGTGTTAAATAACAGCTGTGAGTCAGGCCAGAGATTCATTGAGTCAAGTGTCCTGTCTCTGATGTTTTTGGAAAAAGTAGAAGAAACAGGCAAGTAGAGGATGATCCCGCCCCAGCTAACATCTCCTTCTTCCTCTATCCAGCAGTTCAGGAACTTCCATTCATGCACATGATTCCTTTTGAATCTACTTATTATTTTGGTTCTGCAGTGTTCTTGGTTGTGGAATTTAATTATGAGTTGTATGAAATGGTACTTCCTTGCATTTCTGCACAATAATTAATGTATCTGCTGTCTGATAATTCTGTTTGATGCTCCATTGTTCTTGTTATGAAAAAAGTTAATAACTGCTCCCCTTTTCCAAGGCATTTGTGGTTTTACAACACATACAGTGTTCCAAGCTGAAGACCCTCAGTCTATTGAATCTTCCATACACGAGCCATTCCAGGCTTCTTATTACTGTTGCCATTTTTTTACCTTTTCTAGTTCTACTAGTTCTGTTTTGAAATGGGGAACCAGAACTGGATGAATAATTTAAGACGCACGTTGCAGTTCTCTTCGTAATTCTAGACACTATCTACTTTTGACTGCTGCTGAGCACTGAGCTCACATTTTCAGTCGTTTGCCTCTCCACATGATGTTTAGCACAACCAGATGTAAGTAATGAAAAGAGGTTTCAGAAGTCTTCACTCTGGTGTCATGTAGGTAGGGCTTGATCCTGTAGTTAGAGTCATGGAAATCCTACAGAAGCCAATGGTTCTTCTCCCCATGAAGTCACTTGGACTCATATGGGAAAAGTGGTTGTCATTTTGGCTGAAATATGCTCAACATCTTATTTCTTTATTCGGAGCCTGCATACATTGAGAAGAATGCATTGAGAAGCTAGCTGCTTCTTTGACCAGTTGAAGAAAAATGTCAAATCTTTTTAATTTTAAATAATACATTTCTGAGCAATTATTCAGGTAAAGAAAGGAGGAGATTGTAATGAAAAACACTGATCACTATGGTAATGCAAAGGCATTATTTACTGACTGAACTGCTGCTGGTAGAAAGTCACCGCAGCGGAAGCAACGACTAAGGCACCCTGTCAAGGGATTCTGGACTTGGATAATTTTGGAACATAAACCAAAACTGCTTCCCTCAGTGAGAAGCGTAAGGGAGATGCCTCCAGATACGGGATCTGTACCTTTGCTGTGATGCCACACTGGGACACAGGAACCTGGCTGGAATTAGCAGTGTAATGTATTTCTCACCTCATACATCAGTGAATTTGGCTGAGTAGCTAATCTAAAAGGAAAGGAGAAAGACAGATGGCTGAGCAAGGGAGGATGAGAGACATAGCTATCTATTTCCAGATGGGTAGTCAGCCCAGTGTGGAGCTTTTGAGAAGGAAAGGTAGGGAGGGACAGCAGTCAGAGCAAGGAAGTGGCAGATGCACTCAAATTTAAAAAAGAAAGGGACCTTCAACCAACCCAAGAATTGGGAGATACAGAGAAACAGGCAGATGAATTGAACTGGGGGGGATCTGCAGCTGGAGAGGGCTGCAGGGAAATGAACCAGAGATGGGAACAAGTCTCTTCCCCCCATCCCTCTCTCATTCTCCCCTTGATTTCCTTTCCTTCCTTAACCAGGTGTTCCATTGTGTCTAGGCAATTTGATCGTCATAGCTGTCCAATGAAAGACAGACAGAAGGCAAGCTCAAAGATTGCTGTGAAGAGTATTTAGTACCTCAGAGATGTAAATTTCTATTCTTTTAGGTGGAACAATCCAGAAGAGCAGTGGAAGGTGCTAGCCTTAAGCACTGCCCGCATCCACCACTTGGTCCAAGAAATCATTACAGGCTCTGTCCTTTAGTGGCTGGAGAAGCAGCTGGTCACTCACAACGGGTGAGTTTCACCAAATACTCCATATGCTATAATGTAAGCACACATGGCCGAAGGCATGCATGTATACCTATGACATCTGTGCTTAGTCTAGAGCATTGACTGCCCTGATTGTTGCAGATTAGGGCCTCATTCTTCATCACTTGAGGCTGATTTCCTCTTTGCGGGATTGTGTCATTAGAGAGAAATTTCGAGAGGCCCGTGTTGCAGGAATGGCACTTCAGAACTTAGAAAAAAACAGCTTTGCTTGTGATAAATCTGCTTTAATCTTTCCCTTTTGTCTGCCTTATCACCCAAGTTAGGCCAGTGTCAGTACATTAAGTATTGTCAATGACTACTGTGGATGTTGTCAATGAATACTGTGGATGTAGGCAAGTTTACAGATGTTGTAAAATCCTGCAAGCAATGGATCTCTTTTAGAAAACAGAGTTGAAGGGGTGCGGTAAGACTAAAGCTCTTTCCAGAAGGCCATGCTTTCGAGTTCTGGCTCAGAAGCCTCTTACGCTCTGTTAACAGGCAGAGAAGGAATGTTAATATACTCTTGAAGTATGACACTAAAGTCTAAGGTCAAAGGTCAAATATGTAGTCCAGTTTTAACTGGTTCTCCATTTCAATAATGGTAATTGGTGCAGATTGAAGAGACGCTTTCAGTCCTGAATGACCTTTTCCTCTTCATCGCATACAGAGGGCACCTGGACCTGTAGTTGATTATGAAGGTGGACGTCCTTCTCATCAACAGCGATCCAAGGAGCCTGCCTTTCCTAAGATCGTGAGTTAACTCAGTTAAACAGTTTTTTTAGGTTTTAACATTTTAATGTTGTATTCTGAAGGGTTTACAAGGAAAAGATGAAATAAAGTCAGAAAAATGCTGAGTATTGAACAAAAATAGGCATGCCTTTGTCACGCATTCTCTCAGTGTCCATGCGCTGAAGTCACCAGAACACAGCACACTGCTACAGCTGCTATGAGTTTATTATGTTTGCTTCAAGGCTGCACTGTGAAGAGACAGCATCAAAGCCTAGCTTTATGCCCAAGAGTTATTTTGGATGCTCCAGTTTTTGGATGCCCAGTTAGAGATGCCTAAAGGGGTCTGACTCTTCAGAGGCAGACTAGAAAATTTTGTTTCCTTGAAGGTACATGAGAATCACTCATCACCTCCAAATATCTTGATCAGTGCTATTTTTTTTTCTTTATGATGCTGCTCTGCACTGGAAACTATACACTGAGATTTTGTAGCTGTTTGCTTTCTCCTTTTCTAGGCTTCCTGCCGACCAAATACAGCTCCAGGAAATGCGCAGCAGCCGCATCGCCTCCAGCCACGTCGCAGCTGTGTTGGAGCAGGATCTGTACCAAAGACTTCAAGCTCTAAACGAGAGTGCTGTGCACTTGAAAATGATGAGCAGTCTGCCAGTGGGGTGAGGCCATATTTCATTCTGAAAATAATATAATTTTAGGGACAGCTTTATGGTACTGCTTTAGTACTGTAGTTCCCAGAACTGTATACTGCAGGCAACATGCCTACCAAATGGTTATCAGCTTTTCTTTAAACTCTCCTTTTTAACCTCCCCTTAATTTTCAAGACATTTTCTTACTGGTCTAATGCCCAGTTCTTGATCACAGCCAGGAAAAATGTGGTGACTTCTCTTTCATGGTGTAAAATCTCTCTCCATGCAAAATTTTCTGCGTCTACATAGATTTTCTGTTATGTAGAGAGGGAGGCAGCCACTCAGTTAACGTTAATAACTCAGGAATATTTTCACACAGTCTTTTAAGTTTTCATCTTCATCGACAGCTGGAAAGTAGCAAAAAACTCACTTCTTTTTTTTTACCGTTCCTCCTACTAGGTCATACTAGCGCGTTTGGAGAGTGAGAGCTTTCTGGAGTAGCCAAACATAATCTTGATATATATGCAGTTACTTTCAGGCGAGATTTGGACTTGTCTTCTGTTCTAGAAAAACATTTTGTAATTCGCTTTGTGTTCGGAGTTCCATGGGACTGGAGGGTTTTGGAATGGGACTGTGACCTGCTACCCCTGACTGGCAGACACTGTATGAATAGCTCCCTTCTGCTATGCAGTTCCTCTGTATTGTGATGGTCACTATCCTTTCTCCAATAATTTGCTGGCATTATCTATGTCTACTCCAATTATGGGCGATATAATTGGTTTCTTTAATGCTCGCCACTGACAAAACAGCTAAATCAGATCCAGAGCATGCAATGTTTGCAGAGGTTGTTCTCTAGAGATGTCTTGCTTTTCAGGGCCCTGGTTCTCTGCCTTTCATCCTGAAGGAGGACTAAACCTCCACTACAAATGGGAAAGAAGCATTTTGAACCACGTCTTGTATAATTGATGCCAAATGATGTTACTGTTGGAAGATTCTGGTTGCTTTGGAATTTGCTTGCCAGCTGAGAGAATGCAGCAGTGTTGTGGGGTTGTGCAGTATTCTGTCTGCTTGTGAGCAGAACTCTGCATGGTTACAAGTAGTACGTGGTTTAGAATGTTGTATATCTATGAGGGTGACATTTTCAAGCAATCTGCCTGTTGCTTTGCAAATTAAAAGAAAAGGTTTTAGCACAGAAATGTTTTCATGAACAAAATTGCAAGCACCAAGTTAAGGAATTGTTCTAGAAGTATGTGAGTTACTAAATGTAAAAAGCAGTCAAACCACAGTTAGTTCAATATGCTTGGTAACTATTTTTCATAACCTGTTTATCCTGGTTAAAATGTTTTTGCAGGGAGAGAGGAGTGGGTTAGGACTTAAGAATTGGATGGAATATGAGTCTGGTGTACCCCCATGTCAACTCCCCATCATTAACAGTTATTTCATACCGGTGCCACCTCCCGCTGTGCAAAAAGGAGACAAGAACGTAAATGCAGTGAGAAGTGGGACGTTCAGAGGCAGACGATATCGTCCCATCACTGCGCCAAATGGCTTAGAGCAACTTTTAACAAAGGTAAGTTATCTCTGCCTACTTCTCAGCTTACGTATAGGTATATTACCTTCCTTGTTGACGTATTCGCCTAATGTTGAAAGATGTATATACCTAGTTTGTACAAAGATCCACTGAATTTTTGAACAAAAGAAAATTTGTAACTATTAAAATATATAACTGCCACCCATCTCTCTATATACTAAAACGCTTGATGTTTTTCATCAGTTGGGGGAAAAAAAGGTGCTTGGACAGAAAAAAACATAGCAACTCTTATTGAAAGCCTTCCATCTTAGTCAATCTGATCCTGTCTCTGACCATATCTAGTACCAGAACTTCAGAGGGATATATGAAATGCCTTTGAGTATATGAAAACTTCATCTGTTACGCTACAGCTCCAGCCAGTTTTGACTCCTGTAGAGGAAATTGTAGGAACACAGGACTGGGAGGGGCGATATGGGTCATTAAACCTAGTCCCTGCAATTTTGAGCAATTCAGTGCAATGGATTTTCAGTCCAAAATATTTTCCTGCCCTTCTGCACGTTACAAAACACTTTCCAATTTCAGCAGCTCAAGGCCTATCTTAAAAGACTGGAAGTCTCAAGTGTATGCCGCACATACATGATCTGTGTGTTCACCTTTTGTTAGAGTTGGAAGCTGAATGCATTTTTTGTGTATTTCCTGCTGCAGAATTCTGGAGGATTCCCTAAGCCCTCGTTACACAGCAACGCGTTTGTTACCATGGTCTTTCTAGGGAAAAGTGTGCGTTTATCTCGCAATAATGCTGATTACAGAGATGAAATCAACATCTATCAGCAGCATTGCGGAGGGGAAAACCTTTGCGTCTACAAAGGCAAGCTATTGCCAGGAGGTAAGAGAGTCAAAGAGTTCATACTGATTCTGGCAATATCTTTTTTTTTTTTTTTTTTTTGGCTAAAATATTGATTTGATATCAAAATTATTTCATCTGAGCTCAGTCAAGATGCATCCAGGGATTTTTATACCCTCTGCCTCCACGCTAAATCTGGACCTACTGTTTCATGACTGAAAGTGAAGTTACAATTGCTTTTGCAAATTGTGGTAGAATGAATTTAGAGAACTGATTTAGCAAAATACATCTCTATACAAAATTAATCTAAGCTACAGTATGGTTAATAAAGTAGTTGTAGCAGTAAACTATCCTTAAATAGGAGTTATCTGTTTCTGACATGCTGTAATACATCAATGCATGTTGCTTACTATGCATGTTGCTTATTAAGTACACAGTGGGAGCCCAATTCCCATCTCTTTTATGTGTGTGTGATTCCGTCACACCAGTAAAAGGTGAATTGTGTTCTGGGAAATTGGGAAGAGGAAACTACTGTGAGATTTTCTCTTATGAGGAAGAGTGATTCCACAGATCACACCCCTCATTCCAGCTCACAGAACCCATTGTGTTTGCATTTGTGTTTTCACTGGATATGGGAAGATGGTGCGGAGATCCCCGCACTTAAGCCTGTCCCCTAAGGTTATGGGTGCATTGCAGTGTGCCCACAGATCTGCTTAGGGCGTTTGTCACAGCTGTGTCCCAGCTGTGCGGAAGGTGTCCCTTGTGTGTGCTCCTGTTGTCCCGAGCCCCATTCACACTTACTAGGGAACCTGCTGGAGTGCAGTGTGGCTTCCTCCCTGCTGGTGTGTGCTCAGTTTACTTTGGACGGATACTATGACTTGTGGGTTAAGAGAGTACGACCCGGTCCCCCCACCCAGCATGGAGTAGCATAGCAGCCTCAGTGCCCTTAAGGCCTGGATGCCGAAAAATACCTTTGCAGAGTAGCCTGAAATGGCTCCAGAAACAGTGTCTTTCAGCTGTTCAGTGTTGCTCTGAGTACGACTGTATTATTGCAGGCCCAGAGCCACTAATATTGCAGCTGTGCTGATCTGGAACCTGGTCGCGCTCTGCAATGTGCTGCACTGAGGAACGTGTGCATTACACTGCAGGAGCTCTAACATACTGCTGCACTACGCCATGTAGACACATGCCAGGAATCCTAAACTTTCTGTGCATAATGTATGCTCCTGTAAGGCAAGTGGCAGAGTTAAGTTTTTTGAGACGGGAGGCTCTGGTCTCTGTTCTGCTGTAGCAGTGAGCAGCCAAACTGAATATGTATTCGCTTGTCACAGGTGTGTCCAGCTTGGTACTCCTGGCTCGGCAAGAGACAAGGCTGTTGTCGGGGGAGGAGTTTTACCGACTACTTAATAAAGCCAAGAACCAAAGTACCTGACCTGAGAGGGCTGGGTGCTTTGGTGGTGATGCAGATGAGATACAACGATTGCAATAGGCTGACAGTAAAGCATAACCTTTTTCTTTGAACCCTTTCCTTTCTATACTTACAGAGACCTTTCAGTTTGTCTCAAAAAGGCACCATGGTTTCCCATTCAGCCTCACCTTTTTTCTCAATGGGATACAAGTGGACAGGTTGAGCTGTTGCTGTGAGTACAAACATCAGAAGCGTTCCAGGCTGGGAGGCAGAAACGGATACTTTGGGTTTCTCAATGTGGAGGGAGCATCTCCTTGCTACAGGTATGGAGAAGAATACACTTTGCTCACAAGGACTTAGCAGCCCAGTTTTTAGAGAGCGTATCACTTGTTTCCTTCTTTTAAATCTTTCTGGCACCCCGCAGCTCTGTAGAACCTCATCTGTTTCTGAGTGCCCCTTGAAATGTACACAATTGAGCTCATCCCTCAGGGTCCCACATCCAAGGATACCATCAAAGTCAGCTACTTTTGTGCTGCCTCTTCAGTCACTCTGTGGAGTACACACAGCAGTGGACAATTTTGCACTGGATCTATCAGCTTGTCAGGAGGCAGACAGCACTTCCTCAATAGTTGAGTGTGGAGGAATAGGTGTGGGGTGGTATATGTATGCCACTTGCATGTTTCTGGTGGAAGTGATAGTGAAATAAATATCAAGAGTGCTGCTGAGTTAACTGTAGTTTTCAGGGTTTTCTTTGTGATTGTGGGAACAAGATAATTTATTTTTAAACAGCTCTGCCTCTAAGGTGGGATTCTGCTGTAATACCCCTGGCTGCAGAATAAGACAGTATTGAACGTTAGCCATGGTTCAGACAACATATCTGTGCAGAAGATTCTTGGCTTTGGGCACAAGTCAATGCTGTGAGCAACAGCTGTGGTTTTGCTAAGAAGCTTTCATTTTAATAAAATCTTCCTTTTGTGTGATTGTTAAGTTGTGCCAGACAAGTAAACTTCTGCACACGCAGATCGTTTAAAAACTTTTTTGTTCTTTTTGTAAGTAATTTTTAGAAGAGCAACAAGCAGTTGGAAGAACAGAACCTCCACAGAGCTATACTCTATTTTTTAGATAAGGACCAAATTATAAGAAAAAAAAATTCAACTTTATTGTACTGTATTTTTTCTACTCAAATCTAACATTGAACAGGATTTATGTAATTATATTACTTAGTATGTTCAAAGTAGTGAAAAGCGTCTGAATTCAGAATGGATATAGTGGCTACAGAGTTTAGGAAATGCTGAAATCTCGGCTTTTTGTGATTTTTAGAAAGATTTGAAGTGAATTTTCTGAATTCATATAGTCTCCAGAAATTGGTTAATTTCTTCGTGAGTCACCCCCACCTTCTGTCCACCTTCCCCTGTTATTCTCAGTGATACCTCTGTTTTCCTGTCTCTTGTCAGTCCAGCCAACCTTACCTGGTGGCTAAAAAGCATCTCCATTAACCAGATTCTCTCCATAAATGACAACTATTTTCACATCTACTTCAGGTCAAATGCAGTCGCAGTTTTTAACTGGTTTGAGTATGACACCACATCCGCACATTAAATACCCACTCTGATTCTCAGTAAAGATCCCCGTTGATTTTCCCTGTTGGGTTAAGGCTTTGGTTCACAAAGAGGTGACGCTGCAGTGATTTCTACACCAATGCTGCGATCCCTGCACAGGGAGTTTTCTGCTGGCCTAGGTCCAGCATTTCAGTACAGTAGAAGTGCTTCAATACCTCAAAGGTCCCTGGAAAAAATACCATGAACAAATAGTTGAAAGGTAGGACTCTTCTCAGAAATTGTCACATTTCCATTTTATGCCTGCAAAACTGAAGGATTTCTATACTGAATGACTCTAGGATATTTCACAGTAGTTTGTAAACAGCTGGAATGTGAGGGGAACTGCAATCAAGCCTTACAGAAAAAAAGCAGTTTTGGTGGAGGAAAAGCTTTTAAGACATAGCTGTCTGTGAAGAAAATACGGGTTTCCAGAGAGACTTGTGATTAGCTAGAGTGAAAATTCAGTTTCATCCTCTGCTTGCAGATTGGAATCAACGTACTGCATACAGCACAATGTCCTGACACTCATAGGTGGTGTAGGGTGACTCTTCATTTCTGCAGTTAATGTTAATCAGGAGTAGGAACTCTGGTCTTACATGAGCCTCCTGACCGTAACATAGAGAGGCTGTCACTCCATTTTATACAAGAGGAGCATTCTCAACAAGTCATTCAAAAACCTTTGTTTTCCAACTGTTTGGGTTTCTGTTAGGTAGGAAAACCAGAACAAAACCAGAAAATAATTCAATTTCAGTCTCACTCTTCCCCCGCAGTTATTAGACCCAGCAGACAATTTTGAAACAAAAAAAGTCTTATCCACAAAACCTGAGTTTTCACTTCACTGGGTGTTAAAGCAGGATCTGGATCAAGCACACCTCCGACTTGGAGCTTGTCTGCCTTTCTCAGTGATTATATCTTCACAGATCATGCTTGGTGTAGCTTGAAATTAATGGACCCTTATGATAATTCTGATTTTCATCTGTTTATACTTCAATTGTCACCTTTAAGCACAGACAGTGTTACTCTCCTTCAAGGAGGAACTGCATTTGTGCTTGTGGAGCACTTGAGGATTTTAGGGTGCTTCTCCAAGTCAGTCATTAATCAGTAACCTTGTCTGAGTGGCAAAGCAGAGGCAGATAGGTACCTGGTTTTACTGTTGATAATGAGCTAGATAGCTCCCTGTGTCTGCTTCCTTCCTTCCTTCCCTTCCATTGCTCACAGAAAGAAAAACGTGATACTTTCCAACTCACCTTGGTTTTTTTATAGGTGCCTTATTACAATGGGTCTGGACAAAATCCCGTCCCCTCCGAAGAGGAAGTTGGAGGACCACGAGGAAAAGCGTGTGGTTTCCTGGAGAGATCGAGTCCGCAGTGAGCCAAGTAAAAGCAATGTTGAGCAGAAATCAAGCAAAGGTTCAGTGTTAGTCAACTTACCAAGTTGTGAAGTGAGAACTCACTTGAGGCCACTTAATATTGAGAACAAAATGCAGACTGGACAGGAGTACAGAAAAGAAGAAAGGAAAAAACTATCTGATCGTGAGAATGAAGATAGTCAGGAAGACACCAGTAAAAATGGTACAGTATTCCAAAACACAAGCAGGGGATGAAAAATGGGAGAGGATGATTCTGGAGAAGGTAGGGGATTGTGGGCCTCCAGCTTCGCCTGGAGCATCGTCTCTTAGGACACCTCATGTGCGAGAAAAATGGTGATGCCTGTGTCTGGGCAATAAAATTAGTGGGGCTCCTTTCAGCCAAGCAATAGGATGAGAGGGTTTTGCAAGAGCCAAGAAAGTGAGCAAGGAAGGTCTGAGAGGCTGAAAGAGGAGCGTGGGGAGGTGGGAAAGCAGGAGGAAGGTGGGGCAGAGTGAAGGGACAACAGTGAAGAAGGAAAATGGGAGCAGGTGGAGGACAAGTCGAGCAGAAGGAAGAAATGGGACTGGGTGTGGGTAGGGAGACAGTGAGTCTGAGGTGAGCTCCTAAGGGAGACGGGACATCAGCATAAGGTGAATGGAGAGAGGATGGTGGCCATAGGGGCAGGAGGTGGAAAAGTCTCCTGCTGCCTGATGCGAGGGAGGGAGGGATGGGATGGGATGGGATGGGATGGGATGGGATGGGATGGGATGGGATGGGATGGGATGGGATGGGATGGGATGGGACGGGGGGCGAACTGTGAGGGGGAGGAGGCTGAATGCTGGGTGCAGAAGGGGAGGGAAGGTGGGAGGAGCACATAGCAGCAAAATGGCAGCAAGATTTAGCACCAGATGAACTATTTTGGTCTTTTCTCCTGTCTGTTGCCAGTGGGAGTGCAATGCTTTGTTCACGGAAGGCTCTTTCCAGTCCCTTCTCCACCACACTGCCCTAGGCACTGCTTACCTGACACCTGCCCAAACCTTCAGCTTCCTTTCTTGTCTGAGCATTTGTTCCCTCTACTCCAGGCCTACCAGCTCACCTTTCTTGCCTTCTCTGCTCTGACCCCGCTGGGGCTATCATTCTTTCCCTTTACTGAACGCTCCCGTAGCTGGCTGGCCTTGCCCCTTTTGCTTGAGTCCCATCTCATTTCTGTTGACAGAGATTTAAAAAGAAAGACGGGAGAGAAGCTGCCCTTGCTGAAAGTTTGCCCAAGGGGTGTTTCTTGTGGCAGACAAAGATAATATTTGTGGTATAAAAACGATGCATGGCAGCTCCAACTGCATGCTCAGAATGTGCCATTTCCCCAGTGCCACCTAAGGCCAGTCCCTGTTGCCATCAGCCTGCTTACAGCTCTGCCTGCCCCTATGGGAAGAGATGGTGAGCTCAGCCTGTGCCTTCACACACTCCTTATTATAAAGACTTTTTCAGAGTAAGTCAAATTTAGAGAGAGATTTTAATTCCTACTTCCTATTCCTATTTTTACTTTCATAATTCTGCAGTGCTACTGCTCAGCTTCCTTGTCGGTCCCTGTGGATGTGTGCTTGTGATTAATCAAGCCTTTTTCCTTCCAGAAGGTGGGCACATTTCTGACAGTTACCTAAGGAGGCCTCACTTCCAGCAATGCAGTTGGAATCTCAATTGATTTTTAATACAGAAAATGAATCTCCTTATTCCCTTAATTCTCTTTGTCTGGGTAATTGTTTATTTGCCTAATTGGTTCTTCATTTCTGTCCTTGGCATTCTGTCACTTCAGTACTTTAGAAGCACTGATGGAAAGAAAAAGAGGTGAGCAATAAGATCTGAAAGGGGAGAAATTATGGCCACGAGGAAAGCTGGTGTGCCAGCAGTGACAGCTCTCCTTCACAATTTAGGTTTGTTGCCTCTCTGCTGCATGTGCAGTGAACTAGTGGTAGCAGTGGAATTACTGAATTTTCAATGGAAATCACTGACATCACTGTGCATGCTGGTGCCTGGGATTTTAAATAGCGCAGCCTTGGCTGGAAAGGCAAGGATTCTTTAATGCATATGCATGAAGACAGTCTTTACCTATGGATCTCAGCAAAGTTATCTATCAAATGTTACAACCTGTCAAGCTAGTAGCCTGGGATGAAATCCAGACCATGTTGCTGTAAGAATGGTAATTCTGCTGTAAGCTTCGTTTGTACCAGGATTTCACCTGGGACCTGAATGAGCATATTAGAACAGTGTGATAACAGAATGTTCCTCTGCAGCACCCCTTGGCTGGATTTAATGAATTCATTTAGTTTGTAAGCCACTTCTTTGCTAATTAGCCACGTCAATCCACATTTATCGTACTTTGCCCTACGATATATTACCTTTCTCCAGCTTTCTCTATTGCTTGTGGTTTTTTTCATCACAACAAGTTTTTCTCCTGTAATGAGACTGTCTTGCATTTTAGTTCTGTTTGCCCAGCTCTTAATCTTTCTAGTCCTTTCAGTGGCTAATCATTTTGTTTGTTTTGCTGTTAATGTATTAATCATACTTGATGCATCATTCAGTAGCTTTGTTGCATTTTTGCTACTCTGTCTATGAAGAACGTGATGGTTTTTTATGATAATGTGCTCTTATGAGTCCTATCTGTGGTCTTAGATTCTCTCATGGCTTTAAAAAGACTGAGCAAATGCAAAGGCAAAAGGAGATTAATGAAGTTAACCTCTGTCTGCTTAAAAAGAACTTTATTAGTTGTGAATTCCATTTCCTGTCTCACAGTATGATTCTTTTATTTTAGAGTATGATGAAGATTTTGAATCATATGAAGAAGTTAATGAAGAGGGACAGGCTGGTGATCACATGAGTGGAATGTCAAAGTCATCTGACAGCGAGGAAGATGAAAGAGATGGTGATTCTGAGAGTGACTCAGAGGATGAGGAACAAGGTTAGGTTTTTTCATAATGAGGCTTAGAGAAGTTAACCTGATGCATGTTTTACATTTTGTGCGTGTCCAGTACGTATGTTGAGTCTGCTTAGGAAAAACCACGCAATTCCTACTGAATTGGTAAAATACAGCTATTTTCTCTGTTCTTATTAATTCTACCATCTGTCACTGAAATACAGCCAAACCCACTGGCAATGTAAGCGTGTGTCAGCTCACAGTAGACATTGCTGAGCTATTTAGTTGCAGAAATGGAGAGGGAGCCAGTCAGCAAATTAGCATGAAATATTTGGGGCAGATCAGCACTTCATGTCAGTGGTCACCGACGTCCAAGAAGCTATGACCGCTTACACCTGCCGAGGATACTCACTTTTATCTGAGAAGTCACCAGGAAACCCAGCATGCCACCTTGTATTTCAGAAGTGCTGTCTTTAGCGGCCCTGAATAATCAGAACCTCAGCTTTGTCCTCTGGTACATCACTGACTCTGTCCTGGCTCAGGGAGGAAACGCCATCAGCTCAGCTGCCCGTGCTACTTGCAGCGGTTACGCGGTTTGTGAGAGTCCTTGTTCAAGTCTGGCTGTGAATGAGTGAGAGTCCGAGTCAGTGAGATAGTTTGTGATTCTTGATCCAAATGTAGGTACAAAAGTGTGCAGTGAGGTGTCCAAGACCATTATTATTATTAATTCAGAAAGATTAAACTGTTCTGGAATCATTTTTTTGTAGAATAAGTAGCGTTTTCTGTCATTCGGTTTTTTGGATCAGCACTTTTAATGTCTAGTGTTTTAACTGTGTGCCTTCATGCCATCCAAGCCATGCATCTTCATAAATAATCCCACAGAAAACTTGTGGGCAATTTCCCATTTATTAGACGAACACTAGAATTCCACCCACCACGTGGTGAATAAGCCAAAAGTGAATTGCCTCTTCCTTCTGGCACAGTGTTTTATTTCTCTCTAACATTGCTCGTCTATGGCTTTGTTAGATCCTGAGCTGACTTATATGCTTCTTGCTTGTCATAATGTACCAGGATTTCTCCATTTACTGCTGTGTTCCTTACACTTGACAGTCCTATTGTGCAAGCGGTTCCTCAAGTTAAAGGGAAACATTACTTTCACATTTGTATTTCTAGGTGAATTAAACAAAGGTGATACAGCTGTTTGTGAAAAGGTTGCAGCTGCAAGAAAGGTGCAGTCTTTTTATAGAAAGTATAAAATCCAACAAACTCAAATCGGGTTTGAAACTTCCTTGCTTATAAAATCATTGCAGTGATCAAAAAGAATCTTAATTTTTATTTCCTCGTGATAATCAGAAATAGCTTGTGATTCATGAATAATCAGTACAATTAAGCATTCTTTTCTGCATTCTCTTGTTAGTGTATGGCATTACAAAGTGTTTTGGTGGCTTTAGTCAGCTGCTTTTCAAGCTCTAGCAGTGCGTGATGATCAAGTGAAAGTGTGTGGATGCATAGGTGTGCATAGGTGGAAAGGAACAGGTAACGGTAAGGGCCTTTCATGGCTACCTATGCATTAAGGCCTTTGTTAAGGGCCACCCTTTTTCACCTTTTTTTGTACTGGGATGCAGTACTGCTGCATGCACCAAAACTCACTAGTTCAATACAGATTTTTCTGTGATGAGGAGAAAAGACTGTTGGGAAGCCACCAAATCTTGAAATATGGCTCTTTAACATCAGCAACTAATAGTGTAAAACAGCTAGCCATCTAGGCAGGGGCTCCCTACTGATCAGCTGGCAGGCACTGCTAATGTTTTTCAGTATGTGTTTGCCATGGCTTGCTTTGTTCTCCTTTACTGCAGCAGCTCAGGACATATGCGTTTAAATCATTTACATTCTCTGTGGTTTTAAATAAGACAGGTTTAATCTTCTTTCTTAGCAGCCTGATTTGCTGCTTCTGTCTTTTACGTCAGCACACTAATAGAGTGTTCATCAGTTACTACTTGCATCTCATTTGGCAATCAGCAGTAGGCCATGGGGGTGTGGTGCTGAGCAGCCTTGCCTCCGTGGAAATGAGGGAAGCTGTTTTCAAAGGGGCTTCTTGAGAATCTCACAACTTGGAGTCACTTTTCTCTTTGGCCCACATGAGCTGTGGCCTCTTAACATTTTCTCCATGACTTTTGGTGAGAGGAGGCAGAGAAGCTGGCTTTACTGAATTTTCCCTGTTGTGTTTGCTGAGGAGGTAAGAAAGAGACGGATAATACTCTAATTTGACATTGGGTATTTTAGTGTGAGGAGTGGTTACCCAAATACTGGATGGGGGCCTCGAGGGGTTTTTAGAAGTCTAAATATGTAAATACAGTAAATAATGGAAGAGGCATGGATTAGGAGCTAGGGATACTGGTGGAAAAGCCTTTTTTGTGACCGCTGGTTCTATTGTGAACGCATGTGTTCTGTGCTCTGAGCTGTTTGCTCCCCATATGTGTAAATGACTGTCAACAAGAGGAGCAGTGCTTCCAACATTTATCTTCTTGGGGCAGGAAGCCTGAAGGAGTTCTGCAGTCCTTATTTAGTGCTAGTAAGTGGTAGACTGTAACACTAGATAAGGATGTTTCAAGGTTACCTCTAGCTTTGGGTGACATTTCAGATCACTGGGATTTTGGATTTCTAGGGACTTTCATTTAAGTTTGAAAGTCCTCAGATATTCTTCATTTCTGTCCTTGGCATTCTGTCACTTCAGTACTTTAGAAGCACTGATGGAAAGAAAAAGAGGTGAGCAATAAGATCTGAAAGGGGAGAAATTATGGCCACGAGGAAAGCTGGTGTGCCAGCAGTGACAGCTCTCCTTCACAATTTAGGTTTGTTGCCTCTCTGCTGCATGTGCAGTGAACTAGTGGTAGCAGTGGAATTACTGAATTTTCAATGGAAATCACTGACATCACTGTGCATGCTGGTGCCTGGGATTTTAAATAGCGCAGCCTTGGCTGGAAAGGCAAGGATTCTTTAATGCATATGCATGAAGACAGTCTTTACCTATGGATCTCAGCAAAGTTATCTATCAAATGTTACAACTTGTCAAGCTAGTAGCCTGGGATGAAATCCAGACCGTGTTGCTGTAAGAATGGTAATTCTGCTGTAAGCTTCGTTTGTACCAGGATTTCACCTGGGACCTGAATGAGCATATTAGAACAGTGTGATAACAGAATGTTCCTCTGCAGCACCCCTTGGCTGGATTTAATGAATTCATTTAGTTTGTAAGCCACTTCTTTGCTAATTAGCCACGTCAATCCACATTTATCGTACTTTGCCCTACGATATATTACCTTTCTCCAGCTTTCTCTATTGCTTGTGGTTTTTTTCATCACAACAAGTTTTTCTCCTGTAATGAGACTGTCTTGCATTTTAGTTCTGTTTGCCCAGCTCTTAATCTTTCTAGTCCTTTCAGTGGCTAATCATTTTGTTTGTTTTGCTGTTAATGTATTAATCATACTTGATGCATCATTCAGTAGCTTTGTTGCATTTTTGCTACTCTGTCTATGAAGAACGTGATGGTTTTTTATGATAATGTGCTCTTATGAGTCCTATCTGTGGTCTTAGATTCTCTCATGGCTTTAAAAAGACTGAGCAAATGCAAAGGCAAAAGGAGATTAATGAAGTTAACCTCTGTCTGCTTAAAAAGAACTTTATTAGTTGTGAATTCCATTTCCTGTCTCACAGTATGATTCTTTTATTTTAGAGATTGATGAAGATATTGAATCATATGAAGAAGTTAATGAAGAGGGACAGGCTGGTGATCACATGAATGGAATGTCAAAATCATCTGACGGCAAGGAAGATGAAAGAGATGGCGATTCTGAGAGTGACTCAGAGGATGAGGAACAAGGTTAGGTTTTTTCATAATGAGGCTTAGAGAAGTTAACCTGATGCATGTTTTACATTTTGTGCGTGTCCAGTACGTATGTTGAGTCTGCTTAGGAAAAACCACGCAATTCCTACTGAATTGGTAAAATACAGCTATTTTCTCTGTTCTTATTAATTCTACCATCTGTCACTGAAATACAGCCAAACCCACTGGCAATGTAAGCGTGTGTCAGCTCACAGTAGACATTGCTGAGCTATTTAGTTGCAGAAATGGAGAGGGAGCCAGTCAGCAAATTAGCATGAAATATTTGGGGCAGATCAGCACTTCATGTCAGTGGTCACCGACGTCCAAGAAGCTATGACCGCTTACACCTGCCGAGGATACTCACTTTTATCTGAGAAGTCACCAGGAAACCCAGCATGCCACCTTGTATTTCAGAAGTGCTGTCTTTAGCGGCCCTGAATAATCAGAACCTCAGCTTTGTCCTCTGGTACATCACTGACTCTGTCCTGGCTCAGGGAGGAAACGCCATCAGCTCAGCTGCCCGTGCTACTTGCAGCGGTTACGCGGTTTGTGAGAGTCCTTGTTCAAGTCTGGCTGTGAATGAGTGAGAGTCCGAGTCAGTGAGATAGTTTGTGATTCTTGATCCAAATGTAGGTACAAAAGTGTGCAGTGAGGTGTCCAAGACCATTATTATTATTAATTCAGAAAGATTAAACTGTTCTGGAGTAATTTTTTGTAGAATAAGTAGCGTTTTCTGTCATTCGGTTTTTTGGATCAGCACTTTTAATGTCTAGTGTTTTAACTGTGTGCCTTCATGCCATCCAAGCCATGCATCTTCATAAATAATCCCACAGAAAACTTGTGGGCAATTTCCCATTTATTAGACGAACACTAGAATTCCACCCACCACGTGGTGAATAAGCCAAAAGTGAATTGCCTCTTCCTTCTGGCACAGTGTTTTATTTCTCTCTAACATTGCTCGTCTATGGCTTTGTTAGATCCTGAGCTGACTTATATGCTTCTTGCTTGTCATAATGTACCAGGATTTCTCCATTTACTGCTGTGTTCCTTACACTTGACAGTCCTATTGTGCAAGCGGTTCCTCAAGTTAAAGGGAAACATTACTTTCACATTTGTATTTCTAGGTGAATTAAACAAAGGTGATACAGCTGTTTGTGAAAAGGTTGCAGCTGCAAGAAAGGTGCAGTCTTTTTATAGAAAGTATAAAATCCAACAAACTCAAATCGGGTTTGAAACTTCCTTGCTTATAAAATCATTGCAGTGATCAAAAAGAATCTTAATTTTTATTTCCTCGTGATAATCAGAAATAGCTTGTGATTCATGAATAATCAGTACAATTAAGCATTCTTTTCTGCATTCTCTTGTTAGTGTATGGCATTACAAAGTGTTTTGGTGGCTTTAGTCAGCTGCTTTTCAAGCTCTAGCAGTGCGTGATGATCAAGTGAAAGTGTGTGGATGCATAGGTGTGCATAGGTGGAAAGGAACAGGTAACGGTAAGGGCCTTTCATGGCTACCTATGCATTAAGGCCTTTGTTAAGGGCCACCCTTTTTCACCTTTTTTTGTACTGGGATGCAGTACTGCTGCATGCACCAAAACTCACTAGTTCAATACAGATTTTTCTGTGATGAGGAGAAAAGACTGTTGGGAAGCCACCAAATCTTGAAATATGGCTCTTTAACATCAGCAACTAATAGTGTAAAACAGCTAGCCATCTAGGCAGGGGCTCCCTACTGATCAGCTGGCAGGCACTGCTAATGTTTTTCAGTATGTGTTTGCCATGGCTTGCTTTGTTCTCCTTTACTGCAGCAGCTCAGGACATATGCGTTTAAATCATTTACATTCTCTGTGGTTTTAAATAAGACAGGTTTAATCTTCTTTCTTAGCAGCCTGATTTGCTGCTTCTGTCTTTTACGTCAGCACACTAATAGAGTGTTCATCAGTTATGACTTGCATCTCATTTGGCAATCAGCAGTAGGCCATGGGGGTGTGGTGCTGAGCAGCCTTGCCTCCGTGGAAATGAGGGAAGCTGTTTTCAAAGGGGCTTCTTGAGAATCTCACAACTTGGAGTCACTTTTCTCTTTGGCCCACATGAGCTGTGGCCTCTTAACATTTTCTCCATGACTTTTGGTGAGAGGAGGCAGAGAAGCTGGCTTTACTGAATTTTCCCTGTTGTGTTTGCTGAGGAGGTAAGAAAGAGACGGATAATACTCTAATTTGACATTGGGTATTTTAGTGTGAGGAGTGGTTACCCAAATACTGGATGGGGGCCTCGAGGGGTTTTTAGAAGTCTAAATATGTAAATACAGTAAATAATGGAAGAGGCATGGATTAGGAGCTAGGGATACTGGTGGAAAAGCCTTTTTTGTGACCGCTGGTTCTATTGTGAACGCATGTGTTCTGTGCTCTGAGCTGTTTGCTCCCCATATGTGTAAATGACTGTCAACAAGAGGAGCAGTGCTTCCAACATTTATCTTCTTGGGGCAGGAAGCCTGAAGGAGTTCTGCAGTCCTTATTTAGTGCTAGTAAGTGGTAGACTGTAACACTAGATAAGGATGTTTCAAGGTTACCTCTAGCTTTGGGTGACATTTCAGATCACTGGGATTTTGGATTTCTAGGGACTTTCATTTAAGTTTGAAAGTCCTCAGATATTCTTCATTTCTGTCCTTGGCATTCTGTCACTTCAGTACTTTAGAAGCACTGATGGAAAGAAAAAGAGGTGAGCAATAAGATCTGAAAGGGGAGAAATTATGGCCACGAGGAAAGCTGGTGTGCCAGCAGTGACAGCTCTCCTTCACAATTTAGGTTTGTTGCCTCTCTGCTGCATGTGCAGTGAACTAGTGGTAGCAGTGGAATTACTGAATTTTCAATGGAAATCACTGACATCACTGTGCATGCTGGTGCCTGGGATTTTAAATAGCGCAGCCTTGGCTGGAAAGGCAAGGATTCTTTAATGCATATGCATGAAGACAGTCTTTACCTATGGATCTCAGCAAAGTTATCTATCAAATGTTACAACTTGTCAAGCTAGTAGCCTGGGATGAAATCCAGACCGTGTTGCTGTAAGAATGGTAATTCTGCTGTAAGCTTCGTTTGTACCAGGATTTCACCTGGGACCTGAATGAGCATATTAGAACAGTGTGATAACAGAATGTTCCTCTGCAGCACCCCTTGGCTGGATTTAATGAATTCATTTAGTTTGTAAGCCACTTCTTTGCTAATTAGCCACGTCAATCCACATTTATCGTACTTTGCCCTACGATATATTACCTTTCTCCAGCTTTCTCTATTGCTTGTGGTTTTTTTCATCACAACAAGTTTTTCTCCTGTAATGAGACTGTCTTGCATTTTAGTTCTGTTTGCCCAGCTCTTAATCTTTCTAGTCCTTTCAGTGGCTAATCATTTTGTTTGTTTTGCTGTTAATGTATTAATCATACTTGATGCATCATTCAGTAGCTTTGTTGCATTTTTGCTACTCTGTCTATGAAGAACGTGATGGTTTTTTATGATAATGTGCTCTTATGAGTCCTATCTGTGGTCTTAGATTCTCTCATGGCTTTAAAAAGACTGAGCAAATGCAAAGGCAAAAGGAGATTAATGAAGTTAACCTCTGTCTGCTTAAAAAGAACTTTATTAGTTGTGAATTCCATTTCCTGTCTCACAGTATGATTCTTTTATTTTAGAGATTGATGAAGATATTGAATCATATGAAGAAGTTAATGAAGAGGGACAGGCTGGTGATCACATGAATGGAATGTCAAAATCATCTGACGGCAAGGAAGATGAAAGAGATGGCGATTCTGAGAGTGACTCAGAGGATGAGGAACAAGGTTAGGTTTTTTCATAATGAGGCTTAGAGAAGTTAACCTGATGCATGTTTTACATTTTGTGCGTGTCCAGTACGTATGTTGAGTCTGCTTAGGAAAAACCACGCAATTCCTACTGAATTGGTAAAATACAGCTATTTTCTCTGTTCTTATTAATTCTACCATCTGTCACTGAAATACAGCCAAACCCACTGGCAATGTAAGCGTGTGTCAGCTCACAGTAGACATTGCTGAGCTATTTAGTTGCAGAAATGGAGAGGGAGCCAGTCAGCAAATTAGCATGAAATATTTGGGGCAGATCAGCACTTCATGTCAGTGGTCACCGACGTCCAAGAAGCTATGACCGCTTACACCTGCCGAGGATACTCACTTTTATCTGAGAAGTCACCAGGAAACCCAGCATGCCACCTTGTATTTCAGAAGTGCTGTCTTTAGCGGCCCTGAATAATCAGAACCTCAGCTTTGTCCTCTGGTACATCACTGACTCTGTCCTGGCTCAGGGAGGAAACGCCATCAGCTCAGCTGCCCGTGCTACTTGCAGCGGTTACGCGGTTTGTGAGAGTCCTTGTTCAAGTCTGGCTGTGAATGAGTGAGAGTCCGAGTCAGTGAGATAGTTTGTGATTCTTGATCCAAATGTAGGTACAAAAGTGTGCAGTGAGGTGTCCAAGACCATTATTATTATTAATTCAGAAAGATTAAACTGTTCTGGAGTAATTTTTTGTAGAATAAGTAGCGTTTTCTGTCATTCGGTTTTTTGGATCAGCACTTTTAATGTCTAGTGTTTTAACTGTGTGCCTTCATGCCATCCAAGCCATGCATCTTCATAAATAATCCCACAGAAAACTTGTGGGCAATTTCCCATTTATTAGACGAACACTAGAATTCCACCCACCACGTGGTGAATAAGCCAAAAGTGAATTGCCTCTTCCTTCTGGCACAGTGTTTTATTTCTCTCTAACATTGCTCGTCTATGGCTTTGTTAGATCCTGAGCTGACTTATATGCTTCTTGCTTGTCATAATGTACCAGGATTTCTCCATTTACTGCTGTGTTCCTTACACTTGACAGTCCTATTGTGCAAGCGGTTCCTCAAGTTAAAGGGAAACATTACTTTCACATTTGTATTTCTAGGTGAATTAAACAAAGGTGATACAGCTGTTTGTGAAAAGGTTGCAGCTGCAAGAAAGGTGCAGTCTTTTTATAGAAAGTATAAAATCCAACAAACTCAAATCGGGTTTGAAACTTCCTTGCTTATAAAATCATTGCAGTGATCAAAAAGAATCTTAATTTTTATTTCCTCGTGATAATCAGAAATAGCTTGTGATTCATGAATAATCAGTACAATGAAGCATTCTTTTCTGCATTCTCTTGTTAGTGTATGGCATTACAAAGTGTTTTGGTGGCTTTAATCAGCTGCTTTTCAAGCTCTAGCAGTGCGTGATGATCAAGTGAAAGTGTGTGGATGCATAGGTGTGCATAGGTGGAAAGGAACAGGTAACGGTAAGGGCCTTTCATGGCTACCTATGCATTAAGGCCTTTGTTAAGGGCCACCCTTTTTCACCTTTTTTTGTACTGGGATGCAGTACTGCTGCATGCACCAAAACTCACTAGTTCAATACAGATTTTTCTGTGATGAGGAGAAAAGACTGTTGGGAAGCCACCAAATCTTGAAATATGGCTCTTTAACATCAGCAACTAATAGTGTAAAACAGCTAGCCATCTAGGCAGGGGCTCCCTACTGATCAGCTGGCAGGCACTGCTAATGTTTTTCAGTATGTGTTTGCCATGGCTTGCTTTGTTCTCCTTTACTGCAGCAGCTCAGGACATATGCGTTTAAATCATTTACATTCTCTGTGGTTTTAAATAAGACAGGTTTAATCTTCTTTCTTAGCAGCCTGATTTGCTGCTTCTGTCTTTTACGTCAGCACACTAATAGAGTGTTCATCAGTTATGACTTGCATCTCATTTGGCAATCAGCAGTAGGCCATGGGGGTGTGGTGCTGAGCAGCCTTGCCTCCGTGGAAATGAGGGAAGCTGTTTTCAAAGGGGCTTCTTGAGAATCTCACAACTTGGAGTCACTTTTCTGTTTGGCCCACATGAGCTGTGGCCTCTTAACATTTTCTCCATGACTTTTGGTGAGAGGAGGCAGAGAAGCTGGCTTTACTGAATTTTCCCTGTTGTGTTTGCTGAGGAGGTAAGAAAGAGACGGATAATACTCTAATTTGACATTGGGTATTTTAGTGTGAGGAGTGGTTACCCAAATACTGGATGGGGGCCTCGAGGGGTTTTTAGAAGTCTAAATATGTAAATACAGTAAATAATGGAAGAGGCATGGATTAGGAGCTAGGGATACTGGTGGAAAAGCCTTTTTTGTGACCGCTGGTTCTATTGTGAACGCATGTGTTCTGTGCTCTGAGCTGTTTGCTCCCCATATGTGTAAATGACTGTCAACAAGAGGAGCAGTGCTTCCAACATTTATCTTCTTGGGGCAGGAAGCCTGAAGGAGTTCTGCAGTCCTTATTTAGTGCTAGTAAGTGGTAGACTGTAACACTAGATAAGGATGTTTCAAGGTTACCTCTAGCTTTGGGTGACATTTCAGATCACTGGGATTTTGGATTTCTAGGGACTTTCATTTAAGTTTGAAAGTCAGGATGATCTTTTTGTTCTGGCTGTAGTGATTAATCTTCAAAAAGGTTTCTGCGCTCAGGGTGGTAGAAGCATTCAGAAACCCGTTGGTATCTACTCCTTTGCGCTTGCACAGAATGTGTTTACAAACAGTAAACAGCGGAACCCGAACTGGTGCAGGGCATTTCCTTCTGCATGAATAGGAAGTTTGTTGTGGGAAGGGTTTGTCATCTTCCAAATGTCTATTTACTGTTTACCTGATGGCATTGGAGTCCTCATCTAGTTTTATCCAGGTTTGGTTTTAATCCTTTAAAGGAAATGATAACTTTTTTTGCATTGTTTTTATTAACCACTCTAGGCCTTGATACATTGAACACAAAATGCCTGTGATTTTTTTATTCCTGTTTCCTATTTGTTGCTTTTTGATATTTTCCCCTTTGTAATGAAATCTTCTACTTTTTTTTTCACCACTGAACAGAAGAGGTGGAGAGAAGGGGTAAAAAAGATGTGGGCTTTTCCCAACCGAGATGTAATAATAAATTTATGAAAAACAATAATTCACTGGTAATTTTGAGGACAAGAAGAGCTTTCTGTTTGAATGAAGGCTGCTTGCTCTCTGAAAATAGTCTGTGTGGAAACACTTCAAGCAACTTTAGTAGCAACTACTAGTTCTATTTTTTAGGAGATTATTAAAGTGCCTAATAGGTCTCAACAGTGGAATATTTTTCTGGATATTCATTATTACAAAGATTTTTCTTTAATTTAACTCCATTGCTTTTAGTTTTGCCTTTTTGCACATCCTGAAGCAGTTCTTTTCCCTTCTTTATGTTTACATTTACAAATTCTCCAAGACAGCGTATCCCCTGCCTGAGTCATCATGTTGCCAAATCCTACGTAGTTTTTCTCTTATAACTGAATCCATATACCTCTTTAATACCCACCTCTTTTCCACTCAACCTGGATTGCCGCTTCCCTAATATATCTAGTTGTGACAGATCTAGACATTAATATATTGCCTCAGGGCAAACCTTATAAATGCTTTCCTGGGACCTTCCCTGCCTGACTTGCATGGTTCCTTGCAGAGATCTTAGAGCTTCACCCAGGTGAAATGTGACAGCAAGGAGTGAAGCCATCACTGCCATTTAGGACCTATGGTACCAGCAAAAAGGTGTTCATGCTGAGCAAGTGCCTTTTGTTCTGTAGACTGAAATGGTCTTTTAAAAATTTTCTCACGTTTCTATTCAGAGCTGTGTGGGTGCAGGGTACTGATGGGGTAGGAAGGATGGGTGTAAGCATGAAGTAGGAGGAACCACAGGAGGAAGAAGTAAAAATAAAAACAAAAGTAAAAAAAGAGGAAAAGTAACAGAGACAAGGGTGAGTAGAAAGACAGAATCAATAGTGAAGAGAAAAGCAATCTCATAGGAGAAAGGTGAGGGAGCACAGGGTTATGCATTGGCAAGAGAGAGGCGGGGATTTCGGAAGAGTGCAAGGCTGTGGCAGGGAAGACAGTGTTAAGTCTTCTCACTGCAAGCCAGTGGGAACAACACCTCTCCCACTCCTGGACCTTTCAGTGCCCTGACTGACTCTGAAGCGGCAGTCAGATTAAATCCCATACACACAGCTACATGTATAAAAAACCAGTCTCATAAGAATTTATAGCCATTTTTCTTAAAAAATTGTTGGAGGGAACATTCTGCCACATGGAAGTACACGTGATTTCAATACATGATGCCCAGGAGTGACAGCGATCCATAGAAGACCTGTACAAATGCTTTGAAGCAAGACAGTATTTCTGTGGGTTAAGAGGGCAATTTGGATGAGACTAGTGGCCAGCTCGGTCAGTCTTACTGTGCTTATTTTTATGCAAGTGGTTTTCTTCTAGCAGACCTCCTAGTAACTTCAGAAATTCCTGACAGATCAGCCCAGAGGCACACCTCTCACAGTAGTCTGCCTCTCACAGTGGCAATAGAAGATGCTGTTCATGAACACAGGAGGCTCTGTTTTCTGAATTTCATTCATTTCGTAGCTCTCTCACACTCCAATCTGTTGTATAGTAGCTGTTAGAAAAAAATGCATGCCTAGTCCTTTAGTATCCATTTATGGATCTGATGTGCATGAGTTGGTCTAGTCTGGTTTTGAATCTGCTGATACTGCCAGCCCCTGTCACAGCAGGTTCACTGCTTCTGTCCTGTTCGCTCTTTATGAAGCCCAAAATTTTGGGTACCTTTATTACATGCTGTACTGCAGAGTGGCCCAAAGTCAGCCATTTCCTTAGTGTCGGAGCATTAGCTTTTTACTCATGGCTCCTTATTTTTATTTTCAGAGAAATCAAAATAAGGTGTTGCTTGAAAGTCAAGATACCATACCATGTAACACCTCTTTATCTAGGCTGTGAGTCATGATTTAGCCAGAAACATGTGAAGTGGTTTGTTGTGGCAATTGGTTTCAGTCTCTGTATTTTTGTAATAGAAGGCCAAGTCAGGATTCAGATCTTTTTTTTCTCTCTGGCTGAAACCCTGCTCCTCTACTCTCAAACAAAATACTTTGTCTAAATAAAACAGCATAGGCAGATTCTGTGGAGATCATTGGTGAAGATACTGAAAAGTGTCCGTGTTCTCACTGAGCCTTGGCGTAGAATTTGTCTGTAGACATCTAGAAACTGGAACTTGGAACAAGTGTCTCTGCAGCACTTGCACTGCATAGATGAAGCTGACCAGTGTACTGCTTCATGTCACATACAGTGATAAGATCTAGAAATGTTGTGATTGTCTCCTTTATGATCTGAAAGTTATGCTTAAGTATCGAGTACAAGCAATTGACTGAGTTACCCCCTCTTAGTCAAAGACTTGATTGTTCCAAGCTGCAGAGGAGGAGTCTGAAACACATGGCCACTGGCACCATCCAAGCAGCAACCAGAATTAATCAAGTCTCACACTGACAGTCATGACATAAACAAAAGTGGACAGCTGTTTCAGAGATGTACCTGAAGGTCTGTGGTTCCTAATGGGCACAGCATACTGGCAGTAGAGGCCATCTGGCTGTAAAACCAAGTGCGAGATTTGACTTTATGCTGTCAATCCATACCCATGGCAAACTAGCAAGCTCTTTATGTAAAAGACTAAGCCAATAAATGCCACAGAAAAGGAAGGATATAGAAAACTGATAGAACTTGAAGGGAGAAGCCTGGGTTACCAGAGGGAAGAGCTCTCAGAGGAGGTGCTGAAGGGATCACACTGTGGACGTAGCTGGAATACTGCTCATAAAGAGGTTGTTTAGTATTACTAGCTTGAAAGCCATTCACGTAATCATCCATCATGTCATAAAGCAAAAATGGAATTGATAGCACAATCGTAACAATAATGTCAAATGTATGACTTGACTGTGAAGCATCACAATCATTGCATTTACAGAGTAGAAAATACTTCCTCACTTACTTGTAGATAAGCACGGGTCTTCAGTCACTTAATTTGGGGAACTGGGGAATCATCAGGACTATAGTTGGGAGCTTAACATAGAATTTTTTTTAAAAGTATTCCTAGAACAATGAAAATATTAAGTCTATAAAACAGTGTTGTTGCTTGTATGTTGAACCCCCCTCAGACTGACTGACAAAAGCAATCTCACTGTTTTGTGAAAATGTTGTGGAATATTGCCGCTTTATGTTTCAGTAGATGGTCTTGCATGAATTTTCCTTGGGTTTTTAATGGTTGTCTCCATTTGGTTTTAATCTACTTAAAAAAATTATTGCTGGTGAAGATTTACATGGCTCCAATCGGCTCTGTCCTAACATTTCAAATTTTAAACCAGGCTGAGATAGCTGGATGACTTCTACTCCCCTTTTGGCTTTTAACAGTTTCTCTTTCTTGCTTCCTCTTTTTGTAACTTTGTGATAGTTTTTGAAGATTGCAAACCAGTCCAGGAGGAAATAGCAAAGGCAATTGGAAATGATCATCACGTGAGTTCTTATTAATCTGAAGTCTTTTTATAGAAGTGTTTGCCCTTTCCCTTTCCTTTCTAGGCTATCAAACCCTCCTTGTGCTCTTTTCTTTCCTAACTTGTATAAAATTGGGTGATGACTGGCTGGCTTCTGTAGTCATGTATAATTAATGCTTTTTTGGCAGTTATAAGGCCCTAGATAAAGAATCCAGGCCATGAAAAAAATGGCTTCCAGTCAAGAAAATAGCTGTGGAAATCAGGAATCCATTGGGTTTCCCTTTGCTTCCAGGTAGCGAATAGCGGTAGGTTTGCTTCCTGGAATCTCCTAGTTGTTAACTTCTCAGGTTCGCATGGTGCTTCATTTTGAATACTTTAATTCTGAAACAACTTCACAGTTGCTGTTACCATTCCTGCCCAATGCAAGACCTCACTTTACAGAAGGGAATACTTTGTAAGCAGCAGCCAGAGTAAATTAACTCCTCTCTCTGCTAATGAAGCAGGTAAACATGTAGACTATACCACGCACAACACCCCATTTGGTTTCTTTCAGACAAAGTGAACAAAGCATCTATTTTACAGGGACTGGCAAAATCCATTCCATTAGACTCAGACCAATATTAGCAGCTGGACAGTTCAGACACTGTACTTTTGTGGAGACAGTAATATTTAATTCTGAGTTGGCATGACAGTTTGGGATGTTTTATTTCATTTTGTACCAAAACTTCCATTAGAGGTTTTTTAAATGATTACATGTTCCTGATTTTGATAGTGGGCCTGAGCTCTCCCAGATTCAGGAGGTAGGACTTTCAGTGTGAGTGCTGTAAAAATAGGATAGTGATTGATAACTGATTAATATGTATGTATAAAATGAGAAAAATTTTAAAATATAAGAAGGGACAGAAAGCTAGTTGTAAACGTAAGCAACAAACGTGGTGCAAGATATGTCTTGGATGAAGGCATGATTTCTCATATTGCAAAAGGTAGAGCTTTTAATTTTCAAGTCTGGTCTACTGTTCAGGCAATGTGTGGTCTGGTGGGAGGAAACAACCTGCTGTGCTCTCTCCTCTCCTACCACAACCTTAATTCTCTCTCTGGAAACTCTCTTCTCAGCCTGTCCTTTCTTCTTCTGGCTCCTTGACTGTCTGCAGCTGCTTGAGCTGCCTTGTGCACCTTCTGCTTTCCTCTGCAGCAGACCTGCCCCGTGACAAGTCCAGCACTGAAGGACTGGAAGGGCAGAGTGGCAGTGGGGAGCAGCGAGGAGGAGGAGGACGAGGAGAAGGAGCAGCTTCTGCTGGCTGGTGGGAGGGAGGGCTGAGGGTATGCTGTATATATTTCTGTAGGTATGTATTTTGTTAAGAAGTTAAGTTATTTAATGTTATTTAATATATGTTAAGTTAAGTTATTTTGTTAAGAAGAAGTTTGTTAAGAAGAAGTTTGTTAAGAAGAAGTTTGTTAAGAAGAAGTTTGTTAAGAAGAAGTTTGTTAAGAAGAAGTTTGTTAAGAAGAAGTTTGTTAAGAAGAAGTTTGTTAAGAAGAAGTTTGTTAAGAAGAAGTTTGTTAAGAAGAAGTTTGTTAAGAAGAAGTTTGTTAAGAAGAAGTTTGTTAAGAAGAAGTTTGTTAAGAAGAAGTTTGTTAAGAAGAAGTTTGTTAAGAAGAAGTTTGTTAAGAAGAAGTTTGTTAAGAAGAAGTTTGTTAAGAAGAAGTTTGTTAAGAAGAAGTTTGTTAAGAAGAAGTTTGTTAAGAAGAAGTTTGTTAAGAAGAAGTTTGTTAAGAAGAAGTTTGTTAAGAAGAAGTTTGTTAAGAAGAAGTTTGTTAAGAAGAAGTTTGTTAAGAAGAAGTTTGTTAAGAAGAAGTTTGTTAAGAAGAAGTTTGTTAAGAAGAAGTTTGTTAAGAAGAAGTTTGTTTATACAGAGTGTTCATGTTTGATTGTATCTGTTTTCATGTTCTGATTAAATTTTCCTGCGTTCATTTGCCTTTCTGAACTGCAGACTCTTCATTGTGAGTCGGGGTTGTGTCTTCATTGCTGTGCATAGGGCACTTGCACACATAAGTGCTTTGAGAAGAGCATCTGGGGGTGTTCAGCAGAGATGTGGAATGGCAGGATCACAAGGGGAATGGTGGCCTCACACAGGGTTTTTTAGCTTAGGGGGCTGCCTCCACCCCACGTTACAGACAAGCGAGGCCTCCAGCGTGTACGGGTGCCCCGTGCTGTGGGACAGGTAGCATGCGGGGGGGCTGCTCTCTCCTTGGAGATCCAGGCTTCTTGCTGGCCACACTTCAGGGCATTCTTGGGACTTTGAAATGTTGAAAATTGTTAAATCAGAACAATTCTAACTCATAAATCATAGAATCATAGAATCGTTTAGGTTGGAAAAGATCTTTAAGATCATCCAGTCCAACCATTAACCTACACTACCAAGTCCACACTAAACCAATCAAGGGTAGACTAGACTAAACCAGGTCCCAAAGTGCCCATAAGCACTCGACCTTGTCATCACCGCTGTCAGGCTCTATACAGTCAAAACACTCCCTAACATACAGAGCCACCCCACCACCTCTCCTTCCTTGCCTCTCCCTTCTGAAGAGCTTATAGCCCTCCAGTGCAGCACTCCAGTCATGAGAGTCGTCCCACCACGTTTCTGTGATGGCGACTATGTCATAGCCATCCTGCTGCACACGGGCTTCCAGCTCCTCCTGTTTGTTGCCCATGCTACGTGCATTGGTGTAGATGCACTTGAGCTGGGCTATTGATTTCGCCCCCAATGTTGCCATGCTGCCCCTGGGCTCCTCACTAGCGGGCCCGTTTATATCCCCTTCCCCCCTTCAAACCTAGTTCAAAGCCCTCTCAATGAGTCCCGCCAACTCATGGGCGAGAATCCTTTTCCCCTTTGGAGACAGCCGATCTCCATCAGCCGCCAGCAGGATGCTGTAGGAGCAAGAACATCTGAGACAGGCGAGGCATCAGAGGTAGAAGGGAGCTCTCTCCTGAGCGCAGAGGATGCAGTGGAGGAGTCTGTGGAGCCTGGCAAGGGTCCCGTGTTGCAAGTAACACCTGAATTAGAGGCACTGGTGGATGCTGGAGGGGATTCCATAAGTGAAGGGTCATCTCAGTTGGAGGACACCACAACAGAAGAGGAGGAGGAGGGGGACGAGGAGGAGGAGGGGGACGAGGAGGAGGAGGGGGACGAGGAGGAGGAGGGCTCAGCAGAAGCACTTTTGAGTGGAAGCCCATCCCTTGGCAGCAAAGCAGAGACAGAGTGCAATGGAAGAAAAACCTGATGGAGCGGTGATGGGAGAATCTGCGGAGATAGCCAGAGCGGAGTCAGGAGGTGGAGAGGAGTTCACGGGTGGAGCAGCAGGTCCAAGGGAGCTGGCGGCTGGGATGGAGGGATCTCTGGAGTGTGCTGAAGAGAGAGGGAAGGAGAGGTCTCCTGGTGAGGGGGTGGTGCCTGCCCCAGGGCTGAGTGTGAGCAGGGCGGGGGAGGCAGGGGTGGTGGCTGGTGCTGTGGCGGGCAGTCAGGCAGGGCCAGGGGCTCTGGATGAGGGAGCAGCAGGGGAGGCGACGGGGGAGGCAGCGGGGCAGGAGGTGGTGGTGGCTGGGGATGGTGGGATGGGCGACGGGGCAGTGGCACAGGAGGGGGTGACAGGACCAGCGTTGGGGGGACAGAGCGGGATGGGGGCAGCAGCATCAGAGGGGGTGTCAGCCGAGGGAAGGGGGGCAGCCAGCGAGTCTGGGATGGACAGGGAAGGGGTGGCTGATGGAGCTGTGGCCTGTGGGCAAGGGGTGAACCAGGAGGCAGTGCTGGGGTGCGAGGGAAGGGGGCCAGAGCTGGCGGGGGCCGAGGGCCAGGACGAGGTGGAGTGGGAGTGGGACACAGCGCGTCTCGAGTCCCCATGGCATGGAGAACCATGTGGAGCGATGTTCCTTGAGGAGCAGCCAATTGCAGAAACCTCCCAGAGCACCCCTGCGCATGAGGATGGGGGACCGGAGCCAAGGGGGAGAGGGTCCACAGGAGGTGAGGGGCTGTGCCTGGGCACCCTGCCACAGCTGGCACCTCCCGGGACTGGGGCAGTGGAGGGCAAGGACGGGCTGCCGGAGGGGACAGAGCAGGCAGGAGTGAAAGCTGAGGGGGAACAGCCAGGCCTCTGTGAAAACACGAGAGAGAGAGAGGTAGTGGGTGTCTTGGAGCATGGATGGTGCGCTTCTGGCGTCAGGGAGCAGAGGGAGATCAGTCCTGTTGGAGGGAGCCCAGATGCCCTGGGAGCTGCTGACGTGGACGTGGACGAGAGGAGCCACAGTCCCCTAGAGGTGAGTCCTGCGTGGGTCGGCCACTGCCCCCTGTGCCCATTTGAGTCCCCAGACTGATCCCTGTCAGAAGCAGAGGATGCACCACTTTGTCCCATTTCTTATACTCTCCTTAAGTATCTGCTGCTGGTAGCTGGGCTAAGGGATGAGAAATCCTTTTGGGTAGCAGCTTCTGCATTCTTTCCTCTTCCTGAAACCTCGTTCCAAGTATCTTTGCTCTGGCGCTAACGCTCGCAGCCCCTCAGTCAAGTATAAACACCTCCGGCCGTGCAGAGCAGCTCCCACTGCCCAGTGTGCCGCTCCTCAGCCTGGCGCTAGTGGCAGCGGGTGAGCCTCGGCAGCACCCGCTGGCTCTGACGCTCCAGGTCAACGGCAGCACTCGGCTTCTCTGGTTACTCTGGCAGCTGCCTGTAGGAAATCTGTTAGAGCGTCATCTCAGTAGCTCAAAGCTTAGCACGTTTTCTGTAAAGCTAATGTTTTTCTTGTTTCGTAGGATGTTGTAAACCCAGACGAGGTTGTCGTGTCCCCGGTACAGCTCCAGGATGGGGAAGAAACTCTCCTCTAAGCTTTTTCTGCAGCTCCTTCAGTGCTGTGTCCTGCAACAGTTACACAAATCACTGTGGATTTTTGCCAGTTGGGATGTTCGCTCCTTTATTTTACTCCACGAGTACCACAACCATCTGTCACATTTTACTAGCGCAGCTTCTCCGTGTGCAGCAGACAAATGAAATAAGCCTGTACATGCCATCCCAGGAAACAGCACTCCTTCGTAGTTACGAAGACAATAATTGCAAGGATTGTTCCACAGCTGTCAAGCTTATTTTTCCCAAAACACGGAGAAATATTGGACTGGCTGAACCTCTGCTCCTCCCCCAGGCACCACTTGCTTGGTCTACTGTTCAGGCAATGTGTGGTCTGGTGGGAGGAAACAACCTGCTGTGCTCTCTCCTCTCCTACCACAACCTTAATTCTCTCTCTGGAAACTCTCTTCTCAGCCTGTCCTTTCTTCTTCTGGCTCCTTGACTGTCTGCAGCTGCTTGAGCTGCCTTGTGCACCTTCTGCTTTCCTCTGCAGCAGACCTGCCCCCTGAGTGAATCAAGTCCAGCGCTGAAGGACCGGAAGGGCAGAGTGGCAGTGGGGAGCAGCGAGGAGGAGGAGGACGAGGAGAAGGAGCAGCTTCTGCTGGCTGGTGGGAGGGAGGGCTGAGGGTATGCTGTATATATTTTTGTAGGTATATATTTTTGTAGGTATATATTTTGTTAAGAAGTTATTTAATGTTATTTAATATATGTTAAGAAGTTAAGTTATTTTGTTAAGAAGTTTGTTAAGAAGTTTGTTTATACAGAGTGTTCATGTTTGATTGTATCTGTTTTCATGTTCTGATTAAATTTTCCTGCGTTCATTTGCCTTTCTGAACTGCAGACTCTTCATTGTGAGTCGGGGTTGTGTCTTCATTGCTGTGCATAGGGCACTTGCACACATGAGTGCTTTGAGAAGAGCATCTGGGGGTGTTCAGCAGAGATGTGGAATGGCAGGATCACAAGGGGAATGGTGGCCTCACACAGGGTTTTTTAGCTTAGGGGGCTGCCTCCACCCCACGTTACAGACAAGCGAGGCCTCCAGCATGTACGGGTGCCCCGTGCTGTGGGACGGGTAGCGTGCGGGGGGGGCTGCTCTCTCCTTGGAGATCCAGGCTTCTTGCTGGCCACACTTCAGGGCATTCTTGGGACTTTGAAATGTTGAAAATTGTTAAATCAGAACAATTCTAACTCATAAATCGTAGAATCATAGAATCCTGCGACCAATCGCCCCAGTGCCCTGAAGTCCCTCTTCATTGCCTTAGGACTTCTCTCTGTAATCTCATCACTGCCCACCTGTACAACCAGCAGCGGGTAATAATCGGAGGGCCTCACGAGGTCGGGGAGTTTCCTCGTAATGTCCCTAACCCGGGCCCCAGGGAGGCAGCAGACTTCCCTGTGGGATGGGTCCGGGCGGCAGATCGGGCCCTCAGTTGCCCGCCGGAGGGAATCGCCCACCACAATTACCCTCCTTTTTTTCTTAACAGGGGCAGTCGTAATCCGTGGGGTTGACTGACTGGCCCTCGGCAACCCCCTGGCTGGACCTTCCCCTTCACCTCCCTCCCGGCTTGCCTGGCCCTCAGCTTCCAGAGCCCCATATCTGTTGTGTAAGGGCAGCTGGGAAGGTGAGGGAGGCCGGGAGGGGATTCGCCTGCCTCCCCGGGCAGGGACCTGTTTCCATTCCCCCCGGTCTCTTGGATCCCCTCCTTCTGCTTGCCGGTCAGAGGGCAGGGGATCCTCCGCTGCTTGTGGGGCCTCCGCCTGCTGCCCTGGCCCCAGGGACGGTCGGGTGCAGCTCCACCGGTCTATCTCCCTCTCACACTCCCTGATGCTCCTCAGCCTTTCCACCTCCTCCTTCAGCTCTGCCGCCAGGCTGAGGAGATCATCTCCCTGGTCACAGAGAAGACATTTGCCGTCTCCGCTGCCCTGCGGTACAAGCGACAGGCTCAGGCACTCCCTGCAGCCGGCGACCTGGACGGCTGTGTGTTTGTGCGGGAGCTCCCTCTGGGTCGCCATATTCCTTCTTTGGAATGGACAGCTTTCATGGGCGGCTTTCAGGCAAGCGGTAACCATAGCTGCCAGGTATTCTCCTGGGAGGATGGTGACCACTGCCTGAGTTGCCCTTTGGAACTAGGAGCGGGGGCTCTCAGCCTTCCCTGCGCGCCCTGACCGTGCCAACTGCCGCACCAACTGCCGCGCCAACTGCCGCGCCACGCCCTGTTTGCCCCTCCTGTTTGCCGCGCTCCCTGGGGGCCGCTTTTATAGGTGCGGGGGTCTGGCCGCCATCACTCCTGGCCCCGCCCACGCTGCGTCAGAGCTGCTGCACGTCAGCAGCTCGCCCTTTCCCGCTCTTCCCCACTCTTCCCCGCTCTAGGCGAGGGGCTGGGCTGCCTGCCCTCGCCCTGCGCTTTTTGCCGCCTCAGCAAGGGTGCCCCGGCACAAGCGCCCGCTCCAGAGCCCTTCACCTCTGTGACCGCCCTTTTGCTTTTGCTGGTGTCAGTCAGGGGTAACTCCCTGGGCCCACGCAGTCTGTGCTGAAACTGCAGGAGGGGTGGTCAGTGTAAAGCTGTTTCAGCCCAGTGCCGGCTGTGGATCTCCACTGCCAGAGTCTCCCTTTCAGCTCTCCCACACCTCCAAGGGCTCCCTGAGACCCTGCCAGGCTGCGGCGTCCAGGGCTGGGTGCGCAGCAGCCTGGCAGGCGTTGCTCGGTGGGCCACGGGGTGCTCTACCCCTACACAGGGGGACAATGACTGTGTTTTCAGATCAGGAAAGGGAACTGAAATGAGCAGGATTTTGAGTGGATTGTTACTGTAAGTCACTTAAGATCAATGTACATGTGAAAGGAAATTCAAATGCGATCAAATAATTCATGTTTGTTCCCTCCTGTACTAAAGACGGTTGCATTTGTATTTTCAGTCCGGATACCAGGAAGTGCTTTGAAAGAGAAAAGTCAACAAAAAAGGCTAATAATAGCTTTACAGTCCTCAGCAGTTTAAATGAAAGCATTTCATCAAGTGATCCTGAGTGGTGCGGTTGAAATGTTTATTCTGTGCAAGATATGCAATATTTGCTTGAAAGAACATATCTGACCTTTGACCATTCAGCAATGGTCTTTTCCTTTCAACCAGGGAATGTCCATAAAATCGAAAGTGGCATATTCACTGGACCAAGACATTCTCAATGTTGTTCGATATAAAAAAAAAGTGCAGTAAATAGGTAATCGGTGTTTACATATTCTACAGTTGAATACACCTGGTAGGTGAAGTGTTCAGAATTTAAATTCATGCCAAGGACCTTCTCCAGTGGTCTGAGGAGGAGGAGGAGGACGAGGAGAAGGAGGAGGAGGATGATGAGGAGAAGGAGGTGGACGAGGAGAGGGAGGAGGAGGAGAGGGAGGAGGAGGTGGAGCAGGACGAGGAGGACAAGGAGAAGGAGGAGGAGGACGAGGAGAAGGAGGAGGACGAGGACGAGGAGAAGGAGGAGGACGATGAGGACGAGGAGGGCTCAGCAGAAGCACTTTTGAGAGGAAGCCCATCACTTGGCAGAGAGAGAGAGGTAGTGGGTGTCTTGGAGCATGGATGGTGCGCTTCTGGCGTCAGGGAGCAGAGGGAGATCAGTCCTGTTGGAGGGAGCCCAGACGCCCTGGGAGCTGCTGACGTGGACGTGGACGAGAGGAGCCACAGTCCCCTAGAGGTGAGTCCTGCGTGGGTCGGCCACTGCCCCCTGTGCCCATTTGAGTCCCCAGACTGATCCCTGTCAGAAGCAGAGGATGCACCACTTTGTCCCATTTCTTATACTCTCCTTAAGTATCTGCTGCTGGTAGCTGGGCTAAGGGATGAGAAATCCTTTTGGGTAGCAGCTTCTGCATTCTTTCCTCTTCCTGAAACCTCGTTCCAAGTATCTTTGCTCTGGCGCTAACGCTCGCAGCCCCTCAGTCAAGTATAAACACCTCCGGCCGTGCAGAGCAGCTCCCACTGCCCAGTGTGCCGCTCCTCAGCCTGGCGCTAGTGGCAGCGGGTGAGCCTCGGCAGCACCCGCTGGCTCTGACGCTCCAGGTCAACGGCAGCACTCGGCTTCTCTGGTTACTCTGGCAGCTGCCTGTAGGAAATCTGTTAGAGCGTCATCTCAGTAGCTCAAAGCTTAGCACGTTTTCTGTAAAGCTAATGTTTTTCTTGTTTCGTAGGATGTTGTAAACCCAGACGAGGTTGTCGTGTCCCCGGTACAGCTCCAGGATGGGGAAGAAACTCTCCTCTAAGCTTTTTCTGCAGCTCCTTCAGTGCTGTGTCCTGCAACAGTTACACAAATCACTGTGGATTTTTGCCAGTTGGGATGTTCACTCCTTTATTTTACTCCACGAGTACCACAACCATCTGTCACATTTTACTAGCGCAGCTTCTCCGTGTGCAGCAGACAAATGAAATAAGCCTGTACATGCCATCCCAGGAAACAGCACTCCTTCGTAGTTACGAAGACAATAATTGCAAGGATTGTTCCACAGCTGTCAAGCTTATTTTTCCCAAAACACGGAGAAATATTGGACTGGCTGAACCTCTGCTCCTCCCCCAGGCACCACTTGCTTGGTCTACTGTTCAGGCAATGTGTGGTCTGGTGGGAGGAAACAACCTGCTGTGCTCTCTCCTCTCCTACCACAACCTTAATTCTCTCTCTGGAAACTCTCTTCTCAGCCTGTCCTTTCTTCTTCTGGCTCCTTGACTGTCTGCAGCTGCTTGAGCTGCCTTGTGCACCTTCTGCTTTCCTCTGCAGCAGACCTGCCCCCTGAGTGAATCAAGTCCAGCGCTGAAGGACCGGAAGGGCAGAGTGGCAGTGGGGAGCAGCAAGGCCAGTGGAAGGGTTGTGGGAAACTGGACACAAGCTCCACTCTGCTGGCAGAGGCAGGCTGGACAAAGAGTGTCCTCCAGGCCTGTTTGTCTCCTGGAGTCTTCTCTGGCTGCTGTTCTAGAGATGGGGTCTAGTTGCACAGGCAGTTGCCCAACCAGGCAGCAAAAAGCAGTAATTCTGGAGTGCAGCAGTAGTGCAAGATGGTAAAATAAGTCAAAACCAATGGGAGATGATTTGGGGCGAGACAGCCTTTGCCCAGTTTGAGAAAGGGTAGCTTGGGAAAGACATTGCTCCTTGCTCCTTTCAGTGGTACAAAACTTCTCATTTTCTGAAGAATAGGAACCTGCCATGGTTGTACAAAACACCAGTGCAGCAGCACAGACTGCTGGGGGTGCCTGCCCAGGGACAGATCTGGCAGCACCGAATTCAATGAGGGCATTGCCGTTAAATTCCCAGGGGGCTGGAATTGACCCTGTGTTATTCCCCTGGTGTAATTACAGAATCCATGGGAAGCAATTACCCATTTTACATGAACAGCTGAGTATTCTTCTTCCTGTGTGTGCATATTTTACATAAGAAATTTACCACCTATTTCTGAATTTTTGTGTGTTGTTGTCAAGCTTATAGCTATTTCATACACACACCTCAGCTCCCTACTAGGCAGGTGAAGGAAGGAGGGAGAGTAGGCAGGGAAGGGAGAACTTGTCAGAGTTGAAATCTGGTCATGCATCAACATTTTTGCTTAAATTAGTTATGCCAGATGCCAGAACAGCAGCACTGGAAACATAGTCAGAGCACAGGTGTGTGATGAGAAGCAGCACAGCAAGTTTTCTTCTCATCACCATGCTGATGTCCCTTCATTGCTTGGGAGAGATAGCATCTTTAATAATAACCCTGTAAAACAGCCTTAACACTAATACAGTTCTCAATAAAACTAATGTTTTGATTATTTCTTAATAGCACCAGATGGAGCTTTCTTGGCAGAAGGAACAAGAACACTTGATGTGCAGAAGACAGCAGAACAAGTGGTACAAGAAGGGCAGATGGTAGGGGAGAGACAAGCACTTGAGAAGGAAGATTTTGTTGCTGAGGGAGGAGATGCTTGCACCGAAGAGTCAGGAGAAGAAATGGCATGGGTGGGATGCTGGATGTGGGGGGGAACATTGTCACCGAGGACAAGGAAAAGGCTGAAGTACTTAACGCCTTCTTTGCCTCTGTGTTCAACAGCCAGACCGGTCATCCCCAGGGTACTCAGGCCCTTGAGCACGAGGATAGGGATGGGGACCAGAATGGAGCCCACATAGTCCAGGAGGAAGCAGTTAATGACCTGCTACGCCACCTGGACGCTCACAAGTCTATGGGGCCGGATGGGATCCACCCGAGAGTACTGAGGGAGCTGGCGGAGGAGCTCGCCAAGCCACTCTCCATCACCTATCAGCAGTCCTGGTTAACAGGGGAGGTCCCTGATGACTGGAGGCTTGCCAATGTGATGCCCATCTACAAGAAGGGCCGGAAGGAGGACCCGGGGAACTACAGGCCTGTCAGCCTGACCTCGGTGCCGGGGAAGATTATGGAGAGGTTCATCTTGAGCGAACTCCACAGGCAAGTACAGGTCAACCAGGGGATCAGACCCAGCCAGCATGGGTTCACAAAAGGCAGGTCCTGCTTGACCAACCTGATCTCCTTCTATGACCTGGTGACCCGCCTGGTAGATGATGGAAAGGCTGTGGATGTCATCTACCTGGACTTTAGCAAAGCTTTTGACACCGTCTCGCATAATATCCTCCTCGGGAAGCTGGCAGCTCACGGCTTGGACAGGCATACTCTTCGCTGGGTAAAGAACTGGTTGGGTGGCCGAGCCCAGAGAGTTGTGGTAAATGGTGTTAAGTCCAGTTGGCAGCCGGTCACGAGCGGTGTTCCCCAGGGCTCTGTTTTAGGGCCAGTCTTGTTCAATATCTTTATCAATGATCAGGATGAGGGGATCGAGTGTGCCCTCAGTAAGTTTGCAGACGACACCAAATTGGGTGGGAGTGTCGATCTGCTCGAGGGTAGGATGGCCCTGCAGAGGGACCTGGACAGGCTGGATCGATGGGCCGTGGCCAACTGTATGAGGTTCAACAAGGCCAAGTGCCGGGTCCTGCACTTCGGTCACAACAACCCCATGCAACGCTACAAGCTTGGGGAGGAGTGGTTGGAAAGCTGCCTGGCCAAAAAGGATCTGGGGGTGTTGGTAGATAGCTGGCTGAACATGAGCCAGCAGTGTGCCCAGGTGACCAAGAAGGCCAACAGCATCCTGGCTTGTATCAGGAATGCTGTGGCCAGCAGGAGCAGGGAGGTGATCGTCCCCCTGTACTCGGCGCTGGTGAGGCCGCACCTGGAATACTGTGTCCAGTTTTGGGCCCCTCACTACAAGAAAGACATTGAGGTGCTGGAGCGTGTTCAGAGACGGGCAACAAGGCTGGTGAAGGGTCTGGAGAACAAGTCTTATGAGGAGCGGCTGAGGGAACTGGGGTTGTTTAGCCTGGAGAAGAGGAGGCTGAGGGGAGACCTTATCGCTCTCTACAACTACCTGAAAGGAGGTTGTAGTGAGGTGGGTGTTGGTCTCTTCTCCGAAGTAGTTAGCGATAGGACGAGAGGAAATGGGCTCAAGCTGCGCCAGGGGAGGTTTAGGCTGGAAATTAGGAAAAATTTCTTTACGGAAAGGGTGGTCAAGCATTGGAACAGGCTGCCCAGAGAGGTGGTGGAGTCACCATCCCTGGAAGTGTTCAAAAAACAGGTAGATGTGGCACTTTGGGACATGGTTTAGTCTATTCTACCCTTGATTGGTTTAGGTGGGCTTGGTAGTGTAGGTTAATGGTTGGACTGGATGATCTTAAAGGTCTTTTCCAACCTAGACGATTCTATGATTCTATGATTCTATGATTGCAGTGATCAAAAAGAATCTTAATTTTTATTTCCTTGTGATAATCAGAAATAGCTTGTGATTCATGAATAATCAGTACAATTAAGCATTCTTTTCTGCATTCTCTTGTTAGTGTATGGCATTACAAAGTGTTTTGGTGGCTTTAATCAGCTGCTTTTCAAGCTCTAGCAGTGCGTGATGATCAAGTGAAAGTGTGTGGATGCATAGGTGTGCATAGGTGGAAAGGAACAGGTAACGGTAAGGGCCTTTCATGGCTACCTATGCATTAAGGCCTTTGTTAAGGGCCACCCTTTTTCACCTTTTTTTGTACTGGGATGCAGTACTGCTGCATGCACCAAAACTCACTAGTTCAATACAGATTTTTCTGTGATGAGGAGAAAAGACTGTTGGGAAGCCACCAAATCTTGAAATATGGCTCTTTAACATCAGCAACTAATAGTGTAAAACAGCTAGCCATCTAGGCAGGGGCTCCCTACTGATCAGCTGGCAGGCACTGCTAATGTTTTTCAGTATGTGTTTGCCATGGCTTGCTTTGTTCTCCTTTACTGCAGCAGCTCAGGACATATGCGTTTAAATCATTTACATTCTCTGTGGTTTTAAATAAGACAGGTTTAATCTTCTTTCTTAGCAGCCTGATTTGCTGCTTCTGTCTTTTACGTCAGCACACTAATAGAGTGTTCATCAGTTATGACTTGCATCTCATTTGGCAATCAGCAGTAGGCCATGGGGGTGTGGTGCTGAGCAGCCTTGCCTCCGTGGAAATGAGGGAAGCTGTTTTCAAAGGGGCTTCTTGAGAATCTCACAACTTGGAGTCACTTTTCTCTTTGGCCCACATGAGCTGTGGCCTCTTAACATTTTCTCCATGACTTTTGGTGAGAGGAGGCAGAGAAGCTGGCTTTACTGAATTTTCCCTGTTGTGTTTGCTGAGGAGGTAAGAAAGAGACGGATAATACTCTAATTTGACATTGGGTATTTTAGTGTGAGGAGTGGTTACCCAAATACTGGATGGGGGCCTCGAGGGGTTTTTAGAAGTCTAAATATGTAAATACAGTAAATAATGGAAGAGGCATGGATTAGGAGCTAGGGATACTGGTGGAAAAGCCTTTTTTGTGACCGCTGGTTCTATTGTGAACGCATGTGTTCTGTGCTCTGAGCTGTTTGCTCCCCATATGTGTAAATGACTGTCAACAAGAGGAGCAGTGCTTCCAACATTTATCTTCTTGGGGCAGGAAGCCTGAAGGAGTTCTGCAGTCCTTATTTAGTGCTAGTAAGTGGTAGACTGTAACACTAGATAAGGATGTTTCAAGGTTACCTCTAGCTTTGGGTGACATTTCAGATCACTGGGATTTTGGATTTCTAGGGACTTTCATTTAAGTTTGAAAGTCAGGATGATCTTTTTGTTCTGGCTGTAGTGATTAATCTTCAAAAAGGTTTCTGCGCTCAGGGTGGTAGAAGCATTCAGAAACCCGTTGGTATCTACTCCTTTGCGCTTGCACAGAATGTGTTTACAAACAGTAAACAGCGGAACCCGAACTGGTGCAGGGCATTTCCTTCTGCATGAATAGGAAGTTTGTTGTGGGAAGGGTTTGTCATCTTCCAAATGTCTATTTACTGTTTACCTGATGGCATTGGAGTCCTCATCTAGTTTTATCCAGGTTTGGTTTTAATCCTTTAAAGGAAATGATAACTTTTTTTGCATTGTTTTTATTAACCACTCTAGGCCTTGATACATTGAACACAAAATGCCTGTGATTTTTTTATTCCTGTTTCCTATTTGTTGCTTTTTGATATTTTCCCCTTTGTAATGAAATCTTCTACTTTTTTTTTCACCACTGAACAGAAGAGGTGGAGAGAAGGGGTAAAAAAGATGTGGGCTTTTCCCAACCGAGATGTAATAATAAATTTATGAAAAACAATAATTCACTGGTAATTTTGAGGACAAGAAGAGCTTTCTGTTTGAATGAAGGCTGCTTGCTCTCTGAAAATAGTCTGTGTGGAAACACTTCAAGCAACTTTAGTAGCAACTACTAGTTCTATTTTTTAGGAGATTATTAAAGTGCCTAATAGGTCTCAACAGTGGAATATTTTTCTGGATATTCATTATTACAAAGATTTTTCTTTAATTTAACTCCATTGCTTTTAGTTTTGCCTTTTTGCACATCCTGAAGCAGTTCTTTTCCCTTCTTTATGTTTACATTTACAAATTCTCCAAGACAGCGTATCCCCTGCCTGAGTCATCATGTTGCCAAATCCTACGTAGTTTTTCTCTTATAACTGAATCCATATACCTCTTTAATACCCACCTCTTTTCCACTCAACCTGGATTGCCGCTTCCCTAATATATCTAGTTGTGACAGATCTAGACATTAATATATTGCCTCAGGGCAAACCTTATAAATGCTTTCCTGGGACCTTCCCTGCCTGACTTGCATGGTTCCTTGCAGAGATCTTAGAGCTTCACCCAGGTGAAATGTGACAGCAAGGAGTGAAGCCATCACTGCCATTTAGGACCTATGGTACCAGCAAAAAGGTGTTCATGCTGAGCAAGTGCCTTTTGTTCTGTAGACTGAAATGGTCTTTTAAAAATTTTCTCACGTTTCTATTCAGAGCTGTGTGGGTGCAGGGTACTGATGGGGTAGGAAGGATGGGTGTAAGCATGAAGTAGGAGGAACCACAGGAGGAAGAAGTAAAAATAAAAACAAAAGTAAAAAAAGAGGAAAAGTAACAGAGACAAGGGTGAGTAGAAAGACAGAATCAATAGTGAAGAGAAAAGCAATCTCATAGGAGAAAGGTGAGGGAGCACAGGGTTATGCATTGGCAAGAGAGAGGCGGGGATTTCGGAAGAGTGCAAGGCTGTGGCAGGGAAGACAGTGTTAAGTCTTCTCACTGCAAGCCAGTGGGAACAACACCTCTCCCACTCCTGGACCTTTCAGTGCCCTGACTGACTCTGAAGCGGCAGTCAGATTAAATCCCATACACACAGCTACATGTATAAAAAACCAGTCTCATAAGAATTTATAGCCATTTTTCTTAAAAAATTGTTGGAGGGAACATTCTGCCACATGGAAGTACACGTGATTTCAATACATGATGCCCAGGAGTGACAGCGATCCATAGAAGACCTGTACAAATGCTTTGAAGCAAGACAGTATTTCTGTGGGTTAAGAGGGCAATTTGGATGAGACTAGTGGCCAGCTCGGTCAGTCTTACTGTGCTTATTTTTATGCAAGTGGTTTTCTTCTAGCAGACCTCCTAGTAACTTCAGAAATTCCTGACAGATCAGCCCAGAGGCACACCTCTCACAGTAGTCTGCCTCTCACAGTGGCAATAGAAGATGCTGTTCATGAACACAGGAGGCTCTGTTTTCTGAATTTCATTCATTTCGTAGCTCTCTCACACTCCAATCTGTTGTATAGTAGCTGTTAGAAAAAAATGCATGCCTAGTCCTTTAGTATCCATTTATGGATCTGATGTGCATGAGTTGGTCTAGTCTGGTTTTGAATCTGCTGATACTGCCAGCCCCTGTCACAGCAGGTTCACTGCTTCTGTCCTGTTCGCTCTTTATGAAGCCCAAAATTTTGGGTACCTTTATTACATGCTGTACTGCAGAGTGGCCCAAAGTCAGCCATTTCCTTAGTGTCGGAGCATTAGCTTTTTACTCATGGCTCCTTATTTTTATTTTCAGAGAAATCAAAATAAGGTGTTGCTTGAAAGTCAAGATACCATACCATGTAACACCTCTTTATCTAGGCTGTGAGTCATGATTTAGCCAGAAACATGTGAAGTGGTTTGTTGTGGCAATTGGTTTCAGTCTCTGTATTTTTGTAATAGAAGGCCAAGTCAGGATTCAGATCTTTTTTTTCTCTCTGGCTGAAACCCTGCTCCTCTACTCTCAAACAAAATACTTTGTCTAAATAAAACAGCATAGGCAGATTCTGTGGAGATCATTGGTGAAGATACTGAAAAGTGTCCGTGTTCTCACTGAGCCTTGGCGTAGAATTTGTCTGTAGACATCTAGAAACTGGAACTTGGAACAAGTGTCTCTGCAGCACTTGCACTGCATAGATGAAGCTGACCAGTGTACTGCTTCATGTCACATACAGTGATAAGATCTAGAAATGTTGTGATTGTCTCCTTTATGATCTGAAAGTTATGCTTAAGTATCGAGTACAAGCAATTGACTGAGTTACCCCCTCTTAGTCAAAGACTTGATTGTTCCAAGCTGCAGAGGAGGAGTCTGAAACACATGGCCACTGGCACCATCCAAGCAGCAACCAGAATTAATCAAGTCTCACACTGACAGTCATGACATAAACAAAAGTGGACAGCTGTTTCAGAGATGTACCTGAAGGTCTGTGGTTCCTAATGGGCACAGCATACTGGCAGTAGAGGCCATCTGGCTGTAAAACCAAGTGCGAGATTTGACTTTATGCTGTCAATCCATACCCATGGCAAACTAGCAAGCTCTTTATGTAAAAGACTAAGCCAATAAATGCCACAGAAAAGGAAGGATATAGAAAACTGATAGAACTTGAAGGGAGAAGCCTGGGTTACCAGAGGGAAGAGCTCTCAGAGGAGGTGCTGAAGGGATCACACTGTGGACGTAGCTGGAATACTGCTCATAAAGAGGTTGTTTAGTATTACTAGCTTGAAAGCCATTCACGTAATCATCCATCATGTCATAAAGCAAAAATGGAATTGATAGCACAATCGTAACAATAATGTCAAATGTATGACTTGACTGTGAAGCATCACAATCATTGCATTTACAGAGTAGAAAATACTTCCTCACTTACTTGTAGATAAGCACGGGTCTTCAGTCACTTAATTTGGGGAACTGGGGAATCATCAGGACTATAGTTGGGAGCTTAACATAGAATTTTTTTTAAAAGTATTCCTAGAACAATGAAAATATTAAGTCTATAAAACAGTGTTGTTGCTTGTATGTTGAACCCCCCTCAGACTGACTGACAAAAGCAATCTCACTGTTTTGTGAAAATGTTGTGGAATATTGCCGCTTTATGTTTCAGTAGATGGTCTTGCATGAATTTTCCTTGGGTTTTTAATGGTTGTCTCCATTTGGTTTTAATCTACTTAAAAAAATTATTGCTGGTGAAGATTTACATGGCTCCAATCGGCTCTGTCCTAACATTTCAAATTTTAAACCAGGCTGAGATAGCTGGATGACTTCTACTCCCCTTCTGGCTTTTAACAGTTTCTCTTTCTTGCTTCCTCTTTTTGTAACTTTGTGATAGTTTTTGAAGATTGCAAACCAGTCCAGGAGGAAATAGCAAAGGCAATTGGAAATGATCATCACGTGAGTTCTTATTAATCTGAAGTCTTTTTATAGAAGTGTTTGCCCTTTCCCTTTCCTTTCTAGGCTATCAAACCCTCCTTGTGCTCTTTTCTTTCCTAACTTGTATAAAATTGGGTGATGACTGGCTGGCTTCTGTAGTCATGTATAATTAATGCTTTTTTGGCAGTTATAAGGCCCTAGATAAAGAATCCAGGCCATGAAAAAAATGGCTTCCAGTCAAGAAAATAGCTGTGGAAATCAGGAATCCATTGAGTTTCCCTTTGCTTCCAGGTAGCGAATAGCGGTAGGTTTGCTTCCTGGAATCTCCTAGTTGTTAACTTCTCAGGTTCGCATGGTGCTTCATTTTGAATACTTTAATTCTGAAACAACTTCACAGTTGCTGTTACCATTCCTGCCCAATGCAAGACCTCACTTTACAGAAGGGAATACTTTGTAAGCAGCAGCCAGAGTAAATTAACTCCTCTCTCTGCTAATGAAGCAGGTAAACATGTAGACTATACCACGCACAACACCCCATTTGGTTTCTTTCAGACAAAGTGAACAAAGCATCTATTTTACAGGGACTGGCAAAATCCATTCCATTAGACTCAGACCAATATTAGCAGCTGGACAGTTCAGACACTGTACTTTTGTGGAGACAGTAATATTTAATTCTGAGTTGGCATGACAGTTTGGGATGTTTTATTTCATTTTGTACCAAAACTTCCATTAGAGGTTTTTTAAATGATTACATGTTCCTGATTTTGATAGTGGGCCTGAGCTCTCCCAGATTCAGGAGGTAGGACTTTCAGTGTGAGTGCTGTAAAAATAGGATAGTGATTGATAACTGATTAATATGTATGTATAAAATGAGAAAAATTTTAAAATATAAGAAGGGACAGAAAGCTAGTTGTAAACGTAAGCAACAAACGTGGTGCAAGATATGTCTTGGATGAAGGCATGATTTCTCATATTGCAAAAGGTAGAGCTTTTAATTTTCAAGTCTGGTCTACTGTTCAGGCAATGTGTGGTCTGGTGGGAGGAAACAACCTGCTGTGCTCTCTCCTCTCCTACCACAACCTTAATTCTCTCTCTGGAAACTCTCTTCTCAGCCTGTCCTTTCTTCTTCTGGCTCCTTGACTGTCTGCAGCTGCTTGAGCTGCCTTGTGCACCTTCTGCTTTCCTCTGCAGCAGACCTGCCCCGTGACAAGTCCAGTGCTGAAGGACTGGAAGGGCAGAGTGGCAGTGGGGAGCAGCGAGGAGGAGGAGGACGAGGAGAAGGAGCAGCTGCTGCTGGCTGGTGGGAGGGAGGGCTGAGGGTATGCTGTATATATTTCTGTAGGTATGTATTTTGTTAAGAAGTTAAGTTATTTAATGTTATTTAATATATGTTAAGAAGTTTGTTAAGAAGAAGTTTGTTAAGAAGAAGTTTGTTAAGAAGAAGTTTGTTTATACAGAGTGTTCATGTTTGATTGTATCTGTTTTCATGTTCTGATTAAATTTTCCTGCGTTCATTTGCCTTTCTGAACTGCAGACTCTTCATTGTGAGTCGGGGTTGTGTCTTCATTGCTGTGCATAGGGCACTTGCACACATGAGTGCTTTGAGAAGAGCATCTGGGGGTGTTCAGCAGAGATGTGGAATGGCAGGATCACAAGGGGAATGGTGGCCTCACACAGGGTTTTTTAGCTTGGGGGGCTGCCTCCACCCCACGTTACAGACAAGCGAGGCCTCCAGCGTGTACGGGTGCCCCGTGCTGTGGGACAGGTAGCATGCGGGGGGGCTGCTCTCTCCTTGGAGATCCAGGCTTCTTGCTGGCCACACTTCAGGGCATTCTTGGGACTTTGAAATGTTGAAAATTGTTAAATCAGAACAATTCTAACTCATAAATCATAGAATCATAGAATCGTTTAGGTTGGAAAAGATCTTTAAGATCATCCAGTCCAACCATTAACCTACACTACCAAGTCCACACTAAACCAATCAAGGGTAGACTAGACTAAACCAGGTCCCAAAGTGCCCATAAGCACTCGACCTTGTCATCACCGCTGTCAGGCTCTATACAGTCAAAACACTCCCTAACATACAGAGCCACCCCACCACCTCTCCTTCCTTGCCTCTCCCTTCTGAAGAGCTTATAGCCCTCCAGTGCAGCACTCCAGTCATGAGAGTCGTCCCACCACGTTTCTGTGATGGCGACTATGTCATAGCCATCCTGCTGCACACGGGCTTCCAGCTCCTCCTGTTTGTTGCCCATGCTACGTGCATTGGTGTAGATGCACTTGAGCTGGGCTATTGATTTCGCCCCCAATGTTGCCATGCTGCCCCTGGGCTCCTCACTAGCGGGCCCGTTTATATCCCCTTCCCCCCTTCAAACCTAGTTCAAAGCCCTCTCAATGAGTCCCGCCAACTCATGGGCGAGAATCCTTTTCCCCTTTGGAGACAGCCGATCTCCATCAGCCGCCAGCAGGATGCTGTAGGAGCAAGAACATCTGAGACAGGCGAGGCATCAGAGGTAGAAGGGAGCTCTCTCCTGAGCGCAGAGGATGCAGTGGAGGAGTCTGTGGAGCCTGGCAAGGGTCCCGTGTTGCAAGTAACACCTGAATTAGAGGCACTGGTGGATGCTGGAGGGGATTCCATAAGTGAAGGGTCATCTCAGTTGGAGGACACCACAACAGAAGAGGAGGAGGAGGGGGACGAGGAGGAGGAGGGGGACGAGGAGGAGGAGGGGGACGAGGAGGAGGAGGGCTCAGCAGAAGCACTTTTGAGTGGAAGCCCATCCCTTGGCAGCAAAGCAGAGACAGAGTGCAATGGAAGAAAAACCTGATGGAGCGGTGATGGGAGAATCTGCGGAGATAGCCAGAGCGGAGTCAGGAGGTGGAGAGGAGTTCACGGGTGGAGCAGCAGGTCCAAGGGAGCTGGCGGCTGGGATGGAGGGATCTCTGGAGTGTGCTGAAGAGAGAGGGAAGGAGAGGTCTCCTGGTGAGGGGGTGGTGCCTGCCCCAGGGCTGAGTGTGAGCAGGGCGGGGGAGGCAGGGGTGGTGGCTGGTGCTGTGGCGGGCAGTCAGGCAGGGCCAGGGGCTCTGGATGAGGGAGCAGCAGGGGAGGCGACGGGGGAGGCAGCGGGGCAGGAGGTGGTGGTGGCTGGGGATGGTGGGATGGGCGACGGGGCAGTGGCACAGGAGGGGGTGACAGGACCAGCGTTGGGGGGACAGAGCGGGATGGGGGCAGCAGCATCAGAGGGGGTGTCAGCCGAGGGAAGGGGGGCAGCCAGCGAGTCTGGGATGGACAGGGAAGGGGTGGCTGATGGAGCTGTGGCCTGTGGGCAAGGGGTGAACCAGGAGGCAGTGCTGGGGTGCGAGGGAAGGGGGCCAGAGCTGGCGGGGGCCGAGGGCCAGGACGAGGTGGAGTGGGAGTGGGACACAGCGCGTCTCGAGTCCCCATGGCATGGAGAACCATGTGGAGCGATGTTCCTTGAGGAGCAGCCAATTGCAGAAACCTCCCAGAGCACCCCTGCGCATGAGGATGGGGGACCGGAGCCAAGGGGGAGAGGGTCCACAGGAGGTGAGGGGCTGTGCCTGGGCACCCTGCCACAGCTGGCACCTCCCGGGACTGGGGCAGTGGAGGGCAAGGACGGGCTGCCGGAGGGGACAGAGCAGGCAGGAGTGAAAGCTGAGGGGGAACAGCCAGGCCTCTGTGAAAACACGAGAGAGAGAGAGGTAGTGGGTGTCTTGGAGCATGGATGGTGCGCTTCTGGCGTCAGGGAGCAGAGGGAGATCAGTCCTGTTGGAGGGAGCCCAGATGCCCTGGGAGCTGCTGACGTGGACGTGGACGAGAGGAGCCACAGTCCCCTAGAGGTGAGTCCTGCGTGGGTCGGCCACTGCCCCCTGTGCCCATTTGAGTCCCCAGACTGATCCCTGTCAGAAGCAGAGGATGCACCACTTTGTCCCATTTCTTATACTCTCCTTAAGTATCTGCTGCTGGTAGCTGGGCTAAGGGATGAGAAATCCTTTTGGGTAGCAGCTTCTGCATTCTTTCCTCTTCCTGAAACCTCGTTCCAAGTATCTTTGCTCTGGCGCTAACGCTCGCAGCCCCTCAGTCAAGTATAAACACCTCCGGCCGTGCAGAGCAGCTCCCACTGCCCAGTGTGCCGCTCCTCAGCCTGGCGCTAGTGGCAGCGGGTGAGCCTCGGCAGCACCCGCTGGCTCTGACGCTCCAGGTCAACGGCAGCACTCGGCTTCTCTGGTTACTCTGGCAGCTGCCTGTAGGAAATCTGTTAGAGCGTCATCTCAGTAGCTCAAAGCTTAGCACGTTTTCTGTAAAGCTAATGTTTTTCTTGTTTCGTAGGATGTTGTAAACCCAGACGAGGTTGTCGTGTCCCCGGTACAGCTCCAGGATGGGGAAGAAACTCTCCTCTAAGCTTTTTCTGCAGCTCCTTCAGTGCTGTGTCCTGCAACAGTTACACAAATCACTGTGGATTTTTGCCAGTTGGGATGTTCGCTCCTTTATTTTACTCCACGAGTACCACAACCATCTGTCACATTTTACTAGCGCAGCTTCTCCGTGTGCAGCAGACAAATGAAATAAGCCTGTACATGCCATCCCAGGAAACAGCACTCCTTCGTAGTTACGAAGACAATAATTGCAAGGATTGTTCCACAGCTGTCAAGCTTATTTTTCCCAAAACACGGAGAAATATTGGACTGGCTGAACCTCTGCTCCTCCCCCAGGCACCACTTGCTTGGTCTACTGTTCAGGCAATGTGTGGTCTGGTGGGAGGAAACAACCTGCTGTGCTCTCTCCTCTCCTACCACAACCTTAATTCTCTCTCTGGAAACTCTCTTCTCAGCCTGTCCTTTCTTCTTCTGGCTCCTTGACTGTCTGCAGCTGCTTGAGCTGCCTTGTGCACCTTCTGCTTTCCTCTGCAGCAGACCTGCCCCGTGAGTGAATCAAGTCCAGCGCTGAAGGACCGGAAGGGCAGAGTGGCAGTGGGGAGCAGCGAGGAGGAGGAGGACGAGGAGAAGGAGCAGCTTCTGCTGGCTGGTGGGAGGGAGGGCTGAGGGTATGCTGTATATATTTTTGTAGGTATATATTTTTGTAGGTATATATTTTGTTAAGAAGTTATTTAATGTTATTTAATATATGTTAAGAAGTTAAGTTATTTTGTTAAGAAGTTTGTTAAGAAGTTTGTTTATACAGAGTGTTCATGTTTGATTGTATCTGTTTTCATGTTCTGATTAAATTTTCCTGCGTTCATTTGCCTTTCTGAACTGCAGACTCTTCATTGTGAGTCGGGGTTGTGTCTTCATTGCTGTGCATAGGGCACTTGCACACATGAGTGCTTTGAGAAGAGCATCTGGGGGTGTTCAGCAGAGATGTGGAATGGCAGGATCACAAGGGGAATGGTGGCCTCACACAGGGTTTTTTAGCTTGGGGGGCTGCCTCCACCCCACGTTACAGACAAGCGAGGCCTCCAGCGTGCACGGGTGCCCCGTGCTGCGGGACAGGTAGCATGCGGGGGGGCTGCTCTCTCCTTGGAGATCCAGGCTTCTTGCTGGCCACACTTCAGGGCATTCTTGGGACTTTGAAATGTTGAAAATTGTTAAATCAGAACAATTCTAACTCATAAATCGTAGAATCATAGAATCCTGCGACCAATCGCCCCAGTGCCCTGAAGTCCCTCTTCATTGCCTTAGGACTTCTCTCTGTAATCTCATCACTGCCCACCTGTATAACCAGCAGCGGGTAATAATCGGAGGGCCTCACGAGGTCGGGGAGTTTCCTCGTAACGTCCCTAACCCGGGCCCCAGGGAGGCAGCAGACTTCCCTGTGGGATGGGTCCGGGCGGCAGATCGGGCCCTCAGTTGCCCGCCGGAGGGAATCGCCCACCACAATTACCCTCCTTTTTTTCTTAACAGGGGCAGTCGTAATCCGTGGGGGTGACTGACTGGCCCTCGGCAACCCCCTGGCTGGACCTTCCCCTTCACCTCCCTCCCGGCTTGCCTGGCCCTCAGCTTCCAGAGCCCCATATCTGTTGTGTAAGGGCAGCTGGGAAGGTGAGGGAGGCCGGGAGGGGATTCGCCTGCCTCCCCGGGCAGGGATCTGTTTCCATTCCCCCCGGTCTCTTGGATCCCCTCCTTCTGCTTGCCGGTCAGAGGGCAGGGGATCCTCCGCTGCTTGTGGGGCCTCCGCCTGCTGCCCTGGCCCCAGGGACGGCAGGGTGCGGCTCCACCGGTCTATCTCCCTCTCACACTCCCTGATATTCCTCAGCCTTTCCACCTCCTCCTTCAGCTCTGCCGCCAGGCTGAGGAGATCATCTCCCTGGTCACAGAGAAGACATTTGCCGTCTCCGCTGCCCTGCGGTACAAGCGACAGGCTCAGGCACTCCCTGCAGCCGGCGACCTGGACGGCTGTGTGTTTGTGCGGGAGCTCCCTCTCGGTCGCCATATTCCTTCTTTGGAATGGACAGCTTTCATGGGCGGCTTTCAGGCAAGCGGTAACCATAGCTGCCAGGTATTCTCCTGGGAGGATGGTGACCACTGCCTGAGTTGCCCTTTGGAACTAGGAGCGGGGGCTCTCAGCCTTCCCTGCGCGCCCTGACCGTGCCAACTGCCGCACCAACTGCCGCGCCAACTGCCGCGCCACGCCCTGTTTGCCCCTCCTGTTTGCCGCGCTCCCTGGGGGCCGCTTTTATAGGTGCGGGGGTCTGGCCGCCATCACTCCTGGCCCCGCCCACGCTGCGTCAGAGCTGCTGCACGTCAGCAGCTCGCCCTTTCCCGCTCTTCCCCACTCTTCCCCGCTCTAGGCGAGGGGCTGGGCTGCCTGCCCTCGCCCTGCGCTTTTTGCCGCCTCAGCAAGGGTGCCCCGGCACAAGCGCCCGCTCCAGAGCCCTTCACCTCTGTGACCGCCCTTTTGCTTTTGCTGGTGTCAGTCAGGGGTAACTCCCTGGGCCCACGCAGTCTGTGCTGAAACTGCAGGAGGGGTGGTCAGTGTAAAGCTGTTTCAGCCCAGTGCCGGCTGTGGATCTCCACTGCCAGAGTCTCCCTTTCAGCTCTCCCACACCTCCAAGGGCTCCCTGAGACCCTGCCAGGCTGCGGCGTCCAGGGCTGGGTGCGCAGCAGCCTGGCAGGCGTTGCTCGGTGGGCCACGGGGTGCTCTACCCCTACACAGGGGGACAATGACTGTGTTTTCAGATCAGGAAAGGGAACTGAAATGAGCAGGATTTTGAGTGGATTGTTACTGTAAGTCACTTAAGATCAATGTACATGTGAAAGGAAATTCAAATGCGATCAAATAATTCATGTTTGTTCCCTCCTGTACTAAAGACGGTTGCATTTGTATTTTCAGTCCGGATACCAGGAAGTGCTTTGAAAGAGAAAAGTCAACAAAAAAGGCTAATAATAGCTTTACAGTCCTCAGCAGTTTAAATGAAAGCATTTCATCAAGTGATCCTGAGTGGTGCGGTTGAAATGTTTATTCTGTGCAAGATATGCAATATTTGCTTGAAAGAACATATCTGACCTTTGACCATTCAGCAATGGTCTTTTCCTTTCAACCAGGGAATGTCCATAAAATCGAAAGTGGCATATTCACTGGACCAAGACATTCTCAATGTTGTTCGATATAAAAAAAAAGTGCAGTAAATAGGTAATCGGTGTTTACATATTCTACAGTTGAATACACCTGGTAGGTGAAGTGTTCAGAATTTAAATTCATGCCAAGGACCTTCTCCAGTGGTCTGAGGAGGAGGAGGAGGACGAGGAGAAGGAGGAGGAGGATGATGAGGAGAAGGAGGTGGACGAGGAGAGGGAGGAGGAGGAGGAGAGGGAGGAGGAGGTGGAGCAGGACGAGGAGGACAAGGAGAAGGAGGAGGAGGACGAGGAGAAGGAGGAGGACGAGGACGAGGAGAAGGAGGAGGACGATGAGGACGAGGAGGGCTCAGCAGAAGCACTTTTGAGTGGAAGCCCATCACTTGGCAGAGAGAGAGAGGTAGTGGGTGTCTTGGAGCATGGATGGTGCGCTTCTGGCGTCAGGGAGCAGAGGGAGATCAGTCCTGTTGGAGGGAGCCCAGACGCCCTGGGAGCTGCTGACGTGGACGTGGACGAGAGGAGCCACAGTCCCCTAGAGGTGAGTCCTGCGTGGGTCGGCCACTGCCCCCTGTGCCCATTTGAGTCCCCAGACTGATCCCTGTCAGAAGCAGAGGATGCACCACTTTGTCCCATTTCTTATACTCTCCTTAAGTATCTGCTGCTGGTAGCTGGGCTAAGGGATGAGAAATCCTTTTGGGTAGCAGCTTCTGCATTCTTTCCTCTTCCTGAAACCTCGTTCCAAGTATCTTTGCTCTGGCGCTAACGCTCGCAGCCCCTCAGTCAAGTATAAACACCTCCGGCCGTGCAGAGCAGCTCCCACTGCCCAGTGTGCCGCTCCTCAGCCTGGCGCTAGTGGCAGCGGGTGAGCCTCGGCAGCACCCGCTGGCTCTGACGCTCCAGGTCAACGGCAGCACTCGGCTTCTCTGGTTACTCTGGCAGCTGCCTGTAGGAAATCTGTTAGAGCGTCATCTCAGTAGCTCAAAGCTTAGCACGTTTTCTGTAAAGCTAATGTTTTTCTTGTTTCGTAGGATGTTGTAAACCCAGACGAGGTTGTCGTGTCCCCGGTACAGCTCCAGGATGGGGAAGAAACTCTCCTCTAAGCTTTTTCTGCAGCTCCTTCTGTGCTGTGTCCTGCAACAGTTACACAAATCACTGTGGATTTTTGCCAGTTGGGATGTTCACTCCTTTATTTTACTCCACGAGTACCACAACCATCTGTCACATTTTACTAGCGCAGCTTCTCCGTGTGCAGCAGACAAATGAAATAAGCCTGTACATGCCATCCCAGGAAACAGCACTCCTTCGTAGTTACGAAGACAATAATTGCAAGGATTGTTCCACAGCTGTCAAGCTTATTTTTCCCAAAACACGGAGAAATATTGGACTGGCTGAACCTCTGCTCCTCCCCCAGGCACCACTTGCTTGGTCTACTGTTCAGGCAATGTGTGGTCTGGTGGGAGGAAACAACCTGCTGTGCTCTCTCCTCTCCTACCACAACCTTAATTCTCTCTCTGGAAACTCTCTTCTCAGCCTGTCCTTTCTTCTTCTGGCTCCTTGACTGTCTGCAGCTGCTTGAGCTGCCTTGTGCACCTTCTGCTTTCCTCTGCAGCAGACCTGCCCCCTGAGTGAATCAAGTCCAGCGCTGAAGGACCGGAAGGGCAGAGTGGCAGTGGGGAGCAGCAAGGCCAGTGGAAGGGTTGTGGGAAACTGGACACAAGCTCCACTCTGCTGGCAGAGGCAGGCTGGACAAAGAGTGTCCTCCAGGCCTGTTTGTCTCCTGGAGTCTTCTCTGGCTGCTGTTCTAGAGATGGGGTCTAGTTGCACAGGCAGTTGCCCAACCAGGCAGCAAAAAGCAGTAATTCTGGAGTGCAGCAGTAGTGCAAGATGGTAAAATAAGTCAAAACCAATGGGAGATGATTTGGGGCGAGACAGCCTTTGCCCAGTTTGAGAAAGGGTAGCTTGGGAAAGACATTGCTCCTTGCTCCTTTCAGTGGTACAAAACTTCTCATTTTCTGAAGAATAGGAACCTGCCATGGTTGTACAAAACACCAGTGCAGCAGCACAGACTGCTGGGGGTGCCTGCCCAGGGACAGATCTGGCAGCACCGAATTCAATGAGGGCATTGCCGTTAAATTCCCAGGGGGCTGGAATTGACCCTGTGTTATTCCCCTGGTGTAATTACAGAATCCATGGGAAGCAATTACCCATTTTACATGAACAGCTGAGTATTCTTCTTCCTGTGTGTGCATATTTTACATACTGTAGGTATATATTTCTGTAGGTATATATTTTCAGAAGTTTGTTAAGAAGTTTGTTTATACAGAGTGTTCATGTTTGATTGTATCTGTTTCCATGTTCTGATTAAATTTTCCTGCGTTCATTTGCCTTTCTGAACTGCAGACTCTTCATTGTGAGTCGGGGTTGTGTCTTCATTGCTGTGCATAGGGCACTTGCACACATGAGTGCTTTGAGAAGAGCATCTGGGGGTGTTCAGCAGAGATGTGGAATGGCAGGATCACAAGGGGAATGGTGGCCTCACACAGGGTTTTTTAGCTTGGGGGGCTGCCTCCACCCCACGTTACAGACAAGCGAGGCCTCCAGCGTGCACGGGTGCCCCGTGCTGCGGGACGGGTAGCGTGCGGGGGGGGCTGCTCTCTCCTTGGAGATCCAGGCTTCTTGCTGGCCACACTTCAGGGCATTCTTGGGACTTTGAAATGTTGAAAATTGTTAAATCAGAACAATTCTAACTCATAAATCGTAGAATCATAGAATCCTGCGACCAATCGCCCCAGTGCCCTGAAGTCCCTCTTCATTGCCTTAGGACTTCTCTCTGTAATCTCATCACTGCCCACCTGTACAACCAGCAACGGGTAATAATCGGAGGGCCTCACGAGGTCGGGGAGTTTCCTCGTAACGTCCCTAACCCGGGCCCCAGGGAGGCAGCAGACTTCCCTGTGGGATGGGTCCGGGCGGCAGATCGGGCCCTCAGTTGCCCGCCGGAGGGAATCGCCCACCACAATTACCCTCCTTTTTTTCTTAACAGGGGCAGTCGTAATCCGTGGGGGTGACTGACTGGCCCTCGGCAACCCCCTGGCTGGACCTTCCCCTTCACCTCCCTCCCGGCTTGCCTGGCCCTCAACCTCCAGAGCCCCATATCTGTTGTGTAAGGGCAGCTGGGAAGGTGAGGGAGGCCGGGAGGGGATTCGCCTGCCTCCCCGGGCAGGGACCTGTTTCCATTCCCCCCGGTCTCTTGGATCCCCTCCTTCTGCTTGCCGGTCAGAGGGCAGGGGATCCTCCGCTGCTTGTGGGGCCTCCGCCTGCTGCCCTGGCCCCAGGGACGGCAGGGTGCGGCTCCACCGGTCTATCTCCCTCTCGCACTCCCTGATGCTCCTCAGCCTTTCCACCTCCTCCTTCGGCTCTGCCGCCAGGCTGAGCAGATCATCCACCTGCTCACACCGAAGACATTTGCCGTCCCCGCTGCCGTCTGGCACAAGCGACAGGCTCAGGCACTCCCTGCAGCCGGCGACCTGGACGGCCGCGTGTTTGGGCGGGAGCTCCCTCTGGGTCGCCGCATTCCTTTTGGCGGCGGCTTTCGGGCGGGCGGTGACCATCGCTGCCAGGTGTTCTCCTGGGAGGACGGTGACCACTGCCTGGGTTCCCCTTTGGAACTTGGAGGGGGGGGGGGGGTGGGCGACACTCGGCCTTCCCCGCGCGCCCTGACCGCGCGAACTGACGCGCAAACTGACGCGCCACGGCCTCCTGACGTGCCACGCCCTGTTTGCCCGTCCTGGTCGCCGCGCTCCTGGTCGCGGGGGGACACTGAGGGGGGACACATGGTGGACGTCCTGAGGGGGGACACTCAGCCTTCCCCGCGCTCCCTGACCGCGCAAACTGACGCGCCACGCCCTTCTGACGTGCCACGTCCTGGTCGCCGCGCTCCTGGTCGCCGCGCTCCCTGGGGGCTGCTTTTATAGGTGGGGGGGTTTGGCCGCCGTCACTCCTGGCCCCGCCCACGCAGCTCAGAGCTGCCGCACGTCAGCAGCTCGCCCTTTCCCGCTCTCTCCCACTCTAGGAGGGGGGCTGGGCTGCCCGCTCCCGCCCTTCGCGCTTTTTTTTTGCCGCCTCAGCAAGGGTGCCCCGGCACGAGCGTCCGCTCCGGAGCCCTTCGCCTCGATGACTGCGCCCAAGTGGGCGCAATGATTTTATAAGCAAGGATGTTTCAAACCCGATTTGAGTTTGTTGGATTTTATACTTTCTATAAAAAGACTGCACCTTTCTTGCAGCTGCAACCTTTTCACAAACAGCTGTATCACCTTTGTTTAATTCACCTAGAAATACAAATGTGAAAGTAATGTTTCCCTTTAACTTGAGGAACCGCTTGCACAATAGGACTGTCAAGTGTAAGGAACACAGCAGTAAATGGAGAAATCCTGGTACATTATGACAAGCAAGAAGCATATAAGTCAGCTCAGGATCTAACAAAGCCATAGACGAGCAACGTTAGAGAGAAATAAAACACTGTGCCAGAAGGAAGAGGCAATTCACTTTTGGCTTATTCACCACGTGGTGGATGGAATTCTAGTGTTCGTCTAATAAATGGGAAATTGCCCACAAGTTTTCTGTGGGATTATTTATGAAGATGCATGGCTTGGATGGCATGAAGGCACACAGTTAAAACACTAGACATTAAAAGTGCTGATCCAAAAAACCGAATGACAGAAAACGCTACTTATTCTACAAAAAATTACTCCAGAACAGTTTAATCTTTCTGAATTAATAATAATAATGGTCTTGGACACCTCACTGCACACTTTTGTACCTACATTTGGATCAAGAATCACAAACTATCTCACTGACTCGGACTCTCACTCATTCACAGCCAGACTTGAACAAGGACTCTCACAAACCGCGTAACCGCTGCAAGTAGCACGGGCAGCTGAGCTGATGGCGTTTCCTCCCTGAGCCAGGACAGAGTCAGTGATGTACCAGAGGACAAAGCTGAGGTTCTGATTATTCAGGGCCGCTAAAGACAGCACTTCTGAAATACAAGGTGGCATGCTGGGTTTCCTGGTGACTTCTCAGATAAAAGTGAGTATCCTCGGCAGGTGTAAGCGGTCATAGCTTCTTGGACGTCGGTGACCACTGACATGAAGTGCTGATCTGCCCCAAATATTTCATGCTAATTTGCTGACTGGCTCCCTCTCCATTTCTGCAACTAAATAGCTCAGCAGTGTCTACTGTGAGCTGACACACGCTTACATTGCCAGTGGGTTTGGCTGTATTTCAGTGACAGATGGTAGAATTAATAAGAACAGAGAAAATAGCTGTATTTTACCAATTCAGTAGGAATTGCGTGGTTTTTCCTAAGCAGACTCAACATACGTACTGGACACGCACAAAATGTAAAACATGCATCAGGTTAACTTCTCTAAGCCTCATTATGAAAAAACCTAACCTTGTTCCTCATCCTCTGAGTCACTCTCAGAATCACCATCTCTTTCATCTTCCTCGCTGTCAGAGGCCTGCAGTGCCTTCTGTGATGAGTTTTTCCTCTCGTTTTCATAGTCTAAATTGTGGTTTTTATCATCTGAGGATGACTTTGACATTCCACTCATGTGATCACCAGCCTGTCCCTCTTCATTAACTTCTTCATATGCTTCAAAATCTTCATCATACTCTAAAATAAAAGAATCATACTGTCAGACAGGAAATGGAATTCACAACTAATAAAGTTCTTTTTAAGCAGACAGAGGTTAACTTCATTAATCTCCTTTTGCCTTTGCATTTGCTCAGTCTTTTTAAAGCCATGAGAGAATCTAAGACCACAGATAGGACTCATAAGAGCACATTATCATAAAAAACCATCACGTTCTTCATAGACAGAGTAGCAAAAATGCAACAAAGCTACTGAATGATGCATCAAGTATGATTAATACATTAACAGCAAAACAAACAAAATGATTAGCCACTGAAAGGACTAGAAAGATTAAGAGCTGGGCAAACAGAACTAAAATGCAAGACAGTCTCATTACAGGAGAAAAACTTGTTGTGATGAAAAAAACCACAAGCAATAGAGAAAGCTGGAGAAAGGTAATATATCGTAGGGCAAAGTACGATAAATGTGGATTGACGTGGCTAATTAGCAAAGAAGTGGCTTACAAACTAAATGAATTCATTAAATCCAGCCAAGGGGTGCTGCAGAGGAACATTCTGTTATCACACTGTTCTAATATGCTCATTCAGGTCCCAGGTGAAATCCTGGTACAAACGAAGCTTACAGCAGAATTACCATTCTTACAGCAACACGGTCTGGATTTCATCCCAGGCTACTAGCTTGACAAGTTGTAACATTTGATAGATAACTTTGCTGAGATCCATAGGTAAAGACTGTCTTCATGCATATGCATTAAAGAATCCTTGCCTTTCCAGCCAAGGCTGCGCTATTTAAAATCCCAGGCACCAGCATGCACAGTGATGTCAGTGATTTCCATTGAAAATTCAGTAATTCCACTGCTACCACTAGTTCACTGCACATGCAGCAGAGAGGCAACAAACCTAAATTGTGAAGGAGAGCTGTCACTGCTGGCACACCAGCTTTCCTCGTGGCCATAATTTCTCCCCTTTCAGATCTTATTGCTCACCTCTTTTTCTTTCCATCAGTGCTTCTAAAGTACTGAAGTGACAGAATGCCAAGGACAGAAATGAAGAATATCTGAGGACTTTCAAACTTAAATGAAAGTCCCTAGAAATCCAAAATCCCAGTGATCTGAAATGTCACCCAAAGCTAGAGGTAACCTTGAAACATCCTTATCTAGTGTTACAGTCTACCACTTACTAGCACTAAATAAGGACTGCAGAACTCCTTCAGGCTTCCTGCCCCAAGAAGATAAATGTTGGAAGCACTGCTCCTCTTGTTGACAGTCATTTACACATATGGGGAGCAAACAGCTCAGAGCACAGAACACATGCGTTCACAATAGAACCAGCGGTCACAAAAAAGGCTTTTCCACCAGTATCCCTAGCTCCTAATCCATGCCTCTTCCATTATTTACTGTATTTACATATTTAGACTTCTAAAAACCCCTCGAGGCCCCCATCCAGTATTTGGGTAACCACTCCTCACACTAAAATACCCAATGTCAAATTAGAGTATTATCCGTCTCTTTCTTACCTCCTCAGCAAACACAACAGGGAAAATTCAGTAAAGCCAGCTTCTCTGCCTCCTCTCACCAAAAGTCATGGAGAAAATGTTAAGAGGCCACAGCTCATGTGGGCCAAACAGAAAAGTGACTCCAAGTTGTGAGATTCTCAAGAAGCCCCTTTGAAAACAGCTTCCCTCATTTCCACGGAGGCAAGGCTGCTCAGCACCACACCCCCATGGCCTACTGCTGATTGCCAAATGAGATGCAAGTCATAACTGATGAACACTCTATTAGTGTGCTGACGTAAAAGACAGAAGCAGCAAATCAGGCTGCTAAGAAAGAAGATTAAACCTGTCTTATTTAAAACCACAGAGAATGTAAATGATTTAAACGCATATGTCCTGAGCTGCTGCAGTAAAGGAGAACAAAGCAAGCCATGGCAAACACATACTGAAAAACATTAGCAGTGCCTGCCAGCTGATCAGTAGGGAGCCCCTGCCTAGATGGCTAGCTGTTTTACACTATTAGTTGCTGATGTTAAAGAGCCATATTTCAAGATTTGGTGGCTTCCCAACAGTCTTTTCTCCTCATCACAGAAAAATCTGTATTGAACTAGTGAGTTTTGGTGCATGCAGCAGTACTGCATCCCAGTACAAAAAAAGGTGAAAAAGGGTGGCCCTTAACAAAGGCCTTAATGCATAGGTAGCCATGAAAGGCCCTTACCGTTACCTGTTCCTTTCCACCTATGCACACCTATGCATCCACACACTTTCACTTGATCATCACGCACTGCTAGAGCTTGAAAAGCAGCTGATTAAAGCCACCAAAACACTTTGTAATGCCATACACTAACAAGAGAATGCAGAAAAGAATGCTTCATTGTACTGATTATTCATGAATCACAAGCTATTTCTGATTATCACAAGGAAATAAAAATTAAGATTCTTTTTGATCACTGCAATCATAGAATCATAGAATCATAGAATCGTCTAGGTTGGAAAAGACCTTTAAGATCATCCAGTCCAACCATTAACCTACACTACCAAGCCCACCTAAACCAATCAAGGGTAGAATAGACTAAACCATGTCCCAAAGTGCCACATCTACCTGTTTTTTGAACACTTCCAGGGATGGCGACTCCACCACCTCTCTGGGCAGCCTGTTCCAATGCTTGACCACCCTTTCCGTAAAGAAATTTTTCCTAATTTCCAGCCTAAACCTCCCCTGGCGCAGCTTGAGCCCATTTCCTCTCGTCCTATCGCTAACTACTTCGGAGAAGAGACCAACACCCACCTCACTACAACCTCCTTTCAGGTAGTTGTAGAGAGCGATAAGGTCTCCCCTCAGCCTCCTCTTCTCCAGGCTAAACAACCCCAGTTCCCTCAGCCGCTCCTCATAAGACTTGTTCTCCAGACCCTTCACCAGCCTTGTTGCCCGTCTCTGAACACGCTCCAGCACCTCAATGTCTTTCTTGTAGTGAGGGGCCCAAAACTGGACACAGTATTCCAGGTGCGGCCTCACCAGCGCCGAGTACAGGGGGACGATCACCTCCCTGCTCCTGCTGGCCACAGCATTCCTGATACAAGCCAGGATGCTGTTGGCCTTCTTGGTCACCTGGGCACACTGCTGGCTCATGTTCAGCCAGCTATCTACCAACACCCCCAGATCCTTTTTGGCCAGGCAGCTTTCCAACCACTCCTCCCCAAGCTTGTAGCGTTGCATGGGGTTGTTGTGACCGAAGTGCAGGACCCGGCACTTGGCCTTGTTGAACCTCATACAGTTGGCCACGGCCCATCGATCCAGCCTGTCCAGGTCCCTCTGCAGGGCCATCCTACCCTCGAGCAGATCGACACTCCCACCCAATTTGGTGTTGTCTGCAAACTTACTGAGGGCACACTCGATCCCCTCATCCTGATCATTGATAAAGATATTGAACAAGACTGGCCCTAAAACAGAGCCCTGGGGAACACCGCTCGTGACCGGCTGCCAACTGGACTTAACACCATTTACCACAACTCTCTGGGCTCGGCCACCCAACCAGTTCTTTACCCAGCGAAGAGTATGCCTGTCCAAGCCGTGAGCTGCCAGCTTCCCGAGGAGGATATTATGCGAGACGGTGTCAAAAGCTTTGCTAAAGTCCAGGTAGATGACATCCACAGCCTTTCCATCATCTACCAGGCGGGTCACCAGGTCATAGAAGGAGATCAGGTTGGTCAAGCAGGACCTGCCTTTTGTGAACCCATGCTGGCTGGGTCTGATCCCCTGGTTGACCTGTACTTGCCTGTGGAGTTCGCTCAAGATGAACCTCTCCATAATCTTCCCCGGCACCGAGGTCAGGCTGACAGGCCTGTAGTTCCCCGGGTCCTCCTTCCGGCCCTTCTTGTAGATGGGCATCACATTGGCAAGCCTCCAGTCATCAGGGACCTCCCCTGTTAACCAGGACTGCTGATAGGTGATGGAGAGTGGCTTGGCGAGCTCCTCCGCCAGCTCCCTCAGTACTCTCGGGTGGATCCCATCCGGCCCCATAGACTTGTGAGCGTCCAGGTGGCGTAGCAGGTCATTAACTGCTTCCTCCTGGACTATGTGGGCTCCATTCTGGTCCCCATCCCTATCCTCGTGCTCAAGGGCCTGAGTACCCTGGGGATGACCGGTCTGGCTGTTGAACACAGAGGCAAAGAAGGCGTTAAGTACTTCAGCCTTTTCCTTGTCCTCGGTGACAATGTTCCCCCCCACATCCAGCAAAGAATGGAGATCCTCCTTGGCTCTCCTTTTATTGCTGATGTACTTATAAAAGCATTTTTTATTGTCTTTTACAGCACTGGCCAGATTGAGTTCTAGCTGGGCTTTTGCCTTTCTAATTTCCTCCCTGCAGGACCTAACAAGATCCCTGTACTCCTCCTGAGCTGCCCGCCCCTTCTTCCAAAGGTGGTAGACTCTCCTTTTTTCCCTGAGTCCCCGCAAAAGCTCCCTATTCAGCCAGGCCGGTCGATTTCCCCGCCGGTTGGTCTTACGACACACGGGGACAGCCTGCTCCTGCGCCCTTAAGACTTCCTTCTTGAAGAGGGCCCAGCCTTCCTGGACCCCTTTGCCCTTCAGGACCACCTCCCAAGGGACTTTCCCAACCAGGGTCCTGAAGAGGCCAAAGTCTGCCCTCCGGAAGTCCATGGTAATAGTTTTGCTGCCCCTCCGCTCAGCATCACCCAAAATTGAGAACTTTATCATGTCGTGGTCGCTAAGCCCGAGACGGCCTCCGACCTCGACCTTTCCCACAAGCCCTTCTCTGTTGGTAAACAGCAGGTCAAGCGGGGCACCTCCCCTGGTAGGCTCGCTTACCAGCTGCATTAGAAAGTTATCCCCCACACGCTCTAGGAACTTCCAAGACTGCTGCCTCTCTGCTGTGTGGTATTTCCAGCAGTTGTCTGGCAAGTTGAAGTCCCCCACAAGAACAAGGGCTAGCGATTGTGGGACTTCTGCCAGCTGTTTATAGAATGCCTCATCTACCTCTACATCCTGGTTGGGTGGTCTATAGCAGACTCCCAACAGGACATCCGCCTTTCCGGCCTTCCCCCTCATCCTTACCCATAAGCATTCCACCTTGTCATCACCACTGTCAAGCTCTATGCAGTCGAAACACTCCCTAACATACAGAGCCACCCCACCGCCTTTCCTTCCCTGCCTATCCCTTCTGAAGAGCTTATAGCCCTCCAGTGCAGCACTCCAGTCATGAGAGTCATCCCACCACGTTTCTGTGATGGTGACTATGTCATAGCCATCCTGCTGCACAAGGGCTTCCAGCTCCGCCTGTTTGTTGCCCATGCTACATGCATTGGTGTAGATGCACTTAAGCTGGGCTGTCGATTTCGCCCCCAACGTTGTCGTGCTGTCCCTGGGCTCCTCATTAGCGGGCCCGTGTATATCCCCTTCCCCCTTCAAACCTAGTTTAAAGCCTTCCCAATGAGTCCCGCCAACTCATGGGCGAGAATCCTTTTCCCCCTTGGAGACAGCCGATCTCCATCAGCCGCCAGCAGGCCCGGTGCCGTGTAGACCTCCCCATGATCGAAAAACCCAAAATTCCACCGACGGCACCAGCCTCTGAGCCACCTGTTAATCAGGTGAGTTTTCCCATTCCTTTCAGTGTTCCTTGCTGCCACTGACGGGATTGAGGAAAACACAACCTGTGCTCCCGATCCTGCGACCAATCGCCCCAGTGCCCTGAAGTCCCTCTTCATTGCCTTAGGACTTCTCTCTGTAATCTCATCACTACCGACCTGTATAACCAGCAACGGGTAATAATCGGAGGGCCTCACGAGGTCGGGGAGTTTCCTCATAACGTCCCTAACCCGGGCCCCAGGGAGGCAGCAGACTTCCCTGTGGGATGGGTCCGGGCGGCAGATCGGGCCCTCAGTTGCCCGCCGGAGGGAATCGCCCACCACAATTACCCTCCTTTTTTTCTTAACAGGGGCAGTCGTAATCCGTGGGGGTGACTGACTGGCCCTCGGCAACCCCCTGGCTGGACCTTCCCCTTCACCTCCCTCCCGGCTTGCCTGGCCCTCAACCTCCAGAGCCCCATATCTGTTGTGTAAGGGCAGCTGGGAAGGTGAGGGAGGCTGGGAGGGGATTCGCCTGCCTCCCCGGGCAGGGACCTGTTTCCATTCCCCCCGGTCTCTTGGATCCCCTCCTTCTGCTTGCCGGTCAGAGGGCAGGGGATCCTCCGCTGCTTGTGGGGCCTCCGCCTGCTGCCCTGGCCCCAGGGACGGCAGGGTGCGGCTCCACCGGTCTATCTCCCTCTCGCACTCCCTGATGCTCCTCAGCCTTTCCACCTCCTCCTTCAGCTCTGCCGCCAGGCTGAGCAGATCATCCACCTGCTCACACCGAAGACATTTGCCGTCCCCGCTGCCGTCTGGCGCAAGCGACAGGCTCAGGCACTCCCTGCAGCCGGCGACCTGGACGGCCGCGTGTTTGGGCGGGAGCTCCCTCTGGGTCGCCGCATTCCTTCTGGCAGCGCCTTTCGGGCGGGCGGTGACCATCGCTGCCAGGTGTTCTCCTGGGAGGACGGTGACCACTGCCTGGGTTCCCCTTTGGAACTTGGAGGGGGGACACTCAGCCTTCCACACGCTCCCTGACACGCGCAAACTGACGCGCCACGTCCTGGTCGCTCGCGCTCCCTGGGGGCTGCTTTTATAGGTGGGGGGGTTTGGCCGCCGTCACTCCTGGCCCCGCCCACGCTGCGTCAGAGCTGCCGCACGTCAGCAGCTCGCCCTTTCCCGCTCTGGGAGGGGGGCTGGACTGCCCGTTCCCGCCCTTCGCGCTTTTGTTTTGCCGCCTCAGCAAGGGTGTTCCGGCACGAGCGTCCGCTCCGGAGCCCTTCGCCTCGGTGACTGCGCCCAAGTGGGCAGTTACACCGGTTTTAAACTGCCGCCGTCACTCCTGGCCCCGCCCACGCCGCGTCAGAGCTGCCGCACGTCAGCAGCTCGCCCCTTCCCGCTCTTTCCCGCTCTGGGAGGGGGGCTGGGCTGCCCGCTCCTCAGCCTGGCGCTAGTGGCAGCGGGTGAGCCTCGGCAGCACCCGCTGGCTCTGACGCTCCAGGTCAACGGCAGCACTCGGCTTCTCTGGTTACTCTGGCAGCTGCCTGTAGGAAATCTGTTAGAGCGTCATCTCAGTAGCTCAAAGCTTAGCACGTTTTCTGTAAAGCTAATGTTTTTCTTGTTTCGTAGGATGTTGTAAACCCAGACGAGGTTGTCGTGTCCCCGGTACAGCTCCAGGATGGGGAAGAAACTCTCCTCTAAGCTTTTTCTGCAGCTCCTTCAGTGCTGTGTCCTGCAACAGTTACACAAATCACTGTGGATTTTTGCCAGTTGGGATGTTCACTCCTTTATTTTACTCCACGAGTACCACAACCATCTGTCACATTTTACTAGCGCAGCTTCTCCGTGTGCAGCAGACAAATGAAATAAGCCTGTACATGCCATCCCAGGAAACAGCACTCCTTCGTAGTTACGAAGACAATAATTGCAAGGATTGTTCCACAGCTGTCAAGCTTATTTTTCCCAAAACACGGAGAAATATTGGACTGGCTGAACCTCTGCTCCTCCCCCAGGCACCACTTGCTTGGTCTACTGTTCAGGCAATGTGTGGTCTGGTGGGAGGAAACAACCTGCTGTGCTCTCTCCTCTCCTACCACAACCTTAATTCTCTCTCTGGAAACTCTCTTCTCAGCCTGTCCTTTCTTCTTCTGGCTCCTTGACTGTCTGCAGCTGCTTGAGCTGCCTTGTGCACCTTCTGCTTTCCTCTGCAGCAGACCTGCCCCCTGAGTGAATCAAGTCCAGCGCTGAAGGACCGGAAGGGCAGAGTGGCAGTGGGGAGCAGCAAGGCCAGTGGAAGGGTTGTGGGAAACTGGACACAAGCTCCACTCTGCTGGCAGAGGCAGGCTGGACAAAGAGTGTCCTCCAGGCCTGTTTGTCTCCTGGAGTCTTCTCTGGCTGCTGTTCTAGAGATGGGGTCTAGTTGCACAGGCAGTTGCCCAACCAGGCAGCAAAAAGCAGTAATTCTGGAGTGCAGCAGTAGTGCAAGATGGTAAAATAAGTCAAAACCAATGGGAGATGATTTGGGGCGAGACAGCCTTTGCCCAGTTTGAGAAAGGGTAGCTTGGGAAAGACATTGCTCCTTGCTCCTTTCAGTGGTACAAAACTTCTCATTTTCTGAAGAATAGGAACCTGCCATGGTTGTACAAAACACCAGTGCAGCAGCACAGACTGCTGGGGGTGCCTGCCCAGGGACAGATCTGGCAGCACCGAATTCAATGAGGGCATTGCCGTTAAATTCCCAGGGGGCTGGAATTGACCCTGTGTTATTCCCCTGGTGTAATTACAGAATCCATGGGAAGCAATTACCCATTTTACATGAACAGCTGAGTATTCTTCTTCCTGTGTGTGCATATTTTACATACTGTAGGTATATATTTCTGTAGGTATATATTTTCAGAAGTTTGTTAAGAAGTTTGTTTATACAGAGTGTTCATGTTTGATTGTATCTGTTTCCATGTTCTGATTAAATTTTCCTGCGTTCATTTGCCTTTCTGAACTGCAGACTCTTCATTGTGAGTCGGGGTTGTGTCTTCATTGCTGTGCATAGGGCACTTGCACACATGAGTGCTTTGAGAAGAGCATCTGGGGGTGTTCAGCAGAGATGTGGAATGGCAGGATCACAAGGGGAATGGTGGCCTCACACAGGGTTTTTTAGCTTGGGGGGCTGCCTCCACCCCACGTTACAGACAAGCGAGGCCTCCAGCGTGCACGGGTGCCCCGTGCTGCGGGACGGGTAGCGTGCGGGGGGGGCTGCTCTCTCCTTGGAGATCCAGGCTTCTTGCTGGCCACACTTCAGGGCATTCTTGGGACTTTGAAATGTTGAAAATTGTTAAATCAGAACAATTCTAACTCATAAATCGTAGAATCATAGAATCCTGCGACCAATCGCCCCAGTGCCCTGAAGTCCCTCTTCATTGCCTTAGGACTTCTCTCTGTAATCTCATCACTGCCCACCTGTACAACCAGCAACGGGTAATAATCGGAGGGCCTCACGAGGTCGGGGAGTTTCCTCGTAACGTCCCTAACCCGGGCCCCAGGGAGGCAGCAGACTTCCCTGTGGGATGGGTCCGGGCGGCAGATCGGGCCCTCAGTTGCCCGCCGGAGGGAATCGCCCACCACAATTACCCTCCTTTTTTTCTTAACAGGGGCAGTCGTAATCCGTGGGGGTGACTGACTGGCCCTCGGCAACCCCCTGGCTGGACCTTCCCCTTCACCTCCCTCCCGGCTTGCCTGGCCCTCAGCTTCCAGAGCCCCATATCTGTTGTGTAAGGGCAGCTGGGAAGGTGAGGGAGGCCGGGAGGGGATTCGCCTGCCTCCCCGGGCAGGGACCTGTTTCCATTCCCCCCGGTCTCTTGGATCCCCTCCTTCTGCTTGCCGGTCAGAGGGCAGGGGATCCTCCGCTGCTTGTGGGGCCTCCGCCTGCTGCCCTGGCCCCAGGGACGGCAGGGTGCGGCTCCACCGGTCTATCTCCCTCTCGCACTCCCTGATGCTCCTCAGCCTTTCCACCTCCTCCTTCAGCTCTGCCGCCAGGCTGAGCAGATCATCCACCTGCTCACACCGAAGACATTTGCCGTCCCCGCTGCCGTCTGGCACAAGCGACAGGCTCAGGCACTCCCTGCAGCCGGCGACCTGGACGGCCGCGTGTTTGGGCGGGAGCTCCCTCTGGGTCGCCGCATTCCTTTTGGCGGCGGCTTTCGGGCGGGCGGTGACCATCGCTGCCAGGTGTTCTCCTGGGAGGACGGTGACCACTGCCTGGGTTCCCCTTTGGAACTTGGAGGGGGGGGGGGGGTGGGCGACACTCGGCCTTCCCCGCGCGCCCTGACCGCGCGAACTGACGCGCAAACTGACGCGCCACGGCCTCCTGACGTGCCACGCCCTGTTTGCCCGTCCTGGTCGCCGCGCTCCTGGTCGCGGGGGGACACTGAGGGGGGACACATGGTGGACGTCCTGAGGGGGGACACTCAGCCTTCCCCGCGCTCCCTGACCGCGCAAACTGACGCGCCACGCCCTTCTGACGTGCCACGTCCTGGTCGCCGCGCTCCTGGTCGCCGCGCTCCCTGGGGGCTGCTTTTATAGGTGGGGGGGTTTGGCCGCCGTCACTCCTGGCCCCGCCCACGCAGCTCAGAGCTGCCGCACGTCAGCAGCTCGCCCTTTCCCGCTCTCTCCCACTCTAGGAGGGGGGCTGGGCTGCCCGCTCCCGCCCTTCGCGCTTTTTTTTTGCCGCCTCAGCAAGGGTGCCCCGGCACGAGCGTCCGCTCCGGAGCCCTTCGCCTCGATGACTGCGCCCAAGTGGGCGCAATGATTTTATAAGCAAGGATGTTTCAAACCCGATTTGAGTTTGTTGGATTTTATACTTTCTATAAAAAGACTGCACCTTTCTTGCAGCTGCAACCTTTTCACAAACAGCTGTATCACCTTTGTTTAATTCACCTAGAAATACAAATGTGAAAGTAATGTTTCCCTTTAACTTGAGGAACCGCTTGCACAATAGGACTGTCAAGTGTAAGGAACACAGCAGTAAATGGAGAAATCCTGGTACATTATGACAAGCAAGAAGCATATAAGTCAGCTCAGGATCTAACAAAGCCATAGACGAGCAACGTTAGAGAGAAATAAAACACTGTGCCAGAAGGAAGAGGCAATTCACTTTTGGCTTATTCACCACGTGGTGGATGGAATTCTAGTGTTCGTCTAATAAATGGGAAATTGCCCACAAGTTTTCTGTGGGATTATTTATGAAGATGCATGGCTTGGATGGCATGAAGGCACACAGTTAAAACACTAGACATTAAAAGTGCTGATCCAAAAAACCGAATGACAGAAAACGCTACTTATTCTACAAAAAATTACTCCAGAACAGTTTAATCTTTCTGAATTAATAATAATAATGGTCTTGGACACCTCACTGCACACTTTTGTACCTACATTTGGATCAAGAATCACAAACTATCTCACTGACTCGGACTCTCACTCATTCACAGCCAGACTTGAACAAGGACTCTCACAAACCGCGTAACCGCTGCAAGTAGCACGGGCAGCTGAGCTGATGGCGTTTCCTCCCTGAGCCAGGACAGAGTCAGTGATGTACCAGAGGACAAAGCTGAGGTTCTGATTATTCAGGGCCGCTAAAGACAGCACTTCTGAAATACAAGGTGGCATGCTGGGTTTCCTGGTGACTTCTCAGATAAAAGTGAGTATCCTCGGCAGGTGTAAGCGGTCATAGCTTCTTGGACGTCGGTGACCACTGACATGAAGTGCTGATCTGCCCCAAATATTTCATGCTAATTTGCTGACTGGCTCCCTCTCCATTTCTGCAACTAAATAGCTCAGCAGTGTCTACTGTGAGCTGACACACGCTTACATTGCCAGTGGGTTTGGCTGTATTTCAGTGACAGATGGTAGAATTAATAAGAACAGAGAAAATAGCTGTATTTTACCAATTCAGTAGGAATTGCGTGGTTTTTCCTAAGCAGACTCAACATACGTACTGGACACGCACAAAATGTAAAACATGCATCAGGTTAACTTCTCTAAGCCTCATTATGAAAAAACCTAACCTTGTTCCTCATCCTCTGAGTCACTCTCAGAATCACCATCTCTTTCATCTTCCTCGCTGTCAGAGGCCTGCAGTGCCTTCTGTGATGAGTTTTTCCTCTCGTTTTCATAGTCTAAATTGTGGTTTTTATCATCTGAGGATGACTTTGACATTCCACTCATGTGATCACCAGCCTGTCCCTCTTCATTAACTTCTTCATATGCTTCAAAATCTTCATCATACTCTAAAATAAAAGAATCATACTGTCAGACAGGAAATGGAATTCACAACTAATAAAGTTCTTTTTAAGCAGACAGAGGTTAACTTCATTAATCTCCTTTTGCCTTTGCATTTGCTCAGTCTTTTTAAAGCCATGAGAGAATCTAAGACCACAGATAGGACTCATAAGAGCACATTATCATAAAAAACCATCACGTTCTTCATAGACAGAGTAGCAAAAATGCAACAAAGCTACTGAATGATGCATCAAGTATGATTAATACATTAACAGCAAAACAAACAAAATGATTAGCCACTGAAAGGACTAGAAAGATTAAGAGCTGGGCAAACAGAACTAAAATGCAAGACAGTCTCATTACAGGAGAAAAACTTGTTGTGATGAAAAAAACCACAAGCAATAGAGAAAGCTGGAGAAAGGTAATATATCGTAGGGCAAAGTACGATAAATGTGGATTGACGTGGCTAATTAGCAAAGAAGTGGCTTACAAACTAAATGAATTCATTAAATCCAGCCAAGGGGTGCTGCAGAGGAACATTCTGTTATCACACTGTTCTAATATGCTCATTCAGGTCCCAGGTGAAATCCTGGTACAAACGAAGCTTACAGCAGAATTACCATTCTTACAGCAACACGGTCTGGATTTCATCCCAGGCTACTAGCTTGACAAGTTGTAACATTTGATAGATAACTTTGCTGAGATCCATAGGTAAAGACTGTCTTCATGCATATGCATTAAAGAATCCTTGCCTTTCCAGCCAAGGCTGCGCTATTTAAAATCCCAGGCACCAGCATGCACAGTGATGTCAGTGATTTCCATTGAAAATTCAGTAATTCCACTGCTACCACTAGTTCACTGCACATGCAGCAGAGAGGCAACAAACCTAAATTGTGAAGGAGAGCTGTCACTGCTGGCACACCAGCTTTCCTCGTGGCCATAATTTCTCCCCTTTCAGATCTTATTGCTCACCTCTTTTTCTTTCCATCAGTGCTTCTAAAGTACTGAAGTGACAGAATGCCAAGGACAGAAATGAAGAATATCTGAGGACTTTCAAACTTAAATGAAAGTCCCTAGAAATCCAAAATCCCAGTGATCTGAAATGTCACCCAAAGCTAGAGGTAACCTTGAAACATCCTTATCTAGTGTTACAGTCTACCACTTACTAGCACTAAATAAGGACTGCAGAACTCCTTCAGGCTTCCTGCCCCAAGAAGATAAATGTTGGAAGCACTGCTCCTCTTGTTGACAGTCATTTACACATATGGGGAGCAAACAGCTCAGAGCACAGAACACATGCGTTCACAATATAACCAGCGGTCACAAAAAAGGCTTTTCCACCAGTATCCCTAGCTCCTAATCCATGCCTCTTCCATTATTTACTGTATTTACATATTTAGACTTCTAAAAACCCCTCGAGGCCCCCATCCAGTATTTGGGTAACCACTCCTCACACTAAAATACCCAATGTCAAATTAGAGTATTATCCGTCTCTTTCTTACCTCCTCAGCAAACACAACAGGGAAAATTCAGTAAAGCCAGCTTCTCTGCCTCCTCTCACCAAAAGTCATGGAGAAAATGTTAAGAGGCCACAGCTCATGTGGGCCAAACAGAAAAGTGACTCCAAGTTGTGAGATTCTCAAGAAGCCCCTTTGAAAACAGCTTCCCTCATTTCCACGGAGGCAAGGCTGCTCAGCACCACACCCCCATGGCCTACTGCTGATTGCCAAATGAGATGCAAGTCATAACTGATGAACACTCTATTAGTGTGCTGACGTAAAAGACAGAAGCAGCAAATCAGGCTGCTAAGAAAGAAGATTAAACCTGTCTTATTTAAAACCACAGAGAATGTAAATGATTTAAACGCATATGTCCTGAGCTGCTGCAGTAAAGGAGAACAAAGCAAGCCATGGCAAACACATACTGAAAAACATTAGCAGTGCCTGCCAGCTGATCAGTAGGGAGCCCCTGCCTAGATGGCTAGCTGTTTTACACTATTAGTTGCTGATGTTAAAGAGCCATATTTCAAGATTTGGTGGCTTCCCAACAGTCTTTTCTCCTCATCACAGAAAAATCTGTATTGAACTAGTGAGTTTTGGTGCATGCAGCAGTACTGCATCCCAGTACAAAAAAAGGTGAAAAAGGGTGGCCCTTAACAAAGGCCTTAATGCATAGGTAGCCATGAAAGGCCCTTACCGTTACCTGTTCCTTTCCACCTATGCACACCTATGCATCCACACACTTTCACTTGATCATCACGCACTGCTAGAGCTTGAAAAGCAGCTGATTAAAGCCACCAAAACACTTTGTAATGCCATACACTAACAAGAGAATGCAGAAAAGAATGCTTCATTGTACTGATTATTCATGAATCACAAGCTATTTCTGATTATCACAAGGAAATAAAAATTAAGATTCTTTTTGATCACTGCAATCATAGAATCATAGAATCATAGAATCGTCTACGTTGGAAAAGACCTTTAAGATCATCCAGTCCAACCATTAACCTACACTACCAAGCCCACCTAAACCAATCAAGGGTAGAATAGACTAAACCATGTCCCAAAGTGCCACATCTACCTGTTTTTTGAACACTTCCAGGGATGGCGACTCCACCACCTCTCTGGGCAGCCTGTTCCAATGCTTGACCACCCTTTCCGTAAAGAAATTTTTCCTAATTTCCAGCCTAAACCTCCCCTGGCGCAGCTTGAGCCCATTTCCTCTCGTCCTATCGCTAACTACTTCGGAGAAGAGACCAACACCCACCTCACTACAACCTCCTTTCAGGTAGTTGTAGAGAGCGATAAGGTCTCCCCTCAGCCTCCTCTTCTCCAGGCTAAACAACCCCAGTTCCCTCAGCCGCTCCTCATAAGACTTGTTCTCCAGACCCTTCACCAGCCTTGTTGCCCGTCTCTGAACACGCTCCAGCACCTCAATGTCTTTCTTGTAGTGAGGGGCCCAAAACTGGACACAGTATTCCAGGTGCGGCCTCACCAGCGCCGAGTACAGGGGGACGATCACCTCCCTGCTCCTGCTGGCCACAGCATTCCTGATACAAGCCAGGATGCTGTTGGCCTTCTTGGTCACCTGGGCACACTGCTGGCTCATGTTCAGCCAGCTATCTACCAACACCCCCAGATCCTTTTTGGCCAGGCAGCTTTCCAACCACTCCTCCCCAAGCTTGTAGCGTTGCATGGGGTTGTTGTGACCGAAGTGCAGGACCCGGCACTTGGCCTTGTTGAACCTCATACAGTTGGCCACGGCCCATCGATCCAGCCTGTCCAGGTCCCTCTGCAGGGCCATCCTACCCTCGAGCAGATCGACACTCCCACCCAATTTGGTGTTGTCTGCAAACTTACTGAGGGCACACTCGATCCCCTCATCCTGATCATTGATAAAGATATTGAACAAGACTGGCCCTAAAACAGAGCCCTGGGGAACACCGCTCGTGACCGGCTGCCAACTGGACTTAACACCATTTACCACAACTCTCTGGGCTCGGCCACCCAACCAGTTCTTTACCCAGCGAAGAGTATGCCTGTCCAAGCCGTGAGCTGCCAGCTTCCCGAGGAGGATATTATGCGAGACGGTGTCAAAAGCTTTGCTAAAGTCCAGGTAGATGACATCCACAGCCTTTCCATCATCTACCAGGCGGGTCACCAGGTCATAGAAGGAGATCAGGTTGGTCAAGCAGGACCTGCCTTTTGTGAACCCATGCTGGCTGGGTCTGATCCCCTGGTTGACCTGTACTTGCCTGTGGAGTTCGCTCAAGATGAACCTCTCCATAATCTTCCCCGGCACCGAGGTCAGGCTGACAGGCCTGTAGTTCCCCGGGTCCTCCTTCCGGCCCTTCTTGTAGATGGGCATCACATTGGCAAGCCTCCAGTCATCAGGGACCTCCCCTGTTAACCAGGACTGCTGATAGGTGATGGAGAGTGGCTTGGCGAGCTCCTCCGCCAGCTCCCTCAGTACTCTCGGGTGGATCCCATCCGGCCCCATAGACTTGTGAGCGTCCAGGTGGCGTAGCAGGTCATTAACTGCTTCCTCCTGGACTATGTGGGCTCCATTCTGGTCCCCATCCCTATCCTCGTGCTCAAGGGCCTGAGTACCCTGGGGATGACCGGTCTGGCTGTTGAACACAGAGGCAAAGAAGGCGTTAAGTACTTCAGCCTTTTCCTTGTCCTCGGTGACAATGTTCCCCCCCACATCCAGCAAAGAATGGAGATCCTCCTTGGCTCTCCTTTTATTGCTGATGTACTTATAAAAGCATTTTTTATTGTCTTTTACAGCACTGGCCAGATTGAGTTCTAGCTGGGCTTTTGCCTTTCTAATTTCCTCCCTGCAGGACCTAACAAGATCCCTGTACTCCTCCTGAGCTGCCCGCCCCTTCTTCCAAAGGTGGTAGACTCTCCTTTTTTCCCTGAGTCCCCGCAAAAGCTCCCTATTCAGCCAGGCCGGTCGATTTCCCCGCCGGTTGGTCTTACGACACACGGGGACAGCCTGCTCCTGCGCCCTTAAGACTTCCTTCTTGAAGAGGGCCCAGCCTTCCTGGACCCCTTTGCCCTTCAGGACCACCTCCCAAGGGACTTTCCCAACCAGGGTCCTGAAGAGGCCAAAGTCTGCCCTCCGGAAGTCCATGGTAATAGTTTTGCTGCCCCTCCGCTCAGCATCACCCAAAATTGAGAACTTTATCATGTCGTGGTCGCTAAGCCCGAGACGGCCTCCGACCTCGACCTTTCCCACAAGCCCTTCTCTGTTGGTAAACAGCAGGTCAAGCGGGGCACCTCCCCTGGTAGGCTCGCTTACCAGCTGCATTAGAAAGTTATCCCCCACACGCTCTAGGAACTTCCAAGACTGCTGCCTCTCTGCTGTGTGGTATTTCCAGCAGTTGTCTGGCAAGTTGAAGTCCCCCACAAGAACAAGGGCTAGCGATTGTGGGACTTCTGCCAGCTGTTTATAGAATGCCTCATCTACCTCTACATCCTGGTTGGGTGGTCTATAGCAGACTCCCAACAGGACATCCGCCTTTCCGGCCTTCCCCCTCATCCTTACCCATAAGCATTCCACCTTGTCATCACCACTGTCAAGCTCTATGCAGTCGAAACACTCCCTAACATACAGAGCCACCCCACCGCCTTTCCTTCCCTGCCTATCCCTTCTGAAGAGCTTATAGCCCTCCAGTGCAGCACTCCAGTCATGAGAGTCATCCCACCACGTTTCTGTGATGGTGACTATGTCATAGCCATCCTGCTGCACAAGGGCTTCCAGCTCCGCCTGTTTGTTGCCCATGCTACATGCATTGGTGTAGATGCACTTAAGCTGGGCTGTCGATTTCGCCCCCAACGTTGTCGTGCTGTCCCTGGGCTCCTCATTAGCGGGCCCGTGTATATCCCCTTCCCCCTTCAAACCTAGTTTAAAGCCTTCCCAATGAGTCCCGCCAACTCATGGGCGAGAATCCTTTTCCCCCTTGGAGACAGCCGATCTCCATCAGCCGCCAGCAGGCCCGGTGCCGTGTAGACCTCCCCATGATCGAAAAACCCAAAATTCCACCGACGGCACCAGCCTCTGAGCCACCTGTTAATCAGGTGAGTTTTCCCATTCCTTTCAGTGTTCCTTGCTGCCACTGACGGGATTGAGGAAAACACAACCTGTGCTCCCGATCCTGCGACCAATCGCCCCAGTGCCCTGAAGTCCCTCTTCATTGCCTTAGGACTTCTCTCTGTAATCTCATCACTACCGACCTGTATAACCAGCAACGGGTAATAATCGGAGGGCCTCACGAGGTCGGGGAGTTTCCTCGTAACGTCCCTAACCCGGGCCCCAGGGAGGCAGCAGACTTCCCTGTGGGATGGGTCCGGGCGGCAGATCGGGCCCTCAGTTGCCCGCCGGAGGGAATCGCCCACCACAATTACCCTCCTTTTTTTCTTAACAGGGGCAGTCGTAATCCGTGGGGGTGACTGACTGGCCCTCGGCAACCCCCTGGCTGGACCTTCCCCTTCACCTCCCTCCCGGCTTGCCTGGCCCTCAACCTCCAGAGCCCCATATCTGTTGTGTAAGGGCAGCTGGGAAGGTGAGGGAGGCTGGGAGGGGATTCGCCTGCCTCCCCGGGCAGGGACCTGTTTCCATTCCCCCCGGTCTCTTGGATCCCCTCCTTCTGCTTGCCGGTCAGAGGGCAGGGGATCCTCCGCTGCTTGTGGGGCCTCCGCCTGCTGCCCTGGCCCCAGGGACGGCAGGGTGCGGCTCCACCGGTCTATCTCCCTCTCGCACTCCCTGATGCTCCTCAGCCTTTCCACCTCCTCCTTCAGCTCTGCCGCCAGGCTGAGCAGATCATCCACCTGCTCACACCGAAGACATTTGCCGTCCCCGCTGCCGTCTGGCGCAAGCGACAGGCTCAGGCACTCCCTGCAGCCGGCGACCTGGACGGCCGCGTGTTTGGGCGGGAGCTCCCTCTGGGTCGCCGCATTCCTTCTGGCAGCGCCTTTCGGGCGGGCGGTGACCATCGCTGCCAGGTGTTCTCCTGGGAGGACGGTGACCACTGCCTGGGTTCCCCTTTGGAACTTGGAGGGGGGACACTCAGCCTTCCACACGCTCCCTGACACGCGCAAACTGACGCGCCACGTCCTGGTCGCTCGCGCTCCCTGGGGGCTGCTTTTATAGGTGGGGGGGTTTGGCCGCCGTCACTCCTGGCCCCGCCCACGCTGCGTCAGAGCTGCCGCACGTCAGCAGCTCGCCCTTTCCCGCTCTGGGAGGGGGGCTGGACTGCCCGTTCCCGCCCTTCGCGCTTTTGTTTTGCCGCCTCAGCAAGGGTGTTCCGGCACGAGCGTCCGCTCCGGAGCCCTTCGCCTCGGTGACTGCGCCCAAGTGGGCAGTTACACCGGTTTTAAACTGCCGCCGTCACTCCTGGCCCCGCCCACGCCGCGTCAGAGCTGCCGCACGTCAGCAGCTCGCCCCTTCCCGCTCTTTCCCGCTCTGGGAGGGGGGCTGGGCTGCCCGCTCCTCAGCCTGGCGCTAGTGGCAGCGGGTGAGCCTCGGCAGCACCCGCTGGCTCTGACGCTCCAGGTCAACGGCAGCACTCGGCTTCTCTGGTTACTCTGGCAGCTGCCTGTAGGAAATCTGTTAGAGCGTCATCTCAGTAGCTCAAAGCTTAGCACGTTTTCTGTAAAGCTAATGTTTTTCTTGTTTCGTAGGATGTTGTAAACCCAGACGAGGTTGTCGTGTCCCCGGTACAGCTCCAGGATGGGGAAGAAACTCTCCTCTAAGCTTTTTCTGCAGCTCCTTCAGTGCTGTGTCCTGCAACAGTTACACAAATCACTGTGGATTTTTGCCAGTTGGGATGTTCACTCCTTTATTTTACTCCACGAGTACCACAACCATCTGTCACATTTTACTAGCGCAGCTTCTCCGTGTGCAGCAGACAAATGAAATAAGCCTGTACATGCCATCCCAGGAAACAGCACTCCTTCGTAGTTACGAAGACAATAATTGCAAGGATTGTTCCACAGCTGTCAAGCTTATTTTTCCCAAAACACGGAGAAATATTGGACTGGCTGAACCTCTGCTCCTCCCCCAGGCACCACTTGCTTGGTCTACTGTTCAGGCAATGTGTGGTCTGGTGGGAGGAAACAACCTGCTGTGCTCTCTCCTCTCCTACCACAACCTTAATTCTCTCTCTGGAAACTCTCTTCTCAGCCTGTCCTTTCTTCTTCTGGCTCCTTGACTGTCTGCAGCTGCTTGAGCTGCCTTGTGCACCTTCTGCTTTCCTCTGCAGCAGACCTGCCCCCTGAGTGAATCAAGTCCAGCGCTGAAGGACCGGAAGGGCAGAGTGGCAGTGGGGAGCAGCAAGGCCAGTGGAAGGGTTGTGGGAAACTGGACACAAGCTCCACTCTGCTGGCAGAGGCAGGCTGGACAAAGAGTGTCCTCCAGGCCTGTTTGTCTCCTGGAGTCTTCTCTGGCTGCTGTTCTAGAGATGGGGTCTAGTTGCACAGGCAGTTGCCCAACCAGGCAGCAAAAAGCAGTAATTCTGGAGTGCAGCAGTAGTGCAAGATGGTAAAATAAGTCAAAACCAATGGGAGATGATTTGGGGCGAGACAGCCTTTGCCCAGTTTGAGAAAGGGTAGCTTGGGAAAGACATTGCTCCTTGCTCCTTTCAGTGGTACAAAACTTCTCATTTTCTGAAGAATAGGAACCTGCCATGGTTGTACAAAACACCAGTGCAGCAGCACAGACTGCTGGGGGTGCCTGCCCAGGGACAGATCTGGCAGCACCGAATTCAATGAGGGCATTGCCGTTAAATTCCCAGGGGGCTGGAATTGACCCTGTGTTATTCCCCTGGTGTAATTACAGAATCCATGGGAAGCAATTACCCATTTTACATGAACAGCTGAGTATTCTTCTTCCTGTGTGTGCATATTTTACATACTGTAGGTATATATTTCTGTAGGTATATATTTTCAGAAGTTTGTTAAGAAGTTTGTTTATACAGAGTGTTCATGTTTGATTGTATCTGTTTCCATGTTCTGATTAAATTTTCCTGCGTTCATTTGCCTTTCTGAACTGCAGACTCTTCATTGTGAGTCGGGGTTGTGTCTTCATTGCTGTGCATAGGGCACTTGCACACATGAGTGCTTTGAGAAGAGCATCTGGGGGTGTTCAGCAGAGATGTGAATGGCAGGATCACAAGGGGAATGGTGGCCTCACACAGGGTTTTTTAGCTTGGGGGGCTGCCTCCACCCCACGTTACAGACAAGCGAGGCCTCCAGCGTGCACGGGTGCCCCGTGCTGCGGGACGGGTAGCGTGCGGGGGGGGCTGCTCTCTCCTTGGAGATCCAGGCTTCTTGCTGGCCACACTTCAGGGCATTCTTGGGACTTTGAAATGTTGAAAATTGTTAAATCAGAACAATTCTAACTCATAAATCGTAGAATCATAGAATCCTGCGACCAATCGCCCCAGTGCCCTGAAGTCCCTCTTCATTGCCTTAGGACTTCTCTCTGTAATCTCATCACTGCCCACCTGTACAACCAGCAACGGGTAATAATCGGAGGGCCTCACGAGGTCGGGGAGTTTCCTCGTAACGTCCCTAACCCGGGCCCCAGGGAGGCAGCAGACTTCCCTGTGGGATGGGTCCGGGCGGCAGATCGGGCCCTCAGTTGCCCGCCGGAGGGAATCGCCCACCACAATTACCCTCCTTTTTTTCTTAACAGGGGCAGTCGTAATCCGTGGGGGTGACTGACTGGCCCTCAGCAACCCCCTGGCTGGACCTTCCCCTTCACCTCCCTCCCGGCTTGCCTGGCCCTCAACCTCCAGAGCCCCATATCTGTTGTGTAAGGGCAGCTGGGAAGGTGAGGGAGGCCGGGAGGGGATTCGCCTGCCTCCCCGGGCAGGGACCTGTTTCCATTCCCCCCGGTCTCTTGGATCCCCTCCTTCTGCTTGCCGGTCAGAGGGCAGGGGATCCTCCGCTGCTTGTGGGGCCTCCGCCTGCTGCCCTGGCCCCAGGGACGGCAGGGTGCGGCTCCACCGGTCTATCTCCCTCTCGCACTCCCTGATGCTCCTCAGCCTTTCCACCTCCTCCTTCAGCTCTGCCGCCAGGCTGAGCAGATCATCCACCTGCTCACACCGAAGACATTTGCCGTCCCCGCTGCCGTCTGGCACAAGCGACAGGCTCAGGCACTCCCTGCAGCCGGCGACCTGGACGGCCGCGTGTTTGGGCGGGAGCTCCCTCTGGGTCGCCGCATTCCTTTTGGCGGCGGCTTTCGGGCGGGCGGTGACCATCGCTGCCAGGTGTTCTCCTGGGAGGACGGTGACCACTGCCTGGGTTCCCCTTTGGAACTTGGAGGGGGGGGGGGGGGGTGGGCGACACTCGGCCTTCCCCGCGCGCCCTGACCGCGCGAACTGACGCGCAAACTGACACGCCACGGCCTCCTGACGTGCCACGCCCTGTTTGCCCGTCCTGGTCGCCGCGCTCCTGGTCGCGGGGGGACACTGAGGGGGGACACATGGTGGACGTCCTGAGGGGGGACACTCAGCCTTCCCCGCGCTCCCTGACCGCGCAAACTGACGCGCCACGCCCTTCTGACGTGCCACGTCCTGGTCGCCGCGCTCCTGGTCGCCGCGCTCCCTGGGGGCTGCTTTTATAGGTGGGGGGGTTTGGCCGCCGTCACTCCTGGCCCCGCCCACGCAGCTCAGAGCTGCCGCACGTCAGCAGCTCGCCCTTTCCCGCTCTCTCCCACTCTAGGAGGGGGGCTGGGCTGCCCGCTCCCGCCCTTCGCGCTTTTTTTTTGCCGCCTCAGCAAGGGTGCCCCGGCACGAGCGTCCGCTCCGGAGCCCTTCGCCTCGATGACTGCGCCCAAGTGGGCGCAATGATTTTATAAGCAAGGATGTTTCAAACCCGATTTGAGTTTGTTGGATTTTATACTTTCTATAAAAAGACTGCACCTTTCTTGCAGCTGCAACCTTTTCACAAACAGCTGTATCACCTTTGTTTAATTCACCTAGAAATACAAATGTGAAAGTAATGTTTCCCTTTAACTTGAGGAACCGCTTGCACAATAGGACTGTCAAGTGTAAGGAACACAGCAGTAAATGGAGAAATCCTGGTACATTATGACAAGCAAGAAGCATATAAGTCAGCTCAGGATCTAACAAAGCCATAGACGAGCAACGTTAGAGAGAAATAAAACACTGTGCCAGAAGGAAGAGGCAATTCACTTTTGGCTTATTCACCACGTGGTGGATGGAATTCTAGTGTTCGTCTAATAAATGGGAAATTGCCCACAAGTTTTCTGTGGGATTATTTATGAAGATGCATGGCTTGGATGGCATGAAGGCACACAGTTAAAACACTAGACATTAAAAGTGCTGATCCAAAAAACCGAATGACAGAAAACGCTACTTATTCTACAAAAAATTACTCCAGAACAGTTTAATCTTTCTGAATTAATAATAATAATGGTCTTGGACACCTCACTGCACACTTTTGTACCTACATTTGGATCAAGAATCACAAACTATCTCACTGACTCGGACTCTCACTCATTCACAGCCAGACTTGAACAAGGACTCTCACAAACCGCGTAACCGCTGCAAGTAGCACGGGCAGCTGAGCTGATGGCGTTTCCTCCCTGAGCCAGGACAGAGTCAGTGATGTACCAGAGGACAAAGCTGAGGTTCTGATTATTCAGGGCCGCTAAAGACAGCACTTCTGAAATACAAGGTGGCATGCTGGGTTTCCTGGTGACTTCTCAGATAAAAGTGAGTATCCTCGGCAGGTGTAAGCGGTCATAGCTTCTTGGACGTCGGTGACCACTGACATGAAGTGCTGATCTGCCCCAAATATTTCATGCTAATTTGCTGACTGGCTCCCTCTCCATTTCTGCAACTAAATAGCTCAGCAGTGTCTACTGTGAGCTGACACACGCTTACATTGCCAGTGGGTTTGGCTGTATTTCAGTGACAGATGGTAGAATTAATAAGAACAGAGAAAATAGCTGTATTTTACCAATTCAGTAGGAATTGCGTGGTTTTTCCTAAGCAGACTCAACATACGTACTGGACACGCACAAAATGTAAAACATGCATCAGGTTAACTTCTCTAAGCCTCATTATGAAAAAACCTAACCTTGTTCCTCATCCTCTGAGTCACTCTCAGAATCACCATCTCTTTCATCTTCCTCGCTGTCAGAGGCCTGCAGTGCCTTCTGTGATGAGTTTTTCCTCTCGTTTTCATAGTCTAAATTGTGGTTTTTATCATCTGAGGATGACTTTGACATTCCACTCATGTGATCACCAGCCTGTCCCTCTTCATTAACTTCTTCATATGCTTCAAAATCTTCATCATACTCTAAAATAAAAGAATCATACTGTCAGACAGGAAATGGAATTCACAACTAATAAAGTTCTTTTTAAGCAGACAGAGGTTAACTTCATTAATCTCCTTTTGCCTTTGCATTTGCTCAGTCTTTTTAAAGCCATGAGAGAATCTAAGACCACAGATAGGACTCATAAGAGCACATTATCATAAAAAACCATCACGTTCTTCATAGACAGAGTAGCAAAAATGCAACAAAGCTACTGAATGATGCATCAAGTATGATTAATACATTAACAGCAAAACAAACAAAATGATTAGCCACTGAAAGGACTAGAAAGATTAAGAGCTGGGCAAACAGAACTAAAATGCAAGACAGTCTCATTACAGGAGAAAAACTTGTTGTGATGAAAAAAACCACAAGCAATAGAGAAAGCTGGAGAAAGGTAATATATCGTAGGGCAAAGTACGATAAATGTGGATTGACGTGGCTAATTAGCAAAGAAGTGGCTTACAAACTAAATGAATTCATTAAATCCAGCCAAGGGGTGCTGCAGAGGAACATTCTGTTATCACACTGTTCTAATATGCTCATTCAGGTCCCAGGTGAAATCCTGGTACAAACGAAGCTTACAGCAGAATTACCATTCTTACAGCAACACGGTCTGGATTTCATCCCAGGCTACTAGCTTGACAAGTTGTAACATTTGATAGATAACTTTGCTGAGATCCATAGGTAAAGACTGTCTTCATGCATATGCATTAAAGAATCCTTGCCTTTCCAGCCAAGGCTGCGCTATTTAAAATCCCAGGCACCAGCATGCACAGTGATGTCAGTGATTTCCATTGAAAATTCAGTAATTCCACTGCTACCACTAGTTCACTGCACATGCAGCAGAGAGGCAACAAACCTAAATTGTGAAGGAGAGCTGTCACTGCTGGCACACCAGCTTTCCTCGTGGCCATAATTTCTCCCCTTTCAGATCTTATTGCTCACCTCTTTTTCTTTCCATCAGTGCTTCTAAAGTACTGAAGTGACAGAATGCCAAGGACAGAAATGAAGAATATCTGAGGACTTTCAAACTTAAATGAAAGTCCCTAGAAATCCAAAATCCCAGTGATCTGAAATGTCACCCAAAGCTAGAGGTAACCTTGAAACATCCTTATCTAGTGTTACAGTCTACCACTTACTAGCACTAAATAAGGACTGCAGAACTCCTTCAGGCTTCCTGCCCCAAGAAGATAAATGTTGGAAGCACTGCTCCTCTTGTTGACAGTCATTTACACATATGGGGAGCAAACAGCTCAGAGCACAGAACACATGCGTTCACAATAGAACCAGCGGTCACAAAAAAGGCTTTTCCACCAGTATCCCTAGCTCCTAATCCATGCCTCTTCCATTATTTACTGTATTTACATATTTAGACTTCTAAAAACCCCTCGAGGCCCCCATCCAGTATTTGGGTAACCACTCCTCACACTAAAATACCCAATGTCAAATTAGAGTATTATCCGTCTCTTTCTTACCTCCTCAGCAAACACAACAGGGAAAATTCAGTAAAGCCAGCTTCTCTGCCTCCTCTCACCAAAAGTCATGGAGAAAATGTTAAGAGGCCACAGCTCATGTGGGCCAAACAGAAAAGTGACTCCAAGTTGTGAGATTCTCAAGAAGCCCCTTTGAAAACAGCTTCCCTCATTTCCACGGAGGCAAGGCTGCTCAGCACCACACCCCCATGGCCTACTGCTGATTGCCAAATGAGATGCAAGTCATAACTGATGAACACTCTATTAGTGTGCTGACGTAAAAGACAGAAGCAGCAAATCAGGCTGCTAAGAAAGAAGATTAAACCTGTCTTATTTAAAACCACAGAGAATGTAAATGATTTAAACGCATATGTCCTGAGCTGCTGCAGTAAAGGAGAACAAAGCAAGCCATGGCAAACACATACTGAAAAACATTAGCAGTGCCTGCCAGCTGATCAGTAGGGAGCCCCTGCCTAGATGGCTAGCTGTTTTACACTATTAGTTGCTGATGTTAAAGAGCCATATTTCAAGATTTGGTGGCTTCCCAACAGTCTTTTCTCCTCATCACAGAAAAATCTGTATTGAACTAGTGAGTTTTGGTGCATGCAGCAGTACTGCATCCCAGTACAAAAAAAGGTGAAAAAGGGTGGCCCTTAACAAAGGCCTTAATGCATAGGTAGCCATGAAAGGCCCTTACCGTTACCTGTTCCTTTCCACCTATGCACACCTATGCATCCACACACTTTCACTTGATCATCACGCACTGCTAGAGCTTGAAAAGCAGCTGATTAAAGCCACCAAAACACTTTGTAATGCCATACACTAACAAGAGAATGCAGAAAAGAATGCTTAATTGTACTGATTATTCATGAATCACAAGCTATTTCTGATTATCACAAGGAAATAAAAATTAAGATTCTTTTTGATCACTGCAATCATAGAATCATAGAATCATAGAATCGTCTAGGTTGGAAAAGACCTTTAAGATCATCCAGTCCAACCATTAACCTACACTACCAAGCCCACCTAAACCAATCAAGGGTAGAATAGACTAAACCATGTCCCAAAGTGCCACATCTACCTGTTTTTTGAACACTTCCAGGGATGGCGACTCCACCACCTCTCTGGGCAGCCTGTTCCAATGCTTGACCACCCTTTCCGTAAAGAAATTTTTCCTAATTTCCAGCCTAAACCTCCCCTGGCGCAGCTTGAGCCCATTTCCTCTCGTCCTATCGCTAACTACTTCGGAGAAGAGACCAACACCCACCTCACTACAACCTCCTTTCAGGTAGTTGTAGAGAGCGATAAGGTCTCCCCTCAGCCTCCTCTTCTCCAGGCTAAACAACCCCAGTTCCCTCAGCCGCTCCTCATAAGACTTGTTCTCCAGACCCTTCACCAGCCTTGTTGCCCGTCTCTGAACACGCTCCAGCACCTCAATGTCTTTCTTGTAGTGAGGGGCCCAAAACTGGACACAGTATTCCAGGTGCGGCCTCACCAGCGCCGAGTACAGGGGGACGATCACCTCCCTGCTCCTGCTGGCCACAGCATTCCTGATACAAGCCAGGATGCTGTTGGCCTTCTTGGTCACCTGGGCACACTGCTGGCTCATGTTCAGCCAGCTATCTACCAACACCCCCAGATCCTTTTTGGCCAGGCAGCTTTCCAACCACTCCTCCCCAAGCTTGTAGCGTTGCATGGGGTTGTTGTGACCGAAGTGCAGGACCCGGCACTTGGCCTTGTTGAACCTCATACAGTTGGCCACGGCCCATCGATCCAGCCTGTCCAGGTCCCTCTGCAGGGCCATCCTACCCTCGAGCAGATCGACACTCCCACCCAATTTGGTGTTGTCTGCAAACTTACTGAGGGCACACTCGATCCCCTCATCCTGATCATTGATAAAGATATTGAACAAGACTGGCCCTAAAACAGAGCCCTGGGGAACACCGCTCGTGACCGGCTGCCAACTGGACTTAACACCATTTACCACAACTCTCTGGGCTCGGCCACCCAACCAGTTCTTTACCCAGCGAAGAGTATGCCTGTCCAAGCCGTGAGCTGCCAGCTTCCCGAGGAGGATATTATGCGAGACGGTGTCAAAAGCTTTGCTAAAGTCCAGGTAGATGACATCCACAGCCTTTCCATCATCTACCAGGCGGGTCACCAGGTCATAGAAGGAGATCAGGTTGGTCAAGCAGGACCTGCCTTTTGTGAACCCATGCTGGCTGGGTCTGATCCCCTGGTTGACCTGTACTTGCCTGTGGAGTTCGCTCAAGATGAACCTCTCCATAATCTTCCCCGGCACCGAGGTCAGGCTGACAGGCCTGTAGTTCCCCGGGTCCTCCTTCCGGCCCTTCTTGTAGATGGGCATCACATTGGCAAGCCTCCAGTCATCAGGGACCTCCCCTGTTAACCAGGACTGCTGATAGGTGATGGAGAGTGGCTTGGCGAGCTCCTCCGCCAGCTCCCTCAGTACTCTCGGGTGGATCCCATCCGGCCCCATAGACTTGTGAGCGTCCAGGTGGCGTAGCAGGTCATTAACTGCTTCCTCCTGGACTATGTGGGCTCCATTCTGGTCCCCATCCCTATCCTCGTGCTCAAGGGCCTGAGTACCCTGGGGATGACCGGTCTGGCTGTTGAACACAGAGGCAAAGAAGGCGTTAAGTACTTCAGCCTTTTCCTTGTCCTCGGTGACAATGTTCCCCCCCACATCCAGCAAAGAATGGAGATCCTCCTTGGCTCTCCTTTTATTGCTGATGTACTTATAAAAGCATTTTTTATTGTCTTTTACAGCACTGGCCAGATTGAGTTCTAGCTGGGCTTTTGCCTTTCTAATTTCCTCCCTGCAGGACCTAACAAGATCCCTGTACTCCTCCTGAGCTGCCCGCCCCTTCTTCCAAAGGTGGTAGACTCTCCTTTTTTCCCTGAGTCCCCGCAAAAGCTCCCTATTCAGCCAGGCCGGTCGATTTCCCCGCCGGTTGGTCTTACGACACACGGGGACAGCCTGCTCCTGCGCCCTTAAGACTTCCTTCTTGAAGAGGGCCCAGCCTTCCTGGACCCCTTTGCCCTTCAGGACCACCTCCCAAGGGACTTTCCCAACCAGGGTCCTGAAGAGGCCAAAGTCTGCCCTCCGGAAGTCCATGGTAATAGTTTTGCTGCCCCTCCGCTCAGCATCACCCAAAATTGAGAACTTTATCATGTCGTGGTCGCTAAGCCCGAGACGGCCTCCGACCTCGACCTTTCCCACAAGCCCTTCTCTGTTGGTAAACAGCAGGTCAAGCGGGGCACCTCCCCTGGTAGGCTCGCTTACCAGCTGCATTAGAAAGTTATCCCCCACACGCTCTAGGAACTTCCAAGACTGCTGCCTCTCTGCTGTGTGGTATTTCCAGCAGTTGTCTGGCAAGTTGAAGTCCCCCACAAGAACAAGGGCTAGCGATTGTGGGACTTCTGCCAGCTGTTTATAGAATGCCTCATCTACCTCTACATCCTGGTTGGGTGGTCTATAGCAGACTCCCAACAGGACATCCGCCTTTCCGGCCTTCCCCCTCATCCTTACCCATAAGCATTCCACCTTGTCATCACCACTGTCAAGCTCTATGCAGTCGAAACACTCCCTAACATACAGAGCCACCCCACCGCCTTTCCTTCCCTGCCTATCCCTTCTGAAGAGCTTATAGCCCTCCAGTGCAGCACTCCAGTCATGAGAGTCATCCCACCACGTTTCTGTGATGGTGACTATGTCATAGCCATCCTGCTGCACAAGGGCTTCCAGCTCCGCCTGTTTGTTGCCCATGCTACATGCATTGGTGTAGATGCACTTAAGCTGGGCTGTCGATTTCGCCCCCAACGTTGTCGTGCTGTCCCTGGGCTCCTCATTAGCGGGCCCGTGTATATCCCCTTCCCCCTTCAAACCTAGTTTAAAGCCTTCCCAATGAGTCCCGCCAACTCATGGGCGAGAATCCTTTTCCCCCTTGGAGACAGCCGATCTCCATCAGCCGCCAGCAGGCCCGGTGCCGTGTAGACCTCCCCATGATCGAAAAACCCAAAATTCCACCGACGGCACCAGCCTCTGAGCCACCTGTTAATCAGGTGAGTTTTCCCATTCCTTTCAGTGTTCCTTGCTGCCACTGACGGGATTGAGGAAAACACAACCTGTGCTCCCGATCCTGCGACCAATCGCCCCAGTGCCCTGAAGTCCCTCTTCATTGCCTTAGGACTTCTCTCTGTAATCTCATCACTACCGACCTGTATAACCAGCAACGGGTAATAATCGGAGGGCCTCACGAGGTCGGGGAGTTTCCTCATAACGTCCCTAACCCGGGCCCCAGGGAGGCAGCAGACTTCCCTGTGGGATGGGTCCGGGCGGCAGATCGGGCCCTCAGTTGCCCGCCGGAGGGAATCGCCCACCACAATTACCCTCCTTTTTTTCTTAACAGGGGCAGTCGTAATCCGTGGGGGTGACTGACTGGCCCTCGGCAACCCCCTGGCTGGACCTTCCCCTTCACCTCCCTCCCGGCTTGCCTGGCCCTCAACCTCCAGAGCCCCATATCTGTTGTGTAAGGGCAGCTGGGAAGGTGAGGGAGGCTGGGAGGGGATTCGCCTGCCTCCCCGGGCAGGGACCTGTTTCCATTCCCCCCGGTCTCTTGGATCCCCTCCTTCTGCTTGCCGGTCAGAGGGCAGGGGATCCTCCGCTGCTTGTGGGGCCTCCGCCTGCTGCCCTGGCCCCAGGGACGGCAGGGTGCGGCTCCACCGGTCTATCTCCCTCTCGCACTCCCTGATGCTCCTCAGCCTTTCCACCTCCTCCTTCAGCTCTGCCGCCAGGCTGAGCAGATCATCCACCTGCTCACACCGAAGACATTTGCCGTCCCCGCTGCCGTCTGGCGCAAGCGACAGGCTCAGGCACTCCCTGCAGCCGGCGACCTGGACGGCCGCGTGTTTGGGCGGGAGCTCCCTCTGGGTCGCCGCATTCCTTCTGGCAGCGCCTTTCGGGCGGGCGGTGACCATCGCTGCCAGGTGTTCTCCTGGGAGGACGGTGACCACTGCCTGGGTTCCCCTTTGGAACTTGGAGGGGGGACACTCAGCCTTCCACACGCTCCCTGACACGCGCAAACTGACGCGCCACGTCCTGGTCGCTCGCGCTCCCTGGGGGCTGCTTTTATAGGTGGGGGGGTTTGGCCGCCGTCACTCCTGGCCCCGCCCACGCTGCGTCAGAGCTGCCGCACGTCAGCAGCTCGCCCTTTCCCGCTCTGGGAGGGGGGCTGGACTGCCCGTTCCCGCCCTTCGCGCTTTTGTTTTGCCGCCTCAGCAAGGGTGTTCCGGCACGAGCGTCCGCTCCGGAGCCCTTCGCCTCGGTGACTGCGCCCAAGTGGGCAGTTACACCGGTTTTAAACTGCCGCCGTCACTCCTGGCCCCGCCCACGCCGCGTCAGAGCTGCCGCACGTCAGCAGCTCGCCCCTTCCCGCTCTTTCCCGCTCTGGGAGGGGGGCTGGGCTGCCCGCTCCTCAGCCTGGCGCTAGTGGCAGCGGGTGAGCCTCGGCAGCACCCGCTGGCTCTGACGCTCCAGGTCAACGGCAGCACTCGGCTTCTCTGGTTACTCTGGCAGCTGCCTGTAGGAAATCTGTTAGAGCGTCATCTCAGTAGCTCAAAGCTTAGCACGTTTTCTGTAAAGCTAATGTTTTTCTTGTTTCGTAGGATGTTGTAAACCCAGACGAGGTTGTCGTGTCCCCGGTACAGCTCCAGGATGGGGAAGAAACTCTCCTCTAAGCTTTTTCTGCAGCTCCTTCAGTGCTGTGTCCTGCAACAGTTACACAAATCACTGTGGATTTTTGCCAGTTGGGATGTTCACTCCTTTATTTTACTCCACGAGTACCACAACCATCTGTCACATTTTACTAGCGCAGCTTCTCCGTGTGCAGCAGACAAATGAAATAAGCCTGTACATGCCATCCCAGGAAACAGCACTCCTTCGTAGTTACGAAGACAATAATTGCAAGGATTGTTCCACAGCTGTCAAGCTTATTTTTCCCAAAACACGGAGAAATATTGGACTGGCTGAACCTCTGCTCCTCCCCCAGGCACCACTTGCTTGGTCTACTGTTCAGGCAATGTGTGGTCTGGTGGGAGGAAACAACCTGCTGTGCTCTCTCCTCTCCTACCACAACCTTAATTCTCTCTCTGGAAACTCTCTTCTCAGCCTGTCCTTTCTTCTTCTGGCTCCTTGACTGTCTGCAGCTGCTTGAGCTGCCTTGTGCACCTTCTGCTTTCCTCTGCAGCAGACCTGCCCCCTGAGTGAATCAAGTCCAGCGCTGAAGGACCGGAAGGGCAGAGTGGCAGTGGGGAGCAGCAAGGCCAGTGGAAGGGTTGTGGGAAACTGGACACAAGCTCCACTCTGCTGGCAGAGGCAGGCTGGACAAAGAGTGTCCTCCAGGCCTGTTTGTCTCCTGGAGTCTTCTCTGGCTGCTGTTCTAGAGATGGGGTCTAGTTGCACAGGCAGTTGCCCAACCAGGCAGCAAAAAGCAGTAATTCTGGAGTGCAGCAGTAGTGCAAGATGGTAAAATAAGTCAAAACCAATGGGAGATGATTTGGGGCGAGACAGCCTTTGCCCAGTTTGAGAAAGGGTAGCTTGGGAAAGACATTGCTCCTTGCTCCTTTCAGTGGTACAAAACTTCTCATTTTCTGAAGAATAGGAACCTGCCATGGTTGTACAAAACACCAGTGCAGCAGCACAGACTGCTGGGGGTGCCTGCCCAGGGACAGATCTGGCAGCACCGAATTCAATGAGGGCATTGCCGTTAAATTCCCAGGGGGCTGGAATTGACCCTGTGTTATTCCCCTGGTGTAATTACAGAATCCATGGGAAGCAATTACCCATTTTACATGAACAGCTGAGTATTCTTCTTCCTGTGTGTGCATATTTTACATAAGAAATTTACCACCTATTTCTGAATTTTTGTGTGTTGTTGTCAAGCTTATAGCTATTTCATACACACACCTCAGCTCCCTACTAGGCAGGTGAAGGAAGGAGGGAGAGTAGGCAGGGAAGGGAGAACTTGTCAGAGTTGAAATCTGGTCATGCATCAACATTTTTGCTTAAATTAGTTATGCCAGATGCCAGAACAGCAGCACTGGAAACATAGTCAGAGCACAGGTGTGTGATGAGAAGCAGCACAGCAAGTTTTCTTCTCATCACCATGCTGATGTCCCTTCATTGCTTGGGAGAGATAGCATCTTTAATAATAACCCTGTAAAACAGCCTTAACACTAATACAGTTCTCAATAAAACTAATGTTTTGATTATTTCTTAATAGCACCAGATGGAGCTTTCTTGGCAGAAGGAACAAGAACACTTGATGTGCAGAAGACAGCAGAACAAGTGGTACAAGAAGGGCAGATGGTAGGGGAGAGACAAGCACTTGAGAAGGAAGATTTTGTTGCTGAGGGAGGAGATGCTTGCACCGAAGAGTCAGGAGAAGAAATGGCATGGGTGGGAGATTTGCTACCCAAGGAAGACACAGTGGGTAGGCTGCAGGCGGAGGGTCAGCTTGCAGTGGAGGAATCTGCACCTGAGGAGAGGGAGGAGGAGGAGGAGGACGAGGACGAGGAGAAGGAGCAGCTTCTGCTGGCTGGTGGGAGGGAGGGCTGAGGGTAGATATGCTGTATATATTTCTGTAGGTATATATTTTTGTAGGTATATATTTCTGTAGGTATACATTTCTGTTGGTATATATTTCTGTATATATTACATCGCTGTAATTACTATCGCTATATTACATCATCGCTATATTACATCATCAATCATCATGATAACTTTTCAAACCAATGATTAGCTTTGTTATTTTGCAAATGGTTGTCTGGCAGGAATATTTCCCATTATAGCTATAGAATTTGTAGAGCTTATGGCTTGAAACAGGATTAGCCAATGAGACAGGAGATGCCCCTGCACAAGGAGTCCACTAACCCTGCAGCATCCGAGCTGAGGGGCAGGCACATCTGCAGGTCAAAATGCAAACAGCCAGAATTTGTTCAGGTTAAAAACATCCTCCTTGATCATTTCCCATTTTTCGTTCCTGAAAGCAGAAAAAGAGCGTAAAACACACTGAAATTAGTATTTTGCCCACTTGGATAAGTCACTGGGGGGAAAAAAGGAGGTGTCCCCTGAACAAATTCCAGTTCATTGCCAACAAACAGTTCTGACGTTGGTGCTAACACCCTCCAGGTCAAACATGACGTTGCCAACACACACTGAACTCAGCCATTCTGTTGTCCTTCCACTGTAACAATCCAATGTCCACACTGCAAACCGCAAGAAAACAACATCCAGGTTTCTTTGCAACTGGAGGAGATACGTCGTATTCTTTCTAAAAGCAACACTGGAAATTGGCATGCTTTGAGAAAAGACGTGCAGAGCAGATGGGAGAAGGTGCAGTTGGGATGCTGATGAAAATTCCCTACCTGACTATCTAATTGACCAGATGTTTCATAGGGTAGAGCTACCAAAGCATGCTCTGATTGCCGGATTTCTTTAAAAGAAGCTTCTACCCACAAGGAAAGAACCCTCCCTCCTGGCTGCAGTGTTGGGAGTGGAGGCTGGCGAGAAGCTGCACCAAGAGGAGAAACCTGCTTCAGAGACTGCTGCCAGCCGTGAGGACTACCTGTCCCCCGGGCGGCCCCAGTCGCAGGGCTGCCCGGCGTGCCCAGCGATGGGATGGTTTTCCATGCAGATAGGAGGCCTGCACACGCTCTCTCATGCATCGGTACTCAGCACAGCAGTGAAGATGGCTCTCATGCTGAAACGATGGAAGACAATATTAAGGGCAAAGAGGAGTATAATATCGAAAGGGCATCTGACAGGAAGAAGAATACTCAGCTGTTCATGTAAAATGGGTAATTGCTTCCCATGGATTCTGTAATTACACCAGGGGAATAACACAGGGTCAATTCCAGCCCCCTGGGAATTTAACGGCAATGCCCTCATTGAATTCGGTGCTGCCAGATCTGTCCCTGGGCAGGCACCCCCAGCAGTCTGTGCTGCTGCACTGGTGTTTTGTACAACCATGGCAGGTTCCTATTCTTCAGAAAATGAGAAGTTTTGTACCACTGAAAGGAGCAAGGAGCAATGTCTTTCCCAAGCTACCCTTTCTCAAACTGGGCAAAGGCTGTCTCGCCCCAAATCATCTCCCATTGGTTTTGACTTATTTTACCATCTTGCACTACTGCTGCACTCCAGAATTACTGCTTTTTGCTGCCTGGTTGGGCAACTGCCTGTGCAACTAGACCCCATCTCTAGAACAGCAGCCAGAGAAGACTCCAGGAGACAAACAGGCCTGGAGGACACTCTTTGTCCAGCCTGCCTCTGCCAGCAGAGTGGAGCTTGTGTCCAGTTTCCCACAACCCTTCCACTGGCCTTGCTGCTCCCCACTGCCACTCTGCCCTTCCGGTCCTTCAGCGCTGGACTTGATTCACTCAGGGGGCAGGTCTGCTGCAGAGGAAAGCAGAAGGTGCACAAGGCAGCTCAAGCAGCTGCAGACAGTCAAGGAGCCAGAAGAAGAAAGGACAGGCTGAGAAGAGAGTTTCCAGAGAGAGAATTAAGGTTGTGGTAGGAGAGGAGAGAGCACAGCAGGTTGTTTCCTCCCACCAGACCACACATTGCCTGAACAGTAGACCAAGCAAGTGGTGCCTGGGGGAGGAGCAGAGGTTCAGCCAGTCCAATATTTCTCCGTGTTTTGGGAAAAATAAGCTTGACAGCTGTGGAACAATCCTTGCAATTATTGTCTTCGTAACTACGAAGGAGTGCTGTTTCCTGGGATGGCATGTACAGGCTTATTTCATTTGTCTGCTGCACACGGAGAAGCTGCGCTAGTAAAATGTGACAGATGGTTGTGGTACTCGTGGAGTAAAATAAAGGAGTGAACATCCCAACTGGCAAAAATCCACAGTGATTTGTGTAACTGTTGCAGGACACAGCACTGAAGGAGCTGCAGAAAAAGCTTAGAGGAGAGTTTCTTCCCCATCCTGGAGCTGTACCGGGGACACGACAACCTCGTCTGGGTTTACAACATCCTACGAAACAAGAAAAACATTAGCTTTACAGAAAACGTGCTAAGCTTTGAGCTACTGAGATGACGCTCTAACAGATTTCCTACAGGCAGCTGCCAGAGTAACCAGAGAAGCCGAGTGCTGCCGTTGACCTGGAGCGTCAGAGCCAGCGGGTGCTGCCGAGGCTCACCCGCTGCCACTAGCGCCAGGCTGAGGAGCGGCACACTGGGCAGTGGGAGCTGCTCTGCACGGCCGGAGGTGTTTATACTTGACTGAGGGGCTGCGAGCGTTAGCGCCAGAGCAAAGATACTTGGAACGAGGTTTCAGGAAGAGGAAAGAATGCAGAAGCTGCTACCCAAAAGGATTTCTCATCCCTTAGCCCAGCTACCAGCAGCAGATACTTAAGGAGAGTATAAGAAATGGGACAAAGTGGTGCATCCTCTGCTTCTGACAGGGATCAGTCTGGGGACTCAAATGGGCACAGGGGGCAGTGGCCGACCCACGCAGGACTCACCTCTAGGGGACTGTGGCTCCTCTCGTCCACGTCCACGTCAGCAGCTCCCAGGGCGTCTGGGCTCCCTCCAACAGGACTGATCTCCCTCTGCTCCCTGACGCCAGAAGCGCACCATCCATGCTCCAAGACACCCACTACCTCTCTCTCTCTCGTGTTTTCACAGAGGCCTGGCTGTTCCCCCTCAGCTTTCACTCCTGCCTGCTCTGTCCCCTCCGGCAGCCCGTCCTTGCCCTCCACTGCCCCTGTCCCGGGAGGTGCCAGCTGTGGCAGGGTGCCCAGGCACAGCCCCTCACCTCCTGTGGACCCTCTCCCCCTTGGCTCCGGTCCCCCATCCTCATGCGCAGGGGTGCTCTGGGAGGTTTCTGCAATTGGCTGCTCCTCAAGGAACATCGCTCCACATGGTTCTCCATGCCATGGGGACTCGAGACATTCCCACTCCACCTCGTCCTGGCCCTCGGCCCCCACCAGCGCTGGCCCCCTTCCCTCGCACCCCAGCACTGCCTCCTGGTTCACCCCTTGCCCACAGGCCACAGCTCCATCAGCCACCCCTTCCCTGTCCCTCCCAGACTCGCTGGCTGCCCCCCCTCCCTCGGCTGACACCCCCTCTGATGCTGCTGCCCCCATCCCGTTCTGTCCCCCCCAACGCTGGTCCTGTCACCCCCTCCTGTGCCACTGCCCCGTCGCCCATCCCACCATCCCCAGCCACCACCACCTCCTGCCCCGCTGCCTCCCCCGTCGCCTCCCCTGCTGCTCCCTCATCCAGAGCCCCTGGCCCTGCCTGACTGCCCGCCACAGCACCAGCCACCACCCCTGCCTCCCCCGCCCTGCTCACACTCAGCCCTGGGGCAGGCACCACCCCGTCACCAGGAGACCTCTCCTTCCCTCTCTCTTCAGCACACTCCAGAGATCCCTCCATCCCAGCCGCCAGCTCCCTTGGACCTGCTGCTCCACCCGTGAACTCCTCTCCACCTCCTGACTCCGCTCTGGCTATCTCCGCAGATTCTCCCATCACCCCTCCATCAGGTTTTTCTTCCATTGCACTCTGTCTCTGCTTTGCTGCCAAGGGATGGGCTTCCACTCAAAAGTGCTTCTGCTGAGCCCTACTCGTCCTCGTCCTCCTCCTTCTCCTCGTCCTCATCCTCCTCCTTCTCCTCGTCCTCCTCGTCCTTCTCCTCGTCCTCCTCCTTCTCCTCCTCCTCCTCCTCCTCCTTCTCCTCCTCCTCTTCCTCCTTCTCCTCCTCCTCCTCGTCCTCCTCCTCCTTCTCCTCCTCCTCCTCATCCTCCTCCTCCTTCTCCTCGTCCTCCTCCTCCCCCTCCTCCTCCTTGTCCCCCTCCTCCTCCTCGTCCCCCTCCTCCTCCTCGCCCCCCTCCTCCTCCTCTTCTGTTGTGGTGTCCTCCAACTGAGATGACCCTTCACTTATGGAATCCCCTCCAGCATCCACCAGTGCCTCTAATTCAGGTGTTACTTGCAACACGGGACCCTTGCCAGGCTCCACAGACTCCTCCACTGCATCCTCTGCGCTCAGGAGAGAGCTCCCTTCTACCTCTGATGCCTCGCCTGTCTCAGATGTTCTTGCTCCTACAGCATCCTGCTGGCGGCTGATGGAGATCGGCTGTCTCCAAAGGGGAAAAGGATTCTCGCCCATGAGTTGGCGGGACTCATTGAGAGGGCTTTGAACTAGGTTTGAAGGGGGGAAGGGGATATAAACGGGCCCGCTAGTGAGGAGCCCAGGGGCAGCATGGCAACATTGGGGGCGAAATCAATAGCCCAGCTCAAGTGCATCTACACCAATGCACGTAGCATGGGCAACAAACAGGAGGAGCTGGAAGCCCGTGTGCAGCAGGATGGCTATGACATAGTCGCCATCACAGAAACGTGGTGGGGCGACTCTCATGACTGGAGTGCTGCACTGGAGGGCTATAAGCTCTTCAGAAGGGAGAGGCAAGGAAGGAGAGGTGGTGGGGTGGCTCTGTATGTTAGGGAGTGTTTTGACTGTATAGAGCCTGACAGCGGTGATGACAAGGTCGAGTGCTTATGGGCACTTTGGGACCTGGTTTAGTCTAGTCTACCCTTGATTGGTTTAGTGTGGACTTGGTAGTGTAGGTTAATGGTTGGACTGGATGATCTTAAAGATCTTTTCCAACCTAAACGATTCTATGATTCTATGATTTATGAGTTAGAATTGTTCTGATTTAACAATTTTCAACATTTCAAAGTCCCAAGAATGCCCTGAAGTGTGGCCAGCAAGAAGCCTGGATCTCCAAGGAGAGAGCAGCCCCCCCCGCATGCTACCCGTCCCGCAGCACGGGGCACCCGTGCACGCTGGAGGCCTCGCTTGTCTGTAACGTGGGGTGGAGGCAGCCCCCTAAGCTAAAAAACCCTGTGTGAGGCCACCATTCCCCTTGTGATCCTGCCATTCCACATCTCTGCTGAACACCCCCAGATGCTCTTCTCAAAGCACTCATGTGTGCAAGTGCCCTATGCACAGCAATGAAGACACAACCCCGACTCACAATGAAGAGTCTGCAGTTCAGAAAGGCAAATGAACGCAGGAAAATTTAATCAGAACATGAAAACAGATACAATCAAACATGAACACTCTGTATAAACAAACTTAACAAACTTCTTCTTAACAAACTTCTTCTTAACAAACTTCTTCTTAACAAACTTCTTCTTAACAAACTTCTTCTTAACAAACTTCTTCTTAACAAACTTAAACTTCTTCTTATCAAACTTAAACTTCTTCTTAACAAACTTAAACTTCTTCTTAACAAACTTCTTCTTAACAAACTTCTTCTTAACAAACTTCTTCTTAACAAACTTCTTCTTAACAAACTTCTTCTTAACAAACTTCTTCTTAACAAACTTCTTCTTAACAAAATAACTTAACTTCTTAACATATATTAAATAACATTAAATAACTTCTTAACAAAATACATACCTACAGAAATATATACAGCATACCCTCAGCCCTCCCTCCCACCAGCCAGCAGAAGCTGCTCCTTCTCCTCGTCCTCCTCCTCCTCGCTGCTCCCCACTGCCACTCTGCCCTTCCAGTCCTTCAGCGCTGGACTTGTCACGGGGCAGGTCTGCTGCAGAGGAAAGCAGAAGGTGCACAAGGCAGCTCAAGCAGCTGCAGACAGTCAAGGAGCCAGAAGAAGAAAGGACAGGCTGAGAAGAGAGTTTCCAGAGAGAGAATTAAGGTTGTGGTAGGAGAGGAGAGAGCACAGCAGGTTGTTTCCTCCCACCAGACCACACATTGCCTGAACAGTAGACCAGACTTGAAAATTAAAAGCTCTACCTTTTGCAATATGAGAAATCATGCCTTCATCCAAGACATATCTTGCACCACGTTTGTTGCTTACGTTTACAACTAGCTTTCTGTCCCTTCTTATATTTTAAAATTTTTCTCATTTTATACATACATATTAATCAGTTATCAATCACTATCCTATTTTTACAGCACTCACACTGAAAATCCTACCTCCTGAATCTGGGAGAGCTCAGGCCCACTATCAAAATCAGGAACATGTAATCATTTAAAAAACCCCTAATGGAAGTTTTGGTACAAAATGAAATAAAACATCCCAAACTGTCATGCCAACTCAGAATTAAATATTACTGTCTCCACAAAAGTACAGTGTCTGAACTGTCCAGCTGCTAATATTGGTCTGAGTCTAATGGAATGGATTTTGCCAGTCCCTGTAAAATAGATGCTTTGTTCACTTTGTCTGAAAGAAACCAAATGGGGTGTTGTGCGTGGTATAGTCTACATGTTTACCTGCTTCATTAGCAGAGAGAGGAGTTAATTTACTCTGGCTGCTGCTTACAAAGTATTCCCTTCTGTAAAGTGAGGTCTTGCATTGGGCAGGAATGGTAACAGCAACTGTGAAGTTGTTTCAGAATTAAAGTATTCAAAATGAAGCACCATGCGAACCTGAGAAGTTAACAACTAGGAGATTCCAGGAAGCAAACCTACCGCTATTCGCTACCTGGAAGCAAAGGGAAACTCAATGGATTCCTGATTTCCACAGCTATTTTCTTGACTGGAAGCCATTTTTTTCATGGCCTGGATTCTTTATCTAGGGCCTTATAACTGCCAAAAAAGCATTAATTATACATGACTACAGAAGCCAGCCAGTCATCACCCAATTTTATACAAGTTGGGAAAGAAAAGAGCACAAGGAGGGTTTGATAGCCTAGAAAGGAAAGGGAAAGGGCAAACACTTCTATAAAAAGACTTCAGATTAATAAGAACTCACGTGATGATCATTTCCAATTGCCTTTGCTATTTCCTCCTGGACTGGTTTGCAATCTTCAAAAACTATCACAAAGTTACAAAAAGAGGAAGCAAGAAAGAGAAACTGTTAAAAGCCAGAAGGGGAGTAGAAGTCATCCAGCTATCTCAGCCTGGTTTAAAATTTGAAATGTTAGGACAGAGCCGATTGGAGCCATGTAAATCTTCACCAGCAATAATTTTTTTAAGTAGATTAAAACCAAATGGAGACAACCATTAAAAACCCAAGGAAAATTCATGCAAGACCATCTACTGAAACATAAAGCGGCAATATTCCACAACATTTTCACAAAACAGTGAGATTGCTTTTGTCAGTCAGTCTGAGGGGGGTTCAACATACAAGCAACAACACTGTTTTATAGACTTAATATTTTCATTGTTCTAGGAATACTTTTAAAAAAAATTCTATGTTAAGCTCCCAACTATAGTCCTGATGATTCCCCAGTTCCCCAAATTAAGTGACTGAAGACCCGTGCTTATCTACAAGTAAGTGAGGAAGTATTTTCTACTCTGTAAATGCAATGATTGTGATGCTTCACAGTCAAGTCATACATTTGACATTATTGTTACGATTGTGCTATCAATTCCATTTTTGCTTTATGACATGATGGATGATTACGTGAATGGCTTTCAAGCTAGTAATACTAAACAACCTCTTTATGAGCAGTATTCCAGCTACGTCCACAGTGTGATCCCTTCAGCACCTCCTCTGAGAGCTCTTCCCTCTGGTAACCCAGGCTTCTCCCTTCAAGTTCTATCAGTTTTCTATATCCTTCCTTTTCTGTGGCATTTATTGGCTTAGTCTTTTACATAAAGAGCTTGCTAGTTTGCCATGGGTATGGATTGACAGCATAAAGTCAAATCTCGCACTTGGTTTTACAGCCAGATGGCCTCTACTGCCAGTATGCTGTGCCCATTAGGAACCACAGACCTTCAGGTACATCTCTGAAACAGCTGTCCACTTTTGTTTATGTCATGACTGTCAGTGTGAGACTTGATTAATTCTGGTTGCTGCTTGGATGGTGCCAGTGGCCATGTGTTTCAGACTCCTCCTCTGCAGCTTGGAACAATCAAGTCTTTGACTAAGAGGGGGTAACTCAGTCAATTGCTTGTACTCGATACTTAAGCATAACTTTCAGATCATAAAGGAGACAATCACAACATTTCTAGATCTTATCACTGTATGTGACATGAAGCAGTACACTGGTCAGCTTCATCTATGCAGTGCAAGTGCTGCAGAGACACTTGTTCCAAGTTCCAGTTTCTAGATGTCTACAGACAAATTCTACGCCAAGGCTCAGTGAGAACACGGACACTTTTCAGTATCTTCACCAATGATCTCCACAGAATCTGCCTATGCTGTTTTATTTAGACAAAGTATTTTGTTTGAGAGTAGAGGAGCAGGGTTTCAGCCAGAGAGAAAAAAAAGATCTGAATCCTGACTTGGCCTTCTATTACAAAAATACAGAGACTGAAACCAATTGCCACAACAAACCACTTAACATGTTTCTGGCTAAATCATGACTCACAGCCTAGATAAAGAGGTGTTACATGGTATGGTATCTTGACTTTCAAGCAACACCTTATTTTGATTTCTCTGAAAATAAAAATAAGGAGCCATGAGTAAAAAGCTAATGCTCCGACACTAAGGAAATGGCTGACTTTGGGCCACTCTGCAGTACAGCATGTAATAAAGGTACCCAAAATTTTGGGCTTCATAAAGAGCGAACAGGACAGAAGCAGTGAACCTGCTGTGACAGGGGCTGGCAGTATCAGCAGATTCAAAACCAGACTAGACCAACTCATGCACATCAGATCCATAAATGGATACTAAAGGACTAGGCATGCATTTTTTTCTAACAGCTACTATACAACAGATTGGAGTGTGAGAGAGCTACGAAATGAATGAAATTCAGAAAACAGAGCCTCCTGTGTTCATGAACAGCATCTTCTATTGCCACTGTGAGAGGCAGACTACTGTGAGAGGTGTGCCTCTGGGCTGATCTGTCAGGAATTTCTGAAGTTACTAGGAGGTCTGCTAGAAGAAAACCACTTGCATAAAAATAAGCACAGTAAGACTGACCGAGCTGGCCACTAGTCTCATCCAAATTGCCCTCTTAACCCACAGAAATACTGTCTTGCTTCAAAGCATTTGTACAGGTCTTCTATGGATCGCTGTCACTCCTGGGCATCATGTATTGAAATCACGTGTACTTCCATGTGGCAGAATGTTCCCTCCAACAATTTTTTAAGAAAAATGGCTATAAATTCTTATGAGACTGGTTTTTTATACATGTAGCTGTGTGTATGGGATTTAATCTGACTGCCGCTTCAGAGTCAGTCAGGGCACTGAAAGGTCCAGGAGTGGGAGAGGTGTTGTTCCCACTGGCTTGCAGTGAGAAGACTTAACACTGTCTTCCCTGCCACAGCCTTGCACTCTTCCGAAATCCCCGCCTCTCTCTTGCCAATGCATAACCCTGTGCTCCCTCACCTTTCTCCTATGAGATTGCTTTTCTCTTCACTATTGATTCTGTCTTTCTACTCACCCTTGTCTCTGTTACTTTTCCTCTTTTTTTACTTTTGTTTTTATTTTTACTTCTTCCTCCTGTGGTTCCTCCTACTTCATGCTTACACCCATCCTTCCTACCCCATCAGTACCCTGCACCCACACAGCTCTGAATAGAAACGTGAGAAAATTTTTAAAAGACCATTTCAGTCTACAGAACAAAAGGCACTTGCTCAGCATGAACACCTTTTTGCTGGTACCATAGGTCCTAAATGGCAGTGATGGCTTCACTCCTTGCTGTCACATTTCACCTGGGTGAAGCTCTAAGATCTCTGCAAGGAACCATGCAAGTCAGGCAGGGAAGGTCCCAGGAAAGCATTTATAAGGTTTGCCCTGAGGCAATATATTAATGTCTAGATCTGTCACAACTAGATATATTAGGGAAGCGGCAATCCAGGTTGAGTGGAAAAGAGGTGGGTATTAAAGAGGTATATGGATTCAGTTATAAGAGAAAAACTACGTAGGATTTGGCAACATGATGACTCAGGCAGGGGATACGCTGTCTTGGAGAATTTGTAAATGTAAACATAAAGAAGGGAAAAGAACTGCTTCAGGATGTGCAAAAAGGCAAAACTAAAAGCAATGGAGTTAAATTAAAGAAAAATCTTTGTAATAATGAATATCCAGAAAAATATTCCACTGTTGAGACCTATTAGGCACTTTAATAATCTCCTAAAAAATAGAACTAGTAGTTGCTACTAAAGTTGCTTGAAGTGTTTCCACACAGACTATTTTCAGAGAGCAAGCAGCCTTCATTCAAACAGAAAGCTCTTCTTGTCCTCAAAATTACCAGTGAATTATTGTTTTTCATAAATTTATTATTACATCTCGGTTGGGAAAAGCCCACATCTTTTTTACCCCTTCTCTCCACCTCTTCTGTTCAGTGGTGAAAAAAAAAGTAGAAGATTTCATTACAAAGGGGAAAATATCAAAAAGCAACAAATAGGAAACAGGAATAAAAAAATCACAGGCATTTTGTGTTCAATGTATCAAGGCCTAGAGTGGTTAGTAAAAACAATGCAAAAAAAGTTATCATTTCCTTTAAAGGATTAAAACCAAACCTGGATAAAACTAGATGAGGACTCCAATGCCATCAGGTAAACAGTAAATAGACATTTGGAAGATGACAAACCCTTCCCACAACAAACTTCCTATTCATGCAGAAGGAAATGCCCTGCACCAGTTCGGGTTCCGCTGTTTACTGTTTGTAAACACATTCTGTGCAAGCGCAAAGGAGTAGATACCAACGGGTTTCTGAATGCTTCTACCACCCTGAGCGCAGAAACCTTTTTGAAGATTAATCACTACAGCCAGAACAAAAAGATCATCCTGACTTTCAAACTTAAATGAAAGTCCCTAGAAATCCAAAATCCCAGTGATCTGAAATGTCACCCAAAGCTAGAGGTAACCTTGAAACATCCTTATCTAGTGTTACAGTCTACCACTTACTAGCACTAAATAAGGACTGCAGAACTCCTTCAGGCTTCCTGCCCCAAGAAGATAAATGTTGGAAGCACTGCTCCTCTTGTTGACAGTCATTTACACATATGGGGAGCAAACAGCTCAGAGCACAGAACACATGCGTTCACAATAGAACCAGCGGTCACAAAAAAGGCTTTTCCACCAGTATCCCTAGCTCCTAATCCATGCCTCTTCCATTATTTACTGTATTTACATATTTAGACTTCTAAAAACCCCTCGAGGCCCCCATCCAGTATTTGGGTAACCACTCCTCACACTAAAATACCCAATGTCAAATTAGAGTATTATCCGTCTCTTTCTTACCTCCTCAGCAAACACAACAGGGAAAATTCAGTAAAGCCAGCTTCTCTGCCTCCTCTCACCAAAAGTCATGGAGAAAATGTTAAGAGGCCACAGCTCATGTGGGCCAAACAGAAAAGTGACTCCAAGTTGTGAGATTCTCAAGAAGCCCCTTTGAAAACAGCTTCCCTCATTTCCACGGAGGCAAGGCTGCTCAGCACCACACCCCCATGGCCTACTGCTGATTGCCAAATGAGATGCAAGTCATAACTGATGAACACTCTATTAGTGTGCTGACGTAAAAGACAGAAGCAGCAAATCAGGCTGCTAAGAAAGAAGATTAAACCTGTCTTATTTAAAACCACAGAGAATGTAAATGATTTAAACGCATATGTCCTGAGCTGCTGCAGTAAAGGAGAACAAAGCAAGCCATGGCAAACACATATTGAAAAACATTAGCAGTGCCTGCCAGCTGATCAGTAGGGAGCCCCTGCCTAGATGGCTAGCTGTTTTACACTATTAGTTGCTGATGTTAAAGAGCCATATTTCAAGATTTGGTGGCTTCCCAACAGTCTTTTCTCCTCATCACAGAAAAATCTGTATTGAACTAGTGAGTTTTGGTGCATGCAGCAGTACTGCATCCCAGTACAAAAAAAGGTGAAAAAGGGTGGCCCTTAACAAAGGCCTTAATGCATAGGTAGCCATGAAAGGCCCTTACCGTTACCTGTTCCTTTCCACCTATGCACACCTATGCATCCACACACTTTCACTTGATCATCACGCACTGCTAGAGCTTGAAAAGCAGCTGATTAAAGCCACCAAAAAACTTTGTAATGCCATACACTAACAAGAGAATGCAGAAAAGAATGCTTAATTGTACTGATTATTCATGAATCACAAGCTATTTCTGATTATCACGAGGAAATAAAAATTAAGATTCTTTTTGATCACTGCAATGATTTTATAAGCAAGGAAGTTTCAAACCCGATTTGAGTTTGTTGGATTTTATACTTTCTATAAAAAGACTGCACCTTTCTTGCAGCTGCAACCTTTTCACAAACAGCTGTATCACCTTTGTTTAATTCACCTAGAAATACAAATGTGAAAGTAATGTTTCCCTTTAACTTGAGGAACCGCTTGCACAATAGGACTGTCAAGTGTAAGGAACACAGCAGTAAATGGAGAAATCCTGGTACATTATGACAAGCAAGAAGCATATAAGTCAGCTCAGGATCTAACAAAGCCATAGACGAGCAATGTTAGAGAGAAATAAAACACTGTGCCAGAAGGAAGAGGCAATTCACTTTTGGCTTATTCACCACGTGGTGGATGGAATTCTAGTGTTCGTCTAATAAATGGGAAATTGCCCACAAGTTTTCTGTGGGATTATTTATGAAGATGCATGGCTTGGATGGCATGAAGGCACACAGTTAAAACACTAGACATTAAAAGTGCTGATCCAAAAAACCGAATGACAGAAAACGCTACTTATTCTACAAAAAAATTATTCCAGAACAGTTTAATCTTTCTGAATTAATAATAATAATGGTCTTGGACACCTCACTGCACACTTTTGTACCTACATTTGGATCAAGAATCACAAACTATCTCACTGACTCGGACTCTCACTCATTCACAGCCAGACTTGAACAAGGACTCTCACAAACCGCGTAACCGCTGCAAGTAGCACGGGCAGCTGAGCTGATGGCGTTTCCTCCCTGAGCCAGGACAGAGTCAGTGATGTACCAGAGGACAAAGCTGAGGTTCTGATTATTCAGGGCCGCTAAAGACAGCACTTCTGAAATACAAGGTGGCATGCTGGGTTTCCTGGTGACTTCTCAGATAAAAGTGAGTATCCTCGGCAGGTGTAAGCGGTCATAGCTTCTTGGACGTCGGTGACCACTGACATGAAGTGCTGATCTGCCCCAAATATTTCATGCTAATTTGCTGACTGGCTCCCTCTCCATTTCTGCAACTAAATAGCTCAGCAATGTCTACTGTGAGCTGACACACGCTTACATTGCCAGTGGGTTTGGCTGTATTTCAGTGACAGATGGTAGAATTAATAAGAACAGAGAAAATAGCTGTATTTTACCAATTCAGTAGGAATTGCGTGGTTTTTCCTAAGCAGACTCAACATACGTACTGGACACGCACAAAATGTAAAACATGCATCAGGTTAACTTCTCTAAGCCTCATTATGAAAAAACCTAACCTTGTTCCTCATCCTCTGAGTCACTCTCAGAATCGCCATCTCTTTCATCTTCCTTGCCGTCAGATGATTTTGACATTCCATTCATGTGATCACCAGCCTGTCCCTCTTCATTAACTTCTTCATATGATTCAATATCTTCATCAATCTCTAAAATAAAAGAATCATACTGTGAGACAGGAAATGGAATTCACAACTAATAAAGTTCTTTTTAAGCAGACAGAGGTTAACTTCATTAATCTCCTTTTGCCTTTGCATTTGCTCAGTCTTTTTAAAGCCATGAGAGAATCTAAGACCACAGATAGGACTCATAAGAGCACATTATCATAAAAAACCATCACGTTCTTCATAGACAGAGTAGCAAAAATGCAACAAAGCTACTGAATGATGCATCAAGTATGATTAATACATTAACAGCAAAACAAACAAAATGATTAGCCACTGAAAGGACTAGAAAGATTAAGAGCTGGGCAAACAGAACTAAAATGCAAGACAGTCTCATTACAGGAGAAAAACTTGTTGTGATGAAAAAAACCACAAGCAATAGAGAAAGCTGGAGAAAGGTAATATATCGTAGGGCAAAGTACGATAAATGTGGATTGACGTGGCTAATTAGCAAAGAAGTGGCTTACAAACTAAATGAATTCATTAAATCCAGCCAAGGGGTGCTGCAGAGGAACATTCTGTTATCACACTGTTCTAATATGCTCATTCAGGTCCCAGGTGAAATCCTGGTACAAACGAAGCTTACAGCAGAATTACCATTCTTACAGCAACACGGTCTGGATTTCATCCCAGGCTACTAGCTTGACAAGTTGTAACATTTGATAGATAACTTTGCTGAGATCCATAGGTAAAGACTGTCTTCATGCATATGCATTAAAGAATCCTTGCCTTTCCAGCCAAGGCTGCGCTATTTAAAATCCCAGGCACCAGCATGCACAGTGATGTCAGTGATTTCCATTGAAAATTCAGTAATTCCACTGCTACCACTAGTTCACTGCACATGCAGCAGAGAGGCAACAAACCTAAATTGTGAAGGAGAGCTGTCACTGCTGGCACACCAGCTTTCCTCGTGGCCATAATTTCTCCCCTTTCAGATCTTATTGCTCACCTCTTTTTCTTTCCATCAGTGCTTCTAAAGTACTGAAGTGACAGAATGCCAAGGACAGAAATGAAGAATATCTGAGGACTTTCAAACTTAAATGAAAGTCCCTAGAAATCCAAAATCCCAGTGATCTGAAATGTCACCCAAAGCTAGAGGTAACCTTGAAACATCCTTATCTAGTGTTACAGTCTACCACTTACTAGCACTAAATAAGGACTGCAGAACTCCTTCAGGCTTCCTGCCCCAAGAAGATAAATGTTGGAAGCACTGCTCCTCTTGTTGACAGTCATTTACACATATGGGGAGCAAACAGCTCAGAGCACAGAACACATGCGTTCACAATAGAACCAGCGGTCACAAAAAAGGCTTTTCCACCAGTATCCCTAGCTCCTAATCCATGCCTCTTCCATTATTTACTGTATTTACATATTTAGACTTCTAAAAACCCCTCGAGGCCCCCATCCAGTATTTGGGTAACCACTCCTCACACTAAAATACCCAATGTCAAATTAGAGTATTATCCGTCTCTTTCTTACCTCCTCAGCAAACACAACAGGGAAAATTCAGTAAAGCCAGCTTCTCTGCCTCCTCTCACCAAAAGTCATGGAGAAAATGTTAAGAGGCCACAGCTCATGTGGGCCAAAGAGAAAAGTGACTCCAAGTTGTGAGATTCTCAAGAAGCCCCTTTGAAAACAGCTTCCCTCATTTCCACGGAGGCAAGGCTGCTCAGCACCACACCCCCATGGCCTACTGCTGATTGCCAAATGAGATGCAAGTAGTAACTGATGAACACTCTATTAGTGTGCTGACGTAAAAGACAGAAGCAGCAAATCAGGCTGCTAAGAAAGAAGATTAAACCTGTCTTATTTAAAACCACAGAGAATGTAAATGATTTAAACGCATATGTCCTGAGCTGCTGCAGTAAAGGAGAACAAAGCAAGCCATGGCAAACACATATTGAAAAACATTAGCAGTGCCTGCCAGCTGATCAGTAGGGAGCCCCTGCCTAGATGGCTAGCTGTTTTACACTATTAGTTGCTGATGTTAAAGAGCCATATTTCAAGATTTGGTGGCTTCCCAACAGTCTTTTCTCCTCATCACAGAAAAATCTGTATTGAACTAGTGAGTTTTGGTGCATGCAGCAGTACTGCATCCCAGTACAAAAAAAGGTGAAAAAGGGTGGCCCTTAACAAAGGCCTTAATGCATAGGTAGCCATGAAAGGCCCTTACCGTTACCTGTTCCTTTCCACCTATGCACACCTATGCATCCACACACTTTCACTTGATCATCACGCACTGCTAGAGCTTGAAAAGCAGCTGATTAAAGCCACCAAAACACTTTGTAATGCCATACACTAACAAGAGAATGCAGAAAAGAATGCTTAATTGTACTGATTATTCATGAATCACAAGCTATTTCTGATTATCACGAGGAAATAAAAATTAAGATTCTTTTTGATCACTGCAATGATTTTATAAGCAAGGAAGTTTCAAACCCGATTTGAGTTTGTTGGATTTTATACTTTCTATAAAAAGACTGCACCTTTCTTGCAGCTGCAACCTTTTCACAAACAGCTGTATCACCTTTGTTTAATTCACCTAGAAATACAAATGTGAAAGTAATGTTTCCCTTTAACTTGAGGAACCGCTTGCACAATAGGACTGTCAAGTGTAAGGAACACAGCAGTAAATGGAGAAATCCTGGTACATTATGACAAGCAAGAAGCATATAAGTCAGCTCAGGATCTAACAAAGCCATAGACGAGCAACGTTAGAGAGAAATAAAACACTGTGCCAGAAGGAAGAGGCAATTCACTTTTGGCTTATTCACCACGTGGTGGATGGAATTCTAGTGTTCGTCTAATAAATGGGAAATTGCCCACAAGTTTTCTGTGGGATTATTTATGAAGATGCATGGCTTGGATGGCATGAAGGCACACAGTTAAAACACTAGACATTAAAAGTGCTGATCCAAAAAACCGAATGACAGAAAATGCTACTTATTCTACAAAAAATTACTCCAGAACAGTTTAATCTTTCTGAATTAATAATAATAACGGTCTTGGACACCTCACTGCACACTTTTGTACCTACATTTGGATCAAGAATCACAAACTATCTCACTGACTCGGACTCTCACTCATTCACAGCCAGACTTGAACAAGGACTCTCACAAACCGCGTAACCGCTGCAAGTAGCACGGGCAGCTGAGCTGATGGCGTTTCCTCCCTGAGCCAGGACAGAGTCAGTGATGTACCAGAGGACAAAGCTGAGGTTCTGATTATTCAGGGCCGCTAAAGACAGCACTTCTGAAATACAAGGTGGCATGCTGGGTTTCCTGGTGACTTCTCAGATAAAAGTGAGTATCCTCGGCAGGTGTAAGCGGTCATAGCTTCTTGGACGTCGGTGACCACTGACATGAAGTGCTGATCTGCCCCAAATATTTCATGCTAATTTGCTGACTGGCTCCCTCTCCATTTCTGCAACTAAATAGCTCAGCAATGTCTACTGTGAGCTGACACACGCTTACATTGCCAGTGGGTTTGGCTGTATTTCAGTGACAGATGGTAGAATTAATAAGAACAGAGAAAATAGCTGTATTTTACCAATTCAGTAGGAATTGCGTGGTTTTTCCTAAGCAGACTCAACATACGTACTGGACACGCACAAAATGTAAAACATGCATCAGGTTAACTTCTCTAAGCCTCATTATGAAAAAACCTAACCTTGTTCCTCATCCTCTGAGTCACTCTCAGAATAACCATCTCTTTCATCTTCCTCGCTGTCAGATGACTTTGACATTCCACTCATGTGATCACCAGCCTGTCCCTCTTCATTAACTTCTTCATATGATTCAAAATCTTCATCATACTCTAAAATAAAAGAATCATACTGTCAGACAGGAAATGGAATTCACAACTAATAAAGTTCTTTTTAAGCAGACAGAGGTTAACTTCATTAATCTCCTTTTGCCTTTGCATTTGCTCAGTCTTTTTAAAGCCATGAGAGAATCTAAGACCACAGATAGGACTCATAAGAGCACATTATCATAAAAAACCATCACGTTCTTCATAGACAGAGTAGCAAAAATGCAACAAAGCTACTGAATGATGCATCAAGTATGATTAATACATTAACAGCAAAACAAACAAAATGATTAGCCACTGAAAGGACTAGAAAGATTAAGAGCTGGGCAAACAGAACTAAAATGCAAGACAGTCTCATTACAGGAGAAAAACTTGTTGTGATGAAAAAAACCACAAGCAATAGAGAAAGCTGGAGAAAGGTAATATATCGTAGGGCAAAGTACGATAAATGTGGATTGACGTGGCTAATTAGCAAAGAAGTGGCTTACAAACTAAATGAATTCATTAAATCCAGCCAAGGGGTGCTGCAGAGGAACATTCTGTTATCACACTGTTCTAATATGCTCATTCAGGTCCCAGGTGAAATCCTGGTACAAACGAAGCTTACAGCAGAATTACCATTCTTACAGCAACACGGTCTGGATTTCATCCCAGGCTACTAGCTTGACAAGTTGTAACATTTGATAGATAACTTTGCTGAGATCCATAGGTAAAGACTGTCTTCATGCATATGCATTAAAGAATCCTTGCCTTTCCAGCCAAGGCTGCGCTATTTAAAATCCCAGGCACCAGCATGCACAGTGATGTCAGTGATTTCCATTGAAAATTCAGTAATTCCACTGCTACCACTAGTTCACTGCACATGCAGCAGAGAGGCAACAAACCTAAATTGTGAAGGAGAGCTGTCACTGCTGGCACACCAGCTTTCCTCGTGGCCATAATTTCTCCCCTTTCAGATCTTATTGCTCACCTCTTTTTCTTTCCATCAGTGCTTCTAAAGTACTGAAGTGACAGAATGCCAAGGACAGAAATGAAGAACCAATTAGGCAAATAAACAATTACCCAGACAAAGAGAATTAAGGGAATAAGGAGATTCATTTTCTGTATTAAAAATCAATTGAGATTCCAACTGCATTGCTGGAAGTGAGGCCTCCTTAGGTAACTGTCAGAAATGTGCCCACCTTCTGGAAGGAAAAAGGCTTGATTAATCACAAGCACACATCCACAGGGACCGACAAGGAAGCTGAGCAGTAGCACTGCAGAATTATGAAAGTAAAAACAGGAATAGGAAGTAGGAATTAAAATCTCTCTCTAAATTTGACTTACTCTGAAAAAGTCTTTATAATAAGGAGTGTGTGAAGGCACAGGCTGAGCTCACCATCTCTTCCCATAGGGGCAGGCAGAGCTGTAAGCAGGCTGATGGCAACAGGGACTGGCCTTAGGTGGCACTGGGGAAATGGCACATTCTGAGCATGCAGTTGGAGCTGCCATGCATCGTTTTTATACCACAAATATTATCTTTGTCTGCCACAAGAAACACCCCTTGGGCAAACTTTCAGCAAGGGCAGCTTCTCTCCCGTCTTTCTTTTTAAATCTCTGTCAACAGAAATGAGATGGGACTCAAGCAAAAGGGGCAAGGCCAGCCAGCTACGGGAGCGTTCAGTAAAGGGAAAGAATGATAGCCCCAGCGGGGTCAGAGCAGAGAAGGCAAGAAAGGTGAGCTGGTAGGCCTGGAGTAGAGGGAACAAATGCTCAGACAAGAAAGGAAGCTGAAGGTTTGGGCAGGTGTCAGGTAAGCAGTGCCTAGGGCAGTGTGGTGGAGAAGGGACTGGAAAGAGACTTCCGTGAACAAAGCATTGCACTCCCACTGGCAACAGACAGGAGAAAAGACCAAAATAGTTCATCTGGTGCTAAATCTTGCTGCCATTTTGCTGCTATGTGCTCCTCCCACCTTCCCTCCCCTTCTGCACCCAGCATTCAGCCTCCTCCCCCTCACAGTTCGCCCCCCGTCCCATCCCATCCCATCCCATCCCATCCCATCCCATCCCATCCCATCCCATCCCTCCCTCCCTCGCATCAGGCAGCAGGAGACTTTTCCACCTCCTGCCCCTATGGCCACCATCCTCTCTCCATTCACCTTATGCTGATGTCCCGTCTCCCTTAGGAGCTCACCTCAGACTCACTGTCTCCCTACCCACACCCAGTCCCATTTCTTCCTTCTGCTCGACTTGTCCTCCACCTGCTCCCATTTTCCTTCTTCACTGTTGTCCCTTCACTCTGCCCCACCTTCCTCCTGCTTTCCCACCTCCCCACGCTCCTCTTTCAGCCTCTCAGACCTTCCTTGCTCACTTTCTTGGCTCTTGCAAAACCCTCTCATCCTATTGCTTGGCTGAAAGGAGCCCCACTAATTTTATTGCCCAGACACAGGCATCACCATTTTTCTCGCACATGAGGTGTCCTAAGAGACGATGCTCCAGGCGAAGCTGGAGGCCCACAATCCCCTACCTTCTCCAGAATCATCCTCTCCCATTTTTCATCCCCTGCTTGTGTTTTGGAATACTGTACCATTTTTACTGGTGTCTTCCTGACTATCTTCATTCTCACGATCAGATAGTTTTTTCCTTTCTTCTTTTCTGTACTCCTGTCCAGTCTGCATTTTGTTCTCAATATTAAGTGGCCTCAAGTGAGTTCTCACTTCACAACTTGGTAAGTTGACTAACACTGAACCTTTGCTTGATTTCTGCTCAACATTGCTTTTACTTGGCTCACTGCGGACTCGATCTCTCCAGGAAACCACACGCTTTTCCTCGTGGTCCTCCAACTTCCTCTTCGGAGGGGACGGGATTTTGTCCAGACCCATTGTAATAAGGCACCTATAAAAAAACCAAGGTGAGTTGGAAAGTATCACATTTTTCTTTCTGTGAGCAATGGAAGGGAAGGAAGGAAGGAAGCAGACACAGGGAGCTATTTAGCTCATTATCAACAGTAAAACCAGGTACCTATCTGCCTCTGCTTTGCCACTCAGACAAGGTTACTGATTAATGACTGACTTGGAGAAGCACCCTAAAATCCTCAAGTGCTCCACAAGCACAAATGCAGTTCCTCCTTGAAGGAGAGTAACACTGTCTGTGCTTAAAGGTGACAATTGAAGTATAAACAGATGAAAATCAGAATTATCATAAGGGTCCATTAATTTCAAGCTACACCAAGCATGATCTGTGAAGATATAATCACTGAGAAAGGCAGACAAGCTCCAAGTCGGAGGTGTGCTTGATCCAGATCCTGCTTTAACACCCAGTGAAGTGAAAACTCAGGTTTTGTGGATAAGACTTTTTTTGTTTCAAAATTGTCTGCTGGGTCTAATAACTGCGGGGGAAGAGTGAGACTGAAATTGAATTATTTTCTGGTTTTGTTCTGGTTTTCCTACCTAACAGAAACCCAAACAGTTGGAAAACAAAGGTTTTTGAATGACTTGTTGAGAATGCTCCTCTTGTATAAAATGGAGTGACAGCCTCTCTATGTTACGGTCAGGAGGCTCATGTAAGACCAGAGTTCCTACTCCTGATTAACATTAACTGCAGAAATGAAGAGTCACCCTACACCACCTATGAGTGTCAGGACATTGTGCTGTATGCAGTACGTTGATTCCAATCTGCAAGCAGAGGATGAAACTGAATTTTCACTCTAGCTAATCACAAGTCTCTCTGGAAACCCGTATTTTCTTCACAGACAGCTATGTCTTAAAAGCTTTTCCTCCACCAAAACTGCTTTTTTTCTGTAAGGCTTGATTGCAGTTCCCCTCACATTCCAGCTGTTTACAAACTACTGTGAAATATCCTAGAGTCATTCAGTATAGAAATCCTTCAGTTTTGCAGGCATAAAATGGAAATGTGACAATTTCTGAGAAGAGTCCTACCTTTCAACTATTTGTTCATGGTATTTTTTCCAGGGACCTTTGAGGTATTGAAGCACTTCTACTGTACTGAAATGCTGGACCTAGGCCAGCAGAAAACTCCCTGTGCAGGGATCGCAGCATTGGTGTAGAAATCACTGCAGCGTCACCTCTTTGTGAACCAAAGCCTTAACCCAACAGGGAAAATCAACGGGGATCTTTACTGAGAATCAGAGTGGGTATTTAATGTGCGGATGTGGTGTCATACTCAAACCAGTTAAAAACTGCGACTGCATTTGACCTGAAGTAGATGTGAAAATAGTTGTCATTTATGGAGAGAATCTGGTTAATGGAGATGCTTTTTAGCCACCAGGTAAGGTTGGCTGGACTGACAAGAGACAGGAAAACAGAGGTATCACTGAGAATAACAGGGGAAGGTGGACAGAAGGTGGGGGTGACTCACGAAGAAATTAACCAATTTCTGGAGACTATATGAATTCAGAAAATTCACTTCAAATCTTTCTAAAAATCACAAAAAGCCGAGATTTCAGCATTTCCTAAACTCTGTAGCCACTATATCCATTCTGAATTCAGACGCTTTTCACTACTTTGAACATACTAAGTAATATAATTACATAAATCCTGTTCAATGTTAGATTTGAGTAGAAAAAATACAGTACAATAAAGTTGAATTTTTTTTTCTTATAATTTGGTCCTTATCTAAAAAATAGAGTATAGCTCTGTGGAGGTTCTGTTCTTCCAACTGCTTGTTGCTCTTCTAAAAATTACTTACAAAAAGAACAAAAAAGTTTTTAAACGATCTGCGTGTGCAGAAGTTTACTTGTCTGGCACAACTTAACAATCACACAAAAGGAAGATTTTATTAAAATGAAAGCTTCTTAGCAAAACCACAGCTGTTGCTCACAGCATTGACTTGTGCCCAAAGCCAAGAATCTTCTGCACAGATATGTTGTCTGAACCATGGCTAACGTTCAATACTGTCTTATTCTGCAGCCAGGGGTATTACAGCAGAATCCCACCTTAGAGGCAGAGCTGTTTAAAAATAAATTATCTTGTTCCCACAATCACAAAGAAAACCCTGAAAACTACAGTTAACTCAGCAGCACTCTTGATATTTATTTCACTATCACTTCCACCAGAAACATGCAAGTGGCATACATATACCACCCCACACCTATTCCTCCACACTCAACTATTGAGGAAGTGCTGTCTGCCTCCTGACAAGCTGATAGATCCAGTGCAAAATTGTCCACTGCTGTGTGTACTCCACAGAGTGACTGAAGAGGCAGCACAAAAGTAGCTGACTTTGATGGTATCCTTGGATGTGGGACCCTGAGGGATGAGCTCAATTGTGTACATTTCAAGGGGCACTCAGAAACAGATGAGGTTCTACAGAGCTGCGGGGTGCCAGAAAGATTTAAAAGAAGGAAACAAGTGATACGCTCTCTAAAAACTGGGCTGCTAAGTCCTTGTGAGCAAAGTGTATTCTTCTCCATACCTGTAGCAAGGAGATGCTCCCTCCACATTGAGAAACCCAAAGTATCCGTTTCTGCCTCCCAGCCTGGAACGCTTCTGATGTTTGTACTCACAGCAACAGCTCAACCTGTCCACTTGTATCCCATTGAGAAAAAAGGTGAGGCTGAATGGGAAACCATGGTGCCTTTTTGAGACAAACTGAAAGGTCTCTGTAAGTATAGAAAGGAAAGGGTTCAAAGAAAAAGGTTATGCTTTACTGTCAGCCTATTGCAATCGTTGTATCTCATCTGCATCACCACCAAAGCACCCAGCCCTCTCAGGTCAGGTACTTTGGTTCTTGGCTTTATTAAGTAGTCGGTAAAACTCCTCCCCCGACAACAGCCTTGTCTCTTGCCGAGCCAGGAGTACCAAGCTGGACACACCTGTGACAAGCGAATACATATTCAGTTTGGCTGCTCACTGCTACAGCAGAACAGAGACCAGAGCCTCCCGTCTCAAAAAACTTAACTCTGCCACTTGCCTTACAGGAGCATACATTATGCACAGAAAGTTTAGGATTCCTGGCATGTGTCTACATGGCGTAGTGCAGCAGTATGTTAGAGCTCCTGCAGTGTAATGCACACGTTCCTCAGTGCAGCACATTGCAGAGCGCGACCAGGTTCCAGATCAGCACAGCTGCAATATTAGTGGCTCTGGGCCTGCAATAATACAGTCGTACTCAGAGCAACACTGAACAGCTGAAAGACACTGTTTCTGGAGCCATTTCAGGCTACTCTGCAAAGGTATTTTTCGGCATCCAGGCCTTAAGGGCACTGAGGCTGCTATGCTACTCCATGCTGGGTGGGGGGACCGGGTCGTACTCTCTTAACCCACAAGTCATAGTATCCGTCCAAAGTAAACTGAGCACACACCAGCAGGGAGGAAGCCACACTGCACTCCAGCAGGTTCCCTAGTAAGTGTGAATGGGGCTCGGGACAACAGGAGCACACACAAGGGACACCTTCCGCACAGCTGGGACACAGCTGTGACAAACGCCCTAAGCAGATCTGTGGGCACACTGCAATGCACCCATAACCTTAGGGGACAGGCTTAAGTGCGGGGATCTCCGCACCATCTTCCCATATCCAGTGAAAACACAAATGCAAACACAATGGGTTCTGTGAGCTGGAATGAGGGGTGTGATCTGTGGAATCACTCTTCCTCATAAGAGAAAATCTCACAGTAGTTTCCTCTTCCC